>NW_023494786.1:6557787-7757787 GCF_904425465.1 Colossoma macropomum | reverse complement strand
TGATGCTAAATAATGTCTGCTTCCAGGAGTGACCTTCCTCTCTGGAGGCCAAAGTGAAGAAGAGGCTTCCCTCAACTTAAACGCCATCAACAACTGCCCGCTGGTGAAGCCCTGGGCACTCACCTTCTCTTTTGGCCGAGCCCTGCAGGCCTCTGCCCTGAAAACCTGGCGCGGCCAGAGAGAGAATCAAAGTGCTGCCACTGAGGAGTTCATCAAACGTGCAGAGGCATGTTCTGTTCAGTCTGAGTCTCATCATGATCTGTGCAATACATACGATTTTAATAAAACATACTGAAAAACTAAAACATGTTCTATAAGGAGAGACAGGCAAGCTTTACATTCTTTTCATGATTCCATCTCATTGTTTTACATAGTGGGTTCAAACATGAGTTCCAGTTTTTAAGAATCCCAAGCAGTAATTCCATCATGATGTTTTACAAATTGGGTCGAAGCAAGGATTCTAGTTTCCAAGAATTCCAAGCAACAACCCATTATTCCATCAAACTATTTATAAATACAAACATGAATTCCATGCAAGAATTGCAGTTTGTGTTTTTCGATCATGTTGTTTTACAGACTAGGTTGAAGCAAGGATTCCAGTTTCTAAGAATTCCAAGCAAGAATTCATAACTCAGTTTCATTGTTTTACAAATTGGGTTCAAATACGAATTCCAGTTTCCCTGAATTCCATGCAGGACTTCCAATTTGTGAATCCATCACATTGTTTTACAGATTGGATTGAAGCGAGGATTCCACTTTTCAATAATTCCAACTCAGAATTCCATCACACATTGTTTTACAAACTGAGTTGAAGCAAGGATTCTAGTTTTCAAGCATTCCAGGATTGTAGATTCCAAGAATTCCGAGCAAGAATTTCAACTCATTATTCCATCTCATTGTTTTACAATTGGGTTCAAAGATGAATTCCAGTTTCCATGAATTCCATGCAAGAATTCCAATTTGTGAATCATCATGTTGTTTTACAGATTGGTTGGAAGTAAGCATTCCAGTTTCTAAGAATTCCAAGCAAGAATTCCAACTCATAATTCCATTTTGTTGCTTTATAAATTAGGTTGAAGCAAACATTGTTCTTTCCAAGAATTCCAACTCATGAGTTAATCATGAGACATGTAACACTGACATAGTTTCACAAATTGGGTTAAATTGTGAAGCAAGCATTTAGATTAGTATAAAAGACAGCGATATTACTGCTGCCAAGATTTTGCGAAAAAAACAAATCATATTTTTTTTCTTGTAAATCTTGTATTTCAAAAGACAGAGCGAGGAAGCAAGCAGGAAAGAGACAGCAACAAGGGCAGTAGTCCAATCTCACAAGCTAATAACTAATTTATTAACTTGACAGTGTATGTCTGGGTGCCCTGAGTGCCCTGCATTTGTATTTAGTCTCGTTTAGTCCAGGATTTACCTAATAAACGTCAGGTCAATATGTCTACACGAGGCCCAGGAATACAGATAACTACAGTTAACTTATAAGATAAATAAATTAATCTAATATTGCAACTGCAATGTTGATCAGTGCACTCCCTGCAAAATAAAAGATCATCTATGGGATGCAAATCCTAAACAAACCTATTCTTTGTTCGCTTTCAATCTCATTCTGACATTTTTCTTCTGCTTCTTCAGATCAACAGTCTGGCAACTCAGGGAAAGTACTCTGGAGGTGGAGACAGCAGCGGAGCCACTGGCCTCTCCCATTACCTCTCTAGCCACGCATACTGAAATGCTACCAAATGTTATCCTTCTGTGTTTCCTGAGATATAGCCAATTCCACTGCCATAGAAATGAATTTAATGCAGGTATATATTCCTTCGAGCTGTATCTTAGATTCAAGACGTTGCTGTTGTACACAGATAATTTTCAAACTAAATCAGTGTATGAGCTGACATTTGAGAGGACTACACTCTTTTCATCCAGTAAAAATAAATTGTAAGTTGTCATGTTCCCTCTACTGCTGAGTATAACAAATAAAAAGAGTATGTAGCTTCTTATAGCTTCAGAGTCAATTTAAGACGAAGCTCATAAGTTATGATTAATTTATAAGCTCAAAACAGAGAAAATGAGTATCATATAGATTAAATGATAATGCAATAGTGATTCATGTCCCGCAACCGACAAAATGAGTTTTCTCTATAGATTTGAGATTTGTGAGAGGGGGTCTAACTTGTGCCATGCTTGTGTGATCCAGCCTTTCATAACTGCAGTGCTTTACTGAAACTTTTGATGTGGTGGACTGCATTCATGGAGAGAACCTATGCTAAGTACCTGCTAACTGTGTTCTTTTGGTAAGTGTTGTGGTATCCAGTGTGAAAAAACAGAGCAATTGTTGTAAACTTATAAAACATACATTAATAAAATGTGAAAATAATGCAGTGTCTGACGCAACTACCTTTGTGCAGTATGTCTTTGCTAATCATAAGGCCTGTTCCTACAAACACCGCATTAGCGATACTATCTGTAGCCTAGTTGGCCTCAGTAGGCCGCAAATACACAATCACAATGAAGCTCATGCTATATCAGCTACAGCTATTAGCTTTTTATTTCAATAAATCAGTCATTCCTATCCTCCAGATCTGTTTTTCTTTCATTAGCTAGCTACATTTTGAAAAATAGATCATATAAATATGCTACAACATCAGCTACAAGGAAAGTTTGATTTTTTCTTTTATTATTTTTTATTAAATTTTGATAATGTACCTAATTTCATTACAAATTGAACAGGAATATGAACCAGTTGTTAGCATTAGCTATTGTCTGCAATTCCCCACCAAATAGATCAGGGCATTTATTAACACAAAACATAAAAAAAAAGCATGTAATTAAGCTTTTATTGCGTCTACGACCCAAAATTAAAGGAGAATTCTACATTTCAACATATTTGCATAATTCCGTCGTTGCGATGTAAACAAGGTCATTCGTAGTGGTTTGATGTGAAATGCTTCACTGTAGAGAAACGTACAGACTTTCTTTCAGTTTTCTTTACACTGGTGGTGATAGGAACCAGGGGTCATCATGTCTACAACACAAATATTGGCATTTTATTTACTATCCAAAACTACAAGTGAACCTACACTCTTCTGAATTTTAACATGTAATGGTGATGTTGGTAAAATAGTTGACACTTTAAAAAATACGTTTTCTTTTGGGGCTATTTTGCATTACAACGTCCTGCATGAACAACTCTGACTGAATTAAATCGATGTAATAACAAGACGTTTTAAATCAAAACTTTATCACAAAACTGTCTTAAAGATTTCAGGCATCCGCCGCGCATTCATAACCATTTCCTGTAGCCACTTTCAGCGTCAAACTCTTCAGCTGTCTGGTTTCTATCACCACCACTGTGAATAATTCTGACTCTGTAAGTATCTCTATAATGGAGCATTTCACACCAAACCACTCAGAATGACCATTTAATTATGCAGAACTTCTGAAAAATTCCCCCTTAGTACACCTAAAGGATGTTTACGGGACTACTTTTTGTCTCGGATGTAGCTGGTACGTCTGCGGTTGTGCATTTAATGCCCACAGTGTGCGGAATCCCTCCGCACTACTGAAGCGCGGTTAGTGAAGAGGAAGCGGAGAGCTGCTCTCAGGCGGAGTGCGGACCACGTTCTTGCTGCTGTGAGCTCCGGACAAAAGTTGGGACAATACAGCGGCGTCTGAGCGTTTTACTGTTTGGAGGTATTGTACATGAGTTTTCGGGTGCGCTGTGCATCGCAAGCATCTTTCTTGTGCAAGTTCTGAGCTTGCGTAACTAATCCGTTTGTTTGGTTTGCGACAGGAAAGTCGCGCTCTCTTGTTCAGAGATGTCTGGCGGAGTGATCCGAGGCCCCGCTGGTAGCAACGACTGCCGGATTTATGTGGGGAATCTCCCGCCTGATATCCGCACCAAGGACGTCGAAGATGTGTTTTACAAGTATGGAGCGATTCGAGACATCGATTTGAAAAACCGACGAGGCGGGCCGCCGTTCGCCTTTGTGGAGTTTGAAGACCCCAGGTAATTAATTCCCAGCAGCTCGGTGTGCTCGGGCTAAGCTAAGCTAGTTAGCTACGATTGTGACTACAATGTTTGCTGTGCAAACTGGATTCGTTAAGCAATGTAATATCATTTTCACTTAACCTTTTATATGTTTGACCTGTATCTGCGGTTACTCGACGTTTTTGGGAGGTGTAGCTTAGATATCCCGCTAGCTGTCTTGTTTGTGTTTTGCGCGATAGCTAACGCTAGCTAGGCCAGCCTCACGCTGGGCTAGTTAACGCTACCTGGCTAGCAGCTAATGCTAAATGTTATTATTCTCAAGCTAACGTTAGTTAGCTGGGTTAGTTTTGTATCTGAGAGCTGTATGAAGCACCACTTTATTACATAAATTGTAGACTTTTACTTTCTTATTGAATGACCCCCATTTCCGTTAGCTCAGTTGGGTGAAGGTTAACGTATTGGCTAAGTAACGTTTGAAATGGACCTAACGTTAGCTCGCTTAGCTAGCTACGGCACTCAACCCGCCTCTTACTACGGCTAGCTAGAGCTAGCTAACAGCAACTGTTCCACACTTATTCAGTAGCTTTCAATAGTTCTGATTTAATAGATTCAGTAAACCTTTATGTTTTAATCCCAAATTGTACGTGGTGGTCGGATTGGGTTTGTTGTATCTGAACTGAATGTAAATTCTAACCGAAATTGATTTTAGAAGGTAATTTACTCTGCTACAGGAGCTGTAAAAATCACCTTGTTTTTCAGAGATGCCGAGGATGCTGTGTATGCTCGGGACGGCTATGACTACGACGGGTACAGGCTCCGAGTGGAGTTTCCGAGAAGTGGACGCGGTATGGGTAGAGGAGGTTTTGGAGCAGGGGCACCCAGGGGCAGATACGGACCCCCATCCAGACGCTCTGAATACAGAGTGATTGTTTCGGGTAAGAACACAACCTCCATCAAATGAGCTGCACTAGGTGGACCATGTAAACATTTAGTGGCATTGTACGTTAGCTTTGTTATTTACACTGTGGTAGAGGATGGTGTGTGTATGTATATAGGAATGCAACTTCCACTTGAGATAAGCAACATTTTTGTTGATTCCAGGCCTCCCACCAAGCGGCAGCTGGCAGGATTTGAAGGATCACATGCGTGAAGCAGGTGATGTATGTTATGCTGACGTTTTCCGAGATGGAACTGGTGTGGTGGAGTTTGTGCGCAAAGAAGACATGACCTACGCGGTTCGAAAGCTGGATAACACTAAGTTCCGATCGCATGAGGTAGGTTTGAGATTTTAATTAGGACTTTTGGATGTACATGTCTTAGCTTTGGATTTTCTTTAAGGTAAGCATATCTCATGTGACATGATTGGGTATGGATCCCTATTGTTTTGCCAGTCACTTTACGACATTGTGAATTGGAGAATTTCAGATGGCATCTAATGAAATAAAGATATTCGTTAATTTGGAGATAAAGCCTAGTATGGATCTTCATGTTGTATCCAAATCCCAATGTCAGACATGATTGTGCTGCCCATCCTGTTAAGTGTTCATGTATAGCCTTCATTGAAGACTGCCACTCGGCAAAAAAAGCAAGAAACTTGCACTGTTAAAAGATGACTAAAAAATGTTTGTGTTGAGCGACTGAATAGTAATTGGTAAGTATTTTAATAACACAAGCCTGGATTTTGGTTGTGCTGTGTGCTCAGAGGAAAGTTTTTGTGTCTCAGGGGGAAACTGCATACATTCGAGTGAAAATGGATGGTCCGCGCAGCCCCAGCTATGGAAGATCGAGGTCCAGGAGCCGCAGTCGCAGCAGGAGTCGCAGCCGCAGCAACAACCGTAGCCGCAGCTACTCACCACGGCGTGGCCGAGGGTCTCCTCAGTACTCTCCTCGCCACAGTCGCTCTCGCTCTCGATCCTAAGCCTTCCACTCTCACCACCTCTGTGGTGCTTTTGGTTTCCTGCCCCTCTGTTTTTGGTGAAGCTGTTGACTCATCCTATTTTACCTTCTCCCCCCAACCTCCCCCCCTGCATTGAGTACTAGTTTTATTTTTTCCACCTTCATTTTCCTGATTTGGTCCTCTGAATGTTGTCTACGTGTCCTGCCCTCCACTTCCATTTCTCATCCATCCACCCCACCTTATCTCCCCAAACCCATCTAAATTCTTTTAAGAATGTGTTTTAAAGGACTGCTCACACGCCCTCCCCCTATCTCACCTTTCGTTTGTCCTTTTTTGATGATGAAATGGAACTCTCATTGACCAAACAAAGGTTGCTTAATGCCTCTCAATATTTTGGTAAATGTCATGTACTGTCTTTCATGAGGGTGGGTTCATAAAAGTTGTATTTTACCCTGTCTTCCTCTAGTCATTTGACAAAGGATGAACTGATACTTTGTAATAAAGGACTGCCGAATCCATTTGTTGAGTTACAGGTTGAAGTTTATAAACGGGGGTCCTCTGTTATCACAGTGAATGCTTCTTTACCAGCAAACTTAAGTGGTATTACTCTTCCTCCTGCGTCTGTGTAGAAAGTGACCTTATGGCACTTATAGCTATGTTGACAGTCCAGATTAGATGTATTCATGTTATCTGTACTTTTTACATACAAGATGGCCTTTGGGGCAAATCAGGCTAGAGACCGAAGGCGTACATACTTAAAGTTTGGGCAGGCTCTGATGGTAGATGAAGAGCATGGTTTGCAACAATAAGCCAGGATAATTTTTTTTTTCCACTAGAATGCAATATGCATGCATTACAGAAGGAATTTTAACCAGAAAGTGTTTCTAACTCTCTACCTTTTTCTTGGTTTTGCTGGTATTTTAAGGTTTGGATTGGAGGAGAGGCTCAGTGGATGCCGGCTCATTGGGATCAGTTCATAATGAAGATAGGATAGGGAATGCTGGATACAAGGAACAATTTCTCCAGGATCGTAGGATTTAAGACCGAGCAGTTCAAGTTTTACCAAAAGTTTTACACTTTTTTTTTATTTTTTTCATTTGGAACCTTACCCAACATTTTACCCTTGGTATTTTCACTCACTTTGGAGGAACAGATGCTGGAGCAATCATTTGGGATGGAATCAACAGAAGCAGTCTGGTAAATTGAGGGAAAATTTGGGATTAGGGGTGAAACTCAGGCAATTCTAGATTCTCACTGCCCCTTGGTGGGCAGTAATGGATGCTTTTACATCGCTAGCTTTTTATTTGGTTATTTTTTTAGTGAACAGTTGCCTCAATAAAAGATACATTGATATATAAAGAGTGTCCTTTTTATTTTTGGAGAATATTGTGTGTAGTTTATAATTTAAGCACCAAAGCTGTTACAGCAGCTGTACTTTTGCCACAGATCATAATCTGGTATAATATGCCAGCTTCAACTATCACACATTATAAAGCAAGGAGCCTGAATTAATTTAGTATGGCAGAGCCATCAAATTGATCAACTAGTGACTCATTAGCTGATCTCACCATCATGCTGGGTGGTCACTTCTTATGAATGTTAGTATTACAAGGGCTACCATAAATTCTCCAGAGAGCATGTTCAGATTCTCTATACTCTTAATAAAGGGAATGGTTCTATTTAGAGTTCTATATAGAACCGTTTCATGCTTAAATGATTCTGGTTCCTCAGATTGATGGAGAATGTGTTGTAAATGGTTCTATATGGTACCAAAAAGTTATGCTATTATGATGTCAAGCTTTTATCAACAGAAGAACCCTTTTTGGTGCTATGTAGAACCATTTTCAAAAAGGTTTTATAAAAAAACACATTCTCTGAAGAAACATTTAAGCACGAAACGGATCTATGTAGAATTCATGGTTCTATATAGAACCATTACCTTTATTAAAGAACCATTGAAGAACAATCTTTTAAAAGAGTGTCTAGTTCAGGCAAATCTTTTATCTTGGAGGGCCAGAAAGACCAAACATTGCAGAAATAAAGAAGGAAGGTATGTGTACAACCGAGGTACTCAGGTAATTTTCATAATATACTGAATTCAGTTTTAATAGAAAAGAAATATGAGCTGTAGTTGTATAGATAAGATAGTGACAATGTAGTGTCATTAGGTGAGGGCATGAGATTAGGGTGGGTTTCTGGGGGGGGGGTCAGAATAAACGTCCTCACTCTGGGCAGAACTGCTCGAGCTGTGTCCACTATCGAACCTTATGTTTACCTTTATTTCCCAAATGTATCTTCAGGTTCAGTTCTCCTCCAGTAAGGCTGCTTCTGAGCGGCTCGGCGCTCCTTTTCGAGCTCGAATGAAAACCTACCTGGTATCGCGTTTCGCTCGCTCTCCGGTCAAAGATGCATTGTGGGTTGAAATAAGATGCTGGTAGAGCGGCGCAAGAGGAAAATGCCTACAACGAAGGCAGAGCTGCTCTCCAGCCAATGGAAAGCGGTGTGGCGGACAGCGCTGTAAAGGGCGAGGGATCCAGCGGGCAGCAGAGTGAGCGCTCGAGTTGGTCTTTATTGAGCCTCATCTCAGCAGGAGAAGGATTTTCCCACCTCGAAGCTCGAGCTGGTGTCCGTTCGCTGACAGCCCGCTGTGTTATCGACTGAAGGTGAGTGCTGAGCTAGTTTAGCCCATCCAGGTTAATCTGAATGATAATGCACGCTGAGTGTCACACAAAGTACTTCAGTCCGGTAATGAAAGACTGCAGTTTAAGTCGATTCGACGCAAAATTGCTAGTTAGTAATGTCTGCCCGTTTGAGGAGGCCTCTGAGAGACCGACTGAGATTATGTGCACGTGAATAATCAGGATAATGGTGTTGGAAGCTGCGGACGAGGCTTTCAAATCACTGCTGCTGGGCTCCTCAGCACCTTCAAGCAGTTTTATTTAAAGGGGAACTCCACCGACTTTTCAAAATGTCTGTATGTTTCAGCGATTGGGATGTAAACGAAGTCATTCAGAGTGGTTTGATGTGAAATGCTTCATTGTAGAGAAACTTATTGACTCAGATTTCTTCACAGTGGTGGTGATAGGAACCAGGGGTCACGATGTCTACAGCACAAACAGAGCCATTTTATTTCCTATCCACAACCACCAGTGAACCTACACGTGTCATGTGAACGTTGATGATGGTTAAAATAATGGCCAGTCTGATGAAACAAAATTTCTTTGGGAACTATTTTGCATTGGAACACCCCTCCACCATGAATGGATTAAAATAAATTGATTGAAATACATTTTAGACCCCACCTATTGTAAAACAATGTCTCAGACATCAGACAGTGTTCATAAGCATTTCATGTAACAGCTTTCTGTAAGGAGCTTTAAAAGGTGGACGTCTGGTTCCTATCACCAACACTGTGAACAACTCTTAAGTTTCTCTAGAACTGAGAATTTCACACCAAACCTCGCTGAATGACTTTGTTGACTTGTTCACCATCTAATTATGCACAAATTCTGAAAAGTTGGAGTTCCCCTTTAAGTTGGTTGGGCTCAGGTTTCTTCAGGCTTCATCAAAACATCCGGCCAGAATAAGAAAGTCAATAGGCAGCTATGGGCAGCGCAAAGCTCTGACGTTACCTACGGGCTCTCCCCGACTGGATGTCCATCACTGCGAGCTGATAAAGATCAGTTAATGAATGAGAAGTTAAATGAGCTGCTTTCTCGTCGTTTAGAGGCTGAAGTGTGGCACGGCATGTTTTTGGTTATTTATTTCTTTTTTTTATCAGCATGATGCTGAAGTTGGCCTCTCGTTCGCCAGCTCGTTGTTCGAATTGTCCGTTCCACCTTAAATGGTGCAGCAGTTCCATTTTTCACGGGCGCCAGAATGGAGCTGCTGCACCATTTAAGGTGGAACTGATAATTCGAATAAGAAGGCAGCCTGAGCTTCGTGCACGGATTGGCAGTGTTTCTTTCTGGCACCTCATGGTCGTCACTCCGTGAGATGATGAGGTCATTTGAGCGGCTGAAATGTAAACTAACAGGCCTTTCACGGCCGCTGAAGGGCCTTTTTTGGTTTCTACAAGCTGCAGAGTCTATGAGGCCATTTTGACTGTATACTGGCCGAGCGCTGAGAATACTGCAGGACGTGAATGGTTTTGGTGTTGTGTATGTGTGAGGGAGGCAGAGCTGGTGCCCGGTAAAGGGCTGAACTGAAGGACCCATTAAGGACTTACTTGATTCTTACTGTGGCGTATCTGGTGTCACCGAATTACCCTAACAAACCAGAGGCTTTAGTGAGTTGCAGTCTGCTGGGAGTTCGCCTGGCACTGTGAGAAGAACCTAAAACCTGCTCCTGAAAGGGCTCTCTGTTCAGCACTTGGGCTGGCGGTATTTGTTAGAGTAGCAGTGGAGGCTGAAGTATTTGCTGGTGATTTACATAATCGAATTGTATAGTCTTAAAGGGGAATACCACCAATTTTTCAAAGTTTCTGAATAATTCAGTCCTTGAGATGTAAAAGGTCGTTCAGAGTGGATTGACTTGAAGCGGTTAATTGTAGAGAAACTTAGACTCTGATTTCTTTTCTTTTTTCAGTGGTGGTGATAGGAACCAGAGGACACAATGTTTACAACGCAAATATAGCCATTTTATTTACTATCCAAAACCACCAGTGAACCTGCATGTGTCTGCTGAGCTTTTACATGTAATGATTTTAAAATAGTCAGGAAAAAAAAAATAAAAAAAAAAGTTTTCTTTGGGGACTGTTTTGCCTTAAAACACCCTCCATGTACCCTTCCACCAAGAATGGATTAATATACATCTTAAGCCAAAACATTATCATAAAACAATGTGGCAGCATATTTATAACCATTTAGTGTAAACCTTGTCTGAGGGAGCTTTCAGAGGCATTAAACGCTTTGGATGTCTGGTTCCTATCACCACCACTGTGAACGGTTCTGACTCAGCAAGTTTCTCTAGAACTCAACCATTTAATTGTGCAGAATTTTTGAAAAATTGATGGAGTCCCCCTTTAATCTTTGTCTTCCATTTTTCAAGCATAATGACTGACAGGAAAGCTGTGATCAAGAATGCTGACATGTCCGAGGACATGCAGCAGGATGCAGTGGACTGTGCGACACAGGCCATGGAGAAGTACAACATAGAGAAGGACATTGCAGCGTACATCAAGAAGGTGGGCTTAAAAAAGCAGCAGTTCAGCCTGGTTGAAATCATGACTAATGCAGTTAAGATGGCCGTTGAAAGGTTGGTCACCGAAGTTATTTCTGTTTCTCTACATTGCAGGAGTTTGATAAGAAGTACAACCCAACATGGCACTGCATTGTGGGAAGGAACTTCGGCAGCTACGTCACCCATGAGACAAAGCACTTCATCTACTTCTACTTGGGGCAGGTGGCCATACTCTTGTTCAAATCTGGCTGAAGCTCCACAAGAGTAGATTTTTCTTTTTTTTTTCTGTTTATTTCTCTCCCAACATGGACCGAGATGCACTAGTGGCTGATGTCGTATCTACCTACACGCTACCAATGTTAAATCAGACCATACCATGCCTATGCTGACTGTGCATAACTGCATGGACCGTATACCATACTAATTGTGTATATCTTGCAGTTCAGTTGCTTTTTCATTATTTGCTCCATGTTTATTAGGAGAGGTTTTTGTTTATGGTCCTGGCAGGTTCGTTCAAGCACAGGAGCTGTAAAGGCAGGTGTGATCTTTTGATGGAATAAAGCAGAGCTAAAAATAGGATATATGAAAAATGCGTTAGCACTTCTATTTTTCTTCCGAGAGATGTATTTTCTTTAAGTAACCATTCTGTATAGCCTGTATGGTTCTAATGAACATCATGAGTCATATCTGTACCATGGTGGAGGTGGAGAACAATGGAAACGAGTCTTGTATATGCTAGAGTAGAAGGCGCTAGGTCTTTATCTAACCTCAGAAGAATGTCCTGATCTTTGTTCCATGTCATCTGTTAGGAGAGGGAAGTTGTCTGGGAAATGGGTGACTTATGCACAAATGAAGGTTTATTCTGTGAAGCTTTTCCAGTTTGAAACGTCTTACCGAATGTCTACTGTGACAAGAGCTGAGGAATGTGTATTATTAGAATAATGTAAGATATCTAAATGATTAAACTAACTGTTGTTGTTAAGTATATTTTCAATGCAGTTTTTTTTGTCTTATTAGTAATGTGTACGTTACCTGAATGTAAAGGGACTTAAAGATGAATGCGCAACTTATTTTCCCACTCCTGAGTGTCTTCCTGGATTTTTGGCAAGGCATATCCATTAAGAAATGATCAGATTCATTATCTGCATGTTTTTCTTTCCCTATTTGTGCTCATTACCCGTCTGTAACTGGCTAGTCGGCCCTGTGGCGCTTCCTTTGTTCACAGGCTTGTGAGACAACACTTACGCTCCATTTCACTGTACCCTCTCAGGTACTGCCCATGACAAAAAGGCCATGTTTCTCAGCCATTAAAATGTGTATTTAATGCAAAACTTTGCCCTTTGTTTTGTTTTCTGTTTGCTAAGGTTTGTTGTATGATATAATTTCTGTACAGATTAGTTACACGAGTGACAGTGGTACTGTAAATACTTCTTTGTTTACTAAGATTTTTCTGAACACCTTTATATTCCCTTAGGATACTGACGTATCAGTCCATCAGAACATCTGTGAAACCATTACAGTACCTTTTACACTGTAATATCAACCCATCAGGAAACCCCAAAATATCATTACTGAGTATTGGACACCTGCAGAAACTTTTTATGGTTTCTATAATTTCTGTCAGCAGGGTTTTAGACTCCTGAGCTCAGTAGTGGCCTATCACAACTGAACTGTGAGAATTTGAAATATTTAAAAAAGAACGAGTGTCCAAAATAAGCTTTAAGCCATGACCTTGGTCTTCATGAAAATCGTTACCTCATTTGATCCACTGTCAAGACCTGCGGCAGCCTGCTATGATCATTCTAAATCACAAGAGGGAGCCCTCACCATGCACAGGCTTCATGGTCAGCATGCCAACTCCAGTCATGTAAGCCAGTGTTCCTCAAGTGCAGGACAGTGGGCCTCCAAGACCAAGGGTTGAGCAACACTGCTATAAGCCAGTGTTTTCACAGTTCACTGTTTTCCCTGCATCTGAGTGACATTGTTTGCTAGTCAAAACAGTTAAAACGAAGAGTTTCCTACTCGATTTTCGGTTCCACATTAAATGGGTCAGCAGTTACATACTGCTGCACAAAATTCAAATAAGAAACTAGCGAATGGGAAGTGAACTTTGTCAGCCTCGTGAGGGATGAGTTACCATTTCCCTGCTGAACAAAGAACACAGAAGTGGTTTATATTAGTCTGGTGCTAGTTTAGCATCTGGTTGACCAGCATACCAGCATCCAAAACAATATATGCTGATTTTGCTGGTGATCATACATGCTGTGCTATGCTGGTTTTTCTAGCAGGGTTCTGTCTACATTGGGCCAGGGGTGTAGCTAGATCTTTTAGAATGGGGTGGCCAGGTAAGACCCCGAGATTTTATTGGGGTGGCACACTGCTAGGACAAAAAATAAATAAATAAAATAAAAGAGTGTTAATGTATTAAAATTATATAAAAAGTGGTGTGTTGTTTTTTCTCTGTACATAACTAAATCTGACCATCATTTCCACATGAATAAAACATTACATGAATACAACTATTGCTGAAAGTAAAGTCTTGATGGAACATATTTTAGTCATTCATGAATAAATGATGTATTTAAATGAAGTATATTAAATGCACCATTTTTCAGTGCACAGTGTTAATATTAAGAAAAACATTCCCATAGAAGTTATTCATTTAGGCCGCCCTCACTACAGGTTATACGTGAGTCTAATGATTAGAAAGTATGACAGACAGCACTGTATAAGGGAACCTACAACACATGCATGTATTTAACTGTAAAAGTCATTAGTAAGCATGATAAACTATTAGAGCTGACTAATTTTTGATAGTTAACTCATCTTACCGTCGCATAGCCTACTTCATCATACAGCTCACAGAGCAGCACTGCTGAAGGGACCCAGCACACATTCGCTCACCTGTTTGCTGAGTAAATTAGTCTATCACAGCAAGATACACTAATTATTAAATGCAGCTTCATCATACTCTTAAAACTGATTGGTGACTACCATGATGGCAGATTTTTACCATAACCGATGCTTCATGAATGATGGCTGACTGATGATGGCTGACTGTCTCACTTTCCTTAATCGGGGTGGCCGTGCTTCATGATAGGAAGCCACTCATTGGCTACGCCTCTGCTCATGGCACAACTTACCTTCAGAACTGAACCGTGTCAATTCATGTAGCGAGGATAATATGTGCTGGAGCATGACATTTGCTTTCCCCTCTCATGCTGTTCTTGTGGCTTTTTATGGTGGTTTTGGAACCACCATTTAATTTCTTAAGAAGAAGCTGTGTTATTTTTCTGTCATTTTCCAAGTCTGCTGTTGAGTCAATGATCCAATCTAGCCATCTTCCCTGGAGGTAAACTATACTGAAACTAAATCTAGATTGTTTTCTCCACAAGGAACATAAATCAGACTGTGTAAATGGACAAGATTTTCAGACATGAGTTGTTCTTCCATTGGTAGGCATACTGACACTCTAACATTAGCAAATGGAAGACAAAGCAGTGGCAAACACATCTTTGATGCAGCCAACAACACACTGGTTGTCTAGCTGTTATTATTCATTATTTGCAGCCCATCAGAATTTCCCCCCAGCCTGAGAAAGAGTTAAAGAGCGTCCCAGTTCTTCTTATTTATAGGGGCTGAGAAAGTGAGACGGAAAGAGCATCGAGCATCAATGTAAGTTAAGGAAAACTCAAGACATACATAAATCTGATATATGGCAATCTATGGATTTCAAATATATGACATATATTTGCATATATGGATTTCCCTTTGATACGTCACATGTGGACATAAATGTGACATGTATGCCAACTTATTCAAAACTGGTCATTTTCAAATATGAGATATATATTTCAGTCATACATCAACATGTAACAAGATATGATGGAAATGTTATTCATATATGGATGGTGTGTGTTACTCATATATATTTCATGTTACATTATTTGAGGTGTTTATGCATCTTCTTTTCCCCACATACTTCCTAATGAAGTGAAAATGACTATAATAGCTACATAACCTATATAACAAACATGCACACTATAAGCCATGCAATAAAATTATAGTAACGATTGTAACTGTACTGGGATGTGTTCCCCATCTATCAGACACACAGGTATGATCCATATATTTTGCAGATATTTCCACAATTTGCTACTT
Source organism: Colossoma macropomum (assembly GCF_904425465.1). Taxonomy (NCBI): domain Eukaryota; kingdom Metazoa; phylum Chordata; class Actinopteri; order Characiformes; family Serrasalmidae; genus Colossoma; species Colossoma macropomum. The sequence goes on along the minus strand of NW_023494786.1, from coordinate 7,742,548 downwards.
ATGTTTATTTACACAGTGTGCATGTGCACATATGGCCATATATCAGATTTCTGTTTGGCTAAAGCTAATCTACATAGGGTTGCCATTGTGAGCTCAGCTTCCTGCCACTGATCGAGTGTTCAGGAATTTTACAGGGTTGAGGCGGCAACCCTGAATCCACTAGGTATGATAAAGAGGCTGGGTACTTTCCTCTTTCATTCCAATGGTCTTCCTCATACTTCTTCTGTATTTCAATACAAACATGATCTCACTGAATAGGTTGTTGGGGCATTTGCTGAATTTCAACTTCTTTGTTCCTTGTTCTCTAAAGTTTGTCCTTGTACAGGGTCTTCTAGGTAATTAGCTTCTAAACGTCATGCCCAGTCTACCTTGCTGGCCCCAAGAGCAGTTTGTTCTAATGGCTTTGTGCTGAAATGGGTGGGCAGCCATGGGGCCTAGCTAGGCTGCGCAGGAAATGGCTGAGGCAGTCACGCTGAACAGTTTCACGCCAGATCTCAGTGTCACTGACCTGATAAACCTCGGAAACAAAACTTTGTGTAAGCTTTTAATTAAAAACAATCCATATAGTGTAATAAGAAATAAGCTCAGGCATATAAAAACCAAGAAGTACTTCGATTCAAGCTGTGGGCACTAAATCATGTATTGGAGGATATTAATGTTGCTTGCGAGTGTTCCATGATCTTATGGAAAGCAGGTTAAAGGTACTCACACTAGCCTTTCACGCAACTGCTGCAGTCTTTACATCTCTAGCTGTACTCCTTCAACCTTTACTCCTTAGACTATAAACAGAGAAGGAACATTCACTTCCTGGATGTTTCAGACTGGGCTAAAAGCCTTCAGTTATATAGAAATTAACAGTGATTATCATATCATCTCACTCAAATTATGAAGGCCCCAAGAATTATGCTACATGTTCCAGAGTTTGTTACCAGTTTCTCTTCTTCGTTCTCTCTTTCTCCATCTTGCTCTCCATCCCCCCTCTCTCTCCCACACCCAGCAACCTTAGCCAAACTCTTTATGGTCTTACGTCTTGTAATCCTGCCCATTTATTGCTCGCTCTGTGAGCTGCTGTCAAGGATAAGGCAATTAGCTTATCACGAAGACGTGATTTATAGAATCCACAAGTGACAAAAGCCTCGCGGTGCCACAGAGTTCTCTTTTGATTCGGATGGAAAGAAAAAAAAAATCTTGTTCTCAAGTGCTCTCTGCTCCCAAACTTCTCAAGCTGGTGCTGGGTCATTGGTTACGGGAGAGGGAGCTTGTTTTAGCAGGTGGCTGGGCAAATAAAACGCATAACTACAGTGCACCAGTGCTTGGCTTTTGATGCCATTTTAGAAAGCCTTGGGGGGTCTGAGAACACCCTCCTAAAATGGCAGTGTAGACTTTGTATTTCCCTCTGAGTGTGCTTTGTGTTTGTGTGTGTGTGTGTGTGTGTGTGTGTGTGTGTATGTGTGTGTGTGTGTGTGTGTGTGTGTGTGTGTGAGCGGTCCAGGGAGAGGTCAGCTTGGTGCCGGCCTGCTTTCTTGCCTTATCTCAGGTAATATCCCGGCTCTGGAGGCATGTGATGTTGAGCAACTGGGCCATAAAGCGGCGAAACACTTTATGAGCACTGCTGTGGCTCCGCTGTGTGCCCACCACTTCCTGGCCTGCTGCAGGGCTTTATATATATATATATATATATATATATATATATACATACATATATATATATATACATATGAACACACTTTACTTTGAATGTAAATCAATGGAACCAGACTTTTTTACAAGTAATTTTGGTCAGTTTCATTTTCTTTTAAATTAGCTGTTTTTTCCAGAAAAGATGCCAAGCTAACTAAGAAGCAAGGTGTCTTATAGCCAAATTAGATGCATCAGAGTGGCGTAAAATCACCAAATCACTGTTAATTGTGGTTATTATGAAAGTTCCAGCTGTATTTTAAAAGAATAAATAAGGGAAATTGCCAAATAGTAACAGCAAGGAACAGTGTGAAAATATAAAATGGTTAATCAATCAATCAAAGATGAATGGAGAACCTAAAGGCACGATGGTGGGACAAAAGTGGAATCAGGTTTTGTTCAAGATAATCTTACTGGGCCCAAATTGCTTTCTCAATATGTTGAGGGTGTTGTAAAAACAACCTTTTGTCACTTTTTAGACTTTACCTGTCCCTGCTCAAGGTCTCTTAAGCCTGGCCATCTCAGCAGGGGGTATCGTGGTCTGGAGCCCAGTGCTGATGGCTGAAGAGAGCTGTGAGTGGAGGTGTGTGTGTGTGTTACATGGCCTCTTCTCAAACCAAGAATCATCGCTCTGCTTCAGCGCTCATGGGCACAACTTAATGGCTCCCAATTACATTCTGGGCTTTCCTGCAGATAGCAGGCAGCCGAGTGCATCGGCTCTTAATAAGAGTAACAGCATCCCAGCTATAAGAGGACATCACATCGTGCAGTGGCCGTGGGGGGCAATGGAGAAGGGGACAGTGTGTGGGAATGTAAAATGGACCCCCTTGAGCCCCATGATGCTGCTCTCTTAGGCAAGAGGGAGTAAACATCAGCAGGGTCATATCCCACCTGACGTACCATGTATTGTTATATATTCCATGCATTCCATTTTTATTCATTGCAGTGCAAAAAACACAACCTCCACAGCTATTTAAAATAACCCTATATTGGCGAATGTTACTTTAAGTGTTTAAATGTGGCACGTGCAAAAGTTTGGGCACCCTTCCAGTTATGCCTTAATTGACTCATTAGGACTGGTTAAGCAAGTCAAGAACTGCTGTTAGAAATTGTCAGCTGATGACAATTCCAGACAGTAACAAATTCTGAGACTCTTCAAACCTTGTGGTGGTGCACCATCCTGTTAGAGGCATTTTGAACTGGAAACAAGTTTTGTGGACTAATGAAATAAAAATTGAACTCTTTGAACTCCTCAGCCGCAATCACTAAAAAATATGTTTGGAGAAAACAAGGCTGTCAAGACTGAGGGTGAATCTATTATGTTTTAGGGTTGGGAGGCAGACAGTGACTCAGGAAGCTCAAGAATGCATTCTGCTAAATATCAGCAAATTCTGAACATAAATGTGACACAGTCAGCAAAGAAACTGAAGCTGAAAAGAAGCAGGCTTCTACAACAGGACAAGATGGCCCAAAAATATCACAGAACTAGAAGAATTCTGCAAGGAAGAGTGAGTGAAGATTCCTAAAACAAGAATAGATAGACATCTAGCTGGCCACAAAAGGTGTTTGCAAGCTGTGATGTCTGCCAAGGGAATGTTATTAAGTTCTGACTTAGTAGATGTCCATTTTTTTGCCCTTATACCACAGTTTTATTTTTGTTCTATTCTTTAAGCTATTCAAATATAGATTAACACTTTCAGAAATAATGTCGTTTTGCTAAATTAATTTGCTGCAGAGGTTCTTTTCACTTCAAAAATAAAATTTGTAATCTGGTTGGGGTGCCAACTTTTACATACAACTGTATATTGTTGTAAAGACCCTGTTTACATACAGTGTATATTTTGTATGTGTGTTGTATTTATATATATATTATTTTATTTGTAGCATTTGTTTCTATCCGTCTACTGCAGTGAGGTCAGTGGGAAGTTCAGAATCAGCTTTATTTTGGCAGGTATTTAACATATATGAGCACTTTGCCTTGGTGAGGGCTCACAGACTAAACAAGCACAGTAAACTATTTACAGATGTACAGAATGAGTAAATAACTGAGAGAGCATGAGAGAAAGAGTGAATGAGTATGAATGAGTGAGAATGTATGTTTGCATGAATGAGTGAATGAGTATATGACTGAGTGAAAGATTGTATGATTGAGTGATTGAGTACATGACTGAGTGAGTGAATAAGTATATGACTGAGTGAGTGAAAGTAAATGAGTATATAACTCAGTGAAAGAGTGAGAGTGTATGACTGAGTGAATAAGAGACTGAATGAATGAGTGGGTGAAAAAGTGAGTGAGTGAATGAAAGTGCATGTATGACTGAGTGAGTGAAAGAGTGAATAAGTGCATGACTGAGTGATTGAATGATTGGATGACTGGGGAGTGAAAGAGTGAGGGAATGAGTGGATGGGTGAGTGTGTGAAATAATGAATAAGACGATAATAAGATGAGTGAAAGAGTGAGTGAACAGATAAGTGAGGAAGAGAATGAATGACAAGTTGAGTAAGGGAGTTAGCAAGTCAGAGAGACTAGCTCCTTGTTGGACAGAGGGCCTGTTTGAAAAGGGATTAGCTTGCATTACTTTCTGGTCAGGTTTCTGTGCACGTTGATCTCTTGCCCCTCTGAGGGTTAATTTAATAAATGTCACTTGAACTTACAAACTAATGGAACGGCCCTTAAAATGGCATCAATGACTCCCCCCAGGGGAAATGATGAGGTGACAAAGCCTTACTGAAAATGATGTATGAGTAAGTGAATGAAAGCGTGATTAAGCAAGACTAGAGTGAGGGTCCAGCTGCAAGGATGGGTCAACCTGATCAGAAAAGGACAGGGTTTTCCATGAGGACGCCTCCCTCGGCCGGAGGTCAATGTGCTGATGGTGAAACGGAGATGTGCAGCTGAATTCATTATGGGACGGGCAGAAGAGCGTGGGGAGAAAGAAGAGAGAGGGCAGGAGTCCACTCAAAATAGGGCCAGACAGGAGAAGCCAAACTGCTCTTTCTCTTCACAAAGAGCTGTCATTGATTATAATAGTAATCAAGTAATATAACACATTTTTATTTATTGTTCTTCTTCTCATTTTTTTTTTTTTGATTAATTGAGTAATCAGGACTTTGACAAAAATAAAACAGACTTAACTGAACAATAACAAACTATGTAGAAGATGTCAAAATGCTTTTCTGATAACAGATAAACTAGAAAGCCTTTAAATATTCATTTAAAAATATTTAAAAACATTGTGGGAAAAAGTACATGGATGTCCATCAAGCCCTGTTTCTTACTGTAAGATAGCCCAGTAAGTCTGTCTCATGCTTATACATTATTGTCGTCCACAGTGCCCACTAATCATGCCTGGATCATTACGTTTTTGGCCAAATAAATATTTATTGGAACTGATCACCCAAAAATGGTAGCGAGGTGTGGACCTGGTGGCTACCATTTTTGGGTGATCAGTGATTTTTTTCATGATATCACAGTGGGTTACATGAGGCCTGTGCAGCACCACAATGGTAGCAGACTAACTGCAGTGTTTGGCTCTTCACTACTATAAGCACATAATTTTTTCCAATCGAAACAAATTAATAGCAAGATTATGCCCGATTATGTCGTTAAAATTTGTGCGTAATTACTCATGGGAGACCCTAGTGGCGTGGGCCCTGGGACACATTCCCATAAAACCCATTCGATGATCTAAACACTAATCACTGCCAATTACTCAAGAAGGCAAATTTTTTTATTTTTCCCAAATTTTTCTCCCCAATTTCTTCATCTCCAGTTCCACCCACTAGTTAGGACTCCCCTAATCACACGATACTACCAGTGCTATGAGGGTGAAGGCTAGCACAGGCTTCATCCGACAAGAAGGCAAATTTTAATCAATGTTTTTTTTTTCAGTTGAGTAGTTGTATTTAATCGAGTAATCATGACAGCGCTACAGTTACATTAATTTCTTTAGCAAATGAGGAAAGTACAATCTAAGCATACAGGTAGCCAGCATCAATGTGACTGTGTTTCCATTTCGGTAGAAGGAGGTAAGAGATGAACCGCAGGAACTGCAGGAAGTGCAGTTAAACATAGTGCAAAGTACAGTTCAACAATAAACAAGGAGTGAATCCCAGCATCATACAGTACATGCCTTAATATTGTACAATTAGACAAAAAGCATCATCAAACAAAACATCACTGTATGTTCAGACTGATACAGATCATTTCATTCTCCTGTTAGAAGCTGCTGGGTGATATCAATACTGTACATCTTTATAGGTGTCATACTCTCATATTGATTTTCACCTCTAGTAATATTAATAAGTAATGAGCATTGTATCCGTTATAACATTCTATTCCATAAAATATATCAAATGGCTCCATCCTTGTTGTCAAGCATTTTTTTAGTTCTATTTTGTGCAATTTACGCATGATATGTAGTAGAGATTACACATTAGATTAAAAATCTATGTTCCTTCCTTTTATTTAAGTAAGAGTTTCTTCTCCATATACGGGAATTAGTTTTAAAAGACAGCCTGTTTTGAATTCAGCCAATCATAGTTTTACAGGCTCAGTAACAAAAACAATCTCTTCAACACTTAACGTTAAAGAGAGGTTTGAAATGGTTATGTAAAAATAAATGATGGCTCTTTTTGGTTGATAAACCCACACAAATATTAAAACAAAACAAAATAAAAAAACAGAAAAGCTATCATACTCAAACTGCTCAAATACACTACTACCCCACAGGAGGAAATGCACAGCTAACATCACATCACACACTGTAGGTGTATGCTATTTCAGGCTAGGTTTGTTACAGGATCTGATCCAGTGTTTTCTCCTGATATTGGCGGAGCTGAGCTCCTGCACCATATTTTGATAAAAAAGTATTCAAATGTATGTTTGTATGTATGTATGTTTCTTTGGCATTACACATTTATATGATTTTGTGAAGAGGCTCCTCTTATTCTGTCACAGCTAGCTAGCTCATGCTACCAATGAGGCAGCTGAAACAGTGTCTCCACACAGTGCATCTATTTCATTACATTATGTTATATTTCCACCAATGTTTCAAATTTCTGCACAATTCAGTGGTTGTCAAAGTCATTTACAATGCTTTGATATGAAATGCCCTGTAAAAACTTACAGACTGAGTTTTCTTCACATTGGTGGTGATAGGAACCAGGGGTCACAATGTGTTTATATCTTACCTCTAATGACAGTTCACAGATCACAACACTAATAACGCCACTTTATTTACTATGCAAAAACAGTCTGAGTTGTGTAAAGTTGATGTAAAATAATAGGAAATTGATAGTAAAATAATAGTAAACCTAAAAAAATAAGTTTTCTTTGGGAATTATTTTGCCTTACAGCACCTCGCATGAACCCCTCCACCATGAACGGATCGTAAAATAAATATGTTTTATGCCAAAACTTGTAAAACAATGTTTCAGGCATCAGTATATAAAACCATTTCATGTAGTAACTTTGTGATGTGGCTTTTAGAGGCATTAAACTCTTCAGATGTCTGGTTCCCATCACCACAGCTGTGAACAATTGACTCAGTTCTCTATAATGGAGACTTTTAGATCAAACAACTCTGACTTTGTTTACATGTGAACCATTGAATTATACAGAAATTTTGACAAATGGATGGAATTACCCATTAGCATTTACAATACTGAACACTGGTTCAACAAAAGGGAGTCTTACAGATCATAGAGTAGCAGTATTTTATCATAAAGTAGCAGAACTCAGAAAAGTTGTGTTCATTAACTTTATTAATGCAGTTAAAATATAGTGATATCACAATGCTGGGATATATTAGGAAAATATCAGCGCTGAATTTAGCAGTATTGGTCAGCAGTGAGCTTTTCAGGGAGGGGGAGACAAATTATGCTAGCGAGCAATTTAAATCACCCACTCTGTGTCGCAAGTGAGAGCGTCTAGAGTCCACAGACTGGCCTTAATTCATGTCCAGTGACGACACGGGGACAGAGGGTACCTGAAACTGTCGGAGAGGGACAAGACAGACGCCATGGTTGATTGAGTGTGAAGTTTTTCTCTTTACTCATGTAATAATGGATAACTTTGGGTTTCACATTAGGTGGCGCCGCGCCAGGCGCTGCTCCAGGTTGAAAACTCGTTTAGAAGGACAGGGTGAAGACAAAAAACAGCAAATAGATCCAGTGTGAGATTCAAAAAGCTTCAGTCATGCTTTATTTAGCACTGCAATGTAACATGTCTGGACATACGCTTTGTGAACAGAAATATTTCGATTGGTCACTTTCTGGTCATTCATTTGGTAGTAAATGTTAAAAATGTAATTGTTTTGCCATCAAAATGTAATTGTAAAGAGGCTAATGGTGTTTCTGATGTTCCTGCACTTCCTCAAATGTTCTGGATATTCCGTTAAGTAGATGATTTACGAAATGTCACGGTCTGAACGGTCAGGGTCTCTACAGAAATCTTCCCAGAAAATTTTGCATAGAAGGAAAATGAGCAATAGCGAACACATCTGCACAAAATGAATCTTGTTAGAAATGAAAAACACTTCCTCAAGAGGTGGTGCTAAAGGAACCGCAGCATAGTGGCCAGTGGCTCTTTGCATAAAACCTCTTAAGTGAATTTTGGCCATAAGGTTTCGTGTGTAAAATCTCTTCAGGGAAATGTTTAAGTGAAAAACGAAAAAACTGAAAAAGTGTAAATTGTGTAAAGTTTACACTTTTGATGGTTGCACTGTACAAAATTAAGTCAGCTCAACTCAAAATTAAGTGAATATTTAGTCTCAGTTTAGTTCAAAGTTCCTCTAACTCACGTTTGTTAGTACTGCATCTCAGTTAGGTAAACAATATAGAAAGATTTTATTTTATTTTAGATTAATTTTTTCACTCAATTTCTCCACCAGGTGGGATTCTTTCCGTCACACAGTACCACTGGGCATTTTCTGGACAGATGTGGCATCACACCCCCCCCAAACACACAATCTCCTGATATAGGGGCAAATATGACAATTATACAGCTTGGGAGGCACTGAAGTTTCCTAACTTTCTGTGGCCAAGAATGTTGAAAATGCTTTAGATTTCTTGTTTAAACTTTAAAAAGTATGTAACATGGCTGACTAAACATTCATTAATTTAAGTAAGATACAGTAAATAATATTTATTTCTACAGCACATTTAAAACAACTGCCATTGCACCAAAGTGCTTTACACATAAGAAATCAGATGAAATCACAGATGAAATCAAAATTAAAAGGGAGACTCAATGAGCTAACAGAAAAATGAAAATACAATGTGAAGTACATTTTCAACATCAGATGTCATCAATTTAACAAACTATGCAAATGTTCCCTCAAAGGTACAGCAGTGGCTTTAAGGCTAAATTGCAAAACGTGGATATTTACATTTTCTCATTAAGCATATTATGTGTTTTTAGTACTGAGGCAGATTGTGTTGGACTAATATCAACACTAACAATATTTTTCAAAATCATTGTTCAGGTAACATGGGTCAACGAATTCATGTTGGATTTAAGTTTTACAGTGCAAAATTTAAATGTACAACATTAACATTTCTAACTTGCATAACACGTTCATGCAAGCAGCCACTAATCTATGTACTCTTATAAAACTAATGTGTTAATTAACAGCATACCTGTTATCACTGGGGTGGAAAATGCTTAAGTATTAGTACTTTGTTACTGTACTTAAGCATTATTTTTGGAAGATTTAAACTTACATTTCCAAAAGAAAAAAACATATTTTTCCTTCTCATATATTCTTATATTTTCATTTAGACTTTCAAAGTATTTGGTACAAACCTCATTTTTAAGATTTTCTCCTGACAGTCAGAATTCCAGGGCATTTCATTATTTTTTTTAAATAAACTGTAAAATGAAACTGACCACAGCTATGCTGATTTGTCTTTGTGTGAGGACTACCAGCACTCATCAGTTACAAACAAAGAAAACTTCATTTATTTGTTGAAATATTTTGTTTTCTCTTAATACACTTGATTATGTTTAAATACAATTGTTTTTTACTTTTTTGGCTTCTCTCCAGTACATTTTTGACTCTGTACTTCCGCTTTTGATTAAGATTTAAGAGTTTAAGTGTATTCACAGAGAACTTCCAACACCTGGTGAAGGACATGTCTTCTGATGATGTGAGTGAATTATCTGTTATTGTCATCAAATCTTCATCAGTATAATGTTGATTTTGCATTTGGGACCAAAACATCGAGCCAGATCTTCTTTTTTACTCCCACAAAATCCAACTAGACACCTCTGACATTTAAACTATTATTACAGGCTTTACAGGGTGACTTGCAGCAATGCACACACACCATTGTAGCCTTTTTTTCTCTTGATTTAGTAATGGTACTTCTTTCAGTTTTAACAAATAAATCTCACATAATGCAGTTTTGAGTTCAGTTTCTATGTACTTTTTCTTCTCCTGGTCATCATGTGCCAAGAAAACAGTATATCTATGACACACAAAGTTTCAGTACATTTTCAGCAGTCTAAAAATAATTTAAATATTGTGTTTATCATATTATTTTGTATTATTTCTATACTTTCTACATTTCTGTACATTTTTCCAAATTTCTGCCTAATTAGATGATTAAGACATAAAGTCATTCAGTTAAGCGTCTTTGAGTTCTTGAAAAGCGCTATATAAGTATAATTTATTATTATTATTATTATTATTATTATTATTATTGTTATTATTATTACTATTATTATTATTATTATTCAGAACGGTCAGATATGTTGCCTGATGCATAAGACTTTGTTTTACAATAGTTTTAAGACATGGTTTTGGCATAAAGCGTATATGTTTTTAAATATAAACATGGCATAGAGATACATGCAGGGTGCTGTGAGACAGTTCATCATCACCATTACATATTAAAACTAGGAAGATACGTGTAGATCCACAGATTGAGGATAAGTAAATAAAATGCCTATATTGATGTTGTAGACATTGTGACACCTGGGTCCTATCATCACCACTGTAAAGAAACCTGAGTCAGTAAGTTTTTCTCTAATTAATCATTTCAAATCAAACCACTCTGAATGACTCTGTTTATTTCCTAACCATTGAAATATACAGATGTTTTGAAAAATCCCTTTAAGCAGGCAGATTTACCTTTCATATAGAAATGTGTTATTTTTTGAAAATGTGTAAGTTTTTATCAGGAGGTAACCAGGATTTAGGAACGTTAGGAATGTTTTCCATAGATTCCAACAATGTGGGGGAGAATATTGTTCACTTTATCTATCGGTGCATGCAAAGAGTGTCATTAAGTGTGATTTAAATTAAATGTGCTGGTAAAACTGCAAACATCATAATCACACAAGCTGGTTATCGAATTAAATAAACATGCTTTCACATGAAATAGGCCCAATGTATGAAGACATTTATTTAGCTGCATCATTGCTAACAATAGCTGGCTATCTGTAATGCAGCAACAAGAGGAGGAGGAGCTGCTTCATAAAATCATACAGATGTTCTCTACAGTGAACCATTTTATGTCACAATTGAAAGACATTTTGCAGAAACTTTAAATAATCACCAGAATGTAACATCACTGGAACATGATATCACTGGAATATCACTGCAGTGTAATATTACTGGAATGTAATATTACAGGAATACAACTGGAATGTAATGTCACTGGACGGTAGTATAACTGAAAACATACTATCACTGGTATGTAATTTCACCGCAACATGATATCACTGAAATATGACTGGAGCATAACATCACTGAAATGTATTATCACTTTAACTTTAATATCACTGGAATATCACTTGAACACAATATCCCTGCAACATAGTATTACTGCCACATAACATCACTGATATATAACTGGAACATAAGTTCACTGGAATATCACTGGAACATTATTTAACTGGAACATAACATGTCTGCATCATAATATTACTGCAACATAATATCACTGGGATATCACTGGAACATAATTTCACTGGAATGTGATATCATTGCAATCTAATATCAATGGAATATCATTGGAACATATATCACTGGGGCATAATGTAACTGGAATATCACTAGAATTTCACTGGAATGTAATATACAAGGCATGCTTTGCTTAGGTAGCTGAACCAGTCTGTATCACTGTGTACTAGAATGTCTCTGGCTGTGACTCACACACATATGCACATTATTTTGCTGCCAGGATTTTCATTTTGTTTGTTGTTTGCAAATAAGTTTCGTTTTTGAATCTATTGTAAGTTAGATCACATCATTTTTAGCATTTGAATATCATTGAAAAGTCATTTGTAATTGAAATACTGTCTGTTTCTCTCTGTATGTATCAGAACAGCCCTGACACTGACACACACACACACACTCTCTCCCTCTCTCTCTGGTATGGTCAGGAGGGATGTGTGATACAGTAGTGTGTTAAACAATGCCTCCTTTCAGTCTTCTCTCTCTCTCTCTTTCACCCACCACACCAGCATTGATTGGTGTCTGTGCTAGAAGGAAATATGCTGATCTGTCGAACGGCCTGTTACTCATTAACACTGAGCAAAAAAATAAAAAATAAAACAGGTTTCATAGTCTGGAATAGATAACCGGCTACTGTCAATGTCAAACCACAGAAATATTCAGCTCACACTGACACTCATGGACCAAAAAAAAATAAATAAATAAAACTTGACGTCAGTCTTATTAGAGTGTTAGAAACGGATTGTCTCATTTAAAGTCAAATTAAAAAGGGGCAGTTTTTTTAGAGGCATCTTCATTTAGTTCATTGTTTATAAAAGGAATAATTCTGTAAAAGCAGGAAAATAGCCTGCTTAAAGGAATACTCCAAAATTCTTCAACCTGATTTTGGAGCATTTCTATTGGTCCATTCACCATTAAGTGTTTTATACAATGTAAAGCATGCTGAGTTCAAATGGAAAAAAAATGGACAGAAATGAAAATACATTTTTTTTGGACTATGACAATGTATCACATCTGTAGCACAGAGCTGATTACTACAGTGAACGCATTTCCTTGAACATTTTATTGCAAAATGTCCTATTTATTTGCAAAGTTCAACATATTGGAGATATAATAAAACATAATACAAAGATAAACTGTAAAATGTTGTGCAGTCCACACTGTATATTTTTTCCAGATATGTTAAATTCAGCAAATAAACAGTAATTGTGTATTAAAATGTGCAGAAGTGTGATCTCTGTAGAGGACCTGTTCACTTACTTTTGCTTAGAAAATCAACAACACGTATCATTTGACCAGGAGCGCCTAAACTTTTGCTCAGGACTGTACACATGTGGTCTATAGAGATTAGGTTACAGTTGGTGGAGTATTATTGTTTTGAATCTGGATGTTAATAAATCTGCATGCAGACTTTATCATACTATCACTTTATTATCTTGTGATATTTTCATGCCTGTTTGAATCCTGTTCAGTGCGCCGCTGATACGATCAGGTTGCCGCACAGCGCAGAGGATAAAATTACACTGTGAGAATGCTGAATGTCCTTGGCTGGATCATGGGGGTGATGAGGAGATATAAAACCTGCATTGATGGTGAAGTGCTCATAATAGCTCATTTCGCCTCATGGAAAGCATCTCCACATGTTTTACAGGGCTGTAAAAGCAGGTGACATTATTACCTTTAAACGGCCTCTTGGCGAAACTTTGACACCGGTTTGCTCATCTTTCTTTCATTTGCGAAGAGCATGTTTTACTGCTCAGTCCTTTGCTTCTATGAAAAAAATTCTGTCAAGTTTATTACTATTATAGGGGAATTTAACAGATTCTTTAAAATATCTGTGTAATTAAATTGTCACAATGTAAAGTCATTCAGAGTGGTTTGATCTGAAATGCACCGTTCTAGAGAAACTTAGAGTCAAAAGTGTCCACAGTGGTGGTGATAGGAACCAGACGTCTGAAATATATAATGCTTGTAAAATCTATTACATGCAGGGTGTTGTAAGGCAAAATAGTCCCCAAAGAATATATTCAACATTACATACAAAAACTCAGAAAACACATGTAGGATCACTGGTGGTTTTGGGTAGTAAATAAAGTGGCTTTATTTGTGTTGTAGTCATTGTGACCCCTGGTTCCAGAAAGTTATTAGATGAAATTGTTTAGATACATTGTCTGATATCTGTGACATTGATTTATAATAGTTTTTGAATGTGAAATGTATTTTTTTTAAATTAATTCATGGCGAAGAGATACATTCAGGGTGTTTTCATGAGAAAATAGTTCCTAAAGAAAACTCTAAAATTCACAGTTCACATCAAAAACACTGAATGATTTTGTTTACATCTCAATGACTGAATTATGCAGAAAAAATCAGTGAACTTGACATTTAAGATGATTCGGATCTCTACATTGCACAGCCAAAACTGATATTTTGAACTTATGAATTTGAACGTAATGCTGCTCTGTTTCATTGACTTCTCTCAGTTTCATTAAGATTCTGATCAAAGATGATTTACAATGGATGATTCCCATCCTCGCTTCCCTTCTCAACGGCCACCCACAAGCAGCTATTTCTAGACATTCACCATAGAGTCACTATTTATCTACCACGCAACTCTTTGCCTATAAATATTACTCAAGCATCACACGATTCTTCTTTCACTGCTGAAGAATGTGTCCTCCTGTGCATCCATTTTGAAAGTGGCCGCTTTTTGTTTGGCTGTGTTTTGAGCAAGAACGTTCCACTTCTCATGGCCGCTAACGGCCGTCCTGCGTGGCCCTGCATTAATGAGGGGGCCGTGAAGCTCGCCTTAATCGTGAAGGAAACCAAGCAGGTAATTGCCTTTGAATGCTTAATTGGGTGCTTGTAGGAGGGTGGTGTGGGGTGGGGGGTTGCGGGGGGTGTGTTGGGAAGGTTAGGAGGAGGATCAAAGTCACATGTTCCTCTGACTTCCCAGTTCAACCGCAGGGTGCCTTGATGACCTGCTCTGCTCAAGGGCCTGCTAGTGCAGTGGTTCCCAAACTAGGTTTTACCCCTGGGCTGCACACCTCAGTGTTTTTCACACTCTAAAAGACCCGCAGCGTTACAAATTAAGGTACCAAAAGAACCACTTTTCAGAACCTTTCAGTGTGTGAAGAATTAAACTGAAACCACTCAACTGAAAGGTTCTTTAGGGCTGTGGTTTTCAAACCAGTCCTCAGAGCCCCCTGGATGATCTACATTTGTGCTCCATGTCTAGGTGTTGGGAGTTGGGTTTGAACACAAGGACTGAGTTGAGAAACACTGCTTTAGAAGAACCACTTTTGGTTCCCTAAAGCAGTGCTTCTCAAGCCAGTCCTCAGGCCCATCAGATTGACTACTGTCAGAGTAACAATGAGAAATAGGTTTATGAAAACGAGGGACGACTATTAGAAGCATATTACAATGAAAATGAGAGTTAAATTCATGGACATCAGTGACTACTTTTAGAGGCCTATCATGGTGCCAAGTTAGGATGAATAAATGAAAAACGTAGTACATTGTGAAGCAGGTGAACAATGTGTATGATTGAATAGTTCTAGTTTAAGTCTGTGGAGGCACCAGCAGGGTGAGTGGGGTATGCAGGTAAGGCTTTCTGTATGGCAAGAGAATGAATGGACATGCATGAAGCTCCATGGTGGTTGAACTGGTACAGAGGGCAGGCGAGCAGGGGCACAGTGTGTTGGGAATTGGGCTAGAGCAAAAATGTGGAACTGTCAGGAGACCCCAAGAACTTATTAAGAGCCATTGTTCTATAGCCATGTTCACCAGCCCTCCTCCTGAAGATCTACTTTCCAGCAGAGTTCAGTTCCAACCTGCATCTAACATGCTACTCCTCCCCACATGCCTAACACTAACGCATCTGATCCAGCCATTCAAGGCTTTTTTGAAGAAGTTGATTATCTGCAACATATGTGGCAGTTTTTGGTTTGAACTATACTCCACCGGATGGTACAGCTCCAGAACCAAGGTTGGTGACCGCTGTATAGCATTGCTCCAAATAACCCTTTTTGTCAGATTTAAATGTGCACTTCAGCTCAGGAAAAGCTTGTTAGCTGGCTGCATAGATGGAGCAGGAAAAATACCAAAATGTTCAGGACAGGGGTACTTCAGGATGAGGGCTAGGGACCACTGTGCTAGTAATATGAGTAGATTTACCAGCCCTCAGTCTCCCACAGAGTGGCGCCAGTGAGCAAATTTCAAGCAGTCAGGCAGTGAGACTGGAACAAATGCAGCATTATGCACCACTCCTGGACAATGTAGTCCTGTGTGGAGCGTCTGTTACGTGTGTGTGGAACTGTGACAGCAGCATGCAAATGCATCATGTCCGTATCATTAATGACTAACTAGTTTCATTAGTTTTGAAGCCTCGACTTTCCTCAAATATTCTGTAGTATCACAATAATTTCAGCTTTCAGCGTCAAATAGTGAGATGTAAAAATGCTGAATATGCTGCGCTGGTCCTGACAAGGAGGTGCAGCATTGTTGTGGCCAAGAACTCAAGAGGTTTACATACTAAAGGTTTGCAAGGACCACAGAACATATTTTTGATATCGCTCTTAAAATTAGAAAAAGGGAAATGCTTTATAAGAATCACTTTCAACTGACAGTTCTTAAATAAGATTTTGTAAATGAGTGTGAAGAACCTTGTTAAAGTTTAGAGAACCTCCACACTATGTAAAAGTCTGTACCATTTAGGAACCTTTATTTTGAAAAGTGTAGATGGGGCTAGGCCTCTGTTTTTAAAGGAATAAAATGGTTAATAATGATTGGAAGTTAGTTGCCACCTGTTGAATGATTTCCCAATGCTAATGCGTGGCTATTCACTTCCATTCATTGTTAGCAACATTGTTAGTGTTTTTGACTAAACCTCTTCTTTGATCTGCTCCCAGAATCCTGCAGTACTATGATTCAAATTGATGCAGAATTAAAACAATCATAAAAACAGCAGAGGTCAAGTTTATTTTATTGCATGGACTGTCATCGACATATTGTTAAGCTTTTAAAACTTACTGTTCACGCAGTCGAAAAAAAAAGGATTTTGATCCATTGGGTTTTTTGTGATGTCATGAAAATCAACATATTTACGTATATCCACCCATTCAGCCTACACAAGTTTAGATCCACTCATTCACATTGAAGTTATAAGGTGTGTTTCAGTCTAGACTGCTTTCTGAATGAGGCACAATACAGGGCAGCCAATCAGACCTGGGCTCATTTATATATACAGAACTGTGCAAAAGTCAGACCCTTCATTTATTTAAATTCCAGTCAAAATGGCAAGTTATTCATTTTCCAGCATCAGGAAAAAAAACAGAAAACATATATATTGGAAAATTACACAAAGCCTCAACAACTAAATATAATATCAACTTTTTCAGTATATAGTGTGTCCACTCTTTGCCGTTATTACAGCTTCCATTGTACATATATATATATATATATATATATATATATATATATATGTCGTGGTAGACAAGTGAAAGTGTCCCTGTTGTGCAGTCTATGGAGGCTTGGTTTCACTCATGGCTGGTCTGCGTGGTCTCAGCAGTGATAGATGGGGGAGCGGAGCGGTGCAGGCCTTGAAAGTGTGTTATCGCTGGTGAAGGTGTGTGATTGGCTTTGGTGAGCCACCACCGACTCCAAGTCATCCACAGCAAACAGAAACAAGAACCAAGGCAACAAATTTGTCTAATCTGACCTTTCCCTATCGTAGGTGAACACCTCAGAGCTGTCAGGGAAGTCTGGGTTGGGTTGGCGTCCCTTTCTGTCTTTTCATGCCTCGCTGTGCCTGCGTGTGTATGTTTTTGGGTCATTTGTTTTCCCTGAGTCATTCTGTTTGAATATGTGAGAGCTATTAAGCTCAGCGCCAGCTGTCTTATTAATCAGGCTGCTTTGGCAAGGTGTGCTGCTCCAAGCCTTTATATTTCACACCTCCCCTGGCTTGGGATGTTTTTTTTTGTATAAGACACTACTGCTAGCATGTCACTACTCATAGCTTAGTGGTCCCCTGCATGCTATGGTGCTTTCTCTCACACTCTAACACACCTGATCCAGCTACTAAGCTACAATTGTATGCAGATGTTTAAACATCCCTGGTCAAATCACGTTTTGCTGATTTTCTAAGTGAAAATAAATACATGTCCTCTGTGCCATATTTGAACATGGCATTTAGTGTGCAATTTCTGTTATTTTGCTGAGCTTACCATATTGGAAGAAATACCAAATAGTGCCATAACGTATGTACAGTCCACATTTTATGTTTTTTTTTTCTCAATATTCAGCAAAAAAACAGTAATTGTGCAGAAATTATGCAGAAGTACGTGTGTTCTCTGTAGAGGATGTGTTCACTCATTTGACACATAGAAAATCAACAATATTAGTAATATCATCATTTTGGATATAGCTAACAGGAAGTGGATGTGTTAGAGCAGGAAACACAATCCAAAGGATTTTTGCAAAAAAATGTTGTAATGCTTTGAAAAGGTAGTCGATGTAAGGCAAGAGTTACTAAACTCATCCCGCAAAGAGCTCATGTAAAACACACACTGGCCCTTTGTGTGCAAGATTGGTGACCAATGATGTAGGTAATCGAAAATGAAAATTGTTGGTAATATTGTATGAATGTCAACAAAACTTTTTATCTGTTCAACTGTAATGGGAAAGCTGTCGCTTGCTGAAATGTAAGTTGTTACTTAGTTACTGCATAGTAAACTTTTGGCCATTAATAAACAGCACCCACAGAACTGCAAATGAGCCAAAGTTAGCCAAAAGACTAATTTCCCTCTGTTGTACTTTAATAAATTATATTAAAAATATATATGATTAACACTTATCATGTGAAGTAACCCATCATACACAATAACAAAATGCACATTTATCAAAATACATAAACAAAGCTACATAAAATGCAAACATTACAGTCAGGAATATGATCACATACCTGGACAGATATGGGTGACTATTATTTGTCAATGAGTTTATCATCTATAACCGTTACAGGAGTTAAATGATAGATGCAGATGAACAGATACGGTAACATAGCAGGAGTAAAGACAACACAGGCAAGGTGAAAAAAGAGGGGAAAAAAAACTCTCTCTTGCACATTCTTGCGAAACAGAACACATTTCCCCATAAATTTAGAGTCATGCGACAAATTTCCATCACATCTTTACAACAAACACAAGCAACACAAGCAGGGTAGTAGAGAGGAGCAGCTGGACTGAGGAGGAGACGAGCATTTTTAAAAAAGAATGCTGCCACTCTCTTACAGACAGAGATGTCCAGAAAAGACCACAGCCTTTCTAAATGCAAAGTGCTCAAACAGCTCTACGGCATTAATGGTTCAGATGCGAAAAAAATAATAATAAAAGATATAATAATAAAGGGAAAGTTCCAAGGTACACAAGTTGCAACGTACATTAAATTAGAGATGGAAATATGCCTATCACTTTTTAATTTTTTATTTTTTTTAACAAAACTTATAAGACAAAAGTGTTTGCAGGAAGCAACATTATTACAGAAAGTATTTGTAGCGTGTTTGATTCAAACAAGTTGCTGGGCAACGAAAATCGCTAATTTCCAAATTGTGCATTTTCATTTTATTGCTTGCAATTTGTGCAGAAAGCGGATGGAAACTTCACTAGTGATGAAAGCAGCTAAACAAGAGCACCCTGCAGAATGTAGACATAAAAGCGTAAAAGGCTAAAGAGAAGAAAATAATACACCAGTCTGATTTCAGAGGGTTTATCACAAGATGCAAACCACCAGTACAAACTGGGTGACTGAATGTCAAGGTTACTGTTTGCGAACAAGAACAAGAAAAGCCTGTAGAGACAAAGCGATGAAGATTAATCAGTACCAGAGAAATACTTGTCATCCAAAGCATATCATGTCATTTGTGAAACATAGTGGCATAGACATGTATGACTGGCTTATTTGTCTTAACTGATGACAGCAGCTCTGAGATGAATTGTACAGAAGCACCATTCAAATGCTACAAAGATTCTTTAGATTTGTACCAATACAATTGCATAAATATACTACCAAAGTAACTACCAACTATTGAGTTTCTCAGGGCTAAAAGATGGAAAAACTGGCTGTAACTGAACATGGCTGCACCTAAATTCTAGAGTCTTACAGTACCTCAATACCAAAAAAACAGGAACAGTCTGTGAAATGCAAGTAAAAATGAAAGCAGTGATTTGTAAATCCACTATGACCTCTATTTAAACAAAAACAATACAAAGACAAGATACTTAATGACTTATCCACTTCATTGTTTTTGTAAATGGACACTCATTCTGAAACTGATGCCTGCAACATCTTCCAAAAAAGTTCTGACAGGGTAATTTAAGACCAGAAACATTGTGAATATTCGAAAAATATCTTTGAAAAGTGATGTAAGCTTGGGTGTAAAAGAAGCATCCAAGGCTCAAGAATACACTAACAAAGCACTGTCAATAAACACCATTTCCTGCTGCATCCACAAATGCCAGATAGGACCGTATTGTGCAGAGTGGAAGCCATAGGTCAACAATAACAAGAAACACAGCTGACTTCTCTGGGCTGGAGCTCATCTGAAATAGACTTATGCACAGTGGAAACATGTATTGTGGTCTGACAAGTCAACCAAAGGGGGCATTAGTGGGTAACCTGCACATCTGTGAAGAGACCATAAACGATATACAGACAGTTTGGAGCAATATATGCTGCCTTCTAGATGATGTCTTTTTCATGCTTCTTTTGTGTCTCAGCATTCTGGAATGTGTTACAGGCATCAAGTTTGGAATGAATATATATTAACAAAATGAAAAAACAAACAAACAAAAAAAAATGTTGAAGGGAAATTAAATGTTGCATTTCTGTACTGTTTTTTCAAACTTTAGTCATTGTTTAATTTCAAATTCATGTGTGGGACAGCATAGCCAAGACAACACAAATTCAAATGCAAACTGCACTGTTCATTTTCAGTCTCTAAATGTTTTCATTGCCTTTTCTGCTTCTTTTAACAGGAATGAAGCCATAGAGCGTAAATGCTTTTATTTCTTGTATTACAGTTATGTACAGTAGTGGAGCTTAGTGCTGAGTCTCTGAGTCAATATTGATTCCAGGAAGGGCAGGGTGAGAACTGCAGAACAGTGTGGCTGGAAAAGATGCCATTAAAATCATGAAGAGCCAAAATGCTCTGCACAGACAACTAAAGTACCAGTGCCCTAATTAAGATCTTATGGACCCATTGACCCAAATGACTGTCAACAAATAAAAAAAACACAACCAGTCATGAGTGTTATTATGCACAAGTACCAATGTAGTGGGTCCAAAAAAAGTGGCCAGGTCACCATGGGCTCCCACACACTGGGTACCAGTGCAATTGCCCTGACTGCATTGGCAGCAGTTATGCCACTGTGAAGTACACATTTTGCATGTTATGTCCAAATCAACAGACTTGCGAGAGTACAACCTTGCACCACTGATGGAAAGACCAGCGAATATCAAAGTGACCGTATTTGATTAGTTTTGCATTTGCTTCATATAGTACTGCCACCATTTGTTTTCATTTTTCATGGCATTGCCTACGCAGATAATAGACTTTTCTGGACTGAGATTACACTATTATAAAAACCTGTAATTATGCTGTGTCATGTGGTTGAAGCACTTCCCAGCTGATGTAATGAATCTGAGCAGCGGTGAGGAGCCTCCCTACAGTAGTTGCTGAAGGCCAGAGAGGATGGGAGGTTATGCATGGGGTCATGGTGCTCTGAGGATGAGTTATAGGCCGCTCCGGCAAGGACACTCTGACCCCAGCTCTCCAGAGGTTTTTTCCAAAGAACGCTCCCTGTGTCTACTTCATCATGTTCCTTTGATTGTCCTTGAGGAACCTGAGCTAAGTGGTGAATACATGACTGAGATGCTGACCATGATACCTCACACCTGCTGTCTGCTGGATGCAGAAAAAAAATTATACAAATGCATTCTCACAAGAGTCTTGATCAGTTAGAGTGAAGAGTACAGATAGATAGATAGATAGATAGATAGACACCTAGGATGCCATAGCAATGGCCTAACAACACCTCACTGGCCACCTGGGATACCATATCACTGGCCTAGCAACATTTTAACAACCACTTGGGATAGCATAGCAATGGCGTACCAACAACTTTGCAACCACCTGGGACACTATAGCAATGGCTAAACACCACCTTAATGATCACATGGGATCCCATAGCAATAGTCTGGCAGCACATCAGCAACCAAACAACCAATCAAGCAAAATTATTCAGCTTAATTTGTTAATGTATTATGGAAACTGCTTTATCATATTCAAAACTGCATACTTTCAGCTATATAATAACTTATAAAGCAGGACTTTTGGTCCAAATGAAGAACAGCAAACTAGACAACATTCACTGAAACCCCCCATTTTACTTAAAAAAAAAAGGTTAGGACAGTAATGCAAACTGCTGCTGTCAGAACAAAACCTTGTATCTCAAGAATTATAACTTTACAGGAGAAGGAAAAAACCTTCTTTACTTTCAATGTAAGGCAATGGAACCAGACTTTTTTCCAAGTCATTCTGGGCTGTTTTTTTGGTCTATTCATCATAAAATTTATATACAATGTAAAGGGCAATAGGCATTTACAAACTATGTCAAAAACTGAAAAACGCCAGAAATGGAGATACGAGGTTTTGTCCCTACAGCAGCGAAATGCAGGCATGTCATACTCAAACCTCTCCAAATGCTACTCCTGAAAGCCAGCATCCAGCACACCTGACTCAATATCTCTTTAACATTCTGAAAGACATTTTACTTCAGTAAATCCGAATATTAATTTATATGTCAAAAAATACTGGTCTCTTTGTAACAAAACACCCGTGAGACAGATTGTAGATACCAAAATAATGTGTAAAAAGTGTAATAAATGGTGGGAAGGGACAGGAGGTGTTCAAAACCATGCCACACTCTACACCATACCAAAAAGAAAATCCAACAAGCCTAGCAAAACCATACGCTGTATATCTAAAAGACTTTAAGAGATCACACTGCACCACTTGAAAATGACCTTCATATTGTGTGACCAATTCATGTCAATTAGACAAATAGAATCGGTCCAGATTTAATCAAAATGTCACTTTGTATTGAACCCAAAATAAATTACATTAACAAACACCATGCCAGAAAGTGTTTTTTCATTCTCTCATAAAGTTACCATTGTGCAGATACAAGGACTTATCACGACTATGACAATGTGATAACTTGATGAGTTTGTATAGACGTTTAAGTGGAATCTATACACGTGCATTTATTAGTCCAGATGTTTAACTACAGAAATATTAAGATAATTGCAGACTACCATTAAAAAAGGAATTCTACCGATTATTTATATATTTCAATCACTGAAATGTTAACAAAGTCATTCAGAGCGGTTTGATGTGAAATGGCACAAAGACTTTGATTTCTTTATAATTGAGGTTAATAGGAAATCACTGGGTCAAAATGTCTAATATAACCAAAACAAGTCAAGTCAAAATTTATTTATACAGAACTTTTTATGGTGAGGGTTGTCACAAAGCAGCTTTATGGAAAGTCTGGATCCTCATGAGCCCGAGTGAGCAAGCCAAGAGCGACAGTGGCAAGGACAAATTCCCTAAAAGCAAAAGTAAGGAAAATTGAGAGGCACTCAAAATAGGAACCCATCCTTCTCTGGTTGACACCAGATAGCAAAACGATAACAAATTGAGTTTAATATGAACAGAGGCTAAGATCTTATAATTAATACACAGCACTGAATACAGAAAACATGAAAACAAACCAGCCTGTCATTGGACAAAAGTGTTTAGATTAACCAGTGATATGACTTACTGCTGTTACAGGCCCATTAGAGTAACAATGAGACATAGATTTATGAAAACCAGTGACTGTTACTGACTAGTGACAGTGTTACAGTGTTACTGTTACAGTCATTGTTACTATCGCTGACTACTGTTAGAAGCCCAACAGAGTGAAAAATGACAAATAGATCTATGAGAACTAGTGACAGTGAAAATTAGAGTTAAATCCAAATATCTGGTATATAGTTTTATTTGCAACACAAAACATCCAGTAAACCTACATGTCTTCTAAGTTTTATTTGTAATGATGATAATAAATCTGAAAAAATAAGTTTTTTTAGGGGCTTTTTTGTTGTAGAATGCCCTGCATCATAAGTTTGTCTTTTAAATACATATTAGCCCAAAACTTAATCTCAAAACTATCATTGGCAGCATATTTATAATCATTTCACTCAATAACATTTTGTGTGGTGGATTTTAGAGGCGTTAAACTCTTCAGACGTCTGGTTCCTTTCACCACCACTGTTAACAATTCTGAGCATTACAGTGGAGCATTTCACATCAAACCACTCTGGACAATTTTGTTTATGCTGCAATTATTTGATTATGCAGAAATTTTGAAAAGTCAGTGATGAAGGAAGATCAGTACCTCCCTGGCTATAGACTGACTCCTCCTACCTGACTTTGGG
Organism: Colossoma macropomum; assembly: GCF_904425465.1. Lineage (NCBI taxonomy): Eukaryota > Metazoa > Chordata > Actinopteri > Characiformes > Serrasalmidae > Colossoma > Colossoma macropomum. Next base: position 7,718,366 of record NW_023494786.1, on the reverse strand, counting down.
TAGGAATGACCTCACGTCCCGCTTTTTGAGTGGACAAAAAAAGCAAGATGGAGAATGAGAGAAAGAGGGAGAGAAAGCTCTGGCTGCTGATGAATCACTAGCCTCAAAGCCTCTGTGATCTGACAGGCCTTAACAAAAGACCAAAAACTTGTCTTGGGTCCGGCCACACGTCTCCAGCACTTGTAAGAGTAAACATGAGAGGAGTAGACTTTCATGTCTTGGGATTCATTCAGGAAAAGTGCACACACACACACACACACACACACACACACCCTCTCCATTGTCTGCTGACTGAGCCAACAGCGTGTCAGTCAGCCAGAAGCTCAGAGCAAGAGAGACAGCCTCCCAGCAACAGTGCAGATAGTAGAGTTGTAGAACAACATATGTACATGATGTTTCTTGATATTCAAGTTATATGTGCGCCATATAAATGTTTATGTATATATATATATATATATATATATATATATATAAATGTGTGTACATATAAATTTATTTACACATATAAATGTATGTTATCAGAGACATTAAATGAGTTTATGTTCTTTATTTCCTTCCGTCTTTCATAAAAGTAAGGCATGGTAATCAAAGGTTAATTGGAACCTTTACTAAAGCTATCACGCGCAAATCATGTGGAAAAATCAGCAATTTGTATTATTAGGATTATTTTCTTTATTTTATTAGATGATATTCCCTTTCGGTTTGTATATGTTAAAATAAATAATACAACTACTTCATGATCATTTTCACTGTCAGCCAATGGTAGTAGTAGTTGACATTGGAGGGTGGGCAGAGTTTGAGCTCTGCTTCAGGACATAATATGTATGGATTGTAACATTTAAATATATGCCATATTATAAAAATATGAACATATACAGTCATATGCAAAAGTTTAGATGCCCTTGGTCAAAAATTTTAGTTGATTTTTCTAAGTGAAAATAAGTGAGCACATACACATAACATAGAACACACTTCTGCATATCTTAATGCACAGTTACTGTTTATTTGCTGAATTTAACATATGGGAAAAAATACAACATAAAATATGGCCTGTGGAAAAAGTTATGGCACATTTTATGTTTTTTACATACATCAAATACATCAAATTCAGCATATACATAGAACTGTGCACTGAGATTAGCAGAAAATGCCATATTTGTGCTTGTTCCCTTTAGAATCAATAAATTAGTACAGAACCTTTACATTCTGTGTAGCTTTTAAAGGTTTTCGACACTCTCAAATATATTTTCAAACATTTTCAGATTGACAGAGATTGTACTGTATATGGTTCTATATAGAACCTTTTTGAAAACCATCAGAAAGGGTTCTGCTACTATTACACTGCCAAGCTTGTTGGCATGCAAATGGTTCTCTGAGTGTTTATGGTCCAATATAGAACTGCTGTCCTTATTAAAGAACCACAGAAGAACCAATTCTGAAGAAGAACATTTGAAGAACCTTTCTGAAGTTTAAAGAACCTCCATGAAATGTAAAGTTTTCATATCAATTACAGTTTTTTTTGGAACCATATGTTGAAACCAAGAACCACTGAGGTGTCTTTATTTGTAACATTGTAGTGGAATGAGAGAGGATGTGTTTAAGTAATGGGAGTCCTGCAGGCTCATCACCAATCATCTTCTGCTTTGACCTCCTCCTCTGTTACTACAGGCTATTAAAACAGTACGGAGTTTTTCATTGTGCTCAGCTTGTCCTCCTGTCCAGGCGCTTTAACTGAACACTGATGGGTTCCTCACGCTTTGGAGATCAATACCCAATTTGCTTCCAATGGAAACTCCAAGTGATCCAATCAAAGCACTTTCAGCCCCTGATCAAAGTCAATGATGACTCGAGTGCTTTAAGATTTTAAACGGTTAGGTCCTCTTTATTTTTAAACATGCCCTCACCAACAGCACTCAGAAGTGCGTCTTACCAATACAGCGAGGAGAGAATTATGCAATCAGAACGACTAGCCACAGTGAGCTAATTGGCTAGTCATGCAAACTTTGTAATGCAGAACATTTTTGAGGTGTCAATTTTGTGAATTATGGTTTTGTCTGACAATAAAATTTAGTTTAAAACTGTGATGTACTGCCTTTTTTGTTAGCTGTGTAGCTTTTATTTAGCAAGCTAGCAAAGTGAAGTAATGTAGTTGTATCAACATTCATTTGTAACAGATGTAACAAATGTTCAGTTTGCTACCTAAAACCCAGTCTGATTATAGCTACATGAACATTATGAAATATTTGAAACGGTTGAAAAGTAGAACATGTCAGGTCTCATCCTACCTCACCCCTCTGAGGGCTCATCTAATAAACTAGAGCTAATATTGTAATAGAACAGCCATTTAGGCTAGTATCAGTAATTCCGCTGAAGGAAAATGGGGAGGCAAAGTTGAGAAGGGGGTGTTAAATCCTGGCCAAAAATCTTGCCATAAAAATCACCACACACAATAATGTGTTATGTCAAAAAACAAATAAATGTTTTACTCATACGTATAGTCCACATATATGTTTATTGACTTTTAATTAAAGCTACACTACGTAAAAAATTGGGATTTGGAGATCTCTCTGGTGAAAGTTTGTAACTGCATGCAACATACAGAAGAACATTTAGTACTGAGTCAAAATTTGGTAAAGATTGCGTCTTCTGATGATACAAGTTTAATTATTGTCATCATATCTTCAACAATATGACGCTGAGTTTGCATTTGAGGCCTAACCATAAAGTAATTAACATTAATACGTAAAGACGTATGCCGTGGTCCGACCCAATGGCTTCGACTTTTAAATTATTATTTCAGGCTTTACAGGGTGACTTGCAGCAACACATGAACAACATATTTTAACATGTTTTCAGTAAAGCCACTTCTAATTTTAACAAAAATGTTCTGCAGGTTTAAAGTCCTACACTCAACATCAGTCCTCTCTGATTGCCCTTGTATTTCAACATAGTCATGAAGTTACTTAAGACACCGGAGAGTCAACAGGCAGAATGCTGTTCGGAAGCAGAATGACGTGTTTAGAGCTGCAGAGCGGTGGGTCGGCGAGTGCAGGTGGGGGGTAAGGTCCAAGTCGCTGTGTGGAACGGGACATGATCGCTGGCCGCTGAATCTCACACTCGCGCTCTGACTCTCCTGCCCTTTTCGCCCAGAAAGTTTCCAAACGTTCCGCTCCGTGCCCCAGACCGTAGTGAAGGTAGAAGGGGGTCACGGACCCAAATGGCTGCCAAGTACATTTCGGTTCAAAAAGATTTGCTCAGAGTTAAACCTCAAACCTTTGGCCTCATTTACGCCGCAAAAACATCATAAACTGTATTCAACTGATCTTGATTTTTAAATCCTACGCCTCTTCTACGAAATCTTTCTTTTCCTTTTGTGATGTATGTTATGTATAATCGTATTAAACATGCAATCCATCCACACCTACAGTGACTCCAGGTCTGAGAGGCTTCTGTTGATTTTATTCACATCATTTTGTTGGTAAACAGTAGATGCAACAGCTCCAAACATGCACTATAATTGCTACAGAAATGTATAGGAGTACACTTTAAACCATGTACACTTTAAACCACAGTGTCACGGATGCAAGGCACCAAAATCTGTTTTAATGCTAACAGCGCCCCCTGTGGAGAATGGTCAGCCTGCTAAGTGTGATTTATCAAGTGAGCAAGTTACAAGCCAGATCCATGAGGTGCTTCACATCCAAAAAAGTAGTTCTCCAAGGGTTCTTTAGCAAAGACAATGGTTGTATATTGTGACGACTCAAAGGGCCATCCGAATACATAAACGGTCCTTTGCCTGGTAAAACGGTTCGGTATGATAGAAAACATGTTGTACATGGATCTTTAAATAACTTTTTAAAAATGCTTCTATGTAGCACCAAACTGGGTTCCACTGTTGCTACAAATCATAGAACTTTTTGAAACAGCAGTGGTTCTCAAACCTTCAGGGATCCCCAGACGGTCCAGTTTTTTGCTCAATTCCTATGTGTTGCAAGTTGGGTTGGAGCAAAATTTAGGACTGGCTGGGAATTCCCATGGACCATCCATTTGGGCCTTCTAAGTGATATCCCACTTAGGGAGGACATCAGCCACAGGACAAAAACACTAATAATTAATACTTCAATCATGTTATAAATGCTAAAGTAAGCACAATTGAGTAATATTTAACATTATTATACACAGGGAATTTAAACTAACAATAAAATAAATAAAATAAAATAGTAAATAAATTTCATTAAATCTGAAAAAAGTAACTATCAGTCTGTTTAAGTAGCGTGTGCATCCTTCTCTGCAAGTGTGATGACTGACACAATAATCTAAATAAATAAATAAATAAATAAATAAATAAAATAAAATAAAATACCCATTGGGCCTTTGTGGTTCAGGGGCCCCAAGCCTCTGTTTATATAGCTTATAGCAAAACTGATCCTGTATCTAAATGTATGTCAAGCTCTCAGCTGTGCTTAATGAAGAAATGATAAAAGATATTTTAGTCATTAAGATTTTGGCCTTCAGGATTTTTACTATATAATGCTGGATGTGGAAATCTTATCTTCACATTGTCTTTGGAGCAGCAGAGCAGCCGGCCTCGCCTGTCTTTGTTTTGGGTGGCAGTGACAATGAGGAGATTATAGGTTATCAATGCCTATTGACTTACATGATCCAGTTCAGAGGATATGCTGGTATTTCTGTATCAGTGTATCTCGCAAACACACACATCGAGCTATGTCAATAGACAGGATTAGGAAACTTAATGTTAAATGACTTTTATGAAGTTGTTGTTTTTGGGTAGTGAGCTGGTATGAATCTCTTTTTTATGCGATTAGTGCTGCTTGACAACAATTGCAAATATTATTTGAAATTAGTTATTTTAAATAGTGTGATTTGTATGCTTGTCTGCTCTAACAAAAAAACCCAAATGGAGTAAGACTTGGCAAATCTCTGTTTTTGGGAGACCTTGAGTCACCACAATACTTACTGTTAGGAAACAAAATGTCAAAGCAAGTGGTGTTTATTTCAAAGCAGTGCAGAAGCCTTAGGTTTTTCTAGATAGGGCCAGATCATAAAATGATGGGCCCCTGGGCACAGATGTTTGGTGGGCCCCTACCAGGCTACCTTTTTTGCGTAGTCAGTGAATTTTACTATATCACAGCAGGTTACATGTGGCTTATGCAGCACTGACTGCAGTGTTGGGCACGTCACTGCTAGAAGCACCATATTGTTTTCCAATCAAGACAAAACTATCGCCAGATTACACACACAATAACAAGAGCACAGATTAACATAAACCCAAAAACCAATGCAACATTTCCCTACAAAGCATCTGTCTACTTCTTACAAGCAACACATTCACAATAACAAAGACAAAGTAAAAAAACAGGATGAAATGTACATAATAAAGATAGAAAAAAGTGGAAAACTTAAAAATCCAGATTGTCAAATATCATAGCTAAAGCAAACTGACATGGCAGATGTGGAAATATTTTTTTTTCTTCATTTATATCTTACCTCTGGTGACAGTTCACACATCACTGCTGACAAGGACGATGCAACTTTTTTCTTTAACTTGGGTGACATTTTACATTTGGCTTTGAAAATGGGCATCCTCTACTGTGTCGGAGTGTCAGGTCTCACTGTTACAGACTTTTACACCTGGCACATCTTTCGAATATCTTGAGCTTTAAATTCAAAGTACATTCCAAGAAACTTACATTAGCTCACTGCTAAAAAAAAACTGAAAGCTTGACTGAAGAAATGGTTAAAGTGGAATAGTTGCTAAGCAGTGGTTGAAGGAGAAAATAAAGTGAATGTTTGGGAAAGACATGGAGAGCTTTAGGATTATTATCATCCAAAACAATGATGAATTAGATAAAATTCTCACCACTACTGGCACCACGAGTCAAAACAGCTGTTTAGATTTTCTCATTGTTGCTTGCAGGGACCCCAGTGGCTTGGTGCCCATTGGATGATCCGGGCCTGATAGGCTTTCAAAGAAGTCCTAATGATTTCTGTGAAATAAAAAATACATAATTTCTGACATTTTTAGTTAAATTTTTTATTAATAATTGTGATTGCATCAGAACTCTGTATGTATTGTAGTACTACTCAATACTCATGTCATTGTTAAGTTTTAGTTGGAAACAAAGTTAAATTCTTGAAATGCTGGATATGAAACCTTGAAGCTAACCAGTCGTCTTTTTTTGTAAACTGTTTCATCTTTCTGGCCCTCAGCCCACCAAAAACATTGCAATTTGGCTGCCCAAGACAAAAGGTTTGGGCACCCCTGACCACAAACAACAATAATATCAGAGTCTACACTGTCTGATCAGTCTCCTGGCAGACAGCTACTCTGAGCTAAGATGAACGCCATGTTTCTTGGTGGGTATATTGAAGAAGGACTAATTATTTCCTACTGAAGCATAAAACTGAAATACTTCACATACTATTCACTCCAGCTGAAGTACTGAAGGACTATGTGCTGTGGCCAAATATGACTAAGACTAGTCAACTGAATTGGAAGTGCATATAATTACATCCAAAATATCAAAGTTTCTCAATTCCCCCTGAAATTTCATTCACATTGTTGTCTAAAAATCAAACTGGCAGCAGTCAGTCCATTTTCCCAAATGTACCATTCACTCCCCAGTTCATACAGTCTATGTATGGAAACTAGGCTGCATAAACCTATTTTGAATTTACTGTCATAAAAGCAAATGTGTTCACATATATCCACTTATTCAGCATACAGTAGTTTAGCCCATTTGCACAGAAGTTACATGGAGTCTTTCAATCTGGATGTTTTCTGAATTCTGGCCAGCCAATCAGAACAGAGCTCATTTACATATATATGTCTTCAAGGCACAGTAACAAAACCAGCCTCTTCCATTCTAATAGATAAAGAGAGATTAGAAAAGCTGGTAAATGTAAAAATGAACTTCAGGTGAATGAAGGGTACGGGCTCTCTGAGGAAGCCTGCAGGTGTTTGGGAAGCAAGGTGTTAAAAACAGCTCCTGATCCACATCTGCCCCACTTACCCAACCGCCCCCTCTCTCCTGTGCCTCATGTGAGAAAGCTCTGGGATTCATGTTTTTCACTACGCTCTACTACACAGATGGCTTTCACAACAAGCTTTCTAGATAAATAGGTTTTGCTCTTTGTTATTATTTGTTGTTAATGGTTGACACATGAGCAGCTCTTAAAGGAGGCGTGTGAAATGTTGTCTCCCCCTAAAAAAACTTGTCCCCTCACACCTCAGACAGCAGTACAGCACAAACCCATCACACTGCACCAGACCAGACTTTATCATTATGTGGCTTATTATAGTCGCTGCCCAAAGAAAAACATGAATCTCTAAAAAAGTTACTTTACAGGAGTGGGCAAAAAACCTTCTTAACTTTTGTTGTAAGTTAAAGTACAGAGTTTTATCCCGAGTGATTTTGGAGCATTTCTACTGGTCCATTCATCATGAAATTCTCACACGGCTGCCGAGTTCAAATTACACAGAAAAATAAACATCCACAAAAATGCATACATCTATGCTATTCTGTCTTGCGTAGTGACTGTTCAGCAGCTCTGCAGCTCGCCCTCAGTACCTGACTTCACTAGAGCTCCTACAAAAAGCTTCAGGGAAGAAGGCCGAGATTCGTACACTGAACGTCGTAACTCTGTATATACGTGTTTGAGGCTAAAAGCTGAACATATGAAACGGAACTGGACGGGTTTGCTAAGTTTCCACTCGACCAAACTAGCGTCTTTAGATTTAACCTTTAGGCCGCGTCCAGATCCGCAGACCACCGCACTAAACAGCACGGCACCGAGAGAAGTCCACTCGTTAGTGTAGAATGGGTAGGACAGTAGTTTGCGGTTTTGGACGCGCCTTCAGAGCTCATTTAATTTAAACATCGTTCGATTGGTTAGGTCTAAACACAGTCAAAGGTGAAACTGAGGATCAACGACAAAAACGTTTGCCTCTTAATTTATTGATGTATGCGCACTGCTGCATGTACATTATTCGTATTGTCTTGCTTTCAAAAATATAATAATAACAATAATAACAATAATAATAATAATAATAATAATAATAAATTTGAAAATTAAAAATAAAACGCTGATAATGTTTAGAGCTGTGTTGCTCTGAAGCGGATAAAAACAGTCAGCCTCTCCTGTCGAGCCCGGAATCACTCAACACTTACAGCGTTTTTCGTTTTGCCAGTTTGTTCTAAAACAACTGTGTCAGTGTCTGTTTTTACAGTAGAACTTTAAATTTGACGTCTTTGTAGGAAACGTCAACGTAAAGATGATCTACAGCAAACTTCAAAACAAAACTCATTTGTTCATTAAATCACCTTTCACTTGGGATTAATAAATAATATACAGCTTATACAGGCCTGTATTTATCAACAACCTACTAAATTTGATACACTAAGAAACAGTTTATGATTTTTAAAAATAAGCCACTAATTTTAAAAATGTTTAAACACAGTTTATATCAATAATTTATATGTACATTATTCGCTCGAATATATACACATCTTATTGTCCTGTTATTATGCTGTTATTACAGTGACAGCATGTGTTTATCCAGTATTTTTTAATGATCTTATTTTCATTTATAATAAATAAAGTAAAATAAAAATAACTTACGATACTATAAAAATACAATGTATTTATATGTATAATAATATGTTGTTAATTTTACTATAATTGTCCTCGTGTCCCTTTACCACAATCAGAATCTGACAAACTCCAAAGTTGTTGTTATTATTATTATTATTATTATTATTATTATCCTCCCCCCTTCACAACAGTCAGACTCTAACAAAGTCCGAAGTTCACTAAAGAGTTGCTGATAACGGAGGCCAATAAAAGCAGGCGAGCTGCAGTGTAAACACGCTCTGCGTCCTCACAGCTCTCACTCACAGCTCATTTGCATAAAGGCTCCAAACACCAGCCGGCCCACTCACTGCTATAGCGCTCCTTTCGTTTCCCACCCAGCATTCCGACAAAGCCCCGCCCCTTGCGCTGGGATTGGCTGGGAGTCTCGCGCCTCTTGTGCTGTGATTGGCTGCTTCCGGAGCAGTCCGCGTGGCTCGTGAGTAGAATTTTGGCCGCCCTTAGCACGAGAGACGCGGAGCGCTCGTGAGTAGCCGGTTTCAGCGCGGGGGGCGTGGCTTTGCCGGAGTACGGGTGGTGAAGAAACCCCGAGAAAACTCAGCGCTGTTTTTATACGGCATCATGGCAAAGTTACACAGCCAAGGCTTTCCAGAGAAGCAGGTGTGCGCGCGGGGGCTGTCTGTTCGGCCCTGGAGGTGAGAGGAGAGCCTGTTTCCCCTCTCTTCCCTCCTCGTTAAGTGGAACATTTTTCCTCTTTTTCCCCTTTCCCCCCCTTTTTTCTCTTTTCTTCCATTTTTCTTGGATGTTAGCGGAGATGGTGTCTAAGCTGACGTCTCTGCAGCAGGAGCTCCTGAGCGCCCTGTTAGACTCTGGAGTCACCAGAGAAGTTCTGGTTCAGGCGCTGGACGACATGGAGCCCCGGCCGGCCGCGCTGGGGGTGAAGCTCGAGGGCGTCCACACGTCCCCCGGTCAGCGGCGAGACGGACTCGCACAAGCCCGTGTTTCACACTCTCTCCAACGGGCACGGCAGGGGGAAACTGTCCGGCGACGAGGGCTCGGAGGACGGGGACGAGTACGACACGCCACCCATCCTGAAGGAGCTCCAGGCGCTCAACACTGAAGAGGCGGTCGAGCAGAGGGCCGAGGTGGAGCGGATGCTGGCGTAAGTCCCACCGAAATCCCCGGTTTTGAGCAATACAGACACCCAGTAAACACGTCTAACAGTGAATGAACGCACGGGATTTATTTGAGTCCGGCTGGACACAAATGAACTCCTGTAAAAGATCCTTCAACACGTCTGTTTTCCTGCTTTGATTTTGCTGTAATTTCAAAACGGAAATGTTAAAAACAACAGATTTAATCTCTAACTAGACACATCAATGTGTTCAGTTGGACACATTCTGTGTTGCTTTTAACACAATGTGTTCAATCAGAAAACAATTTGACACAAAAGTGAGGGTGACACGAGTGAGGGTGTTTAACTCCTCTTTAAGAAAACAGAAAGTTTTTTTAAGTGAAAAAAAAAATGAAACTGAACTGTCTGGGCTCTAAATTAAGTGTATTATTGTCAGAATAGTCAGTTTAGTAAAGAAACGAAGCGCCAAGAGTGTCATTTTCACAGTTACTACCACACAAAAAACTCTCCAGCACTGAATGAACACCTGCAGTGTTTTTGCCTAAAAGTCCAAACCAACACTGTACAAATTCTACAAAATACGAGTTTCTCCAGCACCAGATTTAATCTAACGCCGGTGATTTTTCTGTTTTAATGAAGCTCATTTTAGTTCAGTGAGCAGCGTTAATGTGGAGAAAGAGGCGCGGTAAGTCAGAAAGTAAAGGACGCGGTGAGATTGTCACCTTCAGCCCATCCCGTTCAGTCTCCTCAGTAACCTTCAGCAAACTGAGAGATATTTTATAAACCGAATTATATTTAATAGAGTGCTTTAAGGGCGCTATTTTGACTGATGTAAGGAGCTGCAAGGCGGTGGTAAACAGAACTGGGCTGCATTAATAACAGAAATAAGCGCTGTGAGGTGTTGTTTTTCAGAAGGAGCCGTCAAAGCTGCTGTGTAGAGATTTAAAACCCCGCGCCACTTTTCCATCTTTTCACTTTCTGGTTACTAATTATCTACTCGGGTTATTATTTCTTTAACTTAGAGAAATATGAAGTGAAGAAGCTCTATTTATCATTAACTATGGCAGCGCGCGCTGCACTCCGAATATCAGCTCTGACGGATTAATATCAGCTCTGACTCTCATATTCACTCATATATACTCTCTATATTCACACACACAATTTTAAATACGTCAGATCAGTGTTTTAAAACACGCTGTATTAAACATTAAAAAGTGAGATAAATGCAGTTGTTTCTCTTTCTATCAGTAAATTATATAATAAAAAAGTCTGCCGTCAGAAAAATAAAACAACAATAATAATGATATAATTTTTGACAATGCTAATATTTTATATACATGTTTTATAATATAAATTTAAGGTTGAGCAGATTTCCGTTCAACTGTTTTCTATACTTCTCATTCTCCTACAGTGTGTTCTTGTAGCCCAGACTGAACCTTTAAGCTCCAACATCAACACACAGTTTTAAAGAATATAAGCCGGAGCACGTGGAGCGGAGTTATTATTAATTTTATTCTATAAATCATCAACTGAAAGATACACAGTGGCGTGTGATTAGTGTGAATGGAGGTTCTGGTTATTCATTGGTGAAAGTCATAATCCAGCTTCTCCGCTCTTTCTCTGCAAACCAAACACTCCGCACATCTGCACACACCGCACACACTCCGAGCAGCGTAGCGCGGTGAGTCCAGCACTGACCCTCAGCTCTCACTCTCAGCGCGCTAACCGAGCTCCGCTCACCCGCTCTGTCACTCCGCAGCTCACATCGATAAGAGTAATATTAATATAATATTAATTCAGATTAATATTAACGACCGCACGCGACCTTGACCGCTTTTTATTTGTTTTTATTTGTCACTCAGAACATTTCAGCGGATACAGTATTTATAAAAGCGTCTCATTTTAAATTACTCTTTCATAGAGTCGCTGAAGTTTTTAGACGAATCGGCCTGTTACCTTTTATTTAGTTATTTGTGTCCCCTGTGTCTTGTTAATTCGGTGTTTATTGACTGCTCTTCTCAGAGGCTCTTCTTCTTTCCTTTTCTTTTCTTTTCTTTTCTTTCTCTTTTTCTTTTTCGTTTCTTTTCCTTCTGTGTCTTTGTAATGTTTAGTGAAATCTACACGTGTGAAAGAAATATTCATTGGCTCTTTTGAATCGTTTCATTTTTTCTTTTCGCCTTTTTAAAGTTGCTGTGTTTTGTTAAGACTGGATAAAAAAATAACAACAAATCGTCACTTTTACAAAAAAATCCGGCTCATAACAGACGCGGAGTGAGCTAGTGGAGATGTTTTGTTGCGGGTCGTAATTAGATCAGAGCTGAGCTGAAGCCTGTAACCTTTGGAAGTCTTTACAGCCACTGAATGCAATGATTAACACTCATTTATTAGAGAGGGATTAACGACCGCCTGTGCCTCTTTAAACCAGGAGAGAGAGAGGGAGAGAGAGAGAGAGAGGCTCACATTAAGCAGAATTCTTTAGACCCAGCTTTCTTTAGAGCGGATCATGTCGATGTCAGAGTCCAGCAGCAGGAGCTGTTTACCTGTTTACCTCACGATTTATTCGTTTTACTCAGTATCGCATTATTTAAACTCCAGAGAACTCCAGAAAATTCGGAGAATCAATTTCATCAGCTTTTTTTTTAAATATGTTTACAGTCATTCACACTTAAAGGGGAATTCAAAATGTCTGCCTAATTCAGTGAGATGTAAACAAAGTCATTCTGAGTGGTTTGATGTAAAATGCTTTATTGTAGAGAAAATTGATTATTCTTTACAGTGGTGGTGATAGGAACTAGGGGTCACAATGTCTGCAACACAGACATAACCATTTTATTTACTATCCAAAACCACCAGTGAACCTACACGTGTCTTCTGAGTTTTATATATGTAACGAGTGTGATTTAAAATAGTCATAAATCTGAAAAAAAAGCTTTCTTTGGGGATTATGTTACTGATTAAAATAAGTTTTAGACATTTTTTTAATCACAAAACTATCTTTAAAAATGTCTCAGACAGTGTATTCATAACCATTTCATGTAATATCTTTCTGTGAGGGAGATTTTAGAGGTGGACGTCTGGTTCCTGTCACCACCAATGTAAGAAAAACTTTATTTTCATCTGAACCACTGAATTTTGCAATAATTTTGAAAAAGGGGTGGAGTTCCCCTTTGATGGAGATTCTCCTTTCCTCCAGAATCAGAATCCAGGCCTAACAGAGGTTAATGATATGTTAATAATGTGTTATTATATTATACATTATGCTATATATAATGATAATGAACAATATAAAAATAGCCTATAATTAAAAAGACAATATTCGTTTTTCGTAACTGATCAAACAGAACGGGGTCTTGACTCCACTGTATTTGTAGGCTAGTCGTAAAATTAACGCTGTAATATAATTATACTCTATAACAAACGTTTCCCAGAGTCCGTGTTCAGGTAGTTTAGTCATGTTGAACAATACTGTAGGCTAATATGATCATACAGTATAATAGCGTACATTTGTACAGGCGAAGTATTCAGGTAATGTAGTAATAAACGCGTTAATCCACATTATAAGGCATATTTATATAGGTTATTCCGGTGATATAGTATTAGAAACTCGCTATACCTCTGTATATATACACTTGTTCGGGCTGACTAACATACAACAGAGCTAGCATTTCTATAAGCGATATAAACCAGACTCAGTCCTGTAAACCTACGCTGTTGTTTAGGCTGCAGATTCAGCTCATATATTTCAACACACACTAACGCTGCTTCGAATTGAGGTCACTCATAGAACAACAACAAAAACGTTTGATTTGTAAGAATAGCAAGTGCTGTAGAACGTTTTTTGAAAGGTTTTCCATCCTAGACAAGAACTATGCGAAGAGCCATGCTGTAAAATTAGAACAATTGCACAATAAACACTTATTTGTTTGTTTGTTTGTTTACTGATTTGCGTATTTAAGCTTTAACTAAGTTGCAGTAAGTTTGCATGCTTTTTAAGTCAACTCATTTCAGTTCACAGTGCATGTGTGCATTCAAATGTCGCTTTTCTATCATTGCCTTCACTATGAGCCCTTAAGGAGCCATTTCAGAGTGTGATGTGGTGAAATAAACACTGTTTAAACGCGCTTTCGGTCGTTTCTCGTGCAGTGAGGACCCATGGCGCGCGGCCCGCATGATCAAAGGCTACATGCAGCAGCACAACATCCCTCAGCGCGAGGTGGTGGACCTGACCGGCCTGAACCAGTCTCACCTCTCTCAGCACCTGAACAAGGGCACGCCCATGAAGACGCAGAAGCGCGCGGCGCTCTACACGTGGTACGTCAGGAAGCAGCGCGAGATCCTGCGGCGTAAGTTTACATTTTTACACTCTGTTTTGGTAGTTTTAGTCTGAAAATTCAACTCTGTACAATGATGTCTATCTATCTATCTATCTATCTATCTATCTATCTATCTATCTATCTATCTATCTCTGTCTACAAACTTAAAAAAGATGGTCCTACAAGGGTTCTTTAGTAAAGGCAACGGTTATGTTTACAACCATGAGTTCCAAATAGAACAATTTCATGCTTAAATGGTTCTTTGGATGGTAAAATCATTCTTCAGATGGATAGAAAATGGTTCTAGATAGCACTATTGTTATGATGTCAAGTTTATGACAACAGAGGAACCCTTTTTATTCTACATAGAACCATATACAACACTCTCCATCGATGTTTAAAAAAAAGGAATAATTTTTTTTTCTCAGTTCTATTTAAGTCATTCCATTTTTAAAGTCCTTTCTACTGGTGACAGCACACAGGCAGCTTTGCTATAGCTCACAATTATTTTTTTTTGAGTTTTATCAGACCAAAAAATTATTATTAGCACATAACAGCCTTCAGTTCCAGTTGATAGATACTGGATTTGCTACACTACCAGTGCAGCCTTTCAGAGAACTCAGCACTACAGGATGAGTAATTATACTGAGATTATCTGGAGTACACTCCCAGAACAAAAAGGTACTAAACTGTCACTGGTGTGGTACATTCACATCACTGGGGTGGGCCTTCAGTACATTTAGTACGGAAACGTAAGTGTTTTCCATGGTTTATGACATGACATACACATACGTTCTGTCCGGATTCTAAACTTTTTATTTTATGTTAAAATTACTTTTTACTTTTTGTTTTAAAATGTCAGGTTATGAGAAGGTAATGGAAAGTGAATGCGATGACATGCATCAAAGACAATTTCTCTTCATTTTTCAGAATTCAACCAAGCACCACAAGGGTCTGGCATTAATATGACAGACAAAGGCAGTCAGGATCAGGTACTCCTTTTTTTCCCAGAGTTCAGTCAGCCTGGACAGAGTATGGGGCAGCATGGGGATGACACCAATACTGAGCCTGCCCTCAAGAAGCTCCGACGCAACCGCTTCAAATGGGGACCTGCATCCCAGCAGATACTCTACCAGGCATACGATCGGCAAAAGAACCCGAGCAAAGAGGAACGGGAGGCTCTGGTGGAAGAGTGCAATCGGTAATGTTACATGCATTATAAGCATTATAAAATGCTATAGTATCTTCTACACATTTAAAAAGTTTATGGTATTGGCCAGCAACTGTGCCATCCTTTCTTGACCACTGTCTTTCTTGATCACATTCAGGGCGGAGTGTCTCCAGAGAGGTGTATCTCCATCCAAAGCCCAAGGGCTCGGCACCAACCTGGTCACAGAGGTACGCGTCTACAACTGGTTCGCCAACCGGCGCAAGGAGGAGGCCTTCAGGCAGAAGCTGGCGATGGACGCGTACACCGGTCAAGCGCACAGCATGAACTCCCTCCTCTCACACAGCTCGCCACACCATCCTCAGGCCAGCACTTCACCGCCTAGCAAGATGCAAGGTACCTTCCCATTTCCTCATATCTAGCTGAGCTAAACTGGGCATCTGGGGTTGCGTAAGACTTTGGTTGCAGATCCAAGTCCAGATTGGCTATAGTTTTTTAGTGTAGGGAACAATGGTTGGCATTAGATTCCATTCCCTTCCTATGGTGAGAGGAGAAAGAGTTGACACAGTGGATGAGATCAGGGTGAAGGCGACGAGAAGGTGCATGATCAATAAGATGGAGTGAATGAGTGAGTGAGTGAGTGAGTGCACTGAGTAAATGCCATTGTTATTCCAAGCTTTGAAAACGCGCTGAGAACAATCCACATTGTAGCTACAGTCCCTGTTCTTGAGTCAGCAGGCAGGAGCAGGGCCACAAAGAGCTTCTACCCTGGGATGAGGACCAGGGTCAGCCCCAGGTCACACAAGCACAGGACCACCACTTACCTAGATGGTGTTTTTGTACCTATAGGCTTGCCATTTTACTGCCAGCATCTCTTCAGTACTGCCTAAAAAAGCACATACCAGGCTAGTGTCCTTGACCTAACGTGATATAGCAAGGCATTAGTACTAAAAGTAAAGAAACTGGCTTCTGACTGGTCAAACTGGCTTGGTCGTTGTTATTCTTTGCGTTAAAAGACTTGCTGTTGGCTTGAGCGTACTGTTTAATCTTGCAGATGGTTGGCTAGTATATTTGCTTGTGGATTTTCCCCTCTGCACACCTGACCAGTCAGTGACCTCAGGTCTTGCAGAGAGCTTTCAGAGGTTCGGGGGTGGAGGTACGTCGGGTCAGAGGTGGAAGACACTGCTTTTCCAAGCTCTTCCTTAGTTGGGGGTTACGGGGCTTACAAGGCATCCTGCTAGCAGCATCAGCTGTTTTTCAGTGTAAGAGCCTGGCCTGACAAGAATGGCTCAGCAGGTCCCCCTCATCGTGTTGCTAAGGCATGGTCTGTATTATGCATGCTTAATTGACAATTAAAACCCTTGGCTACTACATCTCCTAGGCCTTTGATAAGGGGCTCCCCTGTCCCCTGCTCTCTTTACCCTCTCCTAGCAGGGGGCCCCATTGTCTGTGGTGTATTAGAAGACTGCAGTGACTGTAACCTAGGTTCATTTATCTCTGTTGGGCTAGGGGAGGGAATGCTGGAACCACCCCAGCCCCCCACCTTTATGAGTGTAGCAGTTGAGGCAGGGACAGGAGTGGAGCAGCAGGAGCTGTCCGCTGGAGTATTGGCTCTTTTCTGACCAGACAGGACTGATCACCCCTTCTGCTGCGGCTAAAAGGGGGCTCTGGGTAAAGCCCCCTTTCTTTTCTCCCTTTCTCCAAGCATGGCAAAACCAGGTCGGGAGGAAGAGGTCGTTACAGGGTCAGAGCAAGGAATGGCTCTTACTCCAGCTTTATTGATCTTTTGTTGATGAAGATCAGGTTGATTAGATATCGCTGGAAATTCAGCTCTGAAGTAAATGCATGGGTTTTTGTTGTGATGTCATCTCAGTTTGTGCTTCCTGCTGGAATGCAGTCAGTTCAGCAGCGCTGTTTATTTGTAGGTCCATTAAATAATTTAATTTGAGCCTCACACTACATACCTTAAAACTCATTAGAAGATTCTAATGTATTCTCCATTGCGGTGCCCTTCTTCTTGACCTTTGGAGGAACAACTGTCCCTGCACTTTCAACTGCAGGCCACAGAAAGGCTGAAAGGCCACGTACGTCCTGCAGAGACCCGGGAGGTCTCTCATATGCAGCAGAATTATAAAGGGCATTGCCTGGGGTTGGGCACTAGGGCTTTGATATTACATGGGTCCCAGAGAGAACTGAAGCCTTTCAAACCGTCCTGCAGCTCACTGCTTACCACTCCCCTCCAGGACTTCCCACCTTCCCCCTGTTTTGACTGAGAAATGTATGGTGGCACCAAAACTGCCTTGTTCTATACGATGCTGTTGGACCACGAAGTGAGCATTGGACCTGAGAGTTGTAGTATTCCTTTCACTGTCATGTTGAATTCGAGTACTTAAAGGTTCTGCATGGAGAGTTACGATCGCTTATGGCATCTGATGTTTTTTGTCCCGCATTGCCTGTGTGCTGTGTTCTGAGAGGCTATATTTTGCTTCCTTGTTGCCGCAGAAACACAGCTCTCCTGCTGGTTGGTCTGGGTCAGACAACACAAACCAGCCTGGCTGAAAGAGAGAGGGTGAAAGAAGTAGGCCCTGCAGCCTGGGTAAATGGCAGACAATGTCAGACAGTGCCCTACTGAATAGCCCCCTTTCTCCCCCTGACGCTTTTACAGGGCACAGGCCTATAAAATAAAGTCTGTTTATGGTGGTCGGTCCATTGTGTGGCGAGCGGCCCATGGACCCGATGGAGTGCTTTATTGCTGGTGTTTACAAGATGCTGTAGAGTAGTCCAAGACTTGGCTGGCTGCTGAGGGGGACAGAGTGGTGTTTGTAGCCAGAGTGGTCTTCTCCTGATGTCCAGCGAATGAGCCATAGGATGAACATGCTTGAAATATCACTCTAAATTCATGCTGGACCTCTATTGAACCTGGCAAGTTCAGTAGAGATACGTTGATGGTGCTAACACAGGAGAATAAAAGCTTTGAATGAGGAACTGTTTGTTTGGTGTGAAGAAGACATGCATTGTGTTCTCATTGGTCAGTTGTTATTGGTTTGCCACCATAGAGTAGAAGTATGTTCTGGTGTTTCTGGACCCTATGCTATAGGTTCTGAATAGCATATAGTATTTGGCAACACTTTGCTGAAAGGCACTGTTTCTAAGACTTAACAACACCTACATAAGCTTTCATTACCACTGACATAAACCTATGTATACATTTATAAGGGGCTATTCCAGTAGTTGTCATAACATTGGCTGAGGTGAAATGACATCAAAAGGACAAAAGCAGCCTTAAAGGCAACTGACGCTTTTGGAATAAGCCTTCATAAAAGTTTATGTTTTCATGATTTCATGATAAACGAACCAACAGAAATGCTCCAAAATGTCTTGGAATAAAATCTCTTTATACTATCTTACATTAAAAAAGTAAAGAACATTTTTACCTTCTTCCACAAAGTTAACCATTTAAAGTTGCTTGTTATTCTTTGGACAGTGACGATTTGTAAGGCTATATAACACCTCCATTACCCTTTTAGAACAATTGACATAAATCTCCATAAACCTTAATGAAGGCTTATTCCAACAAGCATCAGTTGAAGTTAAAGTAAAGGCTGCTTTTGTCTATTTTGATATAATTTCATTTCAGCCATGGTTATTGTCAGTATACATTTATGTCGGTTGTCATGAAAAACTCATGTAGCCTTATGAATGCTGCCCTTCAGTAAAGTGTTACCACATATTCTCTGAATAGTGTTATGTCAGGTCAAGGACAAGGTTTAGGACAGTCCCAGTCTTGATGTGTTGTTCTAGATAACTGTAGCTCATGTCAGTCTGGTGGTGGATTCTAAGTGAGGTGCTGTCTACAGATGGACAGAAGTGTTTGACATTGGCATTGATTTTGTAGTGTTTGCTCGGTCTGTATCAAGAGGCTGGGATTTGCAAACAGTCGCTGGACAAGGGATGGCTGAAATTCCTGCAAAGTTGACTGCAACTCCCAGGTGTGGACATGGGACTCAAACATCAAAGTACACTCTCCCATAAAATAGCTCTTCATTTTTGATTTTGAAAGTCCACGTCTTTATCCTGAAAGGCATACCAGTGAATTCATAATGTGTTCTGGGAACAGCCAACCATCAAGAGTGAATGGTGCAAGCCCAGAGCTGCATGTACACACTCTAATGGCCTTGGTTGTTTTGGGCCCATATCTGTATTGGAGGGGCCAGAGTTTGTTTGCTCTGCTCAAGCCTGTCCGGGGCCAGTAAGCAGCCATATGAATCTCTGGCTGATGTGAAAACACAATTAGTCAGAGGCCTATATCTCTGCCCTACATATAAACATGTGTGACACACATTCCGGCAAGCCAAGACAAACTTCAAGAAGTAATGTTATCGCTTTCTATTTCTCTTTCTTTCTCTTTCTTTTCTTTCCCTCCTTCTCAGCCATCAGGTACAACCAGGGTCCAGGTGAAGTCAGCTCTTCCACTACCATCAATCATCACGGCAGCAATGGCATGACGAGTGGCCAGTCTGTGTTGCAGCAAGTCTCTCCTGGAGCGCTGGACCCCGGCCACGGCCTGCTGTCACCTGACGCCAAGATGGTGAGCACACCTGGCCACTCCTGGCCTCAGATAAGATAAGACAGGGCACTGCTTTTGACACAGCAAACGCCAAGCAGGGCCTCCGATAGGCGCTGCCGTTGGCCGACCAGAGGCCCAACAAATGTTGTATTGTTCTTCTTTCGGTCGAAGCTTCAGGAAGATAGTTAGGCTTAAGCCACAGGACACGGCAGGGTAGGCATGGGCCTCAAAGCTTGTGGTAGCGTGAACAGGGCACGGCCATGGCTAAGCCAATAAACCTGACAAAGAAACATTCTGTTGTTATTGATTATATGCCGTGGCGGGTGGGGCTCTGCTTGCTCTGGCAAGCGGACTGACAGCAGTGCTCGATTAAGCCAGGCAGCAGTGAAACAACTGACCCCTCCCCCACCCAGCCTTATCCAAATATTGAGTTTTAAGCTAGACAATCTTCATTCGACTTCAGTGTTCACAAAATATTTGTCATATCAAAGATACTGACTCGACTGTCGTTTGCGTCTCAATAGAATTCATCATGGCTTTCTAGTTCACTTGTGTTAGCCGGTCAGGCACTAGCCACTGCAGGAGTGAAGGGAGGATGACTGTGGCTTATCTGCACCCTCAGACGGTTGTCTGAGCAAGGCCTCCTCTCTGACCAGCAGCCTATTCAAATAGACAGTGTTCCTCTTTGAGGCCTGCAGAAGATAATGTTACAGTTACAGAGCCATTGATAACACTGTTCCGGCCCTTTTACTGGTCACTGATCTGAGGTTCAAAACGCAAATGTATGAAACAAATGTTAAGAGTTGCCTTGCAGGATGAAGCTTTTTGAGTAGCTGGTCTGTGTCTGACAGAGTATGTTTCTGTGTGTGTTTCTCTTGGTAGATCTCAGTATCAGGTGGAGGTCTTCCACCGGTAAGCACCCTGACCAACATCCACAGCTCCCATCACCCTCACCAGCAAACACAGAACCTCATCATGCCTATCTCTGGAGTCATGGCTATTGCCCAGAGTGAGTTTTCCTCTATCTTTCCTTGTAGCAATTTCTGTCCTGTCACTGGGACACCCATTTTTGGCATGTTTTTGTACTTTTCTTTGTACTTTTTTGTATTTTCCCTGCTCAACAACCAATTCTAAAAGCCTTAATGAGCTGGATAAGGTGGCGCAGAATGTGCACAGCCTGGTGTTTTCCTCGGAAATGGAATTTTTTCTATTTTTACCTAATTTTCGCACCAGTATTAGCCATTGCCAATTCTCACCCACTGTCACTCCAAGAGATCTGTGGTAACTAGTTACATTTACTCAGTTGCATGTATTTACTCAGTTAAAATTAGAGTGATTTGTACTTTTCTGACTATTTTCCAATGTTAGTACTAAAGTAGTAGATAGTACTAATTTTTCATTTTAGTCGTTCACACTTTGTTGCTTCTCTGTTGGATCAGCACCTGGACTGCCTCTGAATTTTTGGGCAGTACCATTTTATTTGACAAAAAGAGAAGAATGGCATCTGACAAATTTCCTGTCTGACAGTTGCTAGATGTTTCATTGTGGATTTATAGAAAGCACAGCTTAAAATTATAAGTAAAATTAGTGTTACCTCATTAAAATAATGACTCAAGCAGAAGTAAAAGTAGCCTAATAAGAAAAGTGTTTTGGTCAAAAGTACTAATCTGATAACCCACCTTAATCTGACATCCCAACTTTATTCCTACTTGAATCATTATTTTTTTTATTTAATTATTTTACTTGAATATGATTTTAGTAGAAAAGTGCCAACTGACCAGTTCTGTGCACATAATAATAATAATTGATGCCGACGATTAGTTACCCTTTGAACTGCCAGGGAGAAAGGAACTAAGCTATCCTTCCTACCCATATGAGAGTGCAGCCAGTGCTCTCTTAGACTCACTGCTTTGGATATCTGTGGTACCACTGAGAATCAAAACCCAGGTCCCAGCACCAAGACATAACCTTTTTATCCATTTGGCAGTTTAACCAATTCAGGCAATCCATAGTCCAAGATACTGCTGTTTAAGATAACCCTAACACCAACACACTGACACTGTTTCTATCTGGTACTGTTTACAGGTCTGAACACGTCACAGGCACAGACAGTGCCAGTTATCAACAGTGTGGCAGGCAGTCTGGCCACTCTACAGCCTGTCCAGTTCTCCCAGCAGCTGCACAGCTCCCACCAGCAGGGCCTCATGCAGCAGTCCCACAGCCACATGAGCCAGCAGCCCTTTATGGCCACTGTCACACACTCACACAGTCAGTATATTCCTCAGTATATATATATTTCCCAACCCCCCACGCACATTATCTGCATTCTGAATCACTCCTTATTGGAAAAATCCTGCACTATTTAGTGTGTTAGCCATGTTGTAATGTTGTTTGAATTCTCAACGATAAAGCTTTCGGTTGTTCCATGATCGTTCTCCAGTGAGTTTACTGTACAGCAAATATCAAGTAGTGAGTGACGAGTGAACCTTTCCTAACACAGAAGCTGACTCTTCCTGGGAGGGTCCATTTGGCTATTTATCACTGTAGAAAATTGTTATCCCTACATTTAAACAAAACCTATATGAAGCCATCAGCTCATTTGTTGAAAACATGTCCATCCTACATACACACGTTTCCAAGTAGACTTATCAGTAGTCAGCTTTCTGTAATAAACTCACATGTAACTGTTCTCTCTCCACTGCTGTGTCCTCTTCACAGTGTACTCACACAAGCAGGAACCGCCACAGTATTCCCACCCCTCACGCTTTCCCTCCGCCATGGTGGTGACGGACACCAACAGCCTCAGCACCCTCAGCTCCATGTCCTCCACCAAACAGGTCAGTCAGATTCTCTGTACTTGAAAATTGCACCTTTAGGTGGTATATGTAGTTTTTTTTGGACTAAATCGGCATTTGTGAGCCCTGCATGTATCACTGCGGCCATGCTTTTGATTCAGAGTCAGTGTCTCTATGCTGCAGTTTACAATTGATCTACACTGAAAAAGCACTGAATTGAATTAACTTTAATTCAAATGTACATTTCCACATAAATAAAATATACTCACTAATGTAATTTCGTCCTTAAGGTTACTTAATTTTGGCAAACGCTGTTGATGAAATATGTTTTATTTATGTGGAAATGGTCCATTTAATTCATTACTTTTCTCAGTGCGTTTGCTTGGGGGATGCTGAAAATCATTTTAACAAGTATTAATTCTATGTTCTCATTGTTGGCCACGCTACCCTAATATGCACCACACCTTGATTCTCACTGAAGGATATGTCCCTAACAGATGTCCACAATGAGCACTATACTAACGCTAGGCTATAGATGAGACTAGCTAGTCCCATGAATTGTGTCATTTTGGTAATTTCTTTAATCCCTGTCATAATAGGATGGTCCTGTAAACAAGATGGTGCAACTGGGGGGTCTCTCCTGGGTAAATACTGTTTAAATATAGTCACTTAACAGCTCTGTACTGTGGTGATTCTCAAAACGGGGTCTTTCTTGATCTCACCTGGCCAAATCCTAAAAATATTAAATGTCCTAAATGTCCTCAGCGGTCAGAGTAAGCCTCCACTATGTGGAGCAGTATATGAAGCATCAAAAAAATGAAGTTATAAAGTTTTCTAATGTGAGCAGCATTGGTAAAGTCAGGAATCTGTACAAAAGGGGCCGTTTGCTGCCTTTGGTTTGGTCATGGTTGCTGCACATCTCAATCAGTGGAGCGAAGGGCGTAGCGATACTCCTCAGAATGCCTATTTCCTTTGAACGACCTAACTGATCACTCACCCGTGCTCTCAGCCACAACTTGATAAATGAAGCTTCCTCTCTCTCCTCCTTTCAGTCACTCTATTCTTTCGCACTTTCTCTCCCTCTCTCTCTCTCCATCTATCCCTAAATCTCTCTCTCTCCGTCTCTGTCACTTTCACTTTCCTTCAGTCACTCTCTTCTTCTCACTCTCTCGCTTTATTCGTACCCCTTCCCTTCCTTACTCCTTTCCTCTGTCTCTCTTTCTCTGTCCCTACAGCCCTCTCTATTTCTCTCTCTGCCTTCTCCTTCTCTCTCTGACCCAGCCCTCAGTGTCTCAGACCAGGAAATGACCCTCACTCTTAATCAAAGCTCTTGTGTGCCGCTGGTTTCCCTGCTGTGGAACGGTGGTAAGGTGTGTGTGTGGTGTGTGTGGTGTGTATGCGCGCACACTCACTAATTACGCCTCTTCCGACTTCTCCCCACCCTCAGTGAGCGCTCTAGCCTGAAATGCAGTCCGCACTCAACTGCTTTCACACGCTCAATTTCCCACGCTGGCCACTAGCCGGTGAGCTGACGTGATTTGGCGTTAATGTCAGAGCGCACTCTCTGACTGCTGAGAGTCACCTCCCACATGACCTTTCACATAAAGCCCAAAAAGCCAAATGCACATAATACTCAGGGTGAAGCAATAACACACAACCATATTCAGGCATAATAAATGTAATTTGAATTCCACATACCTAAATACCTAAATATATATGTTTATATATGTGTGCATGTATGTGTGTGTTTTTAATTACATATTATATTAGCATTTTCAGCATAACAATTGAATTAAAAAGTATCTTTCAGAAGATTTCAGAACTTTTGTTGTAATGACAGTGTGCAGTCAAGCTGGCATGGACTCCACAAGTTTGTGCAAAATCCTCTGATGAGTGAATCAAATCCACCTGAGAATCGTCTGATCACACGCTACAATGGAAGGAATAAGACTTAAAAAAATCTGACCCTTTGTATAAAGGCTTTCATGAGCCCATTTACTCAAATTTGAGTAATGACCAAGAAATAGTGACGAATCCTATTCACTTTTACTTTTTCTTTTTCTCAAAATTCAAAAATATTATGTTGTTTATTCCCAGGTTTAAATAAAAAAAAGTCCTAGATTTTTATGATACTTAATTTTTAAAATACAGTCATATGCTAAAAAATGACTGTTCCTGGTCCAATTACATGTTTTGTTGAAAAAATAAGTTCAAATACACATCCTCTACAGGGAATATATTCCTGCTAATATTACTGCTTAATTTCTGTTTATTTGCTGGGTTTAACATATTGAAAAAAATAAACATAAAATATAAAATGTGTCAAAACTTTTGCACACGCCACATGCATTATTTTTACACAGGTTTTATTTTTTGCAATGTGTTTAATTCAGCAAATAAACAGTAGTTGTGCATTAAAATGTGCTGAACTGTGTTCTCTGTAGAGGGTGTACTAATTGTCACTTCAACAGTGAAATTGATGTTTCATATGACTATATATATATTTGCAGACATGTATTAGATTTCTGGAAATCCTTAATTTCACTTTATGAGGAATGTTCAGTATAGTTCTTTTGAGCATGTCTAGGAGATGCGATTCCTCAGTCTGCTGAGAGGGCACTTTCAGGTCTTCCTGACCCTTATCAGTGGCCTGTATTTGGACTGGGTGGTGCAAGAAGTGGCAATGGGCTTTCTGGGGGGATATTATGAACACACTCTGGCTTACCTGGCTTTACTGCCCTCTTGTTTGCCCTGTTTTTTTCCCCTCACATACTAAATACGCCCCCCCCCCTCCACAACTTGCATCTAATGTGTCTGGCCCCCGGCAGCTGGCCTGCACCTTTATCAGGTGACCCAGGTGAGGCTGTTTGCCAGCCAGCAGGTCACGATGGGGTCACGTGCCTCCGCCCTTACAGCGAAAGGGAGAAACAGAAACGGCAAACAATCCCGTAAAGGCTGTTTCAGTGGAAAAAGGAGGCGGAAGAAAGATGAGGAATGTATTTGGTCAGGTGTGGTGCGGCTTTCTGGGCCCTGATAACTTTACTGTTAACTCTGGCCGCTGAGGAAATTCTGTGCTTTCTCATGCACAGCTTTACATCACTGTTTTTGTTTTGTTGACATGGTAAGGTGTGATATTATAAGGTCTGACCATTTCCTCTTTTTTCGTTTCCTCCCCTTCTTTGTCAGCAGTGTCCTCTGCAAGCCTGGTGATCACGTCCACCTGACATCCTCGATGCCTAGCAACAGGAGTGCATTTCCCTCTCCCCCCCTGTATCTGTGGCAACTTTAACCGGCCGCTAATAACTGGCAACCAGGGTCCTGGACGAAGAGACAGTCAATAAAGCAGGACCCGTATTGGAGGAGAGCAAGCTTGACAGCGAGAATGGACGCTATGGCTTGGTCTTTTTTCACGGTAGAGGGATGGGAGGATTATCTGGACGCTCTCTTTCAGTTGATCAACAGTGGAACATGAAATCTCTGACCAAGCCTTCTGTAACAGTGTTTTGCTTCTTTGTTTGAGAGACATAAATGCAGAGATTCATGAACATTGTTCTGCATGGATGATCCACCTTTGAGGAACAAATGGAGACATGTGTGGAGTAGAGGTGCACAACAGAAGGATCCACACCTACCTAATGGTCCAGAGGAAGCCTTTGGTTCCTTTGGTTTTAATCAGCCTTGCTCTGGACATAGCGGAACGAAACCTCTGCCTTACACAACCGTTCATATCCAAAGAAGCATCTTTCATTAATGAGCTCACCTAAACATGGACATTGCCTAATCAAATTGTCCATTAAACGACAATCAATGTATTTTGTTCTAGAAGTATTGGTTAGTCATTACTGCCCTTTGCCATTCCACACATAGTCAAAGTGCTGGTGTTAAATTAACTCCTGCAACTCCTTTGAATTGAACACTGTGGGCTGCACATACATCATAGCGAGTCTTCCATTGTGAGTGGTTAGTATGAGCAGTCACTGTTCTGTACAGATGTAAATACAAATAACTATTATGCCATTTCTTTGAAAGATGTACATATTCAAGGTCTGTATCATCAATGTTTGCTGTTTTTTTTTTGTCTTTTTCAACATATAAACTGTGATTTAGAGATGACAATCTTTAGAACAGGAAGGACTATGCAATGTAGCGGAAAGCACAAAGAAACAGGGGGATCAGCCCACGTCCAAAAGCAAACCATACACTTAGAAAAAATGGTTTACATAGTACCAAAAAGGGTTCTTTGACTTGTGACAGTACAGTTTTTAAAAAGATAGTTCTTTAAGGGTTCTTTAGTAAAGACAGTGGTTTTATATAGACAGTTGAACAATACATTTGTGGTTCTTTGCATGGTGAAATGGTTCTTCACATTGATGGAGAATGTGCTGTACATACTTCTATATTGAACCTTTTTGAAAATTGTTCTATATAGCACCAAAAATGGTTCTGCTATTGTTATGTAACCCCTTTTTAGTGCTATATAGAACCATTTTTTACAATGCATTCTCCATCAATCTGAAGAACCATTTCTCCATGGAAAGAACCTTTTAAGCTTACAATTTGAGTGTTCATGGTTCTTCATAGAACCATTGTCCTCACTAAAGAACCCTTGAAGAGGCATCTTTTTAGTGTAGCAGAAGCCTTTTTAGTGCTAGATGAGACCATTTTCAAAAAGGTTCTTTAAAGAATCAGAAAAGAACCATTTAACCAGGCAAAGAATATTCAAGCATTCAAATAATTCTTGAGTGTTCACGGTTTCGAGATAGAACTATTGCCTTCACTAAAGAACCCCTCGAAAAGCCATTTTTAAGAAGTTTAACCAGGCCATCCATTGACTAGAAAGGGAAGAACAGAACTTCACAGCAAAGCGTCCTCGCTTTGTTTGTTCTGCTTGTTACTCCATCAGTTCCCCATATTATCATATCTGAGGACGATCCCATAAAACCATATACCACACCGTGCTTTTTGATATTATGGCAGTTTATTAAGAGTCTCTTGCTGTATTAGTGTGTAGGCTGATAAACGTGAGGGTTAAGGTTAGATGTCTCAGCCTGGAGAAACAGTATTAGCCACTTATCCAACTCTGAAGTAACACAAAGCAGTCAGTAATAACCTGTAAATTCAAACTATTCGCATTTCTTTCACAGTCATTCATGAAAAAGTGATATGTGGATTCTTTAAATAGAGAAAAAGAGATTAAGTATCTAGTCAGGTTATATCTGTTGCCATTTCTTCTCTTAGCTCCCACCTGCTGTCCAGCCCTTTTTGTGCATCCCATACTTACTATTAAAAGGTCACTAAACGTATTTTTGATGCATTTACTGAACATATACCTACTGCCGTTTTGGTTACAGCGCCACTCAACCCAAAACCATGTGATTCCCTCCTTGTATTATTTTTGTATAAAATGAAAATCAATGAAAAATCATTATTTATACTGTGAGAAAAAAAGCTGATGTTTCAAGTAAAGGCTCTTCCCAAGATTGGTAACAGTGGTCCTTTTGTTGTCATTCATGTTTTCCCTCACATGTCAGTGGAAAATGTGTGAAGGTTTGTCAGCTTTGCACAAACTCACAGCAGCCACGGCTCGGTCAGCGTAACAAGATATTATCAGCACTTTGTGTTGTTCCTCCAATTTTATTCCAGCTTCGCTCATGACTGCAATAAGCCTTATTGCCTTTCGCAAGCTCTTGATGCGTTTCGCAATCTTATAGTGCTTTCTTTCCGACAAGAGTGCGAGGAATGTGAGACTATTGAACTAGTGCCCCTTCCCAACACCTCCTAGCCCTGACAAGCATTGTTTGTCCAACTTATCTGCTGCTCTGAGGGCCCAGCGTTACACGATGCATCACATTGTCTGGGGCTGAGTGTGGGTTGGTGTTTGCTGATGAGTGTTTCTGCCTGGGCAGTACAATGTGTACCACAATGCACGTAACCCTCGGAACAAGCAGGCTTGGCAGCAAGGCGAAGCTTTTATGACTCCTGACAAGGTTTCATTGCATTACGACATGATAAGAGATCGTCTTTTAACTTCTTAAGTGCATGTGCTCTTCTTCTGCTCTGTGTTTGCTGAGGCTTCGGGTCCTTTTTTGGGGAAAAAATGCTGAATATTCTAAATATGTTTGCCCAAACATAGAGCTTGTGCATTAGAGTGAGGCTAGTGTCGGTCAACTCCCTTATACTGCTCTCCTACTGGTCTAGAACAACACTTGCTGAAATTCCCCTCATAACCACCAAACGTGGAAGATGGCCTGGACGTAAAGGAACACATCCACAGTCGTGCCCAGACCACACAGAGATGATGATGCTTGCGTGGGGGTCCATCTGGGTTTGGCTGCAGAAACACTCATCAGCTCTTGGGTGGCAAAATGTTGATGCGCTTCTCATGCAGGATGGTCTTTGGTTGAGGCTCACAGATGTTCTCATAAGACTCATGTCTGAATCTCCTGGCTTCCTGTTAATCTGTGAATTAATAATTAACTGAACTACCACATGGATTTGAGTGTGCCAGGCCCTCTTTGGATGAAGAGGTTGTTGACGTTACATTTGGAAATTGATTTTTAAGAGTCTCTTTTTTAGGCCTGTTTGTATTCACAAATACTCAGTGGAAAGCATTACAGCAAGCATCTTAAGTAAAGTTGTCATTGAGCAAAGACCCTGAAAAGATGCTTAGAGCTAAGTCAGTTAACCAATGAAACCATACTGCTGTGCTTTTAAACCCATATAAATAACGTTACATCAAATGTCTCGGATTTTTCCTAAATTTATTACAATTTTTCCAACTTCAGGACAGAAGGATGACAACAACGACCTCCACAGAGAAAAAAGTTACAATATTTTTTTTTTTAAATTGCAAATGATGTATATAAAGGGAAACTCCACTGATTTTTCTAAAATTCTACCTAATTAAATGGTTGAGATGTGAACAAAGTCATTCAGAGTGGATTGGTGTGAAATGCTCCATTCTAGAGAAACTTGCTGAGTCAGAATTGGTTATAGAATTCTTGATAGGAACCAGACGTCTTACAGAAAGTTATTACATGAAATTGTGATGAATACTCAGCCTGATGGTTCAGACACTGTTTTATGATAGTTTTGTGATGAGATTTGGCTTAAAATGTATTTTAATCTGTTTATTTTAATCCAATCATAGTGGAGGGGTACATGCAGGGTGTTGTAAGGCAAAATAGTCCCCACAGAAAAATTATTATTTCAGAATTATGACTGTTTTACCATGTTTTGGTGGTTTTGAGTAATAAATAAAATAGCTATTTTTGTGTTGTAGACATCATGACCCTGGTTCCTATCACCACCACTGTAAGGAAATCAGAGTCTCTATAATGAACCATTTCACATCAAACCACCCTGAATTACTATGTTTACATCTCAAGAACTGAACTATTCAGAAATTTTGAAACATTGGTGGAATTCCCCTTTAATGCTCACCATCTCCATAGTAACAACGCTTCATGCAACTCACTTATTTGATTCACTTAGGAGGGAGATGTGCAAACATTTCTCTTTTGTTCTCGGTTTTGTTTATTAGGGTTTGGATTTTCACATTCTTACATATAAAGAAACATTTAGATATAAAATATCTAGTACCCTAAATTAGCTTTTACAACCAAATAGTAGAAATACAGCACAACAAAACAAAACAATACAATACAACACACAGCCCTGTCACATGAGAATAGAAAATAATTCATTAATAATAATATCAATAATTAATAATAATTAAGAAGAAAGAAAGACAGAAAGGGAACAAACCACAGCCTGATCTCATCAAAGGCACATTAAGATAATTATATAAGCCAGACATTCCAGAATAGTAAAGGACCTTTAGCCTTTTAAGGCTTTACATTTTCCAGAACCTTCCTCATATTCTCCAGTATAGCACAGTGAAGAATTTCCCTCATTTACTGAGAATGAGTAAGAGGGGTAAATGATTTCCACCCCCCTCTCTCCTTCTTCTTTCACACAAAAGTGTGAAATAGTGACATAAGCTGAGGATTAACACAACATATTCTCAGTAGATATTTTATAATAACGTTCTTTATCATGTATGATCAGACTGATCAGACTAGACACCTCAGATACGTTAGTGAAACCAGCTAAATAAGCTAGCAGATTTGCAAGTTCTTGTCAGTCACTCCTATGATTGCTGTGATAGTTAAAGTCAGATTCATTATTATAATGATGCTCTCTATTAGTCTTCCAAAGGAAATGTTTTAAATGACTACGTCTTGGTGAAGACTCATTGATTTATAAATAAACGTCTGCAGAATTATTCTGTTAGAACCCTTTCTACATAGAGAGACACGCATCGTACGTTTTTCTCCCTTCCACGTTAAAGAAAGATACTGAGTATTTGACTAATTAGCCGAGGATTTACTTAATGCTGTTAATGAGCAAATCAAATACGAGTTCGTTTGGTGTCACTGGAGCTCTAATGTGATAGCACCTACTAAAACACTGTGATTGGGCCTTTTTTTTGTCCTCGGATCAATGCGCCCTAAAGACCGCCACGCATAACTATGAAAGAGAATGTCCTGCTGAGTATACACTTGTAACCCAATGATGCCTCCCTGTTTGGTTATCAATGAGGCCTTTGATACTGCTCCCAGGGAGCCACTAAAGATCTTACTGCTGCTCTTTTTATGGCTGCTTTCTGAATAGAACAGAGCCTCGGAGCAGAGGGGCGAGAGAGAGAGAGAGAGAGAGAGAGAGAGAGAGAGAGAGAGAGAGAGAGAGAGAGAGAGATTATTAGCATCCTTTTAGTAGTGGTGAGTTAACAATACAGGCCACACTGTTAAAGTCATTGTGTGAGTTCAGTCTGAGAAATATTGCCTTGGAAATGTCTAATTCTATACATAATTCTATACTCAGTGCCTATAAATTATTTGGTGCTTACTAATACCTATGAATACTTATGAAGTTGAGGAGTGGACCCACATAAGGGCTTTTTCAGGTTTTAGAGGGGAATTCCACCCATTTTTCCAAATTTCTGCATTATTTAATTGTTGAGAAAGCCTTTCAGTGCTTCTTCATTTGAAATGGTCCATTGAAAAACTTACTGACAACCAGAGAACCTACACATGCCTGCTATATTATTACAGTCGTGAGCAAAGGTTCTAAGTGAACACAACCTCTATAGAGAACAAAGTTCTGCACATTTTAATACACAATTACTCTTTATTTGTTCAATTTAACATATTGTAAAAAAAATAAAATAAAATAAATTACTACTACTACTAATGCCCTGCGATGGACTGGTGACCTGTCCAGGGTGTATCCTGCCTTCCACCCAATGACTGCTGGGATAGGCTCCAGCTCCCCTGCAACCCAGAAGGATAAGCGGTTTAGAAGAAGTATGTTCCCTGTAGAGGATGTGTTTCCACTTAGAAAATCAATAAAACATATCATTTGACTGGGGCTGTTTTGCGTGTGACTGTATGATGCTGATAATGGTAAAACAGTATTAAACCCCAAAACAAAGAGTTACTTTGGGCATTATTATTACATACAACACCTTGCATGTAGCTCTCAACCATGAATGTCTTAGAAAAATGTATTCAAATCATCTCAAAACAATCACAAAGCAGTGTCTCAGACATCAGGCAGTGTATTCACAACCATTTCCTGTACTAATTTTCTGTGACGTAGCATTTGGAAGCATTAAACTCTTCGGACATCTGGTTCCTATCACCACCACTATGAACAAATCTGACTCGGCAGCGCATCACACCAAACCACTCTGACTGACTGTTAACACCTCATTACAGAACATAATGCAGAAATGTTGGAAAACCAGTGGACTTTAATGGGTTCACATTACAGGAATGGTTTGGAAAAAGCATCAAGTTTAAAAACTTTTGAGATGTTGTCGGCTAGTGAAACTGCCATTATTAGTCATTCTTCGTACAGCGTTTGCCAGATCATGTTTAAAATCTTGTTTTTGAATAGAACAGGTTGTGAAATTACAGCAGGCCTGTGTGGTTCACTGTATTCTGGTGATAATATAATGCTGGCAGCCTGCGTATGAAAATACTCTCTGTGTTGACCTGTTATTGAGCAATGAGGGGTGAAAGGGAAAGGCTGAGGACAGCACAGCTGCAGCGTCTGAATATAAAAATAAATACGACTTTTATAAATGCTGACATACTTGCTCACGTATGAAGATGAAAATCCGGTTTCTGGTTTTGTAAATCATACACATTTTCATCAAAATATATTCCATACTCTTTCAACATTACTGAAGAAAACAATACACAGTGAAGAAACTGAGTGACCTCCGTAACGGCCAGAAATGGCATTTTATGGCTACTGTGAAAAAGTGTTCATATTATATATATATTTTTTTCCAATATGGTAAACTTAAAGGGGAACTCCACCAATTTTTCAAAGTTTATGCAGAATTAAATGGTCAACAAGTCAAAAAAGTCATTCAGAGTGATTTGGTGTTCTAGAGAAACTCACGGAGTCAGAATTGTTCACAGTGATTGTGATAGGAACCAGACATCCACCTCTTAAAGCTCCCTACAGAAAGTTATTACATGAAATGATCATGAATACACTGTCTGTTGTGTGAGACATCAGATTGATCATCATTTTACCATCATCAACATTGCATAAAAAACAACCTCAGATGACACGTGTAGGTTCACTGGTGGTTTTGAATAGTAAATAAAATAGCTATATTTGTGTTGTAGACATGGCAACCCCTGGTTCCTATCACTACCACTGTGAAGAAATCAATAGGTTTTTCTACAATGAAGCAATTCACATCAAACCACTCTGAATGACCTTGTTTACATTCCAAAAGCAGAATTATACAGAAATTTTGAAAAGTCCGTGGAGTTTCCCTTTAAGTAGTGCACTAAAATTAGCATAAAATGTCCTATTTAAGTGTGTTCTCTGTAGAGGACATGTTCACTATTTTTTTAATCAACCAAACATGTGATGTTCAAACTTTTGCATACAGCCGTATGTGTATATGGACGAGCAGGCACAGCAGGAGAGCGATGAGTTTCCACTTCCACAGAGGACACAGAGGTCAACACAAGGATCAAGCTGGACACACCGAGAACAGAAGCGAGAGACAAAGGAACAGAAAATGGAAGTTTAGGGGCGAATGCGGCTGCGTGTTTAGGAGCCTGAAGAGAATGGGCACTACATCAACTCCAGCTGAGCCCCAAAGGGGTAATGGGCAGGCGAGCTCAGCAGGGGTCAGAGGTCAGAGGGGCACACTCTGCCATGGCTAATTGGTGACGCTGGTTAAAATTGAGATTAGAACCAGCTTTGAAGTAGCAGCGTTTAAAATGTACAGTGAAGTATGACAGTTTGACCTTTGGGAATCAGATTATATGCGTTCGTAAGAGTAACAAATACAAAAGTACATGTTATGTTGTGAAAATACATTAACAATTTTATACAGAGAACAAACTTCTGCAAATTATAGTGCAAATTTCAGAGGATGTGTTAATTTATTTTCACTGTCTTTTGACCAGGGGCACCCAAACTTGCATACGACTGTACATCTCCACTGTATAGTACTGTTTAGTGGTCATTCATACAGACCGACATCTCTTAGGACTGCACAGTTTATTGTATTTTCATTAAAATTGTCTTTTGGGATGGTGAATTTATTGTGATGAATCATAACAAAGGTCATTCTGTGAGGTGTAATTACAACTCAGTTATTCTCACTGAATGCTCCTATGGATGATGAATCACAGATGCTGGTAAATCTTTGTTAAAACTCTGTTAACTCAAGTGATCAGCTGACAGATTTCAACAAATCTATGTAACTTTCACCCCTTTTTATAGACTAAAATCTTTGTTTTCATTTTATCTAACGTCGCATTCTGTTTTGCAAGCAAAAATACACTTACTGCCCACATGATTTTAAACAACAGTCTTTTGCAAACGTTTGAACACCTCTGGTCAAAATACACATTTTCTAAGTGAAAATAAGTGAACACACTTCATTTTGGCATTTTTATGCTATTTTTAGTGCACAATTTCTATTTACTTGCTGAGTTTAACATATTGGAAAAAGATCAAACATACAACACAAAATGTGCCATAACTTTTTCACAGGCCACATTTTTCATGTTTTATTTTTCTTCCAATATGTTTAATTCAGCAAATAAACAGTAACTGTGTATTTAAATGTGCAGAAATGTGTTCTCTGTAGACAATGTGTTCACTTATTTCCACTTAGAAAATCAGCAAAATGTGTCATTTGAGCAGCATTTCCCCAATGATTTGTTGTTTTATTCAGTATTGTGGGATCAATAAGAACAACGGAAAGTGATTAATTAAAATAATGAGCTGCAGTTACCTATTTACAGTCATTTTAAGATTATTCTCAACTGATCAGCCTTGAGATTTGAGATTAACTTCACATTTGTTATCATTTTATCAAGATGGTACAAACTTTCTTAGTTATTTTTGAAACATCTAAGGGTTTATTTTTCATTCTAGACATCTGCTTGATTTTTTACAGCTTCCTGCTGACTATTTGAAACCTTGTACATTGTAGCGTCGTATAGGAAACACTTTAAACATAGAGCCAAACTGGTTTCATGTCACTAAAAACACTGATTCCAAAGGTTTGAACTGTTGTGTACATAACTATAAGGTCCACAGTTTCAATGTATGCACGTCATCTCACTTCTAAGCTGATGTGCTCCATCGAATTCTGGGTCCTAAAGTGTGATGACAGTGTCAGTGTGTTCATCAGTCCATAAATTTGTAAGACAGTGAGCACAGTGTTAAAAAAGCATGACGGACCATAAATGAGTTGTCCGGTCAAAAGCCTTACAGCTGTTAGGGACATGAATGAAATTAGGACTATAATAGGAGAATAAAAATGTCAGCATTAATCACTCAGATGTGAGCGTTTGCCTATTTAAGTGCTGAAGTCAATGTTAAAGTAATAAAAGTGTAAAATGAGTAAAAGCTGTGGACCAGTATATTTATTTTTGGTGACCTCTCAAACTCAGTGAAGAAATGTATCCATTGAGAAACTCTTTGGTGGCTTCATCTGCAAATCTCTAAGCAACACCATAGAAGTGCAGAATGAGAATGCTTCTTTTTGGCCATTGTGTGGAAATGGGGGAGTGTTGGCGGGGTGGGGGTGAATGTATTGGGCCTTTTCTGCTCCTTTCAGCTGGGAGACTGATCATACAGTAGAAAAGGCCTGTGACAGATAGCAGTCAGCATGCTGATGCTGTTGTGGAGCGCAGCTGAAGACTGTGGTGATTTATGGTGATTGGTGGGATGCTGTGTGAAGGAGGTGGGTTAATGTTCACCTGGTTCACACAGCCACCGCTGGAGCCTCACTGCATTCACACCGGCTCTGGGCCTTCAAGCGGATGAGCCTGATGCAACTGGCCTCAAGCTAAACCCACCGCTCCCAGTAGGGTAAGGGCATCCTTCACGACCCTCCCGTCACATCCTAATAGTTATGTAAGGTACCCCATTCAGACAATTGAATGGCCTTTGGAACAAGTGAAATGTCAGTCTAGCCTGGTGGGTCAACTTTCTCAACTCATTGCCTTCCTCCATTTTGTTTGATGCTGGTATTCACCAAGATTGTTCACATTTCTGTCACGTCTAAAATGATAGTTTTGTAGCAAAGAAAATCCTCCCCTTACACCAAATACAGTCTGTAGACCCTGACATCATCTTTTTCTAGTCAGCGTCATGCCTATGTTAGATACCTGGATCTCTCTATGGCAAAAATGAATGAGATTTTGGAAAAGCGCCACCATTACGCCCTGTGCTTAACAAAATGGTTCCAAAGCTGATGTTTTGTCCTATGTACATTTTTCCTCTGTATGTCACTGTAAAAGGTCTTTAAGGAGTCAAAATATGTATTAGGAGTAGCTGGTATTGGTATATTACAAAAAAGTTGGTACTCTAAAACCACAATGCAATCATGTGCAAATTATTTAATTGAAAATAGTACAAAGACAATATATCAAATGTTGAAACTGAGAAATGTTATTGTTTTTTTAAAATATATGCCCATTTTGAATTTGATGCCAACAACATGTTTCAAAAAGTTGGGACAGGGTCATGTTTACCACTGTGTTGCATCACCTCTTCTTTTAACAACACTAAGCATTTGTGAACTGAGGTGACCAACTGCTTCAGTTTTGAAAGTGAAATGTTTTCCCATTCTTCCTTTATTTAGGGTTTCAGCTGCTTAACAGTTTGGGGTCTCCTTTGTCTTATTTTACATTTCATAATGAGCCAAATTTTATCAGTAGGTGTTGTAATATGTGCAGATTGTGCTTTGACATTGTCTTGCTGAGATGAGCAAGGCCTTGCCTGAAAAAGATGTTGTCTGGATGGACCCTAGTGCACCCCCATACCATCACGGATGTTGACATTTAAACTGTGCACTGATAATAAGCTGGATTGTCCCTCTCCTTTTTAACTTGGAGGACAGAGTGTTCATAATTTCCAAAAAAGAATTTTAAATTTTGATTTGTCGGACCACAGGGCACTTTTCAACTTCGCCTCAGTCTGTCTTAAGTGAGCTCGGGCCCAGAGAAGGTGGCAGCATTTCTGGATCCTGTTTATATATGGTTTCTTCTTTGTGTTTTAAAGTTTAAACTTGCATTTGTGGATGCAGCAATGAACTGTGTTTAGAGACAGTGGTTTTCTGAAGTGTTCCTGAGCCCATGCAGTGATTTTCTCTACAGAATTATGTCTGTCTTTAATGCAGTGCCACCTGAGGGCCGAAGATCACAGCCACCCAATATTGTTTTTGGCCTTGTCCCTTGCATACAGAGATTTCTCTGGATTTTAAGAATCTTTTAGTGATATTATGCACTGTAGATTATGAAATCCCCAGGTTTGGCTATTTTATGTTGAGAAATTTTCATGAGTTGTTGCACTATTTGCCTGCTAATGGTAGCTTATACCAAACCAATTAGCAGCCATCCTGAAGCCTGAATTTACTCTGCCTTTCTGTCCATTACCATTATATGTTAGCTACATACACTTTCTAGTACCAGCACAAAACTAAAGAAGAAAACTGTGGATGCCAAACATGTCCTGGTTGATTCATTACAGGAACAAGTTTTTTTGAGGGGTTTTGTTTTAAAGGGGAATTCCACTGATTTTTCAATATTTTTGCATATTTCAGTGGCTGCAATGTAAACAAAGTCAGAGTGGTTTAATGTCAAATGGCTCATTGTAGAGAAACTTACTGGCTCAGATTTCCTTACAGTGGCAAATAAACTTTTTTTTACTATGCAACAGCCAGAAGGTTCATAAAAAGCATCAAACAAATATCTGACGGAACTTGGCTTAAATATGGCATATACCACTGAAACAAAGACAGCTTTAAGATTTACTCCTTTAGAGGCTGCCTATGGGTGGTAGTTCTGACTCCTTTTTAAGTGCCACTGCCATGAAGGCTTTCTTTTTTTTATTTTTTATACTTTTGGGACTCTTTTGTGTCCCTACAGAAAAACTGAATAATTTATTTGTATTTTGTGGGTAGTTTTTAACTCCACTGCTAAATTCTTTGCTTGCCCACTAAAGTCACTCTTCAGGATGAACACACAGAATCGCTTGTTATTGCTTGTTAAGTTAGCCTGTATCTAAAAACTTTAGCATCACATTTAAATACATTCTCAATCAGTGCTTTAGGTGCAAATCACTGGGTGAAAGAAAAAGTGATCGGCACTAGGGATGCACTGATTATAAATTTTATGGCCCATTTCTTAGTTCGTTTACAGCCAAATTGGCAGATTTTTTTTTTTTTATCTGAAGCTCCCAATTGTGTGAGCTACTAGCACATTTCCATCGCTGTCTATTAGCCAAACCTGCAATGTAGACAACATTATTCGCTTTATTGTGCCAAACTGTCATTTAAAAATGTTCCATTTTAAATCAGGTGCCTATTTAAATAACATCAATCAAATAAGTAAGAGGCAACTGGCTACTTAGCATAAAATAATTATGCTATAATATTGTGGTACAGGCGTAGCAGCAACATTCCAATACAGCATGAGTGCACTCACAGGCTTTGAAGCAACAGAGATCTACCAAAATAAAAGTAATAAATTGGCCGGTTGCCGATTTTGTGTTTTGAGCAAACATCTGCCGATTCCACTCTTGGCCGACTCCTATTTTGCATCCCTAATAATTACTATCAATAGGGCACTGTATAATAGTTTAATGTCTAAAAAACATAAAAATCAGAACCCTAAAGTACCTTTGTACAGCATAGTGTTTCCCCACTCTAATAACTGTTTAATACAAACCAATTCATTGTAAGTGGAGGAGCCCAAAGGCATCCTTGAGTAAAAGTCTTCTTACTTCAGTTAAATAGGCCAAATGGCTCAAGCTGAAGTAAAAGTAGCTAACAAGTAGCTAAAAACAACCTTAGCAGGTGTGAAATAAGTCAGGTTTTAAAAAAGTACAGAGATATAGAACTGCAGTAACTTCTTAGTACATCCAGCATCTTTCAGAGCTGAGGGTTGTTAGCCTCTATCAGAACTGAAAACTTTCAGCTCTCCAAGTGCCGTCACCAACAGAACAAACTGGACTTAAACACAAAAAAGGGGATTCACTGAATGTGAATGACCACATAGGAACTGAGTTCCGTACTAAATGTGTAACAACAGGCTAATAACATTCGAAAACACTCAGAAAGTACAAATCTATCAAATTGTAACCGAAGTACATGGAAATGAGTGACTCTAATTTCCCCGCGAAACCGCAGTACAGGAGAGGGCGCTGCTGAGCTGACTGGTCTGTGCTGTGAGACGTTGAGCAGCTTTGTTGCAGCATAATGGCGCCATCTCGTGTTAATACTGGAGAAGGGCGCGAGTTGGAAGAAGTGATGCTTTGATTTCAGAATCGAAGATTCTTCAATAGTGAAAGTGCTGAAACAAAATACCTCCTTCTGTCCCGTTCACATATTTACTAAGACCGTGTTAAAACAAGACGTGGATATGAAGAGAAAGACCGTCATTATTCATCAGTTTATCTATTTAAATAAACTGATGATTTTAAATTTAAAATTTTATTTATTGCAAAGACTGTTGTAATCACGCCAACTCGCCTCCTCCTGCGGTTCCTCTGTAGTCTGTAGAGTGAGATTTACTGGTTTGAAGACTGGGAACACTGGTGGTGTAATCTAAAGGTTGGAGGAAAAACTGAAAGCGCTTTAGGGTGGATAACTGATCCCTGCTGAATAAACACCATTAGAACTATTAGGATTAAAACCTGATAGTTTTGCTTTCTATTGGGAGTTGGCTTAATGGTTACCAAGAGAGACCGCTAATTTCCTGTAGAACACCTTTAGATCCCGTTAGGAAACCATCAAAATTAGATCATTTACACTGAGATATCAGACCATCAGGAAAACACAAAATACCAGTGACCAGCAGGAACAAAAACCTAATGGTTTTATATTTTTTTTTCAGCAGAAATGGCGGCCTGCTTGATTTTTTAATGGTTGCTAGCCAATTCCTAAAAAGAATCACGTCTATTAATAGCCTCTACACCAGTGGCTACGCTAACAGTCAGGATTTCTTTATCATTACGGGGCGGATCCTCAGTGGTGGCGTAATGCATGCTGGGTATTGTAGTGAACACAAAATCTTAAATTCTGTCAAACTGATAAGGCAATGGTCACCCTACAGTGCTGCGCTACACAATACTGCACCACATGACAAATAGTAAATGCTAGTTTTAGGCTGCACAGGTCCTTTAAACTTGTTGAAAAAGAGAAAATTATATCTGTCACTGTGCAAATTGAATTACTTAAACATTTCTCTTTGTAGCTGAAAGTTTTGACTGAGCTAATTGTGCTAAGTTATTTGATAGAAACAAAAACCAATTCCGTTTTTCTGAAATATAAATATCTATGCTTCAAAAGGCCATGCTGGGAAAAAATCAATTCGCACAAAGCCAGAATTACCTTAACTAAACCAAACGTCTATTCATCATAGATTTAAAAATGCTGTGTGATTCCCTGCCTAACATTCTTTATAACAAAAGGGCGCCAAGACTGTTCTTCTTCTCGAAAAGACTGTGAGTGCTGTTGATTAATGTAGTTATCTTTTTCAGAGCAGGCTTTCTGAGTTAGCCAGATAACCTAAGCTCAAAGCTAAGGATTGTCCAATGTCCAAATGCCCCTCAGTTCTTTTTTTATTGTACTGACTTTAGTTATCTAGGCTTTAGTTACCTGGCGATATTGAGAAATTTTGCTCTAGCAGAAAATACCGCCACACACACACACACACCCAACACCCAACTAAAGACGTGATGGTCAAAAAAACACACAAACAAACAAACAAAATGAAAAAAAAAATCATCCACAGGTGACACCGGAAGTTTGCACGGATGATGTCACTCCATAGAGCTGTGTAAGATGGCGCTCCGGCCCGGATCAGGGGGAGGTGGCAGGTACAGAAAACCTTCCATTTACATACATTTGTGTTTTATTGGTTTATGTTTCGCGTACATTTCCACTGTTGAAGTACGTACCCACCAAAGCGCGGGGTTGTTTACTCGTGTTGTGGTCAGACACTCACTTTTTTCTCTGTAGCTCGGTCTGTGCTCGCTGGCTAGCCCGTTAGCTGCTTTAGCCGTCTGTCAGTTCACCGTTCAGCGCTGCTAACGTTCCCTCTCTAGCTAACAGGCTAACGTACAAACACATTGTTCTGCTTTAGCTCGAACGAACCACTGTTTATCACTGTATTTACGTTTGGGTGTATTTTAAAGTCTTAGCCCTACTTTATGCTTTTAGCACGCTTGTCGAAAAACATTAACGGTGAATTTGTAGATTTTCTCACGGAGGCTGACGAAGCTGAAGTCAGCTTCCTATTCCCAGCTTCTTGTTCGAATTTTCCCGTTCCGCCTTAAATAGGGTAGTTAACTGCTGCACTATTTAAGGTATAACGGGAAAATTCGAACAAGAAGCTGGCGAATAGGAAGCCAGCTAGCCTCTCATTCATTACTCCAATAGCCAGGACTGTAACGTTAGCTACATACTACATAATATTATATATGAGTGCTCTAACTGTGGTAATCGTTCGGGACGTGCAGCTGGAAGCTCCCATTCTCTCTGGCCGGTGAGGGTCTGGAAAAGGCCGGGCTGGACTGTAACGTGACTGTAGCCGCTTTAAACCCTCAAACAGCATATAGCAGCCTAA
The DNA here is from genome assembly GCF_904425465.1 of Colossoma macropomum. NCBI lineage: Eukaryota > Metazoa > Chordata > Actinopteri > Characiformes > Serrasalmidae > Colossoma > Colossoma macropomum. Next base: position 7,676,585 of record NW_023494786.1, on the reverse strand, counting down.
GTTAAAGCTAATCTGAAATTTCAGTCTACCTGAATGTACCTGGATGTGTGTGCCCAGTGTCATCGTTTTCTGGTTGATATATTTCTTTTTCGTGCATAAAGAGGCGAAGGCTTTTGTTGGCCAGTGCCTTCAGTTTGGGTTGGTCAGATGTTTGCAGTGGGACATGCATGTGCCTTCCAGTACATACGAACACACACCTCTGAACGGCATGTGAAGAGTCATTTTGACTTGAATTACGACCCCCAAGTCCAGACCTATACGTTGTTATTGTCTTCATTAGTCAGCATTTGTACCACTGTGGGCATGTTAATATTCAGATGCTGAGACCGGAGTACTATTTGCGCATGCTGAATTTGTTAATGTTGAGTAGACCAAGGTCTGTATCTTTCAGAATAGTCCAGTCTCATCATTTATTTAGCTGCAGTACTTTGGCCTTTGGTGAATGGCTTAAATAATGAATGTCTGGCTCCACACACCAAAGCTCAAGGTAATTCTGATACAGGTGGTGAAACCGGATGACGATGGTGCTCAAGAATGTTTTCGTCCGGTTGTGCAGTCCGCAGCACAAGAAGTTGTTCAGCAAATTTATAGGTCCAATCTGTATTTATATTCACTGCCACAGATTTTTTTCATCTGGAAACATAGCATTACAAACGGTTGCTGTCAAGGGTTTTTGGTCACTATGATTATGAAAACGTGTCCTGATTGCAAAGGTACAGTAATTTAACAAGGTGGATGAAGTCATTTTTTCCTGACTGCATGAAGTTATTTATGGTTCATAAAATTTATTATAGGTTATTTAAAAACATGTCCACTTAAAAAAATAATTTTAGCCCCTTAAAAAAATGGCAAGATCTGCTAGGACTTAAGGATAACTTGGCTTGTTTGCATCGTTACTGCGTAATAAGTGTTAGAATGTAATAAGCCTTGAGTTTTAAGGGGTTAATGTTTGTCTAGTGCCATCCAGTATCAAATCTGCCAGTGTTTTACAAATTTTGTCATATGAATGTCCATTCTTGTATCAGTACTGGCCTATTGCAGGTAAATCCTGCTGATACATACCTATCCTCCTGTAGAGTTTAGTTTTGAGTAGAACATAGTGTATTAGGTCTTCAAGAGTGTAATTTTCTATGAATGGTGAGAAATATCTGGGCTGATGTCTTTCTTTAATATATTCTTTTTTCTTTAGAGCCAAGCTAGCTGCATTCCTGTACACTAGTGTTTTATAATGCGCAGAAATGTCTGTACCTTACTGATGTCAAAGAACAGTTCCTTACCATTGCCTTGCAGTATTTCTAGTGTGCTTTGTGGTCCCTGAGGAGGGATAATGTTCTAGAGGCAGTGCGGCAGCAGGCCAGCTGGTGCTCTTGTGGCAGGTGATGCAGGTTGGAAGTTGAATCTGACAGGTTGTGACACATTGCAGGCCAGGAAGAGAAATCAGCCTTAGCAAGCAGGCCATGGCTGAATTAATCAAGTGAGACCAAACCCAGCTTGCTGGCTATTAGCCAGAGCGTGTCTCCTGGCAGGAGCATCGGTGGACCGCTCGGCAAGCCTTCCTCCATGAGTGATTCATGGAGACAAAAAGGAAACTGTTGATTATCACTAAACAAAATTCAGCTGCTGAATTGCTAACTGTAACTTGTCCTTAAAAGGGAATTCTGCTGATTTCTCTAAATTTCTCCCAAATTAAATCATTAATATGCACACAAAATCATTCAGGGTGGTTTGGTGTGAAATATGCTGTTCTAGAGCAATTTACCGAGTCAGAATTGTTCACGGCAGTAGTGATAGGAACCAGACGTCTATAGAGTTTAATGCTTCTAAAAGTTATGTTTTAATCTGTTATTATTTCTCGTTAGCCATTCTGCTAAAATGTAATTAAATCTCTTGTTAGGCAACTATGGCAGGCAGCACAACAAGTTCTGTACTACTAGCGTAATGGTGTTATCTTTATTTATATTGTAGAATGTCAGCTTCACTTGTGAGAGTGATGTTTTTTGTGCCTTACCAACAAGTCGATTGGCTCTATATTGAAGGCCATGACTTTCTTTGTGAACAGGCTCAATGTTGAGCTTTATAAGGTTTCCTATTTATTTTACAACCACTGCACACTGTCCTCCTCCTGTATAATGTCACTGATTTAAGCCATGAAAAGCTGTGATTTTTAAAAAATATATTTAATGTTATTTAAAGCTAGATCTGTTGATTCCTCAAACAATATAGCATTAATTAATGCAAGTTGAACCAGTAAAAACATTTTTATAATCTGGATATGTTTTTTCAGCTGTTTTATGGAAACCACAAGTTGGTGGTCAGTGGCCCAATACTTACATTTCCAAGTTTCTCAAATACAACTCTAAATCCATTTTTGGCCACGGTGACATATAAAGCTATTACAGTGTAAGTGTTTAAGCGAGCCAGCTGAGTATTTGTTTTACAGCTGAGAGGTGAAGGTTGACTTTCGTGTGTTGACGTTTTTAAATTAGTGAAGACACAGGGCCTCCCCTGCCCCCGACGTCACAGCAGATTTCTTTCAGTGTTAATCTGCGGGCTTAATCCAATGTTATGTTCCTCTGTAGTGATACAGGCTCAGAGAGCGCTCTATAAAGCCATAAATCTGAGGGTGGACAGATGTATGGTGGAGCTGCTTGGGGGTAGCGGCTGTGTAACGGTCTGCCAGAGAGCTGTAGTTTACTCAGAAAGGAACACATTCTAATACCACTCACAGACAGTGTGGTGGAAGCAAGAGAGAGATGTGAATCCAGACAGGACCAAATTGCTTAAAACTTTCTTGAGCACAATTGCATGGCTGACCTGCTGCTGAAATTTGTCCCATTTACTCTGCTCTTTTTTGTTAGTGGAAAGTATGAAGTGCTATTCACTGTTAAATACAATTACAGCATCACTTCTATACAGTGCAGTTTTTGAGTCAATCATTGTGATTGTCCAGGATCAGGCCACTTCAGATCATCAGGGAAAGCAGCCCAACAGGAGGTCAGGGTTGGTGAAAGGTAGGTCACAGAGAACGGTACTGGGCTGGGTTTCCCAAAAGCATCTTAGCGCAAATATTATTCTTAAATGGTAGAGCAGGCATGACACTTGATACTCTCTGTACCAGTTAGGATGAACTTAACGCTAAAGGGCCCTGCTCATCTTTGCTTTAGACAGTACTTCAAATATGATACGACACCAAACCAGGGCTTTTTTTCTCTACTTATTTTGCCTGAGTAAAACTGTAAACTGTAGACTTGTGCAGGCCTGTATGGATATCATCTGGTCTGCTACTAGTTTAGCCTTTGAATTTCTGACAAAAGCATGGTTCTAGACATGTCAAAGCTGCGGGACACTCACTGAAAACAGTTACTGCTGTTTTCTTGCTGCTGTTTGTTTCACTTTGTGTGGTAATGATGAAAGAAGAGCATCTCTGGGCCTAGAAAAGCAATGCCACTTCTCATACAGTCCTACTTTCCTTACATTATTTCTGTCATGTGTTTCATTAGGTCTGTTGTAGGCTATTACCAGACTTGCCAGTTAGCAGTTGTAGGCTCTTGGCACAGTTATCATGGTGCTACTTTTGAAAAGTACAAATCTCACACCTCTTTGGATGTCCTTTCCTGTGGTATGTTTATATGCACTGCTCATTGGAGTAACAGTTTTGCCTGAGCCATAAATATGTTGGCTTTGATTCCATTTACTTATTTGGGCTAATCAAGAATTGATTTTGATCACAGACAAATATAATTTACCACGTAGACCTATATTTTGTCCGAAATGAAATATAGGTAAGATTCAGTCCAAACCTTTCACACAAAGGGCATTTCTGTCGTTTGCAGAAACGTTTCTGCTGATCTTTGCTTCCTAGAGTTGAGACTTTGAAAAAATAAGCTGACTGTGATCAGGGGGTGTTTTGGCAGGATGATGGCCTGCTTGCTGCTGAGTTATTTTGTGAGGAGTGTTGTGGTGTTTTGAACAGTGTGTTATTTGATCACTTTCTCTTTGTTGAATTGATAATTTGACTCTAATTAGATGTTACTTTCATCTTCTGAATGAAGAGAGTCTTGAGGGAACATAAGATGTTTGTATTATAATGTAGCAAAGTGTGATGGAGGTGTGAAGTCATGCACTAACCTGTACACTAATTTTGTCTGTCTTGTCTTTATAGTTTTATGTACCCTGTTGGAGGGGGACTTGGACCACCACAAGGTAAGAAGTTGATATCTTGGTGGATGCTTCTTTATACTGGCCAGTTTGTCTCTCTGTGTAGGCTTTGTCAAATTTTAGCAGACAATTAATACAATTAATTGCCATATAAATAATATAAATAATTGTGATTAACAGTTGAATTGTCTTTTTTGTCCTCATTTTATTCAACCACCAAGTAGAAGCCTAAAGTGGCCAGGGTAGGAGGTTAGCTGTCTTGATACCTAGCGGTCAATACTTGGTAGCTCCCAGCTGACAACATACATAGCTTGAGCTCAAATAAACAGAAACAAGCATTACTCAGTGCTGGCTTGTAAAGGTGTTGCAGCAGCAGTCAGAAGTTAGACTTTTTATTGATTTTGTAAGACCCATGATATGTCTCAATAAATGTGTTTTCTACTCCCTTTTATTTGTGTGTTTTTGCCTCAATCCAACAAATAAAAATGCCCTGCACTGTAAACATATGCTTGTGAACGCTAACAAATGTGGAAGATAATTGCAGACAGCTAAAAGAATTGCAACCAGCTCAATTAGTCACAGTTATGTAATAATGGTAATTTCTGTGAATATGCTTTTTGACATTGTGTTAGAACTGTATTCTGTAAGCAAATCATTTTCTTCTCTAGCATGGGGTTAGATACTAATTGATGATTTTCCATCCTGACAAGTCTTGTTGCTAAAATTAGCTCAGAGAACTTCACAGGCTAAAAATCAGACCATTGCTGTATCCTACATAAAAATCCAGCAAGGCTTCTGTATCTTAGTAGTTCTCATTCTCGCTGTCTTTTGCTCATATGTATATTGCATTATTTTGAGAGATAGCTTTGCATTGGGCTCTGATAAGGTCACCACTTTGACCATACGTGTAACTGAGGCTTGACTGACATCTGCATAAGCTTATTTTTCTATGAATTTCCTTGTGTGTTTTTGTAAGATCAGTGGACACTGTTTACACTGATGTTTTCTCATTGTGATTAGATGTGATTATCAGCTGTTGTAGGACAGGTTCTATGAGGTTAATCAAATCTGTGTTGAGAGTGTGTGGATGTTGTGTAGGAGTGCTTTTTGTCACAGTGTCGGCCTCCGCTGTTTTTACTCCTACACCAGATAAACATATTAAAAGTTGAATATTATGACCTCGTTTTTGTTTATGATTTGAATAGAACACCATCAGACAAATTAAGATTGCCATTATCCTGCCTGTTGTGTAATTGTTTTGGCTGACAGGAATGATGTCCATGCAGCAGCAGCAGCAAGGCTTCCCCATGGTCCCCGTCATGCAGCCCAACATGCAGGGTATGATGGGAATGAATTTCGGAGCGCAGATGCCTCCCGGTGCCATGCCCATGCAGGTCGGCTTATAAAGACAATATTAATGTCAGAGTTTTAATTATCCAGTACAACATTTAACTGATCCAAAGTGTTTATATTGTCCATTGTCTCTTGAAGAAGTATAATAATCATATGCCTTGATAAACCTCTAATGCAGTATTTGTGTGTGCCTTAACTAGCTTTTTATATCAGTAATTTTATAACGGAGCTTAGCTTATTTAGAACAATCACGGTCATATGCAAAAGTTTAAACACACCCAGTCAAATTACATGCTTTGTTAATTTTGCTAAGTGCTAATGATCACATCCTCTACAGTAAACAAACTTAAATATGGTAACAACATTTTAGTGCACAATTTCTATTTGTTTGCTGAGTTTAACATATTAAAAAAGCCCAGTGTCTTAAATTAAGCAAAACAATAGTAATTGTGCATTAAAATGTGCAGAAGTGTGTTCTCTGTAGAGGATATGTTAACATATTTTCACTTGGAAAATCAATAAAACATGTAATTTGTCCAGGGTGCCCAAACTTTCACATACAACCATATGTATCTGCCAAGTGTCAATTTTATAGTTGCCTAACATGGTGGTTACCTTGAGAACAAAGAGTTTATTTCCAGTTTCCAGTGATGGCTGTTGTTTATGTAAGGTATACTTGAAGCTGCGCTGTGTAAGATGTTTTTGTTCAAATTTTAAGAAGCACCATGACTGAGTCATCCGAAAATATGGTGTGTGTCTGATGCTGCAGGTCACTCCGAAAAAAAAAAAAAAATGTAAAAGTCAGAGGAGTTTTTCTGCCCATGTCTTACGTATTGTCACATGTACAGCTTAAAAAAAGGTCTCAATGTTTAGGTCTCAAATGCTAAATTAACATTGTACTAATGAAGGTATGATGACAATGTGATGACTTGCATCCTCAGAAGACACGTCCTTCAAGTTTTGACTCCATTCTCTTTCAACACTTACAATCATCAGTTTCATCCACTCGAGGGAGGGGTCCGAAGCACAACCAATGTTACAAAATGTTATTCCGCACGTTGCATACAGTTACATATTTCTGTGAGAGAGGTCTCCAAATTCCCATATCTTACATAATGCAGCTTCAAACATCAGGTTTGCTTTTAGGTAATAAATAAATAATCAACACATCTGCCAATTGTCAATATTGGTGGAGTTCATTTCAATACAGTATGTAAGGACATGGATGAAGGTCAGCCAATAATATCGATCAAGCTCTGCTTATGACCGTGATTGCTTCATCACACCTATAAACCTAGCATTATTTTCCATTAGCCTTCCAATCACTGTATCAGAGGGGCAACTTGATTTCACACAGTATGAACATGCTGATGTCTGCCAGTTTTTTTTTCATGCTTTGATTTTTTATGTATTTTTTTGTCAGGTGCAGATTAATAGTTATTGCAGTTTAGTGATTAACTTAATTCCAGTGCTCCCTGCTTTGCCTCTGTGTGCAGGGTGGGATGGCCATGGGAATGCAGGCTCCAGGCATGCAGTTCATGGGTCAGCCTCAGTTTATGGGCATGAGGGCCCCAGGACCACAGTACCCTGCTGACCTGCAGAAACAGATGGCAGAGGAGCACCAGTGAGTGTCTTTGCTATTGCACTGCAGGGATAGAGTGCATATCTGTGCTTCTCTCTCATTGCGTTTGTGTGTTTGCAGAAAGCGGTTGGAGCAGCAGCAACGGATGCTCGAGGAAGACAGAAAAAGGAGGCAGTTCGAGGAGCAGAAGCAGAAACTGCGTCTCCTGAGCAGCGTCAAACCGAAAGTGAGCTTTTAAATCCCTTCTACTGTTACATCCAACTTCCTGGAGAAGTCTGACACCACAATTCAATGGGATTATGATTGTTTAGGAAATGGTTCAGTTCATCATGACATCTCAAATTTCATTCAAAATTTAAAAATTCCTGATAGCCTGAGGATTTTGTTTCAGCTAAATAATAAGCACGTTCTTTACTGTTATAATGTGAAATAATCTATTTTGTTTTAAATTCAGATCAGTTTATCCATTTATCATACCCCCTGCTCTCATTCCTTTATTGTGGAAAAACTCATTTTAATTATTATTTTTTTTTTAAATGAGTGTGATATTGTATGTTAACAAAATGTACCGTTCACATGGTCCATATGTAGAAACTAAGCTGCAAAAACAGCTAATTTTAATTTAACTCCTTTTGTGGTACCATGAAAACCCACACATTTGCATACCCACCAGTTCGGTCTGCTGCAGTTTATCCGAAGTTGTAGTTTCAACCTAGACTGCTCTTTAAACAAGGCACAATACTTGACAGCTAATCAAGACAGAGATCGCTTACATATCTCAGTCCTACACGCATGGTAACAAAACAGCCTGTTTAATTTTAAAGGATTAAGAAAATTGACGTTTTAAAAAACACAAAAAGTAGGAAATGAGGCCTTTTAATTATTACCTTTCTGATCAAACCTTTACAAGCCTCTTCTGTCTGCTCAGACTGGGGAGAAGAGTCGGGACGATGCATTAGAAGCCATCAAAGGGAACTTGGATGGGTTCAGCAGAGATGCCAAGATGCATCCCACTCCATCTTCACAGTCTAAGAAACCAGGTACGCTCCTGGCTTACCCTCTGTGTCATCTCTCCTGTCATCTTTTGCTATCCATGTTGTCAAAAATAGCCAGCGTACACCTTTGTGAATAGTTTTGTATGACAGTAGCAATGCCACAGCACTGCTGTCATCATTAGTTAAATAAGACTCACAGACACACACACAGTCTGGGACATAGAGGTCAATGTCTGTCACACTATTTACACTGTCTGTTGCTTCTCACAGCGCAGTGTTCCTGTGCACAACAACAAGCATGTTGAAGAGACGTTCTTGGCCATATTAGGATGTTCTTTATGTGTTTCAGACACTGGATTTTCTCTTCTCTTGTATTTTCTATCCCCCCTGGCTCCCACACTGTCACTCCAGTACATTGAACTCTTATTGTTTATCCATAGAAAACAGCAAATTCTATAACGCCTTTTATTTTATTGTCACTTGCCTTTGTGCTCCCATTCCCATGCTTCACTATTTAAAACTCACTGTATGCTGTGGCACGTACACCGACCAGCCACTTCATTAAGTACACCTCCTTGTTATGCACTATTTGTTTGTTTTTTCAACTCGGCTTACCTTACAGGAGCACTTTGTAGTTCTACAATTACAGACTGTAGGTTGGTGGACTATTCTCAGTCCAGCAGTGACACTGAGGTATTTAAAAACTCCAGCAGCACTGCTGTGTCTTTTCCTGCTCTGTGGTGGTCCTGTGGGTGTCCTGACTATTACAGAACAGGGTAAAAGGGGGCCAATAAAGTATGCACAGAAACAGATGGACTATAGTCTGTAATTATAGAACTACAAAATGCACCTCTATGGTAAGTGGGGCTGGTAAAATGCACAATGAGTGTGAAAACAAGATGTATGTAATGAAGTGGCAGGTCGGTGTATATCTGGTAAGAATTTGCATGCCATATATGTATATCTGGAGAATAACAGTCAGTTTTTCTCTGTTTGATGCTGTAGTTCATGTCATTCCATCACAGCCACAGTAACTCATGTTGGTGTGTTGTGCCTTTGTCATTATTTTCTTTTTTGTTTTTGCAGACTCATCGCCATCTCACTCCTCTGTCCCCCCTCAGTCACTCCCCCCTGCTTTTGCAGAGGATGATGATGAGTTTAGTGACTTTATGCAGGGGCCTATTGATGGCCCCACCCTCTCTTTTCCCCCTTCTTCCCTCCCGTCATCTTCCTCTTCCTCAGCTGTCAGTATTTCACCCTTAAAGGTGGGCCCCACCTCCTCTGGCCCTGTCCCTCACTCCCTCACTGCCTCTCTGCCCCCCTCCACTGCCCCCCTACACTCTTCTGTCATCTCCAGCTCCCAATCTACATTCCAAGGTAACTCCTCTCTCACTGTCTGTCTGTTTTTTTTGTTCTTTCTCCATCACTCATATGTACTAGTAATGTGCCTGTTGTGTGTTTGGAACATGATTGATGCTTCAGTTATGGCTGTAGCTGTGCCCATACTGTGAGAATCACGATGCTGTTTTCATGCACCTTTGCACTGATATTCATGTTCTTACCAAAAAAGATGGTTCTGTAGTCAGGCAGTGGTTCTACAGTGCTGTGAAAAAATATTTGCTTTTTCGATTTCTTCTGTTTTTGCTAATTTGTCATATTTAAATGTTTCAGATCATCCAACTAATTTTAATTCAAGAGAAAGACAACATGAGTAAGCCCAAATTCAGCTTTTAAATGATCATTCCATTTATTGAAAATAAAGATTTATTCGAAAACTAGAGCACTTGTGAAAGAGTAAACCTAATAATTGATTATGCCACCCTTGGCAGTGACAACTGCAATCAGACGTTGTTGATAATTTGTGATGAGTCTTTTACATCATTGTGGAGGAATTTTGGCCCACTCTCCTTTGCAGAATTGTTTTAATTTGGCTACATTGGAGGATTTTCAAGCATGAACTATCCGTTTAAGGTCTTGCTACAGCATCTCAATGGGATTCAAGTCAAGATGTTGACTTGGCTGCTCCAAAATCTTAATTTTGTTTCTTTTGAGCCATTCAGAGGTGGACTTGCTTATGTGCTTCGAATTACTACGGTCACACGCTGATAGGTGGACATTGTCCTTCACGATTTTCTGATAGAGAACAGAATTCATGGTTCCATCAGTAATGACAATTCGTCCAGGTCCTGCAGAAGCAAAGCAGCCCTAGAGCATCACACTACCACCACCATGCTTGCCTGTTGGTATGGTGTTCTTATGGTGGAGTGCAAGATGTAACGTGAAGTGTCTTCCAAAAAGCCCCACCTTCACTCATCAGTCTGCAGAATATTATGCCAGAAGTCGTGGGGGTCATCCAGATGTTTTTTGGCAAATGCAAGACGAGCCTTTGTGTTCTTTTTGGTCAGCGGTGGTTTGCATCATTCTCCCTCTGATGCCATTTCTGCCCAGCGTCTTTTTATTATGAATAATGTACATTAACCTCAACTGAGGCAAGTGAAGCCTGCAGTTCTTTAGATGTTAGTCTGGGTTCTTTTGTGAACTCCTGGCCAGTCACTCCTGGGAAGGTTTATGGTTCGGAGTTTTCTCCATTTGTGGATAATGGCTCTCCTGGCTGTGGTTTGCAGAGCCTTAGCAATGGCTTTGTAACCCTTTCCAGACTGGTCTATTTCAGTGACTTTGTTTCACATATGTATTTGAATCTCTTTAGTACGTTTAAGTGATGTTTAGATTCAACAGGTCTGGCAGTAATCATGCCTGGTTGTCACAAGTGAAATTGAACCCAGTAGTCAGTTGAATTTTACTGTTTGATTTAATAGCTAAGGGGGCAATTACTTTTTCACATGAACAGCATTTTTCCCTTAAGAAATGAAATAATCAATTCAAAAGAGAGCATTTTGTGTTTGCTTGGGTTGTCTTTGTCTAATGTTAACGTTGTTTGATGATCTGAAACATTAGTGTGTGACAAATATGCAAAAATAGAAGGAATTGGGAAGGGCAAATACTTTTTCATAGCACCGTGTATAGAACCATGAACACTCAAAGAACTGTTTTGCATGCTTAAAATCATGGTGAAATGGTTCTTCAGATTGAAATACAGTGTTCTGTGAATGATTCTATGTAGAACCTTTTTGAAAATGGTTCTACATAGCACCAAAATGGTTCTTCTTGTTACATGCTTGACATTATAACAGTAGCAGAAACATTTTTGGTGCTATATAGCATTGTTTTCAAAAAGGTCCCATATAGACACACATCCAGCACAGTTTTATTTCAATCTAAAGAACCATTTCACCATATAAAGCATGGTGCACCAAGTATGCAAAATGGAGTGTTCATGGTTCTATGTGGAACCATTCTCTTTACTAAAGACCCTTAAGAGTGAGAGGTCTGCCCAGGTGTGATATTGAAGCCTGAAGCCCAAACCTGTCACGAACCCATCACGTACCCCTGACTTTGACCTGGCCAGCCCAGGCCTGTCTTGTACTGCTAAATTTGAATCCCGACTCAAACCCTTTTGCATGCACAGATGGATTATTGCAGACATGCTGCACTTTGTCAAGGCTCAAGTTGACCAACAGAAAATGTCATGCTGAAATATACTGGCTTTTTTACATTGGTTGAATCGTAATACACCAATAGTATTTGTTATCAACAGACCTCTAATTCATACTAGGGCTAACGGTTGTCTAAAAATAATTTTTCCAGAAATTTAGTCCTTTTGCCATCCATGTGCCCTTATTCGTACCCATTAATATAGTTTAACCAAGTGCCTTAATGGCTGGGAATGAAATGCTTGTGAAGCTGGTTTGAGCTTTAACCATTATGATCCCATTGCATCACGATGCAGTGTTATATATCGAATCATAACACACATTCTCACAATCATATTGTGTGTTAGTTGGTAGTATACAGTGCTTGATCCTCAGATATATGAGAAAAAGCTGGTCCACAGACACCACGCTGTGTGCTTTAATGAGTTATCACACATCATAGATAGGTTTCGTGGCTGCAAGTTAGCGATGACACTTTATCAACAGACACAGCACCGTATGCGTTTTTGTCCTGTCTGAGTTGGGCCTGCTGAAGCCTCTGTCACCCCCCTGATAAGGTGGTTAGTGTGAGTAGGGCTGAGGGGTGCCTGACAGCAGGCAGCCTGCGTCTCAGTGCGTCTCAGTGCGTCTCAGTGCATCTCAGTGCATCCCAGTGTGCTGGCGTCTGAAGCTCTGCTCCCCTGTTTGTGCTCCAGAGGCTGACAGGGAGATAACATGCTTACAGAGACGTTTGTCTCCTGCTAGAGCTCACCATGTGTGCCACAGTCACAACAGCTCTGCCTGACAGCAGGAAACCTTTATAGATTTGTGGGTTGCTTGTTTCTCATCTGTACCATGCTAATTAAATGATGCTGTAGGAGTTGTCTTCGTCTACATCGTGGATGCATTCTCGAGATGTAAGCACTGTAGCTTGAGTAACAGTACGGTTTGCTAAGTTTAAAGGAATGATTCAGTGAAAAATCAAATTTACACTGTGTTTGGTGTCCAGTCTTTGCTTCTTTAGTTTTGCACTGGATCTAGGAGGCTGTTGTAGCTAACGAGAAATAGAAACCCCAGTAATTAGTTCTGTGCAAACTACGTCGCTCATCATACTCACACACAATTTGAAATCAGATATCTCAAATTTTTACAATGTTGAAGTGGCACAAATCTGATTTTTTGTGTTAATGCGAAACAGATCTGATCTTTTCAACTTAGACCAGACTCTGTTCTGCTTTGATATGTGGTCCTAGATCAGATACATATCCAATTTAAGACCATGCGACCTTAATAAGAGCAGTCAAATCTGAAGTCGTGTTGTTTTATGTTTTTGTTTTTTTTTTTTTTCCTCCCCAAATGTGCTTGCACCATCATTCAGTGTTAATGTGGCAGCAATGCCTAATTTGTAGTTAGTGCCAGTAAGCACATTGCATCTGACCTTTCGGCTTCATTTCGCTCTACTAATGAACAGTTGTTCAGAGCAAAATATCTTTGGCCTGTTCTGCTAGTTTGTTTGTTTGATGTTGTTCATGGCATCATTTATTTACATGACTTATGTGATTAGAATGTGCACATGTAGGTCATTTCAAGGCAAAACTTGGATTGGATTGAAATTATAAAATTGTTAAACTTGTTAAAATAAAATAATACACTAGAGCAGAGCTATAACTGTAGCGGTTCCTTGCCCTCCTCTTCAGGCCCATCTCTGGAAGAGAAGCTCTTTTCATCATACGATTTAACAGCTGATAAGAGAGCCCAGGTTAACTTTAGGCCTCGGCAGGCCCTGTCTGAGCTGACACCCAAAGCCCAGGTGTCAGTTCAGTTCCACAGCAGCTCAAGAGCCCGCAACTGGGCCCACTCCCCCGATGACCTCAGTGCTGCTTTCACCGTGGAGATGACTTCCGAGCCTCAGTCTGCTTCCAAACCCCCACCAGTGGCAGAAGCCTCACCTCAACAAGCATCTTGTGCCAGTGGTGAGAGGAGAAGTTGTTCACGTTCCCCTCGTCTGTCCTTACAGCTCTACAGTATTAGCCCCCACTCAGCTTGCAGCTGCACTCACTCTTTCTTTCTGTACTAATCATGAAGTGCTGCTGTAAGTTTTAAAATCCGATTTTCTTTGCAAAAAATATGTTTTGGTATTATTCAGAATCAGCAGTGCATGAATATGATTTGATTATACACAGCACTTTATTTTTTCCTACTAACCAAATCCGAGTGCTTAGACTTGGAGGATTGCAACTGTTTTATGCAGACCTGGAGGATTAACCTGTGGAAAATGGGACGCCACAGATTGCCTGATTCAGAGAGAATATTCCCTGAATGTAGACAAAGCTATCCACCATGCATAAGCACAAGAATGTGAAAGATCATCAAGAAATTCAGCCATTCAGTCCTGAAAAGATGATATCAGAACTTTGCTAGAACATTCAGGAAACAGACCACATCTTTTTTGTCGTGTAGTGTGTGCCAGTAGAGAGGCGCGGTGAAGTGTCCTGAAGGTAATGACTCCAGGTTGTCTCAGACTCTGAGGAACGACCTCGTCTTTTTCCTTTCGCTAGCGCTGGGAGTATTTCTCATTCCTCCCCCGAGCCGCTCCTCATTAGAGAGGCCCGACAGCCACTCTGCTGACAGCGTGGGAGATGGGCCGTGTCTCTGGAGATCCGTTGAAGTTTTACCTGCTGACTCACTGCGTGCTCTGCCTCTGCCTCTGCCTTTACTTGCTGTAACCCTTTTTGTTGGGCCTTCTCCTGCATGCTGGGGATTGAGCTTTGATCTGACATGTCAATCTCAGATTTCTTGCTTTTCTCATGAACTAATATGAAGAATGATTACTGATTTAAGAATTACTGATTTCAGGGTTTCTTCCATGCTGGTTCAAAATGAAGTTTGCTTGATTTTGATGTATCTCAAGTGGTGGGATAACAAGTGCTTTCTTGTGATTATATTTAATTAGGCTCATTTACTTTCACTGCAATTCAGATATCTTTGTATTCAACAGTTGTCACAAGGCAGGTGTATAGAAATCCAGGTCTGAGTACTTAATGAGCAAGCCTAGGGTGACTGTAGCAAAGAAAACTGTCTGAGAACATATAGAAGAAGCTGAGTGGAACCAAGGCCCACGAAAGGAACACACCCTCTTCTGGCTGACACTGGAAAATTGAAATAAAAGAATAGAGTTATGGGAATTATGATTAAATAAATAAGTTTAAACATTAAACAGATGCATTCACATACACAGAGAAGAGATCTGTGAGATAAACCCAATAACTGTTGTTAGAAATCTATCAGAAGATTGTGAGAATTAGATCTAGGGCACTAGCACTTTCACTGAAGGCACCATGTTTTCCTACACAAAAGAAACTTGAAGGTTCAGTGCAGGACAAGCTATTTACTTAAAGCTATCTGAGCATGTAATGCTCTTATTCCTAAGGCTAATCTTCCTTTACAACTGCTAACTGGCTGATTCTGAGAACAGCTTTGCTGAAGTAATGAGAAATGTAATGCAGCAGTATTGCAGTGGAACATCTGCACCAGCCTCTCCGCACAGCAGGTGTGAAGAACTGCTGTAGCTGAGTGTGGTGTAGACATCAGGGGGACATGCTAGATTTAGCATGCATAGCTTAAGATCCTTCTGCCATGACTCATTGCTGCCACTCTCTTTTCCCAAGCAGGTGTTGGTGTCTTCCCCCAACAAGAAATGCAGCCTATGGTGCCAGCTTGGCTCTACAATGACTCTCTCATTCCAGGTAATTGGCATCTCAGGACATTTACTGTATACATGCTTAAAGCAAAGGTTTGGCTAAAGGTTTTCTCTCTTAACCCAATTGAAGTCAACAGCCTAGGTGTGTTTAGTATTCAGAGTAATGCTAATGTAGCTCCAATAATGGAAGTAGTGCAATCAGCATCATGGAAGCAAACTACATTCCTGAATTATCACTATATAACACTTTCTTCAGGCCATGTTGAGTTGCTTAGTAATCTCAAGTAGACTTGCTTATGTGGTTTTTGACACTGTCCGATAGAAATGGACCAAAGTACCTGTGTGATGTGCCTCTTTCTTTGCTGGAAATATGTTATGGACTATGTTTTTTGTTTTGTGCAGACATGTTCAAGAAGGTCCTGGAGTTCACCATGACTCCAGCAGGCATTGACACAGCCAAACTCTACCCCATCCTGATGTCATCAGGACTTCCCAGAGAAGCTCTAGGTCAGATCTGGGCCTCAGCCAATCGCACAACGCCAGGCAAACTGACCAAGGAAGAGCTGTACACTGTACTGGCCTTGATTGGAGTGGCACAGGTAACTGTGGGGTATTCCATAGACAAACCTGTCCTTAGTGCAGTGAGTATGGAAACATGTGTTTTAGGCCAAACAGTGTCCTACATTTTGGCCCAGTTCACTCCCATTACATGACAAATAAGTCAGCATGTTAAAACTCTAGGGACCCTCCCAAGCGGTGCATAGGCTAAGAAGTTTGTTGCTGATGCCTCAGTCCCCATCCAGCACATTCCACAAGGCTCTTGTCGGTTTTGTTTCCATTTTCCTGTCAACATAGACTATGTAGACTATATAGAGTCACAGATGTCTATTGGATAATATATACTGAGCAGCAAAGATTTTCATGTTGAGTCTCTGAGGTGCGAGTGCTGAGGTGCGAGTGTGAGTCGAGTCCCAAGGCTCTGGCACGCGAGTCAAGCCTTTAGTAGAAAATTTTTGTCTAGTCTGGTTAATTAAGTGCAGGAATTGCATTGTACAAATTTAACCCCTACTAAAAACTCTGCTTCAAATAAGAAGCCTTTTAATACAGAAAAACTTTAAGGGATAGAACTGAAGCGCTTCATGTAGTAAATGTAGTGTTTAAAGGAAAAAGGCAAAACAACTTAAACTGGTTGATTAGTGTGGTATTTCATATAACTATTATGCTAGCTAGCTAAACCAGCTGATGATTTAATAAGTTTTAAAGGAATGTGATCTGTAACTTGTTCAGACTTCAGTTAGATTAGCTATCAATTTCAGCTATAATAGCCGTGAGTTACTTGCTATTCAAATTGGATGATAGCCAATTGTTTCC
Organism: Colossoma macropomum; assembly: GCF_904425465.1. Taxonomy (NCBI): domain Eukaryota; kingdom Metazoa; phylum Chordata; class Actinopteri; order Characiformes; family Serrasalmidae; genus Colossoma; species Colossoma macropomum. Next base: position 7,659,896 of record NW_023494786.1, on the reverse strand, counting down.
AGTTGTTTAGCCTCTTTACTTTAAACGCTGTTTTTACTGCATGAAGCAAGTCAGTTCTGTCTTTCTGCAGAAAGGGTTTTCTGTAATGAAAGACTCTGAATCAAACTTGACCGTATCATTGAGAACTGCAGGAAAATGGCATTGCAGTAATGACTGCACATGACCGTAGAAGAACTGACAGGAAAAATAACGAGTAAGGCTGGAAAGGAAAGGTCTTGAGTCTGAGTCATTTAAGGTCAAGTCAGTCATCATGCAACTCACGTGTGACTCGAGCTGTGAACGATGATGCAATACTCTGAAAGATGCAGCGATTGCCTAGGTGTGATGAGGTCAGTAGTTGTCATGCAATAATAAGTAAATAAAAGACCTCTAGGGACTAAGATCAGTAATGAGAACACCATTTACAGCATGGGAAGGTTTTTAAAAATGGTGAACATCTTCAGTGCTGCCTTTATATTTTCTGAAAGGTGCTGGCTATAGTGTTTCCATCCTTAATTATGAGATTTGGTCAGAGTCTCATATTTTATTCTTCTAAAACCTATATTGCAGAAGGGTTATACCCTGCTGTGCACTTGCCAGAGGCAGTCTTGTCTGCATAATTAATGTTTTATGACATGCCCAGCATGTATTGATGTCAATATGAGAGTTTTTTGACCTGTCTCAGACTGTGGCGGCAGGCTGTGAGCCGTGTGTGTGTCGCTGTGCAGATAGGGGGTGTGAGATAATGCTGAGTCGTGCAGCGAGTGCAGCAATAGCCCAGGTGAACAGCGCTGACGAGAGCCGTCTTATCTCCCCAAACCCAAACCCGGCAGCTGCACCCCTGGGAGCAGGCAAAGCCATCAGTTCCGTGTGCTGCTGCTGCTAGAGCACACACAATAAGAAGCTTTTTGTGATGGAAATTTTCCTCTTTAGGGAGCTGTGCCTTCTGCACCAGCTTAGCAGAATGATGACAGTGGAGGTGTGTGATGAGGGGGGTTGGGGGGGTTGAGCTACCAGTGATGGCTGCGAAAAATGGAAGCTGACTTCAATGACTAATTTAGGAAAACATCTTATTCTGCCTCTCGGTAAAAGTTGGGGGGGCTACTATCTGACAGCTTTGCTTTTTACTTAGTACTTGCTAATCAAAGTTAGGCAGTACATTTTGCTTGCATGTAAGCTGAGAAGGAGTGGGCTTATGTGACAAAGCATTAAATCAAAGATTTATCAGCAAAACTCACACTTTCTGCGTTATATGCTAAAGTAGCACTTCAGATTCATGCTCATGCTTCAAGGCTTGTTTTAATGACTCTCAGTACTTTTTTGCCCACAAACCCTCATCCAGCCTCCATTCAGTTGATGATTAAAACTCATTTAGTCCATTTTTTTGTCCTTGTTTAGAGCTGCTGATTGAAAGAGTTTGTTCACCCCTTTGTATTAGGTGTTGGTGCCAGCAGAATATGATTTAGCCTGAGAAGCTATAGTAACTCCTGTGTTGGATGGTTGTTTCAGAGTGGGCTCCCAGTGATGAGTCTGGATATCCTGAGTCAGTTCCCCTCCCCTCCAGTGCCCAACCTGCCTGCGATGGCCATGACCATGCCCCCCGTATTGGCCCATCAGCAGCCCATGATGGCCCCTGCCGCCCCTGCCGTCATGCCTATGCCTCCAAACCCACCGGCACAACCTCCAAACAGCTTTGTCACCAACTTCCCTCCCGTCCAGGTAACACCATGCACTAGCTTACTTGGACATAAGGGATGTTAATGATTAACTGTTAACCAGTAAATGCATAAATGTTCTACCAGTGCTTTCAGTGAATAAGTAAATTTAGTTTTTGATAAACAATCGATATTTGAAGAAGCAGGTTTTTCTGGCATCTTAAAGACTTAAAGGTTCTGAATTGTATGCATGAGGGCGCAGAAGCCCGGCTTGTTGCAGAAGCCCTACTTAGTGATGCACAACTTCTGGTTTTCTGGAGTTGAGTTGACACAACTCTTCTCACTGGTGTCATTGACACCTGAACTCCGCCTAATTTTAACCAGTAGTTGCTAGAGCTGTTGATTCAGGGATACAGCAGAAATTAAACTATCCTAAATGTAGTAAACAGCGACTAAGATATTTAGCCACATGACACAGTGCTAAGGTAGGCTTCAACTGACGAATAGCCTTCTTAGTGAGTGTTTATCCTATGTAGTTAGTCCCATGACAAAAAAGCTCATTAGCTGTGAGCTATACTCTTAAAAAAAATAACGTTCTTTAGGAAAGAAAATGGTTCTGTATAGAACCTTGGACATCATGTAAGGCTTCTTCGGATTGAAGAAAAATATGCTGTAGATGGTTCTATATAGAACCTTTTTGAAAAGGTTCTATATAGCCCCCAAAAGGGTTCTGCTATTGTTACGATGTCAAGCTTGTTACAGTAGAAGAACTCTTTATAAAACCCTTTTCAAAAAGCTTCTACGCAGAACCATCTACAGTACGTTCTCCATCACTCTGAAGAACTCTTTCATGATGCAAAGAACCCTTCAATCTTGTCTGGGATGTGTTTTTTATGATGCAATGAAAATTTTCTTCTCTTAGTTTTTGTGAGAGCTTTTTTCTTTGCCATGTTTGCTGCTGAGTTTGAACACATGGATAGGTGGGATTTATATATCACAGCTGAAACAAATGAATTGTCATTATAGAGTTCCCAAAAGCATTTTTGTGTTTAGAACAATTTTATAGCCTTACAGAGTATAAGTGATTTAAAAACCATTAATATTAAACAGGGATTGGATAATTATGTAGTGGCTCTATAAGAAAATATCTTTTTACTTAGGAGTTTGACACATTGCATTTTCACTGTCAGTAGGTCACTTAACTGAGACACAGGTGGTAAAAATTTAATTCAGCAAGGGTTTATTAACTGGTCACAGAAATGATCTTTAGTTGCAACCCTAGTTAGGATATAGACTGTATCATGTGGGAGCAAAAAAGTGGACTTTCCTGCGGGCCCCAAGGACCAGGTTGAAAAATGCTGCATTCTGCCAACTGTGATTTGTTTATGTAAAATTTGTAAAACAGTGAAGTATTCTTTTTGTTGACCTACTCCAGGGAGTGAAGGCAGATGATGATGATTTCCAGGATTTTCAAGAGGCCCCGAAAGCAGGCGGTGGAGATGATTCGTTTACGGATTTTCAAGGAGAGACAGTGGGAACGTTCCCTAGTGCATCCTCCTCTCAGAGCAGGTACGAGCATGCATTAATTAGCCTGACTCTGATTGCTTATTCCCCATTATATTTGCATCATAAGGAAAATGCTGTCTACTATATCCTAAAGTATCATAAAATGCCATCCAGTCGTGTTATGTGACTTTCTTGTGATGTTTCTGTTCCCTTAGTTTCCCCTGTCTTGGCATGCTCTCCTGGAGCATCAAATAGTGCCTGCCTTTGTAATAGCTTGTAATAATCCACCAGACACACCAATTAAGCCCTGCCATCTTTGCTAATGAACCCATTTCAATGGGCAGCTGATAAGCTCGTCCCATTTTATTACTTTTCAAAACTGCATGGCTCATGGGAGAGGGAGAAGCAAAAAGCAATTATCCCAAGCTGAGGGTAGGAGAGGGGGTGGCTATTTAATCTGAGTGACACAGTCTCCTACAATTCCTTACTTTTAGTAAAAACAAAGGTTTTATTGTTTATTGGCATATGAGTTCTTCAGAGTCTCCAGTCGTTCTCTAATTAGAGGAGAGAACTGCAAGTGGGGCAGGAAGGTAAAGTGAGAGCTCAGGGGTGTTTTCTGCACAGCAGAAATGTGTTTTCGAAAGAAGACCGAAATAGAGGATGACTGAGTATAAGAACGCATCGTCATTTCCTCGAAAGGGCTTAGTGGTGTGAATTGTGTTGTCATGGAGTCTGGGAAGCTAAAGTGATACTCAACCTGGTTTTGCAGTTTCCACAGTGAAGCTTTCATCTTTAAAGAGGCTCTTTTTGGATTTTATGGACATAATCATCCATCATCCATCACAAGTGGAACTCGTGGCCAGAATCTTAAATAGGGGGAAAAAAGATTCAAAACTGTAAAACACAATGCTTTAGAATGCATGTCCTTAGTGGTGTGTGTGTTTGTGTGTTGTCTGCAGTGTTCCTGCGATACTGACTCCTGTATCTGGCTCTTCATCCTCCTCGTCCTCTGATAAGTATGCAGTGTTTAAACACCTGTCAGTGGAGCAGCCGACGGAACCAACGCCCGCTGTCTCAGGTACAGCTCCATTACAACATTCACCCATAAAAGCAGCCAATATTATGGGTCCACATATTAGTTTCCGCAAAATCCTGTAGATACAATGCGGTGCATGCGTCAGAGACCACCCGTAATTTAATTTCCAATATAAACAGCCGTTACAAGTTAAAAAAAATTGCACAGAAGCCTAAGAAACTAAATATAATGTTCATTGTTTCTGAATTCAGTGTGTCCACCCTTTGCTTTTATTACAGCTTCTATTCTTTTTAGGAGACTTTCCAAACCTCCAAAGTTCAGTCTTAGAAGTTGGTTGCATTTTTCGCTTCTCACGATCCAAGTAATTGCGAACACATTAAGTGATGTTGAGGTCTAAGTTTTTATATTTTTAGCCATATGGTGAAACAGTTATTAGTTACCAGAAGTTTTAGCTTCTAAAAAACAGGATTATTATTATTATTATTATTATTGTGGGAGTTCCACTATCCAGTTCCTAATAAAGGCGAATGGATGTCAAACTGATTAAATGTCAGCTTTATTAGTCTGCATGCTTTCACAATAACAAGAAGTCATTTTGCTGTTCGAAGACTTGCCTCCTTGTGTGTATTCTCTTGCTGATTGTCACTATGTTATGCAGACAGCAACACTGCACTGCTGTTTTTTAATTGACTGAAGGCTCACTTGTCTTTGATATAGATTTTGGAGACAAGTACAGTGTGTTCAGAGAACTTGAGCAACCTTCAGACAGAAAGCCAGTCGGTAAGCAATTTCCTGTCTTTATGTTTGGCACGAACGAATTTTATTATCATATGATGTGGGGCTTTGGTTGTGATTTTGGTCACTAACGTGTATGATGGGCATGTACGATCTGATTCCACACAACTTGTGTCCTAGTGCTCTTGTTGAATATATCCCTCAATTTTAGACGCATGTTCCATATAAAGTTACCCACATTCATGCAGGTATATGTGTGTCCCTGTCTCACTAGAACAGAATCCAATGGGAGCAACTCTCAGAGCTCCAGTAAGTTAACTGTTGCAGTGGCCTCTTTTTCTCAATTGCAAGAACAGAATGCTCTCTGCTCTTTTTTTCTCTGTACGTGGTTTATATCTGAGGTTAGGGTTGGGCGGTATAACAGCAATAAAATATACTGCGGTGTTAAAAATTATGCTTGTATTTAAAAATGATTAAATGATCATTTCTGTTCCATGTCTGAATGACCAAATAAACACATTCCACCCATTTGTATTTTAGAGGGGCTTACTACTTTGGTAGAGTCGGAGCTGGCCAGTGGGTGGTGCTGGTGGAAAGAGTGATGACTCAATTGTGGTTTTCACTTTAACACCAGTCACTTGATATGCCCTCTCAGATATCCCCTAAACAGGTGTTATATTAGCAGGTATTATATTCTGCTGGAACCAAGCCTGTGCTGTGGTGTGTGGCACAGTTTGGCCTGCTGAGTAAGCTATTGATAGCTTAATCAAAACGCTACAGTCCTAAACACCACAAAACAGGTTCAGTTTCTGATTTATGTCACTCCAGCACTGGTCACTCGACTTTTGCTCTCTCAGACATTTGTTTTCTAAACGTTTCGGCAGAGCACCAGTTAGTCAGAATCAAACCTGTACTGTGATGTTTGTTTGGGTCTGTAGCCTGCTTGCTAAGCTAATGTTAAGATCCAAACTCCACTGTATAGGTTTAATTTTGCCTTTCTGTCTCTTCGATGCCAGTTGCTTGACTTTACTCCCTCAGATTTTAATCATAATCATCTAAACTTAAGCCGGTGCTTCACTTAACCAGAATGAAACTAGAATTGAACTGCTAGCTACGCTAATGCTAACCAGCTCTTCTCTCCTAGTTAGCAGCACTGTTTAACATTTAGCCATTATTAGATAGATGAGTTTTGTTCCCTGTGTTTCGCTTCTTTGGTGACCATGTAAAAGGATTCTTTTCGTTTTGAAATAACGCAGGACTAGACAACCATAAAGCAATATAAACGCTTTTTTGTCACTTATGATGCTTTTTTCACCCCCACCTTCAACCCCCTCAACTGTACCATATACCACGGTAATATTTGGATGAAGCCAGTGGGTGCCGCTCAGCCCTACCTCTGAGAGTTAATCTATCTTTGAACCACTCTGTTGATGTTGTTTTTCTATCAATATTAGAAAGACTCACTTTTGCCAAGGGTTAAGAATGAAGGTTTGTTTGTTTCTTTGTGTGGTGAGACTACACGATCTTACAGGCACTGCAAAGACTACACGCTGCTATGGAGTGACTGATTCTCTTCTTTGTGAGACATAAAACGCCATAATGTCCAGTTCCACTCTGGGATCTCTGTCTCAGTGCATGTGATGAGTGTTTACGTGTGTGTGTTTGCATGCAAGTCTCTGTGGACTTGCTTCGCTCTCGTTGTGCGGTGGTGTGTGGTGTTTCTTCACAGTGAGCCTTTTTCACGCGCCAAGCACTCGACGGTTTTGAAATTCAGCAGGAGTATCCGGTGCGCTTCAGAGCTGGAACTAATCCGTTTCTCTCCTTTGTAGGATTGTGAAATGAGAAAAATCGAGCACAGGGTGCCTTCTAGGCTGGGCTCCATATTGTGCTAGTCTAGCTCTCTGGCCTTTTGTAGCCTCTATGAAATGCTGTTTCGCTTCGGCCTTCAATTGTTCTCTTTTGTTTTTTTTTTTCTCCCTGTAGGCGAAGGATTTGCCGATTTCAAGTCTGTCAGTGCCGATGATGGCTTCACAGACTTTAAAACGGCCAACAGCATCTCTCCACTAGACCCTCCAGATCAGGCCAAGATGTTCCAGCCTGCTTTCCCACCTCCTTTCGGCCCATCTCTTCCACAGTCTCAGTCTCAGCCTCCTGTCTCTCTGACTCAGCCCAAAAACCCTCTGAACATGGCTGACTTGGACCTCTTTTCCTCCATGACTCCTCCTTCTGCTCCTTCCACTGCTGACTCTAAAGCTAGCCCTTTCTCCACTACATCATCATCTTCTGCGCTCCCCTCCCTGGTGCTCCCTACTGCAGGCCCCAAACCTGTCAGCAGCACAGGGACAACTGATGACTTTGGCGACTTTGCACTATTTGGCTCCTCCACGTCTGATGTGGCCCCCTCAGGTCAAAGGGGAGCTGGAGGAGCGGTGCAGGACGACTTTGCTGATTTCATGGCGTTTGGGAGGTCCGGAGAGCAGCGTAGTGAGGCTTCCTCCCAGCCGCGGCAGGCACCGGCCACCGACAAGTACGATGTCTTCAAACAGCTGTCACTGGAGGGCGGACTGGCCTACGACGATGGCAAGGAAAGTGCCTGCGGCGGTTCATTTTCCTCCCTGAAGAGCAGCGATGCTGACGACTTTGCCGACTTTCAGTCATCCAAATTTTGCACAGCGCTGGGCGCCTCCGAGAAGAGCCTGGAGGACAAGGTGGCTGCCTTCAAGCAGGCCAAAGAGGACTCAGCCTCTGTCAAGTCTCTAGACCTGCCGTCAATCGGGGGCAGCAGCGCAGGGGGTAAGGATGACTCTGAGGATGCGCTGTCCGTGCAGCTGGACATGAAGCTGACCGATGTGGGTGGAGACCTCAAGCATGGCACGTCCGACAGCTCACTGGACCTGCCCGGTCTGACTGCCCACCAGCCCCCCGCCGCAGGTGAGGAACTGGTGCGCTTGCTGTGGTGAGGCCGGCACCCTCTCTCTGTCTCTCGCACACACACACACACACACACGTGCGCACACACCCCTCTTGGGCCTCTCTGCGGCCCTCCTTACAATCCCTCAATCAGCTTTTCAGCAGGATAGAGAGGAGTTTTCAGACAAATGGCTGAGTGACATATCAAACATTATCAAGAACATGGCATATTTCATATCATCTCATTTTTTCACCCCCATCCATTTAAAGTCTTTATTTACCTTTATTTACACACACTATTATCATACACTATTGTACAGTAATGATTGATTTATTTTTTTATCTACTTATCCAAGTCTCAGCTTTGGTTCTATTTAAGTCGTATCAGTATTATTGACCATGGCAGTATTTATTGTTTCTAGACACAGATTAAGCCCGCTCTTTGACTGAATTGTCAGTGGGGTTCCCATGTTAGAAGTCTAATGCCTAATCTGGTTTTGTTGCATTGACCTTTAGTGTTTTGACCCTAACATTTAGTTCTTTGAGATAACAAAAGCTTGCATATCCTATAGCACAAATAGCTACAGTGAATGTCCAGCTTCACATTCACTGTGTTCTGTTGTCCTTCATGGTACCGTGACCCACACTGTCCATGAAGTGTTGTGACAGAGCAAATCATTCATGACCACAGTAGCACTTTACCATCGTAGAAAACACTAAAAGAAGATAGCTCCCTGATCAGTCCATATGGAGATCTTAAGTTTCTCTTCTAGATCCTCTTAGCCAGCTTTGTTCTTGTGAAAAAAATATGGTTTAAGGTTTTGAGGCCTATTATCTCTCATGATTGTGGCATCCGACTGAAATCTGTTGTAGCCCAGATTTCAGCTTTTACACATTTGGGTTGGAACAGTACAGCATTTTGTTCACCACCATGCTCACAGATGGAATGACTAAGCCCTCAGAATAGCTGAGCTCATATTTTGCCAATTAGCTATGATTGATGCGATTGCACAGTCTACAGAAATTTCAGAGCCAGCTGTTTAAGTTGACAGCCCGGCCAAGCAACAAAAAGAATGCTATTCTGGTCTCTGGTTTGTCAGGAACCTGTATAAAAATTCAGAGCTTAGTATTAGTGACACACTGACCCAACGTTTCTTTAACAACACAAGCACGTTATAATAGTTGCAGTAGGTTTTATACTGTTCCAGAATAAAAACTGAAAATCCAAATAATACTAATGTAAAGCAGCACCAAAAGCACATAGATTTTGCATTATGTTTGCCTGAGTGACGTTTATCCGTGAACTGTGTGTGCTTGTGGTTATTGCTTGTGAAGACCAGAAAGCATTTTTGGCTTTCATTTTCTGAAATGTTTTTGTGTTTGGATTTATTTGTATACTTAAAATCCCAGGAAACACAGTGTAAAATATTTAAAATGTATGATAGAAAAATTGAGCGTCAAATTAAACATCCAGCAAAGTTTGAATACAAAAGACGAAGATATAAAATATGATAAAACGTGCTCTAAGAACTGTTTGGGTGTGGTCCTGATATTTCTATTTCTATTTCTATTTCTGTGCAACACTTCTAACCTCCTGCACTGCTAAAGCAGAACTAAACGCAACAGCAAAGGCAAGGAGGACCTTATCGACGTTGCTCAAAAAGAAACGAAAGAAAATTAAAACAACTGAGGAATCTCTAGTTGCTGGCCCAATAAAACAAGTATTACATTCTGTGAAAATTTCTTGATGAGTGGACCAAAAGAAATGCTTCTAAATTACTTAGATTATGGCCACCTAGTTTATATTTTATACAGTATACTTTGTACAGGTACATCGGTCTGTCCACAAGAGCAAGAATAAACCTAATTAGAAGGAAAACATTGGTTTATGTTCCCTGAGGCTTTAAGAGCAGGCTCGGGGTGAGGCTTTTTAGGTTCAGACTTGGATATTATTGCACTAGCACATAGGTCGGCATCTTTGTCCTTGCAAGCCTATTAAGGTTGTAATAAGGTTAATGTTAGTAATGTGCATCTAATATTCCTTTTTCCAGTTCTTGATTACTCTGTCAGAGATTGGCCTTAGTTGGAACTCCAAATTGTAGTGATCATATTGTGGTCTGAGAATTCTGTGTCTGCAAAGAAACTTCTGACCGGTGGGCTCTTCTCCTTACATACTTCAATCTCCAAGAAGCTGCATTGTGGACAGCCTCGCCTGAATATAAATAGGAATTAACAGTCTGTCTCTCATATTGACAGCCCCTCCTATGTCAGTCATCATTTATTTACACAGCATCTCACCCTCTGTGGCTCATATTGACTAGTATTTATGCAAGTCACCTCATCAATGCATGTTTGTGTCTGTGTGAGAACGTAAGCATTTACATTATTATTACACCATATCTCGCATTCATATACGGTTTAACCTCCCACTCGGCCACAATGTCTGCCTTCGTCTTTGCTGACCACTGATGTGGAAGAAGTACAAACATGCCCTCTCCCCTTTCCCATTTCATGCACTGGACATGAAAATTGCTAAATTGGTTGAAACGATCACCTGTTGTCACAGCCTGCTAGTGGAGAATCCTTTCTAGATCACTTGATCAGATGGTCAGAACACAAGACCCATTAGGAGGACTCAAACTTCCAGTGCTGCAAAGCTACTCAGTCAGTGTCTTTGGGAAATCGGTCATGTTTTGCTGTTGCACACATTCCAAATACAGAAGGCTCTAGTCTGGTTACCATGTTTTCAAAACTGGAGCATAAATGTTGCTGGACGTTTTGGACTCTCTAATTTCCCAGCACTTGCACTATGCTCCTGGATGTGTAGCTTACTTTCGAAGAGACAGTATCTCTTTTCCCAGGCCGTTTTGGGCCAGAGCCCCCACCCCAACCCCCGCAAAATGCAGTTCCTCCGTTTTTATGTGACATTATTCCAGGTATGCAGCAGTATACAAGAGCCTCAGCTGGTTCTTTTAGGGCACGTTGAAGTGTAACTCTCATCTTTACTTTGCTTTTTTTTGTTTGCCACAGTTTGTGCCTGCCTTTTCAATTTGTGAAATTGACAAGAAAGCAGTAGACGATTGCTAGAATTCCATTTTCTGGCCTATCTACCGAACAAGGTTGTTTTTATGGACAAAAAAAAAACAAACAAAAAGTATACATGCTAATTTAATAGTGTATTTTTATTACAGGAATATATACTCTTATTTATTTTCAATATAGATAGATTTGATTGATACTCCTGATTGTGTTAAGTATTTATGTGAGATTGCTCATTAATCAGTATTTATGAAAAGTGTTTGGTTTTTGCTTGATATGAATGTGTTAGCCTACATTACACCAGGAACGATGTCCTACTCTTTTTCCGGCCCGTCACGGCGGTCCTACTAAGAGCACGCTTGCATAGGAGTTTGGAACAAAAACAGGTGGTGAGAGAAAAAGGATACTGTCTCTTTTATCTCTGTTCTGCACCTGTCACTCAAGCGATCGAATGCTCTGATAGGATAGTCCTCTTTGTTTATCTTTAACCAACCCTTTGAGTACCTGCTGGCTGTAGTGTTATCTAGAACCATGCCACACAGCGAGATTGAATTTGGTCTGTCTGCTTTGAGCAAAAGCAGTTAAGTCAGTGAATGCATAATAGAGTTAATGACAGCAGTATTTCTAAGAGTTCTTCCCCATTAACTCTCTTGTTAAAGCTCTCAGGTCCTCAAAGGGTGAACAACTGCATAGAACCTGTACTTTTCAGATCACCTCCTTGGCTTAATAAGTGTTCTGTATGACTGTTTCTCTGTTGCTTTCTCCTTTTTTAGAACAACTACACTATGTCTTTGACCTACACTAATATTTTAGTCTGTGAACGTGCCTTCTCAATTCTGGGTTTCTGCATCTGGTTTTGGGATTATCTTTATTTTACCTTCTCGCTTCTGTTCTCCTTTTCCCCTCAACTCTTGCATGCTCTTGTATTCTTATAATGATACAGCAAAAAAAAGACTTTATAAGTGTTTGTTTGGCAAAACCTCTTGTAACAACAAGCCTTTTTGTGACCTATCTCTCTTTCTCTCTCTGCCAATGTTGTCGTAATAAATATGAATGATGGTGTAGCGGAAGTGCGTGCCGTCTTGATTTTTCTTCTCCTTCTTGCTTTCTCTTGCCACTTGAAGCAGATTTAGCGAAAAATATGAGAAGTGAAAACACACTGCACGAGTTCCTTGTCAATTTCACAAATTGTTTGTGCAAACAGTCAAACAAAACAGAAAATGTATGCAAAGTGTAAGGATGAGTATTGATGTTTTGTTTTGTGGAATTTAAGACAAACATTAAAGAAAGTGCCGTTTTTAATGTAGTTGAGGCAGAACTGAACACGACCTGGGAACTGCTGTGGGCCATACGCGTCTTTCTAGTATTTAAAGGGAATTCTACATAAACGTCTATACAACTTATTATACTGTTCAAGATGCTGAGAGTTCAAAAAACACAATGGGACACAAGGATTTCACTATTCTGGCCACTTTTCTGTTTATGCAAAATAAGTGTGTGAACGTGAAGCAACAATAAGGAAAGTTTTTTTGTTAAAGAGACACTCTGGTCAGAGTAGGAAACCCCCTTCTGATCATGTGTATTGAAGGTGGGAGGGGCTTTTCAGCCATGCTAACTTCACAAAGCGTTTGATTGCTTTAAAAATTTCAGCCTGTTTGTTCCTCCCTAATAAGTAGTGACACACCAAAATGAAAATTTCTGTCTGAAATGGAAAACGAAAGTCTTTTTTTTTTCTGTTTTATTTATGCTTCTGAATAAACATACCAAACATACACAACATAACCTTTATTACTGAAAAATCTGGTTTCAAAATGGCAAAACTGAGCTTCCAATAAATAAACAGTTTACATCAAATTTAACAAAATTTAAAAATTTATAAAAACATTGCTGTATGTAGGCTACAGTACGTGCTATGAAATCCAACGTCTTTGACAACAGAGAATGGCTAGTCATTCAGGGCAATCAATTCTGTTATTATTATTATTATTATTAATGTATTTTTTAGATACACTTTTCCCTTTGGCACTGTTGTTTGTTTTTTTTTTGTGAATGTTTTCATCATTTCAAAAACAGGCTAGAGATTGCGTTGTTGTTCTAGCAGGAACTTCTGATTCTTTTGTTTCTCTTGAGCGTTATACCTCCTCTTAATACTCAGCGTGAACAGAGATTATCAATCACTTGTCTGATGTCCTTCATAGAAACTTTGAAATTTTGCCACTTTGTTGTAGTCCTGTTTCATTTATTGTTTATTTTTTTTTCCCAGCCAAAACGGTCGTTTTTCTCTTTCAGTCAGAAACTGGTGACATATTTTGACCACTTACAGCCAACGTTTTGGTGCATCCCTATTAAGACGTCTATGTTCCCACCTACATTTAGCCCCAAATTTCTCATTGTGTGTTTCCAGATGTTCTCGAGATCACATCTGTCCTGTGAGACTAAAAATCTACCCTACGGCAGTTTTTTAAAAGTTCCTGCTATCTGCTTAATCAAAAGGGGTTTTCGAGTCTGGTTGGAGTGTCCTTTTACAGAAATGCTACAAAGAAACACGGCTGAATTATTGGGAAATATGAAGTGTTAAATGGCTCCTACAAGTAAAGGTCTGCCGTGGCCAAGTTAAACCTAAGGACACATCTTATTTTGATCTCGTAATAGGCTGTGCCACCAGCCATGCAATAAGGAGAGAGTCAAACATATATAGTGTCTAATATTGCTACTTACTGCTGTAGCCACTTTACGTCAGAAAGGCGAAAGAAAAACAATATTATCTTTTAAGTTACAGACTTAAAAATGGTAACAAGGTAAAATCAGAACTCTTGCTTTCTTGTATTTTTTTTATCAGTCTTTATGAGCTGGTTCCTGAGAATCTGATTGAGCCTAAGCTTAGACTAAATGGGTTTTTTAATGATGAAACACCATTGTATTGCAGTTTAGTCCAAGTCTAGGCTGTGTAAGTGTAACTAAAATAATAACTAGTGAATCACCTCTGCTAAAAACCTCTTTATCTTTAACTTACATGAAAGTTATCACCCTAATCAGTCAATACACATCTGTAAATCACGTATACCATAAAATGACTGAGCCCCCAGCTCCTGGAAAATAATGACCATGCTGGAAATCAGCAATAAAAACTTCTGAGGGAAGTTTTACCCCCTAGAGGTTTACCATCAGAAATGTGAAAACCAGATGCCACAGCAACATCTGACGCAAATGTTCCAAAAAGAACATTAATACTCTGATCACTCTGATTGAGACTGAAAGCAAAATCAACCAATGTGCTACAGGATCTTCAAAGAGCACAGCAGAGAACTGCACGTTTAATCATCCTGCCTTTGTTGGTGTCTGTCTCTACAGAAAGATTGAGCACAGGCCTGATTGCAGCTACCTACATGCATAAAAAGAATATACAAAGGGAATAAGGCTACTTTCTCCTTTTAGCTCTGACAGGTGATGGAGCAGATTTGAGGGCATTTTTAGATGACCTCACAAGTGATCTTGTATTACAAACGGTGACTAATTATGGCAAAACCTCTAAATATAAAAGGTTGGACAGAGCCAAACCTGTAAATACAGTAGGGCTTGTGGTTGGCATATGGTTGACTCAAGATCAGGCATGTGAAGTTGTCACCACACTGAGTGGGCGGCGTCCAAATTATTAAGATTTGTTTAGCATGGTCAATTTTAAATGGAAATTGACACAATTGTAAAAGCAAGTTTTTAAATTCAAATCAGTTCCTAGAAGAGTGTCTGTATGAATAAAGTTGCCTCGTCCTGCCTAGTATACAGGGCTTATATGAGAGGTGTCAAACTTGATTCTTTCTAGGTCACAGTACTGCAGAGTGACTCTACCTCATTTAATAAACCTGATTCAGCTCCTCAGCTAATTAGAAAGGCCTTTATGAGCTGAATTTAGAGTGTTAGAAGAGGGGAAGCGCTTATCTCTGTAGATTGGTGGCCCAGAATGAACCCAATATGACACCCTTGGTTTTAATTGTAGTGTGTTTATTTGGCTCTGTTGTTTTGATCTCAGAAAAATGCAGCACAGCTAAAAAGGATTGCAATTCAAAGTTTTCATGCAGCGTGTACAACTTGTGCTTATTAAATGGAGGATTCTACTAGTTTTTAAAAATCTCTGCATAATGTGAAATGTGCTATTCTAGAGAAACTGGAGACAAAATTGTTCACAGCAGTGGTGAAAGGAACCAGACATCTAAAGTGTTTAAAAGCTACATCACAGAAAACTGTTGCACAAATTGGTGAACTTGCTGCCTTGTGCCTGTGCCATTGTTTTATGATAGTTTTGAGAACACTTTGGCCTTAAATATATATTTTTAATACAACCATGGTGAAGAAGTACATGTCGGGTATCGTAAGGCAGAATAGTCCCCAAAGAAAACTTTTTTTGTGATTTGTTACTATTTTACCATTATAAACATTCCATATAAAAACGTGAAAATATGTGTAGGTTCACTGGTCATACTGAATAGTAAATAAAATGCTTATATTTGAGTTATAGACATAGCAGCCTATGATTCTGGTCACCACCACTGTAAAGAAACACCATTTCACATGAAACACTCTTCAAGTCATTAAAACTACACACAAATTTAGATTAACTGAATCTGAATAGCCCTAGAATAACCGTATATATATACATATCATTGGATCAATCAAAAATTTGAATTGGATGCATAATGGTAAGTGTGACTCTACTTCAGATTAAGTGGTTACTTTTTCATCTGTAAGTTATCACGGTCATAAGAAAGCCACTTATTTCAATTTTTCTCTCTTTTTTTGTATTATTTTAACATGGAACAGTTGATATTCTGAAATGTAAACTGTTCAAGCTTTTTTTAAGCTATTTAGATATTTGGATTTTTTGGTGATGGCATCAAATCGTATGATGACTTCTTCCTTCATCACCCTAAAATCAGCATGTGTGGTGCTTGTGAGCTGCAGGTGTTTTCTGTTTTCATTACAGATGCAGATGACCTGAAGTTCGACCCCTTTGGAAGCTCTGCCGTCAGTGGCCTGGCTGGCTATGACTGGTCAGACAAAGACGATCAGGTCAGGAAGCCTCAGGGCGGAGCTCCGGGGGCGCTGCCCTCATCAGCTGTTCTCCACAGGAAAGAGACTTCCTTTGGAAGCTCAGAGAACATCACACACACTACAGTGGCTAAAGTCACCACTTTCCCCATCGAGGATGCAGCTTCTTCCCTGGACGGTGGCTTTGCCACCTTCGCTGACTTCAGCTCTGCAGAACAGGCAGCTGGAGAAGATGATGATGATTTTGGCGACTTTGCCAGCACAGTCTCAGAGAAGTCAGACTCTCCGCCTGCTCAGGCTGAAACGGGCCCAGAGGGATCGGATGAATTTGGAGCCTTCCAGGGGGACAAGCCCAAGTTTGGCAAGTCAGACTTCCTCAAGGCCAGCGCTCAGCCCAAAGTGAAGTCCAGTGAGGAGATGATCAAGAACGAGCTCGCCACATTTGATTTGTCCGTACAAGGTGCGTAGGTGTTGTGCCACTCGAAAAGGCCATTTTTGGAAAACTAAGGCTACATTCACTTAGCAGAGCAGCATTGAAAAGAGGCACAGATTTGATTTTTCAGAGATGTATGAACACAAAAACATCTTGAACACAAAGAAATGTGGTCTTACAACCTTACAGAGATATTTTCTGCATAATTTAATTGTTGAGATATGCTTTTGGTCGCAAATGTAATTTTTAAAATCCATTCATAGCATTTAGATATTTAGAATTTTGATATGATCATTTTAATCTCAGTGCATCAATTGAGATAGTAATAAGCTAAATATATACACAATCATCATTTATAGAGCGCCTTTTATTGGGAGGTGGCTGTTCCAAACCTTAACTGTCATGTACTGGCTAGTGTTTTTGAGTTCTGCTTCAAATTAGCTAAAATTGTCACTACCAAAACAGTCGCTACTGAAACCTTTAGTAAAGTTTTGGTAGTGTTATGATTGTTTTGTTAGTGACAAAGTGAAATGTTGAATCATTTATTTTGATAAAATAATCATATTTAAGCTATAGGGTCATTCAAAGCAAATAGATTTTAGTCTGAAGTCCAAGTCAGCTGAAAGTCTGAAGTGTATTTTTAACTTACATTGTGTGAGGGGCAGTAGAAAGCGAGCGGTGATGTTTTTACACACCTCTGAAGCTGCCTTAATGTGTGTGAAAATGTCTGCATGCCTCTGTGGAGCTTAATGAAAACATACAGTCAGAGAAACAACCTTTCTGAGCAGGGGTTTTACTAATTAGTACTCAACAGCTAGTTCTAATGAGGCAGTCTAATTGGTTGAGAAGTGTTCTTCCAGTGTTATTTATGATAAAAGCACGTTTTTCTTCACTACAATGCACTTATATTGAAATGCATTTCACATCAAACCACTCTGAGTGTCTTTGTTTACAATTGATTGTGCAGAAAATGTACAAAATCAGTGGAATTCATCATCATAAATGGTCAGAATTTGTGTTTTTGTTTTGTCATTTGGACATACCATTAGCTGCAGCCAACGATGGAGGCTGATGAGATGTGCGCATGCAGGTCATTTCAGAGCGTTGTGTTCACACTAATGTTAAAAGCTTGAAATGAGCAATAAGGCTTGTAATGTGAATGTAGTCTGATATAATATTTCCCTGACCGTTTAAAGTAAAAAACAATGGAGACTCACTTTTTTTTTCCCCCTCTGTTAGTGTTGGCCTAATGGGTCTGAAATGACTGACCGTAACAAAGCAGGTCCATGGCTGCAGTCAGTCTGGCTGTCAACAGATGGCAGTGTGGAGACTGAAGAGCTTGCCAAGCCCATCAGAGATAGATGAACACAGCCAGGCAAAATTCACGAAGCAGCATTAACAAGCTCTTCGTTGTCCCCTGTTCATTTTTCTGCTCTAATTTATTAGAGTTTCCTCAATGTGATAAAAGCTGATTTGCTTCATATGCACCCCCACCTCCTCCTGCTTGCACTGAATGTAATTTGTTGGAATGAAAAGGTTTTAGTTTTCCTCCTTTCCCTGTTGGAGAGTTAATCTGATGAGTGTGGCTCACAATGCAATGGATTAGTGCTGTCACGGCTGCCCGGAGACTGATGTGTCTCTCTCTGGGGGGTGTGATTACCTGTCTCTGTGGACGCTGTGCTAGCCAAGCCTCTGTCCTTCTGTCCTCCCGGTGGAGCACCCACCCTGCTCTGCCAGTATGAGTGTGTGAATTTTAGTGTGTTTGTATGTTTGTGTGCCTGCGCTGCACTTTGCTGTGTGAAGTCTGATGAATAATTCATACGGGGCGTCTGTTTGCTACATAATTATCATATGTTGCAAATGAGGTATTTGTAGTTGCTGTCCTGGTCCCGAATGGATTAGCAACAACAGTTTTAGAGCTGAAAGTTTCAATTATAGAATGGAATAAACAGCCAGACTCCTGTATTAAGTAGTGCATCGGAAAAATAATAATTCCACATTAGAAGTGAGACTGTCTAACCTCATAATGATTCAAACCCGTTACGATTCTTTAGGAAATTGAATGAATTATGGAATCTCAGTTTTCACCCTACATTTTAATTATAAACCCAGTCCCAAAAAAGTTGGGACAGTATGTAAAATGCAAATAAAAACAGAAAGCAGTGATTTATAAATCTACGTTGACCTGCATTTAATCGAAATCAGTACAAAGACATGCTATTTAATGTTCTATCTAATCAACTTCGTTGTTTTGTGTAAATATATGCCCATTCTTACATTGATACCTCCAAAAAAGTTGGGAGGGGGCAGATTAAGTTAAAAAACATCGTTAAACATTCAGAAAACATTTTAAAAGAGGTGATGTAATGCTTGGTAAAAGATACATCCGTGAAAGGCTCGCTCAGTCCTTTATGAGCAAGGATGGGTAGAGGCTCACCACTTTGCCAAACAATACATCAGCAAATGGTCCAGCTGTTTAAGAACAATGTTCCTCAAAGAGCTTTTGCAAGGATTTTAGCTCTCTACGGTGCGTATTATTATGAAAATATTTAGGCTTCAGACCAAGACCAAAAAAAACAAAAAAAAAAACAACTGATTGTCCATGATCTTTGACCCCTCAGATAGCACTGCATTAAAATCCTGGATTACATGTGGTGGATTTTCACCATGCTCCAGAAAACTTTGGCAAATGTTGTCATTAAACACTGTCACTGCATCCACAAATGCAAGACTAAGACGTTACTATGCACAATGGAAGTGATACACAGTCGAAACGTGCTGTGGTGTGACGAGTCAACCTTTGTTTATAGAATTAATGGATGTCCTGTTCTCTGGGCCAAAGAAATAGGACCATCCAGATTGTTGACATCCAATATCGTGTTTTTCTATTGTTTTCAATAGAAAGTTAACTAAGCACTGCTTTCATGAGTTAACTAATCACTGCTTTCTGTTTCTATTGGCATTTCACGTACTGTCCCAAGTTTTTGGAATTGGGTTTGTAGATTATTTTGGCATGATGTATCTGAAAACCCCTTCTAATTAGTGAATTCAGCTACTTCAGTGTGTACCCATTGCTGACACAGACACACACATAATATAATATTGTATAATATCTGTAGAAAAGCATTACCATTAGAATTAGACACTCTGGAGCAGCTGCATAAGAGCTGAAGTTTACAGTCATCAATGCCAAGCGTCGGCTAGAGAGGTATAAATCTCCCCAGCATTGGGCTGAGGTGCAGTGGAGCTGTATTCTCTGGAGTGAGACCACCATGCAATACTTTTGGGATGAGTTATAGGACTGTGTGATCCAGAACAGTATTGTTAGGCACAAAGTGCTTATTATTGTGTATTGCAGTCATTTGATGATCTGTTTAATGTGTTGTCATATGAAAATAAGATATTATAGCAGTGTTTAATGTGCTTGCAGGTTCCCATAAGCGCAGTCACAGTCTGGGTGAGAAAGAGATTGTGCGCTCCACGCTGTCTCCTGCCCCCGAGCAGCTTTTCCGTGACCGCTCCAACACCTTGAGTGAGAAGCCGGCGCTGCCAGTCATCCGCGACAAGTACAAGGACCTCACAGGAGAGGTGGAGGTCAGGACTGTTCTCGCTCTCTCTCTCTCGTTCATTCTCACTTGCAGGTCATACAGATGCAGTCTTTTATATGTGTGGAATAGATTAGATTATAATGATTGTCTGAATGATTTTCTAACTTGCATTTTCATTTTCTCTCTCCTGTGTGCTCTCTATCTCGCTCTTTCATGACTGCTCATTCTTATTGTGACTCAGGAAAGTGAACGCTATGCATATGAATGGCAGAGGTGTTTGGAGAGCGCTCTTCAGGTACTACTACACCTACACGCAAAGCATAATGGTCAGCACTGTGGTGCTTTCAGTTTTCAGATCTAGAATTTATTCATTCAGAATTGATTTTAAGGTTCTTTTATAGGTTTCAAGACACACTTTTTAATATTGCATTTATATTTCCATAAATTTGACTGTGTTCATTTGCTAATTCTTTTGCTAAAATTCATTTTTCTTTTTGTTTGTTTTGTTTGTAGAAGTTGTTTAAACCTCGGTAATACATTAAATCGAAAGTACTGTGCAAAAGTCAGAGCCCACCGTTTCATTTATTTAAATTTCCAGTCAAAATGGCCATTAAGTACGAGTAATTCATTTTTCAGAAAAAGGCAGGAAAAATACATGTATTTGAAAATTACACAAAAGCCTCCAATGTCAAGTATAATATTAAACCTATCAGTGTGTAAAATGTCCACCTTTTACTTGGATGCATTCTGCTGCTGCTTTACCTTTCCATCCTGCCATCAGATAAACAGCATTTTGTCACGTGAAAATGTGCATGAAAACTTGTGCCTCCATTTTTGTCATGTTTTACTTTTTTTTTGCATAATTTTAAAACACCAGTTATCGTTTAGATTAGAACAATTTCGTGATTGATGGACCAACAGAAATTGTCTAAAATCACTTGGAGATAATGTTGTTTCATTAACTTTCGTTACAAGTTAAAAATGTTTTTTCTTCTCCGACGAAATAACTATTTTGGAGATAAGACGTTTTGTTCAGACAGCATCAACTTAAAGATTTCATCTTTGAGAGAGTAGAAAATTAGCTCCACTCCTGCTACAGATCTAAAAAAAAATCAGGTGTTTCTTTCCCTCCTTCCATTGTGAGAAGACAACTCAACACTATGATTCTGAAAGGATGTGTAGCTGTCAAGATGCCGTTACTAAGAACAAGAAACAGACGAAAAAAAGAACAACATTTGTAAATCAAACAAAGATGCTGCTGGTGTTGTCAGAACAATGGACTGACCACCCCAGACAACCCACTTCTAAGACTAAACTTTGGGGGTGTAGAATAGTATCCCTGCAGTCTATCAAAAAGGATAGAAGCTGTAATAAAGGCAAAGGGTAGACACACTAAATACTAAAGGATTTATATTTTGTTGTCAAAGCTTTTGTGTAATTTTCTGTATGTTTGGTTTCTGCTTTTTCTCCCTAATGAGTGATCTCTGACTTTTGCACAGTACTGTGTTATTCTCATAATTTATTATTTTCTCTTTCTCATGCACATTCTCATTTCTCACATTTTTCAGTCCTGTTCTCTCTCTCAGCATTGTTCATTGTTTCTCTCTTTTTTCACACTGCAGGTGATCACCACGGCCAACAACACCCTTAATGGCATCAGCAGTTCTACCGTGTGTACTGAGGTCATCCAGTCAGCGCAGGGCATGGAGTACCTGCTGGGTGAGACCCACCTCCATTACCACCCTGTCACACCTTACCCTGCTCACTCCGCTCCACTTTTCACACTGATCTACTCCCAGCGTCCTCTTACTGATCCGAACAAAACTTTGCCATCCATATACTTACCTGCAGCTCAACTGGTCCTGAGATCCCTGTCTGGCATTTCAGCTCTCTCCCTGCTTCAGGTCCCCAGGGCTGTTCTTAATGAGCTTGCAGTTCTCTTCCAGCAGATAAAGTCACCATGGTGTTGGACACTGACCATTGTATAGTGAAAATTGGCAATAGCCACCAAGTCAGACAATTTAACTTAATCAGAAAACATACTGCCTGTGACTTTAAAATGCACAAAAAAGTTAACCTTTAAAATATTGAATGTCTTAAAATAGCTTCTGAGACCTTTTTTAGAGAAAAGTGGTCTATATTGTGTTTATTGTTAATTTTATGTGTGTTTATATGCATGTGTATGTGTATATATAATCATTGCAAATTATTAATATAACAGTATATAACAATATAACAATAGATGTAACAGATTTCAAACTTGGAACTGGAAGTGTAGATTATTACAATTTATAGGCTATTAAACTATACCAAGAGAAAAGTTTATGACCAGAAACACAAGAATGTAGACACTGTACTGGTGGTACAAGATATTCCTTGGATATTGGCCATCGTGAGAAAGCATCTATTTGCCTGCTGCCATAACTAACCCAGTTTGGCTGAAAAGTTTCAGTGGCTGAGCTAGCTAAGATGAGCGCTCGCCTGTTGGTGTATTTGACACAGCTCTAGAAGTTGCACCTTCACCGAAACACTCTGAGTTCTTTGATCAACCTAAAACGACCCTGCGTAAATAGGGCAGATAGTACAGTGTTTACCTCTGGGAGCGGTGTTCCACAGAGGAGGATAGCAGACTAATCTGATGTCTCTGATCAGATGAGCTCCAAGCAGCAAATAGTTTTGCTCTTGTCATTTCTCAACATGTCTTGGAGAAACAACACCTTTGTTCTTCTCATATTTGTTGCCATTTTTCATCCAGTGCTATAGTATAAGCCTGCGGTGGAGATTTATCATTTTATAGATTTTCCAAGACACATCTCACCTGTTAATATTTACTGTTACAGCAACTCTAGAGTGCTTATGCATGATATAAAGCACTACACCTTCAAAGGGATCACTGCTTTTGTTGTTTATTAAATATTTTTGTTTCTTCTTCATAACTTATTAAATGATGAATAAATAATTTTCATTTATTTTACTTTTTATGTACAGTCATATGCAAACGTTTGGTTATATGTTTTGTTGATTTTCTAAGTGAAAATAAGGTAACACATCTGCCACAGAGAGCACATTTGGCATATTAAATGCACAATTTAATACATGTATTGGAAAAAATAAAACATGTTATGTTGTGCAAAAGTTATGGCACATTTTCTATTTTATTTTTTCTAGTATGTTAAACTGACAAATAAATAGAAACTATGCAATTAAATTAGACAAAGTTAAGAAGTATCAAGCATTGAGTTACTGAATATTGCCTACAATGAATAGCTTCCACTGTTTGAGTGCATCAGCAGTGCGTAGTGCAGGAGAGCAAAGAAACCAAGGCCTTTTTAGGCAATGCTTCTAATATTCATTGCCATTGAAATTATTTGCAAAGTATTAAAGTAATAAAAGTGCTGATACTTTCTTGTTTAAGTTTTTATGGGCTGAAATTATAATACATTGTATGTGTGTTAGGTGTTGTGGAGGTGTACCGCGTAGCCAGGCGTGTGGAGCTGGGCATCAAGGCCACTGCCGTTTGTTCAGAGAAGCTGCAGGAGCTGCTGAAGGACATCAGCCGTGTGTGGAACAATCTGATGGGTTTCATGTCTCTGGCCAACCTCTCTGTGAGTTTTCCACCAGAATGTCATACAACCAAAACACTTTGTCCTCACTGCAGCCTTTTGGCTTATGCATCTTACTGTGTGCTTTTTCTAATTAGGTGCAAAGTATATTTCATGTCTAAAAAGTGTCCAGATCCCTTCTAATTAATAAAGTCAGCTTCTTTAAGGGTCACCCATTACTAGTACCGGTGTTCAAGCATGCACAATTCTAGAAAAGCATGGAGTAGGATACCTCTATGTAACCATGCCCAATGCCAAGGATCACCTAGAGGTAGGCCAGGTCACGATCAAGAAATTTTAGCTGACGATTAATTATGATTAATAATTTAATTGTAAGTGGCCAAATGAAATATGCACCGACTTGCTTCCGTGTTGTCAATACTGAAAACTGATGACAGACAGCTTGAGCTCAAATAACAAACACTATGCCCCGCTGCCCTCTAAAGGTGTTATAACACCAGTCAGAGGTTAGAGCTTTTGTTGTTTTTGTATGACGTAGGCTTGTGCCTGGTGATGGTTAATCGCGTTACCGCGGTAACAGCCTCCAATGACTGTAAGAACTCACTTACTGCCAGTAAAAAACAAACTTATAAATATGTTGGGTGGTGATATCCTGCATTAGTACCACATTTATTTACCTGACATAGATGAGATTGTTCTGAACACGCTCTGTGCTGCAGGTAGATATAAAGCCTGTAAGAAAAGCCACCTGTGTGATACAGTGTACATTTTAGGATGTCTTCACACCACAGGTTTCATGTCTCAGCTCTCGTATGCCAGGCAAAATGGGTCATTTCAAACGGCTAAATGGCTTAGAGAAGACTAAGTTGCTACATACGATAAAGTTCTTGTGACATTTGCAATTTGGTTTTTTCTTAATCTTACTAGATGGACTACAGTTTCGTAGCCAAATTAAAGATGACTTTATATTACTGTATAGAATTTTTACTGCTTTATTATGTTGTTTAATTTGAATTTAAAGGTTAATACCCACCTCACATGGAACTCAGTGTTTTTTATGGAAAATAATTGAGGTCAGTTTTAAATAATAGGAATCAGCTTAAATTATTGTGATAAGCTGTTTATGTAATAATTGTGACAGGCCTAGTTTCAAGGGTATAAAGCCCTGCAGAATTGGGCTGTGGAGCAATGGAACTGTTGCACCAAATACCTTTGGGATGAGCTGAAGTGATCCAGAAGTGATCATCCAACATCAGTACTTGACCTGGCTAATCCTGTTGTGGCTGAATCCAATCAGATTCTCACAGCAATGTTCCAACATCTAGTGTAAAGCCTTCCCAGAAGAGTAGAAACTGTTACTGAGCAAAGAGGGAACCAACTCCCTTATAATAGCCTTGATATTGGAAGAAACACTGGATGAACAGGTGTCTACCAACAGTGTAATTCATCACAGTTTTCTAGTATGGTCATGTCTTCTCTGAGGCTGTTTGGTGCTCCAGAGAAAGAAGCTGTGAAAGGCAGATTGCTGGTCAGTGCTGAGTAGAGCCAGGAAAAAGGGATGGATTTGTGCTGTCTGCTGCTTGCTCCTGGGAGAATATTGCTTTTCAAATGCCAGCTGATAATATTTGAGGTGCGTGTGGGGGTGTGTGTGCGTATGTGTGTGTGAGCGCTCTGGGCGAGAGCGAGTGGGAGTTGGAAGGCAGTCTTAGGAGCTGTCTCTACACACTGTCAGAAAGCACCTGACGCCACAAGTGCTCAGGAACATAATGAAGGCGAATGTGGAAAAAGAGAAAGGTGTCGCTTTCTATTCTGAGCCTTTTCTAGTCTGAGGCTTTTTTCCATGCAGGTGTATTGATCGGCAGGGCTGATGCAGTCATAAGCCATGGAGCTGATGAGCAGCTTTAGTTTCCGTGACACCTGGGGCTTTGTGTAGAGGAGAATGCATGGTAAAGTTTTCATTTCTTTTCATAAAGCATAGGCATTCATGCGTGTGTATGTGCGTGTCTTTTCCAGCCTGATGAGAGCTCTCTGGACTTCTCCTCTTGTATCCTGAGGCACGGCATTAAGAATGCGAAGGAGCTGGCCTGTGGAGTGTGTCTGCTCAACGTGGACTCGCGCAGCAAGGTCTGCACCGCACCATACATAAACATAGTCACATAAACAGACCAGATAAAGTATTCATATATTCCTATATCGATTCAATCATCATGTTATATTGTATACAGTACTGTGCAAAAGTCAAACGTTCATTTATTTTATTGCCAGCCAAAACAGCCATTAAGGACAGTAAGTTATTCATTTTTTGGTGTCAGGGAAAAAAAAATTCCACAGCTTCAGCAACTAAAATATAATATCACGTTTTTCAGTATGTAGTGTGTTCATCATCTTTTACTACAGTTTCCATTCTTTTCACTTGCTTTCAGTTTTTCATACCACCAAAGTTTAGTTTTAAAAGTTGTTTTACATTTTCTGCTTCTTTTGATCCAAGTAATCCAAGACATATTCGGTGACGGTTCTTAGAACACCAGCAGCTTCTTTGTTTTGAGCTTCTCAGTAAGGGCTTATTTGACAGCTGCACATTTGTTCACATCCATAGTGTTGAGTTGTCTTCTCACAGAGCAAGGATGGACAGAAACATCTGTGGATTTTTTCAGATCAGGAGCACTGATGATCTGATGGTGACAGGTTTGGTGGTCTACCAGATCTTGCATGGTTGTTAGGAGTCCCTTTTTCTCTGTATCTTGTAATAATTTTTTGAACCCCAGTTTTTTCTCTAGACTTTCCTGCTCCTTATGCAAGTGGATTATCTTATATCTGTAATCATCTCAGAAATGTCACCTGACAAATGAATAACTTACATAAATAAAGAGTAATCTTTTTTTGCACAGTACTGTACCTGGAAGCATGATAGCAAGTGCACAAAGCTCATTTCACCATATGCACACCAAAAAAAGCTGTATGACTGACGTTTTCTTTGGCTTTGGGCATTTTGCAGAAGAAAGAAGAGAACACTTTCGGACGTCTGTTTAAAAGAGTATGATGCATCAATCTCTGACTCTAAACCCCATCCAGAGCTGTTTTAGTGAGGCTGACGCTGTGGTGCCAAAATGATCCGCACCTGCCTGCACCTCCACACTCCCCCAGCCTATAGCATTAAACAGTAAAAAGCTTGACTAGCCATGCTGATGGTCATTCGAACAGGCAGCTTAAGGCTGCTGGGCTATGCCTTTTTTTATTAGGAAGGCTGGACAGGGGAGGGTTGATGGCAGCCGGCATACTGACTCATTATTTTGGCACCTCAGGTTGGTGGGAAAGATGTTCTGGAAAGGTTCGTGGCGAAAAGGGCACAGCTAGTCTAAGGCCTAGTTTAAAGCAATAATTTGCCAAAAAATCAAATGTACACAGTTTTCCAAAACTGTGTTTGGCTTCTAAAGCCGGCTTCTTTAGTTTTGCATTAGCCACAAGGCTAATGTGGCTAACAATTAACGGACAGATATAAGCTAAGTTTCGCTAGGTTCTCTACATTTGTACTTTTTTATAGACAACAGTGTGTCATACAGTTTCAGAAACCACATAATTCTATTTAATAATATTTAACAAACGATTTGATTTATGCTATGATTTAGGCATGTATAGCAAAATGCTGACTGGTGGATATTAGCTTTCCATTACGTTAGCTATATTAGCCTTGTAGCTCCAGTCCAAAACTAAAGAAGCTTACTTTGGACACTAAACATGTCTTGGCTGATTGACCACATTTAAAGCAAGGGGAATATTGTTTGTTTTTTTGCCGAATTATTGCTGAAGCATTTTACTTGAACCCTGCAAGATAATTTCAACATAACCATGTCATAAAGCTGTCACGGCAGACGTCATATGCTGTCATGACAGATTATGTCCAGTAATATAACAGTGTTGCATTACCATCAGTTGTAATTGTCACGATAGGTGTCATAATGGTTGATGACGGCTAACTGGAGTACACAGCAAAAAACTGCATGCGACATATGCTGTCGTGATATCAAATATTATGGCATCAATCTCAAAAATTAAAGGTAATGGTGACATTACACTAGAGGTGGGCAGTATGACAATATTCCATCATTATCATGAAACTTTATTTTATCAAGACAGGCGGTATGCTTTTCTGAGCATATTGTGGATATTGTCTATAACTCTGAACAGCTTTACCTTGTTTCACACCATCTCCAGATGGTCTCCCTATACATCTCCCTACTGAGGCTGAGAGCATCGTAGTGATGTTATAGGTGAATGCAATGCACAGCCATTAAATAAATGTCAAACTATCTGTATAACATTTGTTAATGTTAAACAGTGTGACTTACTAGGAGGGATGAGCTGGTTAGCATTAGCTTAGTTAACTTGATAACAGCTCAACACAGAACATGTACGATTCTGGCTAACTCAAGTGACTCAAGTTCAGAGGTCTGGTGCTGAAGGGAAAGAAAGGCGAAATATTGCGATACATATCATGAATGTATTTAAGAATTGTCATGATATCCTTGCCCATACCTACATGACATTGTTAAATCACTGAATACAATCTGCCATGACAGCATATGGCATCTGCCATGACATCTTAATGGCATGATTATGTCAATATTATGCAACTGGGTTCTTATCAAGTGTTATCAACTGTTGCTTCAGTCGAGCAGTGCTAACTGCTTACAGTAAGTGGCAGGTAATGCTTTTGGCATGCTAACTGTTCATGCTCATTTTAATTTTCATTTTTAGCACATTAGCAATGCTTGGTTGACAATTTTGCATCCACCACTCTTCATACAATCACCACTTGTAGTTCAGATGCTGTGCCACCTGTTCGTCACGTACTTGCACACAAACAAACTCTTAAAAATCCTCTTCCATTCCTGTTCTTCCTGCCACCCTCAATCCTTTCTCCTAATAACTACTACACCACCCCAGCCAGAATGTAGGAGACGCATAGTCTAAAGTGCATTAGGCTATGTTAGATGTTCTTTGGAGGGCAATCAGACTGCAGTGAATGTATGGGAAACACACAGAATGAGCAAGAGCTGTGGAGGGGGGAGTATGAAGAGCAGATGCGACCTAACCATCCGTCACTAGTCGCAAAACCCAGGTGCTAAGCGAGCAGCTGAACGCATCCAACCAGCTGCTGATTGATAGAGTCCTTTCTGCCCGCTCCTGACACCTGATTAATGATTCCCCCATTTTTAATTACATATTTGGGAATGAGACTGGCAGCGCTTCAGATGATAATGAAATCAAAGCAGTTTGAAACACACCCCTTTTTGAAGGAAGTCCAATGGCGAGTCGGCATCATGGGATTAGTGTTGATTGTTGTATTAGATGAGCTGAGAATGGGGGGCATGGCTGGGGGGCAGTGAATGGTGGGTGAGGGAGGCTCTTTGTGGGGTTACAGGGCGAGGGGCTCACCGCAGTTGGAACAACTCTTTTGGGCTCAGGATTGGCTGCTGGTTGTGGAGAGGCTCTGCGACATCATCCTGCTGAATCTGCTTTACAGGATGTGTCATCAGGAATGGGCAACTGCCAGCAATTTAGTTTTTAGCAGTTGAGAATGTAAGATAATTTTCCTAACAGAGGATGCAAATCCATGTTGATGTTAATTTTTTTTTAAATAATTAAAACAGGTTTTCCCCTCCCAAAATGTGGTCCATCATTGCACTGGACCTAAGATGCTAAAGTAACTAACAAGTAATGGCCACCAGTTAGCACTGTGTTAACTACAGACTTAAAGCATCACACACTCGCCTCAAACCATGCCGAGATAGTAATCTTAAATAGACTGTAAATAGCTGTAAATACATTTTTAATATGTCCAGAAGGATGAACAGAGCTATGGAAGATTCTAAAAAGACTGACAGAGCTGTATAAAATTGAGAATTAAAGCAGCACCACTGCATTACTGATGAGAAAAAAAAAACGTGCTAAAATATGGTGGGTGTGTGTGCTGCTGTGAGTCACCCTGTAAAGCCTGAAATAATCATTTAAAAGTCTTTGAGTTTGAGTTTGGGTCGGATTTTGCATTTTTCAGACCACCTCATGCATCTTTACGCATTAATGTAACATGCACAGAGTCAAAAAGAAGGTCCGGCTTGATGTTTAGTTCTCATACACAAAATCATTATGAAAATATTATACTGATGAAGATATAACAATAGCAGATAATTCTCAGAAGAATTCCCTTTAAATATTGTTTGAGGCACTCGCAAACATCTGCTTGTGGGGGTCTGAAGCACAGCTGATGATACAGAATGTTCTTCTGCATGTTGCATGCAATTCCACATTTCCACAAGAGAGGTCTCCAAATCCCCAAGTCTGACATAGTGCAGCTTTAAAATCATAATATCCAGATTCATCATCAAATCTCAAGGCAGATAACTTGACAAAAATGTATGTATGTAGGTAAATGCAATATGTTATTTATTATTTTATACACTTCTTGTTCACATAAGTCTTGTAAAATATCTCAAAATACCTTTTGGAGAATAGTTTGTAATATTTAAATCCACATTGTTATAAGTTATTATAGTAATTAAGATACCAAGAACTTGTCAAGATCAGCATGACAAGTGATTCTAAACTTTTGAACACTAGTGTATGACATTTAGAACAGAGACAAAATTGAGGCTTCAAGATGGCTGTTATTGCTGTTTTTAGCCTTGCCATGTATTTTTGCCCAAGTAATTTAGATTAGGCTGCTAGTAGGTCTGAACGATTTGGGGAAAATGCCTAATCATTATTTTTCTCACCAATATTGCGATCGCGATTTAAATGCGTTTATTTCTATCAATCTTTGCCCGTTTTTCAATGGCAAGATGACGAGCACATCCATTTTTCAGACTTGAGGCTTGAACACAATGTAGTGTGCCAGACTGCCAGTTCACATTCACTAGCTCTGTGTTATTAGGCTAAATTTCTCCACTTTAAACTCAAGGTAGCTGTGAATAATAGAGCATATAATACAAATTCTATCTCTTGCAATGTGAAAATTGCACTCTTTCAAACTGCAGGTTCACTGTATAATTATTATGATGAATTATTTAGGCATGCAGTTTGCACAATGCTAATTGGTAGGTTATAAGTTTGGTAGCTTCAGTGCAAACCTAAAGAATCTTGGCTGATTGACTGCATCTGGAGTAAATTAGATATTTTTTTTTCTCTTCTCATTTTTTATGTACAATTTTTTATTTTTTTATTTTTATTTTTCCCCTCCTGTCCTGGTGATACGTTGCCCATTCCTGTGAGGTTTAGAGGCTACGGCACATTGATATTAACACCTTGGGCTTCTTGGTGCTCTATTTGCTCACAGTCCCAGCAATCTAGCCTCTAGCTTGCTTTGGTTCAGACAACCCTGACCATATTTATGCTATTTCCAGGCACTGACAAAAGACCCTGGCACGAAGTTAAGGGTAAATATTTTGCTTTTGTTCTGTTATTCCTAAAAAAACTTTGGCAAGCTGATATCTGTAAAGTCTAAAGTCTAAACTCTAAACTCCTTCAAACCCTGTATTAACTCTCATGGTCCTTCCAGCTATGCAAATGTGGAGCACTTTGAGCTTGCAATGAGATGTTAATTAACCTTTTAGCAAAGCGAACAGAGGTCAAACCAGTTCAGCTGACCTTTTCAGCCACCTGCTCTCTCTTCAGCGGCCTGAGCAGGGGAAGATGGCGACACAGCGATAACCACCGTGGAATTAGCCTTTTCATCCCACGCTGTCATGAAAATGTCCACTCCAGAGCTGCTGGACGGGCAAAATGCGAATGAATATGCAGAGTGAACGAGAAAGCAAATGAATGAGGAAAGGAGATAGGATCACTGGCATAGCAGTCTTGGTTGTTTTTTGTAAGTTTTTGAACAGAGTGACCGCTCAGCTCTGCGGAACTTCTGGGTCCTGTGGTGGTATAACATCTCGAATTAAGTTAGAATGAAACTAACATCCATGCCTTGTTTTCGAAAAGTGGTGATCAAATTATAAGGCAGAAAAGTTCACAAGAAATCTCTATAAATAGATAATCACAATATACTATTTATATATTGTAGTAACTTCTTGTTGTTCATAAAAATATTGAATGAAATGTAGAAAATAACTTTAGGTATCTTTAGTAGTCCAGTCAGACTGTAGAAGTTACAGTACTAGGCGTCTATAAGAGTAAACAGATATTAGTGTCACACAGTAAAATTGGAATTTACTTTTAGTGGTATTGATAGATAATAAACTGTAGTACTTTGCAAATATGAGACCACCCTTCATATACAGAGGAAACGGGACTCCTAAAAATGAAAAAAACTTGTAGACCCCCAAAACTCTCCCCATCAGATAAACAGTACTTACAGCTTTCATCTTTGAGAAAGAGGAAAAAATCAAGCTCCACTCTTACTTTAGATCTAAAAAAAATCCACAGGTGTTTCTGTCCGTCCTTCCACTGTGACACTATAAGTCTGAAAGGTTGTGTAGATGTCAAGAAGCCTCACTGAGAAAAGGAAATGAACACAAAAGAGGAAAATTTGCAAATCAAGCAAAGAACCCAGATATTTGTGATTACTTGGATTGTGAGAAGCAGAAAAATGCAACCAACTTTTAAGACTGAAATTTGGAGGTGTGGAAAATTAGTTTTTTTTTAGTTGTCAAAGTTCAGTTGTTTTTCCTGATACTGAAAATTGATTAACTTAATACTATATACTGTATGGAAAATACTTAATGGATGTTTTGACTAGAAATTAAATAAATGAAGGGTGGTCTCTGATTTTTGAACAGCACTGTAACTGCAGTGATCATTTGTCGGGTGCTTGAAAATACTCTTTTTAGAAATTAGGTTTCTGTCTAGATAACATTTGAAGGTTTCTTTTGGTGTAATTTTAAGCAGAATAGAACAAAACAAGCCAGTTGAAACAAGCTTTGTCAGGTTTGTAAAACTTTTAGAATAGAGTAGCAGTCCTCAGAAAGCATGGGCTCATTAATGTTTTTAATACAGACTTACATATAATCGGATACTGAATTTTATTAGTATTGCCCAGCAAATTATTATTGATTAAAACAATTGTTAATAAGTGACTTCAAACTTTGGAAGTGTAGTGGATTTATTATTGGTTATCATTGTTGAAAAAAACGCTAAATGAAGCGTAATTCAGGTCCATGCGCATGTGTGTGTACAGTCTCTCGCTGTGTGGGAGGGCATGATTCACCACACATGAGTCATTTCTCTCGGGCTGCAGCACAGCTATTTCATCAGGGATGCAAAGCCTTGATCTAAGCTACATATACACACTCGCACACACATTATCATCCTTTTTTGCAAGCATAGTGCTGCAGCTGTGCTTTTCAAAGGGAGCGCTCCGAATCAGCGTATCGAGCGAACTTCATAGGCTTCTCGATTTCCTACCTCCATATATAGACACCGTGGGTGGAAAGCGCAAGTCTATAAATCCTGCAAACTGTGTCAGGAGGACAGAGCACTGAGCCTCATTAACCACTCATAATGCATGGCAGTGTTCTAACCTGAAGTAAGATGTCTTCACCAAATTAAAATCCTTACTTAATAGTGTTTGAATCTAAATTGGTCGCACCTGGATGCCTGCTTGTAGTGCGCCAGCCATAGTACTGTAAATGATTCAAATGATAGTTCAGCGAAAAATCTAATTTACACAATTTTGCCTTTAAACCAATTGTTTCAGGTTTAAAGTTTGCCTATTTAGTTTGAGGCTTAAGTAGCAGTGCAGCTTATGTGCACCAGTTATGTGCACCATTTAGCTACATAACTAAATTGTTACACATGCACACTGTCGTGTTGTTAAGTATGGCTAAAACACAGACAAAATTCAAACAAATCTGTACAACTGCGTACACTGCGACAGTACTGCCCAAGCCATCTGCTCGAGCGTAGTGGTGCAAGCCGCAATGCCGGTTGTGTTTATAGTAGTTGTAGCCCATCAGGTAATTCGAACTCTATAGAACAAATCCAAATGTGTGTAAACCGAAGACCATGAAGTACAAAATTTGTTTAGTTTGGTCCCAAAGACAAACTAAAGACTTCTGGTTTTGGAAGCTGAAGAACCCCCTGCTGTGCCTGCTGCCTTAGCTGCATTTAGAGCAGGCGTGTCCAGTCTTAGCCACGAAAGGCTGGTCTGGCTGCAGGTTTTCATTCCAGCAAAGCAGGAGATCACCTGATCAGCAGTTTAAAGACTGAAACCAATTGATTAAACAAGTCAGGATCAGGAGAATCAGATGGGCTCCAGCTTGTTTTGAGTGAAAACCTGCAGCCACACCGGTCCTCTGTGGATAAGGTGACGTCTTAGATAAACCTTTTTGCATCTAGTTGTGAAAATTGCCATTGCAACGATACATGTATTTGTGAGCTCCTGCTGGTGTGGGTTTCCTCTTTCTCAGTGATGCCCAAAAAGCTACTTGAGTGCTAATAAAATGCTACACTTTACATTTTAAACTGCACGTTTCATAGCATTTCACAAAATGAACATTACAATTCAATTTAGTTTTTTTCGTCTGAGATGTTATAATTATTAGACCTATTGGGATGAATACTTCTTGAATTGTTGTTATTAGGCTTTTATTTCAGTTTTACCATATTTTAATTTATGCTACAACCAATGCTACCTGCTCAAAGTTTACGCTCAACCCTGTACATCAGCAAGTAAGTCTAATTGACATTACTTAACAACAGTTTTTTGTAAGTATGTGATGATCCTATGCTAATTGGTGGTCTTAAACATCCGTGACGTGTTAGCTACATTTAGCTTCATAGCTCCACTGCAAGAGCAGAGAAGCATACCATAGACACCAAGCATGTCTTGGCTGGTGGACTGCTTTGGGTGTTGGAGATGTGTATGTCTTATGTCTTTTTTGCCTCACTGCCAGTTTACTGTAGCTCAAGCTAGGTTGCAAGCGCCATTTCTTCTGATTGTGAAGTTGTCTTTAGGCAGCCTAAACACTCTCTCTCTCTCTCTGTTATCTCCTCTCTGCTGGCTCGTACGTGGCGGGCAGGCTTTCAACTCCGAGACAGATAACTTCAAGCTGACGTACGGCGGTCACCAGTACCACGCCAGCTGCGCTAATTTCTGGATTAACTGCGTGGAGCCCAAGCCTCCAGGCCTCATCCTGCCTGATCTGCTTTGAGCTCCATCTTCAGCCAAACGCTGCTGCTGGGAGAACCTGGGAAAGTTCCTGGGGAGTCGTCTCGTATTTATTTATTGCTGTCTTTTTCCCTTTTTCATTGCCAACCAATGGCTGGGCCTCTTAGTTCTTGAATTTGGGCTGTGAAGCTCACAACATTTGT
The DNA here is from genome assembly GCF_904425465.1 of Colossoma macropomum. Classification (NCBI taxonomy): domain Eukaryota; kingdom Metazoa; phylum Chordata; class Actinopteri; order Characiformes; family Serrasalmidae; genus Colossoma; species Colossoma macropomum. The sequence continues at coordinate 7,625,136 of NW_023494786.1, read as the reverse complement.
AGAAGACTGGAAAGGGGAACAGAAAAAATCTACTGGTGTAATTTATATGGGTCTGTAATGTACATGGACTGAAAGTTGTCTTTGTTTTTTCTTTCTGTGTCTGGCCTTCTGAAGGGGAGCAGAAACATCTGGCTGGCTTTTAAGTTTTTGTGCAGTCTCTACTGTAGAAAATGGTTTTGTAGGTTTGACAGCCATCCATAAAATAGCAAAAATATCAGAGGTCTTTTCGTGAGGGATGATCCACTGGACATCAAGAAATGTAATATACAGTTTTGAGTAAATTGCACAATGTGAAACTTACACTCTTGCATTTGTATTAGCCACTTGTCTCATAACTGTATTAAATGATGCAGTATAGATGTATAGATCAAGGTTATATTCAGACATTATGTACATGTTCAGAAAAGTGTTCTCTTTATATGCCTCATTTCTTTTCAGCAGGGCTGTGCTATCTATCATTTTGCTGGAAATCGATGTCTTTAATGGCTGGGTCTTGAAATGGTGTGTGGCGCTCTGTGATTAAATTGCATTTTTTTGAGGATCTTTGATAAAACATCTCAGTCTCGGCAGACTGCTTAAAATGGTGATATTTACCATTTTGAATTGTGTGTGATGGCGCTATTGAATGTCTTTTCCTATTTTGTGACTTCTTGAACATTGACAATGTACTTGAAAAGTGGCAGCGCACGACTTAACTAATCGTTGTTTCTTCAGATTGAAGTTCTTTGGTCTCAATCCAGTTTCAGCTGTGATGATAAATTAGTTTACCTAGGCACTTTGAGTGTTCATAACATGATTCTAAACATGATGATGTAGCCTACTACTGCCTGGATTAAAATACTGTGTGTAAAGAACTGTCCCTGGGTGTGTATAGTGTTTATAAAGTAGCGTATAATATTGCAAACACTCACCTCCTACCCTGTCTGTCCTTGTGTACAATGTGATGCAAGCAGAATGTTATTCAGATCCAGTGAAGGGACGAAGAGCCTGTTTACACCTTGCCTCAACATGCAATTTCGGTGATCAGATCACGTTCGGATTTCATTTGAAAAGCCAGATGTAAACACCCGAAGGTCACATCGTAATCGAATCATTCAAACCACATTCAGAGGTGGTCAGAGACAGATCCTGACCACATTTAACATAAGTGTAAACTGACTGTGTTTTCATTATTTGTAGTCAATTATGTGAGTGGATATGCATCAGAGTATAACCTATGAATTGAAACATGGAGTACATGAGAGGCTGAAGTGCCCCAAACCAAGAGCCTTCATGCACTCAGATCTCATCTGGTCACACTGGGAATGCATTTTAATGAAAAATGTAAATGGAATTGAGCCAAAATGTCAACCAAAGAAAACCGTCAGCTGAAATTGGTAATAAAAATGACATTTTTGTTTTGTTTTTTTTTAATAGCAAAAAATGCAGGTATTTTGACTGAAAATAAACGATTCAATAGGCCTACAGCGAAGTGTTAAAATTTAGACATTACAATTACATTTATTAGTAAGAAAAGAGAAACTGCTGGGTTTTTTCTTCACTCTCCTGCGCTGGTCAGCACAGAAACATTCAAACAGTTTGAGCAGGAGCAGATCAACAGTGAAAATGCCTTCCATGTGGATCTATTTGAGTTTGTACAAGAGGTATCAGACAAGCGATTTCTAATCACTGTTCTTTCTGTGTATTAAAGGCCTTTTCGAAAATGCAGAATACAGTAAAGCCCCTCCTGGCTCGCCAACACCATCTGTTGAAATTGTGTTAAAAAAAAACTTGTTGAAATTGTGTTATCACAAATGACAGTGCCAAAGAGCAAAGTATAACTAAAAATAATGGAATTCATTGTCTTCCTGTCAAGCATTCTCTGCAGTCAAGGACATTTGGATTGTGTTGCACATCTTGTCACCTACTCACAGTAATCATTTTAGCATGTTCATTTTCAGGGAACTGTTTTTATATAATGTCATCTTTTTTAGTCTTTATCCCAGTCTTTCATTTCAGTGCATCACTAGTAAGATTACAGGTCTTGTTTTTTATGTCCAAGCTGTGCTCTCAACAGCTCATTCTCATTCTTCTGCTGTAGCGGGAACACATGCATGTCTGCACTTTCCTGGCACTGAGTCAGCATTAGAATTCAGCACTACCAGCAACACTGCCTTGGTGACAGTAACCAAGGATACTATAGTTTTTTTTCGGCAAACATGATCACAAGAAGTGCAGCGCTTATCATGCTGACGAGCAACAGGTGTTCAAATGTTTGCTGATCACTTCTCAGTGCTTTGGGCCAATTTGCTGTTTATTTCTGCTATGTTGGGCCACATTCACAGTTTTATTTTCTTCTCCTTTTTGCTCCCTGGTATTAACTTCAGTAGCGCACAACAGTATGAGATAATTACAGATAATTGCCTAAAATTATCATAATCGCATGGCTTGTAGAGGCCAACAGTACCAATATAATAATGTATCAGCCTAAGACATCGCTTAACTAGTAGGGGTGGGCAATACGACCTATCAGTACACAATACACATCCCAATTAGTAGTAGTTCTTCTGTTTGATAAGTTGGAACAGACACAACAAACAAGTAGTGCCACATTAAAAAATTATATAAAAAAAAAAAGAGTACAATGATTTTTATTCAGCTCAGAAAAGCATATTGTGATGTAACTGATCGTGATTTCGAAGCTGTCATATTGCCATCCGTTTATTAGCACTACTTGTAAAACCCTGTGTTTTATCAAATCTGCTGAGGCTTCATCTCCTCCCACACTGATCTCTCCTTTTTTTCACTTATCAGCAAATGTCATCAGTGCAAAATGTCAGTGTCATTATGATTGGCAGGCACAGATATGGAGATATTGATTGCTGGCACCGACTCTGAATTCATAATACTGTGAGAAAATAGTCTGCATCTGTCACTTCAAACATGTTTTAGTCAACTGCTTTCATGGGAACATTGGCTAAATAGAAAATATCCAAACACATGCAAAATGTGTTGTAATTTGCATGAATGCTACATGTGCAAGAGTATAACCTTAACATCTCATAGAAAGTGCTGGGTTAAGCTTACTCAAAGCAACAAAGCATTAATATATAAAAAAAATAAAATACAAAAATTTACCTGATAAAAATACATTTAAAAGATTACCAAGAAAACATGTTTTTAGCTTTTAATCCTTTATTAATTTCAACACAAGAGCTTAATCTTTTTTAATTTTTTTTAAACATTAGTTCTGTATATCACTGACATTCTGACAGGACAGAATCAACATGTTTTTGTATTCTATGCCAGACTACTTCTCTGGCAATAATTATGTGAAATAGTCTGTATTGAGGAAATTCTTATAAGAAAAAAAATAACCACTGAAATATTTATAAACTGAAAATAAATGCAAAAGGATCAAAAGGGTTGAAACAGTTGAAAAAACAACTCCTGATCACATTGATTTCTTCTTCTTTTTCTCTTTTTTAGTTAAGTTATGAAAGGAATATACCAAAACAAGAACTACAATACAGCTTCCAACTGTCTTTTAGCAGCACCATTGGTTGGAATCCCAAAATCCTCTTCTAATTTATTCCATAAACATTCTTTCAAGACACAAGAAAACACAGTTGGTGTTCTTCATACTTTAAAATTCATCTTTGTCAAAATTTGTGACTCCCATCAGTGTTCTTTCCTTCAAAACCATTTATGTGTCTCTTGCAATAACTGAATTGACAGTTTTGTACCAGTAATATGTTCAAAATGCTACCAGTAATCGAGAGCAGACTGCTGCCTCTCACAAAAAAAAGATGACAGCGAAACTGGCACATCATCATTTAACGTGGGTGGAATCTTAACCGAAGACCGAAAGCCTGAGTCTCAGCTGCCTCGCTTTCTTAAAGTGACCCACAGGCCATGATTTCAGCCTCCCACTGATTTAGTTCATCTTGCTAATCGAGAATAGCTCAGGGTCTGCCACTCCTGACCTCACCAGGAAATCTCAACTTGGTCTAACTTGCTCCCTCTCATCAACAGATAAGAATGCATTGACATCACGGCATCAGCCAGTGACAGCATCAGCCGATCCTCTCAGAGTCTCACAGTCAACACTTTGGGGGCTGTAAGTAGTGTTTACGCAATCAAACTCTTAAATCTGAGGCTTGGGGGGAGGGGTCGTTAGCCTAGTGACAGGGAAACCAGAAGACGGGCTCACCTTCCCGACTCCTCCTCTCCCCCCAAAAACAAAGCCCCGGCAAGTCCTTTAAAGCCCCCAGTATGGCGCAAGATTCCTACGGTCTCGCTCGTAGACGTCAGGGACGACCCCATAGGGCGTCTGCACCATCTTCACTGAAGTCTTGCCGAAGAGTTTCCTCTCATATTCGATGAGCTGCCTCCAGAAGCCACCGTTGGGTCGAATGACAGGCCGGCGTGCTTTAACCCAGGCATATGCCTCAGCCAAGGACACTCTATGGTACTTCATGAGGTAGGCCAGGCAGAGCGAGGCTGAGCGGCTGACGCCAGCGGCGCAGTGCACCAGCACGGCACCTCGCTTCCGGCCCACACTGTGGATCTTGTCTGCCACACTGTCGAAGTAGAGCGAGATGGGAGAATGCGGCATGTCAGCCAGCGGCACCTTCACATACTCCACATGTGGCCAGTTGAAGTTGGGCAGCTCGATGGTGGCATTGACCACACATGTGATGCCTTTGGACAGCAACAGGCTGCGGTTGGATGCCACGTTTCCACGGCTGAGGAAGAGGGTGGGCGTGATCTGGGCGATGCCGCCCAGCAGGCTCCCCGTCTCGGGCAACAGTCTGGGCACAGCGGCAGGCACCAGCGAGCTGCGGTGGTGGTGCTGGTGATGGTGATGGTGGAAGAAGCCCTGGCTGCGGGAGCCCATTGAGGAAGAGCGTAGGCACGAAAATGAAATTGAAAAACCTTGAGGAGGAGCCAGGACTGTGCTTCAGATCTCCTCTGTCATCCTGAAGACGGTACAGTGTGAACCATTGGACAGATCTGAAACAAAGCAAGCAGGACAAAACATTGTTTACAGGTGAAAATGAACCAAAACCTCCATCCCAACATGATCCCTGAGTAAAAAGCACCGAGGTGCTTTATTACACTAGATGACTCAAACTCCCCCTGCACCACTAAAACAGCAACATTAGCACAGTTGGGTGATGACGCTGGGTTGAGGTGAGCTAATAGCTGTATTTGCCCAGCACATTAGGGCTGCTGTCAGGCTGCTCATTGAGCTCTGTCTGTCCGGGTCCGGCAGAGCCGCTGCTTGCTCAAGGACCATGAGAAAGCTTGTTAATAAAATAATGACCTGGGTGCTAAGGGTGATATTACAGCCTGGGGAAAAGCGACAGTCTGACAATGACACAAATTCCAAAAGAACCTTTATTTGCTATTTGTATTAAACAGTCCATTTCAGTTTACACTCCATGCCAGGTTTCAATATTGGTGTTTCTTTGCATTGTGACCACAAACAACTGACTGTTTCTAAAATACTGACTGACGTGCCTCTCAGCCCATAACAACCAGCACTACTTTCTCTGCCAAGTGAAGGAAAAACTTAGCCAAATCTCCGAAGAACCTGGTTGAGAAATGCACTGGCATATAATTTATAATGCAGAATTATTATGCTAAAAGATGCTGAAAATGTGTTACTGAGGAAACTTTCATCCAAACACACTATCCTGATTATCTGAAGGGTAGGTTATTTGCTAACGCACATTTTAGTATAAAGTCTAATGATACACAACAATCTAAAGTTCAGTCAGCTAAGTTAGCTTTTCTTAACTTAGCTGATGATAGTTACCTGGATAACCAGGGCTGTACAGTGTTTGCTTTTGTGATTAGTAGCTACAGAGTGAAGATACCTACCTACAGTACGAGTTTGTGGCAAATAATTATAATAATCACAATAATACTGAGGCCATTTTTATTTCTCCTGGGGGAGCATGCCCGAAGACCCCCGTAGTAAAGGCTTAACCCCCATATCCATAAATCCATAAATCTACTACTACTACTACTACATTTTCTAACCTTCTCTATATTAGAGATGAGAAACTACCACCTTAACATCCAGTTGCTAACAGGTTTAATATAAACATGGTTTCCAGAATACTTTTTTTGAATTGGCCTTCATTAAGGGCGACAATATGACAATATTTTATCATTGCTGTGATAGACCATGTCACAACATGCTTTTCTGAGTTTATTGTGGATATTGCTGGTCGTTACAGAACACTGACCAACGGCACATTCAAAAGAGAACATAATTAGTCCTGTTTTATTGGATTTAGTGCAGCACAGTATGTGAAATGGTGAATTGAAAAAAAAAACACCGTACTCAGGTTTTCATAACATTGTTTAAATGTGGTGTTGCTGCTGCATCTGATCAAGGACTCCCTACCAGCAACAGTTAAAATGCAATAAAATTAGCAAGTTTATTTGTCTTCTTTTTAGCCCATTGGGGATTTTTTTTTCCATGGGGCCCAATACGGTACCCAGGCAACAAATAAGCATCCAGTTTACTGTGTTGCTATCATCTTTAATGTAACGGAGAGTATTCCAGTGACTGTGCCATCACGTCTTTGGAAAACTCATACCAGATTTGTGTACAGTTGCTTGGCCAGAAACAACGTGAACGGAAAACAACAGCTGCCCGCTAAAGCGATGATGGGGGACATCTCCTTATGTCAGAAACCTCCTACGCTCTGGACGCTACTGGCTGTGCCCAGCACCCAGCTGATCTCACTGCCCCTCAGGCTGCCGAACATCACTCACCCATCACTGCCAACAGCCTCCCAGGAGCCCAGCCGCTGCTGAAGTCTGTATTGGCCTGCTGTTGATTGGGGGGTGGGTGGGGGGGTGGAAAAGCTTGCCAGGAACAGGGAACAGCTGAATACAGATCAACTGCCTTCATTCTCATGCCGTCATGTTTTTTGTTATTGAAGTAGTCTCTGCACACATAATACATTTCACCTCATGGCCCTTCCCAGATGCCTTAGGGCCAGGGGGGCACTAACCCTGATTAACATGCCACAAATATCAAAGCGGACACATTAAATATGAATTGAATTTGATGGCTGGGCGGACAGCACCTGCGCTCCTCCTGACGCACTCACACTCTCCACCAGGCTGTACCCTGGAGCAACATGTGGCTGTCTCAGCTGTCCTCTCCCTCACTCTCTTGCATTCATACACATCCTTCCTATGAACATGTTCAGTCACAATCTATCGCATGCATGTGAGTTCTTTTAATAATGCCAAACCATCTGTTTGCTTGGGTGTGTGGAAATACACGGACATCAGTTATGTTCTCTAAAGCCCAGCGTGTGTTAGCATATCTGAGCTTAGGTCTCCTCAAGGCCCACTTTCATTTCTTTCAGTAAAAGCCATCCTCTTCTACAGTCCTGCCAGTCATTTTTGACAACATATATTCAGCTATGGTTGCTATGGAGTCCACACTCTGAGCCGAATGCTTAGGTAGGCATGGGAACACAAACTGAGAGAAGTATGGTGGGGCAACTTGAATATGGATGAGTGTGAGGAATCAGGAACATATCGGAGATAATCTCTATCTATGTCCACTGCTGTAGTGACCCAGTGACCAGGCAGAGCTGTGGCAGATGGCTGAAACAGCAAAGAAATGAGGACAGCGGAAGAGTGAGAATGAAGTAGTAACTAACTTCATGTAGCGTACAACACAACAGACCGTACGCCATAGCTGACCTGGTTTATTTCCATTAACAATTCAGTAGGTTGACCTCAACCTATTCACTTCATTTCCATCCTTTACTCTTCACTCTAAAGAACAGACTTCATGTTGTTATTACTATGCAAAAACTGCCTGCAAAATTTGAGACCAAAACATTTTTCACACAACTATCATAGAACCATGTCTCTGGCATCAGGCAGCATATTTTTAGCCATTTCATGTAATTACTTTCTGTGTTGTAGCTTTTTAACTTCGGATGTCTGGTTCCTATCATTACCACTGTGAACAACTGTCCGTAAAACTCTTAGAAGGGAACTTTTCACATCAAGCAACTCCAAATGACTTTAAAAAATATTTATGTCTTTAAAAATAAAGGTGCCCAATGGAACCGAAAAGGGTTCTTTGGGGCAAAGCCCCAAAAGATTGAAGGAAAAATCATGCAAGTAAAAGCTAATCTATGTAAGTTTGGGCTGCAGAAGAACATTTTGTAACATCGGCTGTGCTTCAGACCCCTTCCTCAAAAGAGTTTTCAAAGATAATGCCGCCAAAACCTGGTGAAGGACGTGTCGTGCAAGGATGCAAGTGAATTATCTACTACTGTCATCAGTATAATGTTGATTTTGCATTTGAGACCTAAACATCGAGCCAGACCTTCTTTTTGAGGCTGTGCTTGTGACATTAATACGTAAAGACGTATAACGGGTCCGGGAAACTCCAGAGAAATTTGACCCAACACTTTAGACTTTTATTTTATTATTTCAGTCTTTATAGTGTGACTCGCGGCAGCACACGGACCATATTTTAGTATGCTTTTTTTTCTTAACTCAGTAATGCTTTTTCTTTCAATTTTAGTGCAGCTTTATTGCATCTAGGTCTTATTCTAAGTCATTTTGGACCATTTATATTCGTCCTTTTGCAATAAAATTAGCATACAAAGTAGTGTAAAGGGCAGCTGGCATGTTCAAAAAAATTTATTCATGACAAAAATGGAGAGAAAAAGTTTTGTTCCAACAGCACCAATGTTTCCTGCCTTTTCTCTGGCACTGAAAAGTAAATATCTTCGCCATTTTGACTGGAAATGAAATAAATGAAAGGGTGGTTTCTGGCTTTTGCACAGCATTGTATCTATCCATCTCTCTATCTATCAGATGCTTTGTGACAAAATCAAAGGATACATCAACATCAACTTTATTCAAACGCAGAAATGAACTGGATAGCCCCTCAAATGGAGGTGTGATCATCTGTGGGAGTCCCCTGGGGTGTCGCAGCAGCAAATGAAGTGAGCAGTGAATTAAAACCCCCTTGAGATCCACATAGTGCCCACTGTGAGAGTATGTACTCCCAGTATATATGCATTAGCCTGGTATGTCAGGCAGGCATGCATGCGCATACATCACTTGAGGAGCTGTCGACACTAATGCACATCACACATTCTGAGGTGTAGGGTGTTTTGTGTGTGTGCGTGTGTGTGTGTGTGTGTGTAGGTTCTGCGGGAGTCTGATTCCACCTGTGCAAGCACTAATGGCAATGAGAGATGCCTGTGGAGCAACATGAGCCCCAAAATGGCAGCCTTTCTTCCACACCAAATGTGGAAAACAGGAAGCACAAACTGGGCTATTACTCTTCTGGCTACACACAGGCCTTAGTTTTCAAATTAAACAGTAGTCTGATTCAACAAGTGGGTCCCATTGCGAGATACAGCTCTCGCCATTAAGCCACATAGTGGTTCATATCACTTGTAATATGAGATGTGCCCATAGGAAGTGTTACCTGGTATCTTCCAGTCACCAAACAATAGATACCCTGACACAGATTGATATCAGGTAATTCAGAACTTAATCAGCTGACGAGTCCATCCAGATCCGGATGGCCTCTTGTAGAGAAAATCTCATCTGATTGAATCTACCTACATGTGTCTATAAATGCAACTATTTTCTACGAATTAATTTCCAGGCCTGTTTTTTCAGCCAAGAAGACCAGAATATCCACTTTTCCTGGCATGAAGCTTGAACACTGAGTGCACCAGGTACTTGTGATGTCACATATACAGAATGTAAGTGTTTTGTTGCTTCTGGCTGGTCTAACTCAACAGGCAGTTCACAGGCTCTGTTATTAGGTTAAGATGTCCTGTAATGTGTTCTATAATAAAAATTGCAGCTCTTGTGATTTGGAAATTACACTCATTCAAATTGCGATTTCAATACAAAATCGATTCATCTTTCAGCTCTAGTCATGAACGAGGATTTAGGTGGAAGCTGAAAGAAATGGGTTAGTAGCCACCTCAAGCCAAAGTACCACTTGAAGCAGAAGCAGCAACAGACTGCGCCTGTTTCATGACTGGATGGAACAGGTTGCTGCCAGTGAATGAGCCAAAGCCTGAAACATCTGAGATGGCATGTGGAAAGCGTCTACGACACCCACCGCCTCACATTCCTAAAAGTCTGTGAATCAGAACCCAGTCCATTACAAACTAACCTGATTCTTGTTCGAATCTCCCCCGTTCCACCTTAAATGGTGCAGCAGTTACATTGTGGCGCCACCACCATTTAAGGTGGAACGGAAAGCTGACTTCAGCCTCGTTCACAAATTGAGCGTATAATCCTGAACGCGCCTTAATCCACACAGTACGTCCGATAAACTTCCCACAAGTGATCCTATGTTGATTTATGGAAGGATATGAGCTTTGTTTAACCAGCCTGGACGCAGACCCTCATTCTGGAGTTTGTACACTATTCCTGAGCGCTCTTCTTCCACACTGCTACGCTGAGAAAGCCATTATACAGTGACACATCAACGCAAATGCGACTGACACACGTAAGTAGCGTTCGTGTAAAAAGCGCTTGTTTTGTTTTGGTATTTTTTTAGAGCGTCACTCTAAAATCGCACGACTCCTCCACCACAGCCTCTAACCCCCGATTCCAGATCCTTCCCAGAGTAAAACTCACCTGCTCCACTTCTTCTTCGGCTCGCTGGCTGAGGTGAGGAAGGCTCGGCGGGGGAAAATGTCCTGTTAAAAGGGCTGTGTGAGCTGTGTGAGCCTCGACTCGGAGGGTTCAGGCATCGCTGTCTGTCTGAGCGGCTCCATTCAGGCAAATGAAGACGAGCCCGTAGCCATGGCGAGAGGGACGAGCAGCCACGTCTGTTTGTGGGGGAAAAACCTACCGCACGGCTTTAGCAGCGAGACACAAGCGCCTCCCCTCACAGTAAGGAGCAGCGACACATCACTTCTGTCACGTTTGTTGAGATGACAAGAGATGAACAAATCTGGAAAAAAACGACTTCTCCGCCGCTTGGACTGCTATTGACCTACTTGTTGCGCCCATCGGAGTTAGCAAAAAAAAACGGGTAGCATAAATAGTAGCCTCGGGCCGATAACTGTATTATCGAAATATCGCGATAATTGAAATTAGTTAGAGAGTTATAGTTGTATAATTGTGTAAATACACTGTTGTGGATTTAAGGGTAAATACAGCTGTAATTACTTTAATATTGCATTATTTCTTACATAATGTTTAGATAAACAAAATATTCCTCCTAGAAAAAAACAGCATAGACCAGCCAGACCAGCATAAACCAGTTTAGACCAGCATAGACCAACAAGACGTTTGTGCTGGCCTGTGCTGTTTTCTTTTGTGTGTTTTTTCCAGCAAAGATACTACAGTTACGTAAATTATACATGTTTCTCAATCTAGTTCTTCAACTCCCTACACATTCACAAACCTGAACCAACTGATCGGCTGATATTTGATCCCATCCTGAGCCCAGAAATGGATGTGCAAGTACTCAAACCTGGACTGCAAGGCTACACCAGTACCTGTGCTATGCTAAACTAGCCTGTGCTGTTCATTACCTTGATGTGCCTGGACAATAATGTAAATACAGACAAATGATTATCGTCTGTAGAATTATTGCTATGAACAATATCATGATCCAAATTCAGTTATCCCTTCTAGAAAAAACAGCATAGACCAGCATGCCTGGTCACTAGCAAAACCAGCATATCCCTGCTGAAAAAAACATAGAAACCGTTAAGTGTTTCTGTTGGTACCTGCTGGTTTTGTAATGTGTTTTGGCCTTTTTAATGGGTTGGGGTCACAATGTAAAAGATCATAATGGTTTAACAGGTGACCAGTGGCTATGGCTATTGATTCTGAATGCAATTTTATGATTTTCTAATGGGGTCTAAAGATGTTCTACAGGAAACTAGTAGTCTCTGTTGGAAACCCTTAAGCCAATTCCTATTAGAATTGTTTTGGATGCTGGTATGCTGGTCAGCCAGCATTACCATGTTGGGTGACCAGCTAAATCAGCACCAGACCAACGTAAACCATGGGATGCCTGCTGGTCTGTGTTAGTTTTTCCAGCAGGGATAAACCACATGAGAGGGTGACAGAGCCTTACACTATAGCTTGCATTTACCCTGATGATAGTATAATTACTGTATAATTATCGATGGGCTAGCTGCTAACATTACTTAATTATTTATAATAACTATATTCTGTGTTTTGTGTAACATCCAGTGGTTCAGCTTGAAACCAAAATATTGCCAAACTGGACCACTGCAACCCTTCTTCTGGTTGCGCTCATCCATTTTACTCTGTACCTGAGTTTCTTTGTTTCATTTGCATATTCCCCAGCATTCTGTGCCAGACTGGAAATCTACATTATAATTCAAAGTATGTATGGGTGTAGTTCTTTAGTTGGTAATGTTCTGTTTTTTAGTGACATGTCCTTCATGAATGAGTCGGCACTTTGAGGCGGCTCTTTGGGTGAACATTGGGAGCCAGTTCATGTTGAAGAGCATTTCTTTTTAAGGCAAGTCATCCAGTGAAACTTTTTCTTAGGGGTGAATGATATGGCAAAACTATCATATCATGGTACGTAAAGACATTTTCACAGTATGTATTATGATGTGTTGTAGCTGTAGTCCGACATTTTATAACAGCCATCAAAAACTCATTGATTGATTTGTATTCAACATTTCACAAACTGTCCTTCATGGAATCCATTTAAACAGAACTAAACATGCTCTCTCTGAAATTGGTTGGGCAGTGTTCTTTAAGCTCTGACCATATCCATGGTAAGCTTAGAAAGGCATATTGTTTATCATGATAAAAATGATCAGGACAGCAATAAAATATCGTCATATCACCTACCTCTTCACCTTATCTATATCTGACTTTGGATCTGCGGCCAAATCTATCCAAAATGGTGAGATATTAGCAGGTTGTATTGTTCCTTATTATGATGATATCTTGTGCACCGGGGACACACATAAACAGTCATAGTGTAGAATATGTAGGCTATTTGAGGGGATACAGAAAGAACAAACACCAGCTTTCCTTTGCTAAGTAGCTATGTTGTAAATGCTATCAAGGTAAATGAAAGGTAATAGATGTTTAAGATTTTTGTCACAAATGCATGCAGAATGAAAGAGAAAGAAACTGGGGTTTTCTAGATGGTCTCTGAAAAAGGTGTTGGAGCCTATCCCAGGAGTCTTTCGGCAGAAGGCAGGAAACACCCTGGACAGGTCGCCAGTCCAGTCCATTGCAGGTCATACACACAGACATACACAATCACACACACATTCACACCTAGGGGCAATTTACCATGTCCAATTGGCCTGACTGCATGTCTTTGGACTGTGGGAGGAAACCCACGCAGACACGGGGAGAACATTCAGACTCCACACAGAAAGGATCCTGGTTGCCCAGCCAGGGAATCAAAGCCTTGCTGGGAGGCGACAGTGCTACCCACTGTGCTACCGCGCCGCCCCATACAAGAACATACAATATTTAATTGTGAGGTTGCGTACGCTGTTTGATAATTTAACTTATAAATAGACTAAAACAAACAATAATAAGTCATAATATTGGCTCAGTATGACAAACCTGGCATGAACGTAGAGCTGTTTGGAAGCCAAAAGAGCTGTCTCTTATTGATGAACTGAGCCAGATGATATGAGTCACTGAAAAGATGACAAAATGGAATAAACGTCCATGATTAGTTTGTAGTCTATAATTAAGTCCAATATTTTCTATTGTATGCATTTTTGAACAAGCCATACATTAGAATGATTGTACAAAGAGAACAAAAGTGATTATTAGCGTAATACCTGCACTATTTCAGTAATTACAACTGTATTTACCATTATAACTGCCCCACAACTGTACAGTTATAGAATTATTTACTATACAATTATGTTCTCTGATAATGGTATTGAAGACATAGGTACCACCCCAGGACAACTTTGTAAGGTATTTTTCTCTTTGAAAATAGAGAATAAAGCCTTCCCAGAAGGGTAGAGGCTGCTACTGTGGCAAAACTGTTTAGCCTGTATAAACCACTTTTTTCTTCTAATAATTCTTAAATAAGCAGTCCTTGTAAAAGTGCTATTGGAAGACTTACCTCACTCTGGTCTTCTTTACAGGCCAAGGTAGCTGTTATAACTCTGACTGTGTTCTTGCACTTTCAAAGCCCATCGTCTGAACTGCATCACTAAACCCTCCTCAATCACAAATGTCACGCTTCTTAAAGTCTCAACAGATCCGTGTGCCAGCACACAAACAGTCAAATGCTAAGCCTTGCTAGTTCGTGCCATGCCAGGAAGCTTTACTCGCACCCCGGTGCTTCGGTCGCTTCAGCATTTAAAGCCCAGGACAAGTCTTTTCATCTGAGGTATTTCACATCGCAGTCCAACACAAAAGCCTCACTGTTCCAGTTTCATGGCATAGTGGTCTCAGTGGCGAGGAGGAGGAAAGAACAAAGCCTAAAAGGGTCAGTGGCACACCTGATACTTCCAGCTTCTGAGAGTGCTCAGAGGCCCAGGCCCAAAGAAAGGGTTAGATGTTCACATTACAACATGGCATTTCTTCTAAGTGCAACTGTTCCGACAGCCAGTTACATCATAGCTTTGCTTTTGAATACACTAGGATGTAATGAAATCATTCTAGCTATACATTCACCTGGGGGCCCACTGCACAGTTTCTACCATTCCCTGCCCCCAGTGCACCTGATCCAGTTTATCAACTGATTATCAAGTCCTTCATGAGCTGGATCCAGTGTGCTGCAGTGAATAGGCACCAGGAGGATGCCTAACATACATTTATACCCTGCTGAAAAATCAGCATAGAATTCTTAGACCAGCTTGGAGTTTATGCTGGTTTAAGCTAGTCTGCTGCAGGTAGCTGGTTACCCAGCATGACCAGCATCCAAAACATAACATACGCCGGCTTTGGTGGTGATCAGTATAACAGCTTCCAAAACACAACATATCGTCGCAAAACCTCGTAGTTCAAAATGGTAACTTTATAAGAGCAAGAAAAGTCTTCTTAGCTTTGAATTGAAGTTGATGGAAGAAAATATTTTTCCAAGTAATTTTGAAGCGTTCCTGTTTAATTTTAAGCCATGCCTGCTGTCCCATTCATCATAAAATTTTAACACATTGTTAAAGGGCAGCTGACATTTTCAAATTCTGTTAAAATATTAAAAATGGCAATAATGGAGATACAGGATACTTTGTCCTGACAGCAAAGATATGCTGCTTTTTCTAGCAGGGTAGTCTTAACTGTACACCAGCAAAGTAGGTGTTTCTAAAAAAAGTGACCATTGAGTGTCCATACTCTATTCAAAACTGAAAACCATGCCAGATCAACAGATAATTACATTAGGGATGTGCATGCATACATACTCAAGTATTCAGGCTGTTTAATGAAAATGCAACACCACAGAACCCTTTCCGTAGTTAAGAAATGTTAGTTTCTTAGCATGTTCACCATACTTCACTGTGGAAAAGACAACGCTAGCTTTTCTACTCTCTCTCATTTGAAAAACATCATTTTGGGTGTCAACTTAAGGGAAATTATACATTTTTATTGTAGATTCATTCGCTCTTAAAAGTCAATTCTCAAAAAATGTACATATCCAAATTTCTGTACAGTGTTAGGAGCCAAGGGCCACAATGTCTGCATGCAAAAATCCTCAAAAGCTCAAAAGGCATAATCCTCGTTGGTGCAGCCAGTCCCAAAAATTTGCCCCAGGTCTGTTTTCTCAGATCACGTCTGGCCCAGAGAGACGAGCACCCCATAAGCGTGGAGCTTCACGTCAGTGATACTGTTGTTTAATATGGGTATTTATTTTTCTTACAATGTCCTGCATGTATTAACCATTCA
Organism: Colossoma macropomum; assembly: GCF_904425465.1. Taxonomy (NCBI): domain Eukaryota; kingdom Metazoa; phylum Chordata; class Actinopteri; order Characiformes; family Serrasalmidae; genus Colossoma; species Colossoma macropomum. The sequence goes on along the minus strand of NW_023494786.1, from coordinate 7,609,257 downwards.
TAAACTGACGGTACTACGCTGGAGTCTGGCTGCAAGTAACACACACAGCTAGTGGAGTTACGTTGTGTCAAATCTTATACAAAAATCTGCAGTGCATTATGTACTAAGTAAACAAGGCGGTACTGGCTAAAGACAATATGTTGCGTGATCTTTTCAAATGGGAGGTGAATGATGGCTGTTCATTGTGAAAAAGGGAGAATCCTGGCAGAAGGAGAAGGAGTGAAAGTGAGAGAGGCTCAGGGAGTGAGAACATGAGCGAGTGTGAACAAGAGCGAGCTACGAGCTGCAGACTGAAGGGATGGGTCTTCAGTGAGCCTCAAATGCCAGATGAGTCACAGGCAGCGAGCCAGTGCAGTTTAATACGCTTCCAAAGACTGGAACAGAGGCAGGAGATTTACAGTGACGCTGTCAGTGCCGCCACCAGTTTCCTTCTCTGAATGGGGACCTTCCATTCAGTCAGAGAGAAACTTCACACAAGCTGAGAGATGAATGCTGAAGTCACGTGACCCTGATGTCCACTAGAGAGAGCTGATATTTTACACTGATATTTTAAAGTGTTATTACACTTTATTTTATTTTTTTTTACCTGAAGCCACTTCTCCTTTAGGTATTCGCACCCGATAACTTTAATATGACTGGTCAGTCATTGGTAAATGTGTTCGTGGTTGTGACATCACAACCACATTAAATTTAAAATGGACTGTTTTTGCAGCTTAGTTTTCATGTATGAACCGGGGAGTTAATTAGGTTTAATCACATGATTTGAAACAATGTTTATGCAGTAAATTAACACTATTAGTTTACTTTGCTAATCTGTGCTTTTAGCTATAGGCTCCTATGTTGATTGCCTAATAAAGAACAATATTTGTCATTTTCATTGAGGGATTTTTGCCCTTTTGTGTTTCCTTGGTTGGATTTGAGTTGGGACTATATAGGAAGATGCAGACATTGGAGAATCCGGCAAACCAATCAGAATTAGGGCAGATTTTTCATCAGTAGCTCAACGCCAAAACACCAGCCCACATTAACCAATGTCTCTTTTACAATGGTGTTCCAGGTCAACTGTAAAAAAAAAAAATATATATATATATATATTAGACCTCAGGAATAAAGTTGTAATATTTCAAGAATAAAGTCATAATATTTCAAGAATAAAGTCATAATAGTTGGTAGAGTTATACTGTTGAACTCCAGTGCACTCACTCTTCATTGCCACCAGTAAGGTGACCGAGACCCCAACGTGTTTTGGCAGCACCCCACCAATAGGCTACTTTAGCCTTGAAATATTGCGAGTTTATTCTTATAACTTTACAACTTTATTCTCTAAATATAACAACTTTATTCTCAAAATGTCATACCGTATGACTTTTTATCTTGAAATATTACGACTTTATTCTCAAAATATTATGACTTTATTCTCAAAATGTCATAGCGTACGACTTTTTATCTCAAAATATTACCACTTTATTCTTGAAATATTACTAATTTATTCTCAAAGTCTATTATTTTTATCTTTTTTTTACAGTGGCCCTAAAACGCTGTCGTACTCTTTAGCTGTGCCTGACGAACTACCAGCATTTTGAAAATACCCCTTAATGGTGGTAAAACGACTGTAAAACGGGACTAAAATGTGTCTGCAGTAATCAGCTGCACAATTTCACACAAGTAAAACTTGGCTTTGGAGGGGAGCTTGTAGATAGAGCAGCTCTTCCCCTCTCTCTTTCTTTGCTGCCACTGGATGTCTGCCGAGCAAAGTGTGGATAATGTTCTTTCTGCGCAGTTTGTTGGTTAGTCTAATTTACCCAACAAATGCTAACTTTGCTTTAATGATTTGTTGCCTATTGTAGCCGACTAGCCACAGTATTGTACTTTGTTAATACTCCCCACTACAGTTACTGTACTCCCAGTTGAATGTAACTTTACCTTCATAATCTGATATCTCACACAAAGTGTGACCTCTGCCAGAAAATAAAAGCTTAAAAAATGAAAGAAATCTGCAGCCCTGGGGTTGTTTACGTAGCCATGGCTATGCCTGAAACAGCCAAACAGTCCTGATGAGGCAGAGAAGTTTTTCTAGCTTTTCAAAGCATTTAAAATATTGTTTAGGAGGTTTTTATTGACTGAAATCCGTCTCTGGTTAAGGAAATGTTTAGAATCACTGACACTTTTAATATCTGCACTCAAGTCACTGTTAAACAAAAAAGCACAATTAATTTTCCGTGTAGAGAGCCAGAATGGGGTCAAAAGCTTTGCTGAAGTCAGAACAACAACACATCATCGCTTATAGCACAATAGCAGGAAAATGTGTATTGAGGCCAGCAGCTAATTAAATGGCTGGACAGGAATGTTGAACGTGGTGCCTAACCCATTTCAGTGTCCCTGTGCGAGAGCTGGAATAGAAATAGAGGCCATGTGCCAGGCATGCTGGCGGTCGCACAAAGTATCCCGGCCCTCCAGAGACTGTCCTGCTGCCTCCCAAACACCCTTTCAGCTGGATGGCCGGGACCTGCTCAGCTGCCCTCATCCACCCAGAGAAGAGATTCCTGAAAAATTCTTAGATCACTTAAGTCCAACCCCTACCCCTAGGAGTAAGACTCAGATCCCCTGATGTTTTTTAATGATCTAAACCTTTCATCTCATGTCAGCCCTGCTCTATCAGGTATTTGGCCTGGGAGCACACATGCAATATGCTGCACTGTGTAATGCTTACCAGTTAGTAAGCAAAAAAAAAAAAAATTGAATTACAACAGCTATGAATAGTTTTGACCGCTATTTTGAGGCACTGATGCATCTCTTGTGTTGCGGGTGTGGGAGGAAAAGAGATTGTGGGTGGAAAAGGGCTTTGTGGTGAGAGCAGGGGACACAGCGGAGGGCTAAATCCGGCTCTGTCTGATCCCACAGGCACCCGTGTCCATGCCTGTCCAGCTGGGACAGCAGCGAATACACCCACGGTAAGTATGTGCACGAGTTTGTGTTGGGAGCAGTGTGTGAGCTTGAAGAGGTGGGCAAGGTTCGCCATCACACTGCACACCTTAGCAGGATAGCTCTCTTACCACAACATACCTTCTGCTGACCTGGCTATGCTCCGCCCACAAATGCCTTCATTGTAACTACTGTTGCGAGGTTGGACAGCCGAAATCTCATTAAACCTAACGAGAGATTATGCCACATAAGCCCTAAAATTAGACCGTTATTCATTTCAGATGGCATTTGTTTTGTAAGCTTGTGAAAGGCCACACTATTAGGACAGATTGGTTGTAGTTTTTTGTGTAAAGAAGCTGCCGATAGGTTGGTAGCAGATTCTGTGTCGTTGTTTTCATTCAGGCTAACAACATAGTCCAGCTGAGCAGCGCAGCATTTTAAACTGAAAACATAATATAGCAACTCTAAACAAACATTACAGCTTGTCAGTGTGAATAACTGAGATGTTCTGTCAAAAACTTAGTTGTGCACTACAGTTGCTTCTTGTTCTGTGTTAACATGTTGGCAGCAGACAGACGATAAACCAGATATTGCATTGTTTTCAATGGAGCCTTTTCAAATTCTGCCACCGCCAGCATCAAGAGTTCGGTTAAGAATTCAGTTTTCCCTACTTTTGCTGTCGACCGCAGCAGTGAAATACACTCAAATTTTTTAGGGAGCCAAACTCAGCTTAGTAAAAAATTGACACTGAAATCCTATGTAGAACCATTTCATGCTTAAATGGTCCTTTGCATGGTGGAAAGGTTCTTCGGATTGACGGATAATGTATACATGGTTCTATGTAGAAACGTTTTGAAAATGGTTCTATATAGCACCAGACAGGGTTCTGCTATTGTTACAATGTCAAGCTTGTAACAGTAGAAGAACCCCCAGTTTTCAAAAAAGAGGAGCATATACATTTATAGGTTCTATATAGAACCATATACACACAGTCTCCATCAATCCGAAGAACCTTTTCACCATGCAAAGGACCATTTAAGCATGAAATTGTTCTACGTACATGTCAGTTTCTTACTAAGCTGAGTTTGATCTAAACCAGCGACAGTGGTGACAGTATTGCTTTTTTACCTCTATAAATGCTCTACTTTCTACATATTTAGGTGGTATGAATTCTTTGTCCTTCTTTGGTGACCCCTGATGTTTCACGTTGTTGGATGTTTGTCATAAATGTCACGCTTTCTTGTGAACATGCATGACGAAAGTTGCTGACCGCTGTTGTAAAGCAAGTTAACCGTGTCTGCTTTATCTTTAAGCTTTTTCTACTCTTTGTAGAAAAAAATCTTTCATTTTTTCATTACAGATGTGTGCGATCTTGTTTTAGACATGATTAAGCAGTTGCCCTTCTTCCATCACTCAAGCAACATAGTGGGACAGTCATAACCCTGAAGTTCTTAGGGGGCCTCGTCAGCTGTGAGTCCCTAAGCCACTTATGTTGCTGATTAGGTAGAGTTGCCATTGGTGTTATGTATTGTCAATATGTCATCAGGTATTAGTAATATTAGTGTTATCATTTCGCCTACATCTACACTGGGGTACCTCAGGCTCGGGATTGGGAACTGTTGTAACAGAGTGCACTTTAAAAGATCCATGCAAAAAATGCAGGAGTATATGAAGCACTGAGGCTCAGCTGTAATGAGATATGCTCCAGAGCTGTAGCTTTAAAGCTGTATACTAAAAAGCTAATCTGGCATTTTTACCTCCAGTAAACACACACTAAATGGGCTAAAAACAGCGCACTGCTGAATGGGGATTATGCTGTAGGCTGCTCAGGATTGAGAGAAGACTATGCTGTGATGAGGGGATGGGGTGGGGGAGCTGGGGGGCTCCAGTGCTGAGCTGAGTCTGGGTTAGTCACGACTCTTCAGCCCAGCAGATGAGCACGAGCAACAGGGCGATAGGAGAGTGAGAGAGCGAGAGAGAGTGTGTGTGTGTGTGTGTGTGTGTGTGTGTGCTTGTTTGTTTTTGTACATGTTCAGGACTTTGTAGGAAAAAACAGGAACAGAACAGGGTCAACCCACACTGTCAAAATGTTTTCTTTTTTTTTTTTAGAAAGACAGGTTTTGAAATAACTGAAAGGGTAAAATTTAAAACCGAAAGGGTACATTATTTTGGGTTAAGCTTTGGCTCAGAAGACTGGCATCTGTATAGACAGATTATATTTGTATATTATAATACAGGTGGAACATGAGACCCCTTGTCCTGACACTGACTGAAAACAAACCTGTGAGTGTGTGTCTGTGGTCCACCACCCCCCCACCTCCAACCCAGCCCAGCCCAGCCCATCCTCTTTTCAGCCTTCTGCTCCAGAATGCCAGAAACCTGGTTGCCAAGGGAACCATGCGTGTTGACAATGGAAGACCAGTTCACCTCTGTGTTAATCACCACCTTACAATAACAGCTCTGAGAGAGAGAGAGAGAGAGAGAGAGAGAGAGAAGGGACAGAAAGAATAGTAGAAAGAGAAAGAGAGAGAGAGAGAGAGAGCAGGGGAGAGAGACAGAGAGCAGGGGTGGGAGAGAGAGATAGAGAGAGAAGGGACAGAAAGAATAGTAAAGAGAGAGAAGAGAAAGAAAGAAGAAAAGAGAAAAAGAAATGGAAAGACAGAAAACAGGAGTCAGAAATGGAGAGAGGGAGACAAAAGGAGAGGCAGATAGAGGTAGACAGAGAGATTGAGAGAAAGGGGAGAGAGAGAGACAGAAAGAGAGTGAGAGCAGTGGGAGAGCAGAGAGAAGGGAAAGAAATAATAGTAGAGTGGAAGAGAGAGAGAGAGAACAGGAGACAGAAAAAGAGCGGTGAGGTATTCAAAGAACGAGAGATGGAGAGAAAGGAGAGAGAGAGAGAAGCCAATGTCAAAGCTGCCTCCCTTTAAAGGATCTGGACGGCAGCGTTGTGGGAAAAATGCCACGACTCGTCTTGTTTACTCTCTGATCTGGAGGGAATGTTCTCAGGACAGACTGTGTGCCTCAGTCACAGCCTAAGATCAATGGAAAGAGAGAGAGAGAGAGAAAAGAGAGAGACAGACAGACAGACAGACCATGGGAGAGCAAGAGAGAGACAGACATACAATACAGCAAGGCAGACTGATAGGGACAGCGAGACTGAAAGACATAGACAGAAAGAAAGAGAGACACTAAGAGAGATAAAGAGAGAGCGAGGGACAGAAAGAGAGATGGAGAGAGAGAGAGAGAAAGAGAGATGGGGAGAGAGACAGAGAGTGAGAGAGAGAGAGAGAGAGAGAGAGAGAGAGAGAGAGAGAGAGAGATGGGGAAAGAGAGAGAGAGAGAGACTGAGAGAGAGAGAGGTGCTAGAAGGTTTTTCCTCTGAGGACCTGATGCAATTTCCATAAAAATGAGTCAATGAGAGGGTGAGATGTAACACTAACACTGGAGGGCTGTAAAGTGAAAGGTGTCGTGACATTGACTGTTAAGTGAACTAACATAGTGAGCCGCTTTACTAACCAGTGCAGAGAAAACGTCTTTAAGACTCAGAGTCATCTGTCTGCCATACATCTAAAACCGCCATTTCAGAGCTCATCCTCCTACACACACACACACACACACACACACACACACACAGACCACAGAGCCTGACACAGCACCCAGCACAGAATTCAGCTTTATATTACACGTCTCTAATCACTGTGCGCTTCAATCACTTTTACAGTCATAACATTACATCATCATAACTCATCTACAATCATTACATGACATTCAAGTAAACATGGATGTTTTAACTGTAAAATTTTTTTCTGTAAGTTTTTTATGATGTAATGGAGCGCCACACTATACACTAAGATGCACTGTGTATTCGCACATTGGTTACAGTGTACCAGCTTTTAGAGGTATCACCACCACTGTGAACAGTCCTCTAGAGTCAGGTTTCTCTAGAACGGAGCATTTCACACCAAACCACTCTAAATGACTTTGTTCACATCTTAACCACAGAATTTTGCAGAAATTTTGAAAAAACAGTGGAATTCCCCTTTAAGTACAGTCCCACTTTTGCTGAATATGCTAGAAAAAGCAGGACATGTTTTAAAGCGATTGTATTAGTGCTGTGTTATACAGTGTCTATGCTAGTTCACGGTTATTGACAAAACACAATATTTCAGTTTTAGTGATATTTTAGCAACACATCTGAAGACAATGAGCATCATAGATCTGTTACAATGCCCATAAAATAGGAGTGCCCCTGCTGCCAGTTTGATTTTAGCTATTTAATTGTATTTTATATTATTCATAGTATGCAGCACCTGAAAGACACCTGCAATGTAATTTACTGAGTTTTTAAAGTTGAAAATCCACAAAATTTTAAATAAATAGTATGTTTTTTTCCTGGATATTTGCTTTCTGTCTGGTTACGGTGACAGTACTCAGCTAATGTTTACAATACTGTGTATGGGTGTTTTGGACACGAGTATAGAGTAGGCAGAATGGGCTTCTTAACTTTATTGATGAGGATCTGTTGACTTTATTAATGCTGTAAATATCTCATACCAGGACTTACCATGTTCTAGTGGTCACCGATTCTAGTGATCCCTCTCTGTGGAGTTGTGAAGAGAAGCCTGCAAGCATTGAAATGGAACAAGTGTAGATCATAGTTTTTAGACCTTACACCAACTGGCCACTTCATTCAGTACACCTCCTTGTTTCTACACTCATTGTCCATTTTATCAGCTCCACTTACTATATAGGTGCACTTTGTAGTTCTACAATTACAGACTGTAGTCCATCTGTTTCTCTACATACTTTGTTAGCCTCCTTTTCCCCTGTTCTTCAGTGGTCAGGACCCCCATGGACCCTCACAGAGCAGGTACTATTTGGGTGGTGGATCATTCTCAGCACAGCAGTAACACTGACGTGGTGGTGGTGTGTTAGTGTGTGTTGCGCTGGTCTGAGTGGATCACAGCAGTGCTGCTGGAGTTTTTAACACCTCAGTGTCACAGCTGGACTGAGAATAGTCCACTGACCAAAAATATCCAGCCAACAGCGTCCTGTGGGCAGCGTCCTGTGACCACTGAAGGATTAGAAGATGACCAACACAAACTGTGCAGCAACAGATGAGTTACTGTCTCTGACTTTACATCTACAAGGTGGACTAAAAAGGTTGGTGTGTTTAACAGAGTGGACAGAAGAGGGGGGAATATAGAGGGGTGATGGATTCAGAGAGGAAGCCTTAGTTGCTGTTTCTTATCAGAGCATGGAAAGTGCAGATAGTTTTTGAAGTCGTACCTGAAATAATTTTTTTTTTTAACTTTGTTAGTTCATATTCCTGGTCATATTAGGGATGATTCATCATATCATTTATGATTATTTATGTTTCCCTGTAATCTTCTATCTACTTTTGTAATGACTTTGTCCTGCCTTTAAAACGTCTGTTTGAGTTTTGGTTGCATCACAGTGCGCCAGTCATCTACAGTGCTGTGAAAAAGTATTTGCTCCCCCACTTCCTCTGTTTTTTTTTCATATTTGTCACACTAAACGTTTTCAGATCCTCAAATAAAAAATGTAATAGACAGTGAAAGATGGTAGTAGAGAGTAGAATATATGATTCTGTCAGTTATGGCAAGTTGCCTAGGCCCTAAAGCAGCAAAGCATCCCCACACCATCACTCTACCACCACCATGTTTCACTGTTGATATGTTCTTATAGTGGGATGTTGTGTTAGTTTTTTGCCAGATGTAACAGGACATCTGTCTTCCAAAAAGTTTTACTTTCAACTCATCAGTCCACAGAACATTATTCCAAAAGGTTTGAGGGTCATCAAATGAAGTCATTTGAACCTCTTAGGAGTAGCAGTGGTTTTGGATTTGCAAATCTCCCATGGATACTATTTTTGCCCAGTTTCTTTGTAATTGTGGACTTTCTAAAGGTAAACACTGACGCGAGCGAGGCCTTCAGTTCTTTAGATGCTTCTCTGGGTTCTTTTGTGACTTCCTGCTCTTGGAGGCTGGCCAGTTCTGGGAAGATTCACCACTGTCACAAATTTTTATCCATTTGGAGATGTCGGCTCTCGCAGTGGTTTGCTGGAGTTCCAGAACCTTAGAAATGACAGTGTGTCTCTTTCCAGACTGATTTTTTTCAATAACTTTCTGTCTCATTTCTTCTACAATTTATTTTGATTGAGGCTTAGTGTGCTACTTGTGGAGACCGTCACATTGCTGGAAAGGTTCTATTTCAGTAATGTTTAGATTCTGCAGGGCTGACAGTAATGAAGCCTGGGTGTGTCTAGTTTAATTGATTCTAATTATCATAGAGTATAAATATCACTGTGTCACTTTACCTGAAATTACTATGAAAAGTGAAAAGAGGCACTCAACTATGTCTATAATGTCCATATCAAAACTATATTCAATATAGTGTTAACACTTTTACATTCAGGAGGTTTGTGAAATCTTAGAAAAACACAGGATATGTGTATGTAACTTTTACGAGGGTCCATCTACCAAAACGTTTCCTCACTTACGCTTAGTTCACTCTAGCTAAAAACAGAACTAGTATGAAACTGAACTATTCCTTTAAACAGGCTTCCAAGTTACACTATAGCTACTGGCTGGTGCTGACCTCTAGATGCCTGTGAGGCATGGCCACACCAGGAGTCTCAAGGGCGGTGCACACCCTCTGGAAAAGGGACTTAAATGTTTATTATGTTGTTGTTTGTCACTTAAAGGTATGTGTTTATTGTGTTGTGTTGGGCTGTGGGTGTTGTGTTGGGGGTTGGTCTAGCGTCAGGGTGAAGCCTGTGGATGGTGGTGACCTCCTCCTGGAGTTCAGTGCTTTGTATGTTCCTTGCTGCCCTGGTGTTTAATAAAGAGCACTTTTCATGGAAAACGTGGCCTCCCCTGTGTCTTACTCTATGCTGATGCTACAATACGTTTCCAGGCCTAAAAGCTGTCACCTGCATCTATTCTGAGGGCTGAGGCAGTTAGAGAATTGAAGCACAAACTCTGATAATAGGTGCCAGAGTCTGGGGACACAGACTGACTCACTCAAATGAGGGCACAAAGATGGGCAAAAAGGTTGTCATTAAAAAAAAATCTCACTTGGGAGGCACAGAGGTGAAATCAGGCTGACCTCAGCGAAGAGGCTGAACTGAAGTGCGAGGACATGATGCAGTGGAGATGAATAGAGATGAGTGAGTAACCTGCTCCACAAAACCAGATCAGAACAGCAGGCCGACTGACAGAGAGTGAGTGGGAGAGGTGAGAAAAGACACATCTGCCTCCCGTACCTACACATGAGGGGGCGAGAGAGGAGGAGGAGGGCATTTAATGAATTGCATATAAGCCAATCCTATGCAAATCTCAAATATGTAAATGCAAACCTACAGACACATGTACATACACAAACAATGGCCAAAAGTATGTGGACACCTAACTATCAAACCTTGTTGGAGCTTGTTGGATACCCCATTCCAAAACCATGGACATCAACCCCATGGACCCCCACTTTGTGGCACATAGCAGCCTCCACTCTTCTGGGAAGGCTTTCCACAAGACTCTGGAATGTGTCTGTGGGAATTTGTGGCCATTCAGTCAAAAAAACATTTGTGCCTCACAAATGACATTCCAATTAATGCCAAAGGTGTTCAGTGGGGTTGAGGTCAGGGCTCTGTGCAGGCTACTGGAGATCCTTCACACCGAACTCATCTAACCATGTCTTTATAGACTTCACTTGGTGCACAGAGGCACAGTCATGCTGGAACAGGAGAGGGCCTTCCCCAAACCACTCCAGTCGACGCTTGGGGTTGCACATAGTGATCTTTGGCTTGTGTACCGCTTCCATAGAAGTGGGTGTGACTGAAACACCTGAATTCAATAATTAGCAGGGGTGTCAATATACCTTTGGCCATAAAGTGCAGGTAAAATGAAAGGTCATGAAAAAATTTCCTCCTGGTTAATTAGCTCAATCTCATACTGAACATGTGAAAAATCTAACCTTTAATTCAAGCAATGAAACTATATCAAAATAATTACAATAGTAATAACTTTTAATGAAACCACAGGTCATTATTATTGGCACCTATGCATTTAGTACTTTGCGCAACATCCATTGGCCAACAGCAATAAGTCTTCTCCCATAGCATTAGATTAGAATACAGATCAAGGAAACTGAGACCACTCCTCAAAAGAGAATCCCTCCAGATCCTCGAGGGCCCTGCGGCCTCTCTTTTGGACACTCCTTTTCAGCTCGTCAGTGGGGTTTAGGTCAGTGGACTGGGATGGCCATGTCAAAAGCTTGATTCTGTGGTCATTTAACAATTTTTGTGTAGATTTGGAAGTATGTTTTAGATCATTGTCTTGCTGGAAGATCCAACAAGATCCCTGCTTACTGGCAGAGGCAGTTAAATTTTGATTTTATGCCAAACCCACTGAATATTTGTTACCAAAAAGCTGTTTTTGTTTCATCAGGACCCAGTTTCAGTAGTGTCTAATGAACTCCAGGCACTTAGCTTTGTGATCAGATGGAAAAAAGTCTTTCTTTTTGCATACCTTCCTAATAAGGTTATTGGCATGTGGAAGTGTCTATTTGTAGTTTTGGAGACTCAGTGACCCCAAAATGCTGCCAGCTCTTTTGCAAACCTCAACTGGGATCCTTGGAGAAATTTCTGTCTCTCTAACCATCCTCCTCACTGGGCCCAGTGGTAAAACACTCTTCCAGGTAGGTTCACTACAGCTCTGGTTGTTTTAAACTTTTTAATTATTGCGCTAAGAGTGGGTATGGACATTTTAAGGCAGGTAGCTGATTTTTTTTTATAGCCATTGGTTTCTGTATGTGTCTTCAAAAAATCTTCTCCATGGTGATTGATAACTAATGAGAATTTGACCTTTGTGCAACCTCATATTTGTACCCCAGGAGAAATAGGAGGTCATGGATGTCCACTTAAGAGTTCCCGAACACTCAGATGGACTTACAAAAGTGAAATATTTATGGAAAACAAACTTAAGTTACATTTTATTCTTATGTATTTCAAGGGGTACCAACAACTGCCAAAAGTTTTAGTTAAAAAATATTTTTTTACAAAAGTTTTTTTTTAGACTAAGTTTACTTAAATTAAGGTTAGCTTTTTCTCATCTTTTCAGTGTGGGAAGGAGTTGATTAACCACAGTCATTTTTTATGATCTTTTTTCCCTGACTAGCTGTTGAACAAAGCTAACAAGAGCACATTAGACAAATGTTTCTTTCTTTTTGACCCAGTCAAAACAGTCTAAAAAAGAGGATGGACATCAAAATGATACATTTTAGTCTCAGATAACATGCCAGTGAAAACTGTGTGAAAAACCAAGGCAAGAACATGACATGACTGACTTCATAAAAATGAACCAACGCCTTGGTTGAAACTCTATAAAATTCAAATCAAATGACGTAAACTGTGTAGAAGCGTGACGCTCAGTGGACATTGCACATAGAAAAATAACTTGTTAGGAAATATGTTTGGAAGTACAGCGCTGCACCCAGTGCTCACACTTACTGGAGACAGTGTGTTTCACTGAGGGTTCAATACTCATTTGGGTTGCAGCTTATCAGCCAAGGTGAGATGTGGAGCGCTAGTCAAGCTGCTAATGCTAATCACACTGATAATGCTGCCAACATTAGTCACGGCTCTAACCTCACACTGCTGTCACACTCTTCACAACAGAGTGAAAGAGAGACTGAGTTAGTGCGTGAGAGAAAGAATGAGTGAGGGAAAAAAATGAGCACGTAAAATACAAGAAAATTACTGACTGTATAGAAGCTCATCTCACCAGGTACACAAGATAAAAATGCCTATTTTTGTCTCCTTCTCTTTTTTCTGGCATGTTAAAATTTTGACTTAGTAAACTCTATAGCTAAATGTATGTGGACACCCCTTCTAATTATTGAGCTCAGGTGTCAATAATGCCACCTTTGCCACAAGTCAGTTTGTGAAATTTCTGCCCACAGTCAGCTGTAAGTGCTATTATTGTGAAAATTGAAACATCTAAGAGCAACAAGTTTAGTCACAAAGTAGTAGGCCAAACTCACAGAGCAGGGCCACAGAGTGCTGAAGCATGTTCAAATCGCCTGTTCTCTGTTGTATCACTCACTACAGTTCCAAACTGCTTCTGGAAGTAACATCAGCACAAGAACTGTGCATCAGCAGCTTCATGGGAAATGGCTTTCAGCTGTACACAAACCTAGGATCAAAGTGCTGGCTGGAATGGTGTAAAGTACACCACCACTGGACTCTGGAGCAGTGGAAACGTGTTCTCTGGAGTAATGAATCACATTTACTGCTGGCTGTCTGGACGGATATGGGTTTGGCAGATGCCAGGAGAACACTGCCAACCGAAATGCATGGTGCCAACAGGCCAACAGTAAAGTTTGGTGGAGGAGGGATGATGGTCTGGGGCTGTTTTTCAGGGTTTGGGCTCAGCCTCTTAGTTCCAGTGAAGGGTAATGTTAATGCTACACCATAGAGACAGAGACATTATATGCTTCCAACTTTCTGGCAACATGCCTGTTTTAGAGGTCCATGAAGACATCGCTTCACGAATTTACTGTGGAGGAACTCCCGTGGCCTGCACAGAGCCCTGACCTCAACCCTAGTAAACACTTTTGGGATGACTTAGAACTCTGATTGCGAACCAGGGCCCGGATTCACAGAAGCATCTTAAGAAATAAAATTTTCAATGTGTTTTTTTTCTTAACATTTTTAAGAAAAATTCCAATTTTTTTTCCTTAAATTATTCTTAAGAATAATTCTAAGAACAAAGCACATTCTTGAAAACGTATGTTCTCAAATGTTTTCGTAACCTTACGATAGCCTCATACTTGTCTTAGGCTGCAAGAGTTTACGAAGTAGATTTATGAAACACGAACACTGCCTCTGCTACTCCTGCCCATCTTTGTCTCTTGCTTTCCTGTCACCCCACAATTATTGTATTTTCTAGGAAGAATTTTTGTCCCATTGGCTATTTCTTCCACCATCACCTCTAGCTTATCACTGGGCTGTCCTCTGAGTGTACTGAGTTCAATAAAAAAGTTTAATACAAATTCAAAGTGTATCCTACACTGTTTATGGTGAGCTGTAAAATGCAACAAAGCTCTCAGAACAATGAAGATTTTCTTAAAATATCTAAAGGAAATAATTAAAATTTTCTTAAGAGAATGTTTGAGAAACTTTGTTATTTAAGTTTTTTTTGAGAATTGCATTTAAGAATATTCTTATGGACTTTTTAGTGTTTGTCCTAAGAACCTTGGGTTAGGTGGGTCAACTCCAGAATAATGCCCATGGACTGGGATGTCCAACAAGCTCATATAGGCGTGATGGTCAGGTTTCCACATACTTTTGGCCATATAGCATCTATCTTAGTATCTCGAAAATAAATACATATTTTCTTGAGATTTTGAGTTATTAGGACTAAACTAATTCTGATAAGGAAGCAATTAGTAATTGGGATATTTTGGCACAGCAAGCCAAAGTAAGTCATTATTTTGACACATTAAGTAAAGATTTTTAGAAAATAAGTCATTATTTCAACATCAAAAGTCAAAATGAGAGAAAAAAAATGTGATCTGAAGGAAAAACTCATGTACTACTGCCAGAAGGTGACAGACTGAAAGTGTTTGTAAAGCTTTATTTGAGCTGGATGAGTTTTACTTGGTGAGGTCCTGTAATTTGAATGATTATAGATGAGATCCGTGATTTTTATCCAGTATGAATATGCCATGTCCATAGTTTTTACAAGTTTGCTATGTAATAATTTTCAAGTGAATACCTTCTCTAATTTGCTGAACTCAGAGCTCCCTCAGTTATAGTAGTCCTATTTGAATCAACATTACTGTAACGTAATAACAAAACCAGGTCATAGAAAACAACCTGAAGACAAACAACTAAAATAAAGCATGATTTGACTTAATTCCTTAACCTTCAAGTTCATGACAAGACTACTGAAATCCACAACAATTCATTGTATATTCCCTCCACTCGCTATGACTATGCACCATCATTTGGAATTGCTGTCGATTACGATCGTCACCCCACACTGAAATGAGATGTAGAAGTCTCCTCTCTCATCCACTGTTTTTTTTTGGATGAACTATTTAACATTTAGCCTCACAGTGTGTTGTTTTTGTTTGGAAGTGCGGCGGCTGCCGCATAATGCTGAGTTAAACAACCGCACGGTAATGTTTCGATCTGGGCTGTTTGGGGTAATTTGAGGAAATTACAGAGATCCTTTATCCTGTACGAATTGGCCCGTCAAATCACGTACAAATTACATTACCAGACGTCCTCTGGCAAAACTAATCCCGCTCTAAAAGGGCTTAAGAGAGGTAGTGAGTAAATGTGTGTGTAATAAGTGTGATGGTCTACTAGCCTTACATTAGATGGGCTCATTTCTCCCATTACTGAATGAAAACCATCTAAATGTTTTGGGAACAGATTTGTATTCTAATTGTGGTCAAAAGGGTGCACAACAAATTACAACAAACAAATATAAAACATAATTATGTATATTGCCAACTTCTGAGATTTTGGTCAACAAAACAGGCTTCAGGTTGAAAAATGGAAAAAGTCTACAAATAAAAGTTCACCGGGACAAAAGCTAGTTTATACATTTGTGATTACAGGTGATTAAATATTCCACTGCTCTGAATTGACAGAACTTTACAAAATTTCATCTGCATTTTTGTGTACAAAAGACATGCGGCACTCATTGCAAAGAAACACTATAGAGCAACATTAATACAGATACTCAGTGTTAGTAATGTCAGTTCTCAATGCTGATGCCCAACACTGAGGATGCGGAATGTGTCGACACTTCTCTGCCTGCCAGAAGTGCAAAGTCCGGTCGCTCTCCTGGAGCTAGGCTTTGTTAATGTAGCCCTCTTTGATGAGGAAGTCATAGATTTTACGAGTTTTGTTCACGTCGATTTTGATGAGCGAGCGGGCCTGCGCCAGCCGAAGGCCGCCCTGCCGCCTGCACTCATTCAGCAGGGCCTGCTTATACTCCAGGTACGCCCCGGGCACCAGCCGCACCACCTGACACAACTGAGGGACAAATCATGAGGGAACTGGGTCAGAATCCAATCATCCAACAATATGAAGGAAGAAGTCAAGGTAGAAATATCAATACATCTGCGTAATCAGTTGCTTTGTAATTTTAAAAAATCAAAAACAAATTGTACATTGTTGTCATTTTCAAACATGTTTTTGACTGTGTGTGACACAGTGTGTGTGACACAGAATGACTGTCAATGTTGGGGCACAAGCAGCAGATATTAGAATGCTATTAAGATGACAATATTTGAACAGCAAAAATGGTTAACCGCACAGTAGATACATAGAAGAAAAGATGCTTTACCTCTTTTTCTCTCTCGTTGAGTTTTTCTGTACCTGGCAACCCTGTTAAGTTCAAAGGGGGTGCGCTTCTTCTGCCTGGGAAAAGCAAAAAATGTATTAAAAGAACAGGAAGTATGTTATGCCAATAATTCAAGGAACATCTTGACAAAAGGGACAAAGTGGTTGCACGAAGCGGACTTAATGTGTGATGTTCAATATGGCTGAAGGAAAAACAATTTCTTTTAAGAGCTTAGTGTCTTTGTTATAAGTTCTGCAGCCCGTCCTATCAAATTGGACAAAATCAAATTAATGAGCTGGAATGTAGAAAATAATTCTAAGGTTGATGTGATGCATAAATATAGCAACAGGATTGTGCACAGATCTGGCCCAGTTGTGCACTGAAGGTTAAGGAACAGCGGGAGGGAGGGAGGGAGAGAGTGAGAGTGAGAGAGAGAGAGAGAGAGAGAGAGAGAGAGAGAGAGAACAGAGAGAGAACAGAGATAGATATGCATGGCACTTGTATTTGCTGGGTGTATTTACGGCAGCACATCTCTAAGAATACATTACTGAGTTTCAGCCTGTGGCTATGTGCTGAAAAGAGAGAACAGAGAGTTGGAAAAAAAAAAAAGGATGGAGGATGGAAGAGCGATGGGTGGAATGGTGGGGGGTGGGATGCAGTGTGCAGCCACTTACCTGAGGTAGTGATGGTGGTGACCACGGGGGTAATGCCAGCATCACTGTGAGAGAAGAACAGTGTCAGTCATCAGCTGAGCTAATCACACACAGCTGCCTCTGAAGCTGCTCGAGCAGACTGACTGCACACATAGAGACTGAATCATCACTGCTCGGCACATTTCCTGCTTTTCTGCACAATAATTCAGTCCAATCTGGACAGGCGTCCATCCACTCAGCTCCAAAACTGATTAGTTAGGACAAATAAAGTAATCAAGCTGTTGAAGAAAATATCAAAGTCGGTGTGGATGGCTACACAGGACGAGGCATCTCACAAACTCAAACCCAGAACTGACCAATACCATGTAGTGGGGCATTGCAGGCATCATTCCATGGAGAACATTTTAACAAGCATTCTGGTGAGACTAAAATACAGGAGTAATTGCTGTGAAATGATTTATTTCATTGAGTTCAACAACTATGCAAATACTCCAACACTGAGGCACTATTTCTAGGTATTTGTTCAAAACTGTGGCTTAACACATCAATGTGAAAAGGTCAGTGAGTATTAAATTTGGCAGACATCATCTTTTGAGACCCCACATCTATTAGAAACAGAGTCTATTCTAAAAGCTTTATCCACTGTGAGAGATCATGTGTGTTCTACTGACTCCATTAGCCATGAAATGCTTGGACCCCGATGATCGCCACGTGCAATCCTCTAGCTCTTATTGCGGTTAGGATAGTCCACATAAATGAATGTGTTCTACATTAGTTTTAGGGGAAACTAAATTGAGGCTGACTCTGAAAGGTAGCTAACAACGACATCTTTTTCCTCCACTGTTTGAAATATAAGAAAGAAATCCAAATATACATCAGCTTAGTTCTGATTGGCCTATAAAATTTAGATACTGTATCTGTGGGCCGAAAAATAACAGTGAACACTGTTTGAGGCAAGCATGTGATGATATGGCTATGCAGTTTGCACAAAGCTAACTGACGAAGCTAAGTGTACATGGTACTGTGAACAAGTTAGAGACCTTCATCTGTTCAACTTTCAGTCAAGACAGCCGTTACATTATTCATTTTTCAGGAGATATTTCTGAGAACATCTGAAATGATAATCCTGTTGCAAAAAAGGAAAAGTCAAAGTAAATAAGTGGAAAAAACAGAAGTGCACTATCAAAACTGGAGTTTAATAATTTCCATTTACCATGAAAATACCTTGATTTGTCAAACTGACCACACTATACCCATCAGGAGACTCTTGACTCATATGGTAACCGCAAAGGCTGATACTGCAGTAACCTTTTACAAAGAATATACTGTACAGCACCTGTACAACAGAATAAAAGCATATATATATATATATATATATATATATATATATATATATATATATATATATATATATATGAGGAGAGCAGCTGGAGAAGATAAACTCACATGGCAGCCTGTTTGTGGAGCCACTGCTGGCAGGCGCGGTCGTCATGGATGTACTGCAGCACTTCACACAGCATGTTCCTTTTACTGCGCTCGTCCTCCCTCACCCGCTTCACCCGCTCATACACCTTAGCACCTGCAAAACAAATCACATCTTACTGAAGCTATTAGCAGAGAGAAAATCACTTAATGAAGCCCTGCATGTGCTAAACCTTGGCTTGGTTTTTAATAAATACAGATTGGAAAGCGATAGTCTAAAAAAAACAATGTAATAGAGACCCTTACTGCAATGCAGTACTTTTGGACAATTCATGCCAAATTAGTGATGGTTTATTTTAAAGTTCTACGCTTTGAGAATGAAACACTTTTTTCTTTTTGCCAAGAAGAAGAAAATGACATTCATCTATAATGTTGGGAAGATTTCTTTAAAGGGCATGACTTGCTCTCTTTAAATGAATAAGACACATCTATTATCAACTCAAAGGCAACTGCCAACTTTACTCTCTGTTTATTACACATACGACTCCAGAGGTTGTCATTATGTTTGTAGGAATGATAAATTATTCAGAAATTACAGCCCATTCCAATTTTACTGGACCGACGTCTTTCCAGATGTTTTGTATTAGGAATGTATGTTCTTGTTCATTTGTATGCAGTGTGCAAGCGTAAGATGGGCAGTCTTAATTACAGGCTTTGCTTTTGCTCTCAGAATCTGCTCTTAGTGCCTGACAACATGACAACCACAGACGCATCAGTTGAAGTCAAAACTCTCAGCTTGCTAAAGGCAAATGCGAGTTACATCAATGGTGAGTGACTCAAAGACGACTACGACAAGCACTGTGTATGGATCTTTATAGTTGTTAGGAAAAGTCAAGTAATGGACTTTATGGAGAAATGTAAAAGCGGAATACAAAACTAAAATATAAGAGAATTGACAATATTGGTGATGTCATGCCCTGAGATGGACTGGCAACCTGTCCAGGGTGTTTTCCGCCTTCCACCCAATGACCACTGGGATAGGCTTCAGCACACCCTTGTGACCCAGAAGGATAAGCAGTTTAGAAAGTGTGTGTGTGTGGTGATGTCATCATTTGGGCCTATGCAAAAGTTTGCAAAAGTTAACATCCTCTATAGGGAACAAATACAGCATTTTTCTGCTAATTTTAGGGCACAATTTCTATGTGTGCCTTAACTTTTGCACAGGGCACATTTTAATTTCATTTTTACTATTATGTTAAATTCAGCAAGTAAACAGTAACTGTGTAATAAAATATGCAGAAGTGTGTTCTCTGTAGAGGATGTGTTCAAGGGGTGTTCAAATTTTTACATATGAACGTGCACAACTATGTAAATGTATGATGTCCTTATTAAAGAAACAAAGTGCTGGTCTGTCTGAGGTTGAACGATGAATTTTTACTTTCAAAATCACAACTTGAAAGAGTTCAATTTTTGAACTGTAAAAAGCTGCCATTTTAATTTTAGCCCTTAATTATCAAGATCATTTTGTCATAAGGTTTAAGTGTGGACCTTTAGCATTTTAACATGAAGACCAATCAAAAGCAACCAAACACCCAACACAATCACAAAAAACTGGCAATATTCAAGCCTCAAGCCTGCCAATATATATATATATATACACACACACACACACACACACACACACACACACACATTTCACAGTTCATCTCCTGTTTCTAACAGGGTCCATTTCACATAAAATTCTTCAAATACCATAAAGGGTTACTGCACTACATCAAATTCAATGTTTTTTGATATATTTTTAAAAGCTCTAACAAAATAAATAGTAAATAACAAATAATGCACACACATATATGGCATGCATTAAATGTCTATTTTATTTAAACTTATACTCCTTATATAACTGATCTGTGCTTAGTGGTATACACTCTGAACTGTTAGATTTTACTGCTCCAACACATCACAGCAGCTTCTCCTTTCTCTCACCTTTAAACGCAGTGTTACTGTTAACATCAGTTTTAAACCAGAAACGCCACACACGACCGGTAAAGCAGAATATTTCTGCGATAGTTTGTTTACAACCGGTTGAGATTTGAGAGTGAAAAACATTGCAGGAGTTTTTCCTCTAGCCGTGCATTTGTGGGTGACGAATTGTGCTACTTTGTCAAAATGTGCTACCGCAGTGCATATTTATAGTTAGCTCCCTACATAAAACTGTACATAGGATAATCTGATAGCCTAAATAGCCATATTAGAAAATGTTTCCAGCAGTAAAATCATAAGTAGGATATTTTGGTAAATCAGGAATGGTGCAGTCCAGTCCTGGAGGGCCAGAATCCTGCACAGTTTAGCATTTTCATATTTAAATACACCTGATTCAACCCAGCAGCTAATAATTTAGCAGGTTTCCAGGACCACAGTTCACCTCCTATGGCCTAAATGGGTGGGACAAATTGTTAGAACAACTGTGCTCCTTACTGCTGCAGGCTGTGGATAATGTCTGTTCATGGCACCTCTACGTCAGTGGAATAAACAAAGTGCAAAAATGAAACAAAGGACTTGAAATGGAATATATTTTAACTGCTACCTGATTCAATAAAATATGCCTGGACTTTAATATCTCTAATAGTAAAAATAAGATATTTTCAGATATTTTTATGAAATTTCTGAATTTTTTTATATCTATTCTAAGACTTGAAGACTTTTAAAGGATACGTGGGAAACCCTGCCATACTGGACCCTTTAACTGTCAAAATTTCTAACCCAAGTCGTCCTCAAAGACGACAGATAATGGCCTGAAACCAGCCCTACATCAAGGTAGTTTTAGAATGAGAATTGAATACTGCGTACAGGAAAGCAATTCCTTATTGCAAAACTACAAGGGAGAAAACGTATTTGAGAGATTACTTATTAAATAGTACTAAACACATGAATCATCTATAGTCTTGCTATTTTATTTCACACATACTCTGTCGTTCAACTTTTGTGGAAGCAAACCTATAACAAAATGACTGACTGAAATCATTGCAAGTAGATTTTAAATTTAAATTGATTCATTTCTCAATCTTTCATGCTATTTGTCCTGGTATTTTCTCTTATCATAGTCTCATTTATCAACAACATTGTTTACAGTTGTTTATATAGCATGTAATCACAGAATATAGATATTTCATGTCATTTTCTTACAAGAAAAGGAAAAAACATGAAAAACAACAAAAATTAAGCTATGAGGTTTTGGTCCAACAAAAACGATACATGCACAGACCGGCCCCTTCATGAAGTCCATCTCCTTATATCTACACAGGACACTTTATCCATTTTATCAGCTCCATTTACTATATAGGTGCACTTTGTAGTTCTACAATTACAGACTGTAGTCGTTAGCCCCCTTTTACCCTGATCTTCAGTGGTCAGGACCCCCCCATGGACCCTCACAGAGCAGGTACTATCTCAGCACAGCAGTAACACTGACGTTGTGGTGGTGTGTTAGTGTGTGTTGTGCTGCTCTGAGTGGATCAGACACAGCAGAGCTGCTGGAGTTTTTAAACACCTTACTGTCACTGCTGGACTGAGAATAGTCCACCAACCAAAAATATTTAGCCAACAGTGTCCTGTGGGCAGCGTCCTGTGACCACTGATGAAGGACTAGAGGATGACCAACACAAACTGTGCAGCAACAAATGAGCTATCGTCTCTGACTTTACATCTACAAGACGGACCAACAAAGAAGGTGTGTCTAATAACGTGGACAGTGAGTGTTTTAAAACTGATAATAATAAACCCAAATATTACCTGCTCTGTGGTGGGGTTACAGATTTTGCATTGAGCATTTTTTACTACTGCTTTTCTCAAATGTAAAGTAATCCAACACCACTGAAGTGCTGGTTTACTGACATGCACGTGTGTGTTATTCAATAGTGCATACGCACATCAGAAATTGTTTTGTGCTATCGGTATTTTCTATTGCTAATACTGATATCGTATTTTTGTCCCAGTGTCAGTGCAATGCTATTTTTGCGAATAGTGGAAAAATTCTGTATCTTTACATCAACATATCTGATGGATTTGTTACCAACCACTAAAATATTACAGATGGCCACTTGTGATTTGAAGGACTGTTGATTTAGGAGACTGTGAACTTCCGTTCTCAGTGAGCCAGTTGGTATATTTGTCAAAACTGGCATTTAAATATTAAATACAAATACTGCAAAGCAACCTGAAGTGACATTTATTTAAAGGATATGAAAATGTTATTAAATTCTTAATTTATAATAAGGTTATAACTAGATAAATATCACTTAAAAAAAGGTAAGAAATTTGTGAGAAAGCTCTCTATTGTACTGTATTCATTTTCTATACAAATGGAACTAAACTGAAGGGAACTCCGTCTGGTTTAATTATTACATTCAAAACTCCTTCTTAAGTAAACTGACACCTCAATGATATTAATTATATGTTTGCACCCTCTATATTTCAGCCTTTATGCTTGGATTCGATTTGATTCATGTCCTTTGAAAGGAACAGAAGCGTGCTATTTTGATTATTTTTTTCAGGGCAGCAGGGTTTGTGTTTTGGTGAGTAATGGCAGGCGCAGGCCTCGGGGGAGACAGGCTTTGTGTTGATCTTACCACAGAAAGACTGGATGCCTTCCCTTCTGTATTCCTGTAGCCGTCGAATCTCCCTCCGCAACTCAAACTCCACTAAGAGAGAGGCAGAAAGAGAGGAACCCAGTTTACCATTTATACTCACTGCTGACTGTTGTGAACTTTTCACCCCACTAGATCCAGAGAGCTGTTGCTGTACAGACTGTTGGTATCTAGACACACAATGAGCGAGTGAATCTGTTCCCATGACCCAGCTCACAACCCAACACTCTCTCATAACACATTAAATAATAACATGCACATAGGGGAGCTAGTCACTAGATAGCATCGGTTTATACAGCCATTCAAATCATGCAAACAAATAAAAATGTTTACAGCCTGTCAGAAGCTGAGGACAATAGATTCTTCTGAGATTTGAGTTTTCTCATAGTTACTTCCAACAAGTGAGAAAAATGTTAAATAAATTTCTTTAAAGATGTTAAAGAAAAAATCCTGTAACAAATCTAGCCTGAAATAGCAAACACTGATATTGACTGATATGTTAACTTTCCAAAAGTTTAAAAGCCAACAACACTTTCAAATAAGAAATATCATGTTGTTATTGGCCGAAGTTTCAATACTCGTATCAGCAAAGAAAAAGTGGTAGCATTCCACCTCTATCGCCTTATCTTTAATATTTACTGCAAACTGACAAAGGAAACATTTTCATTCATTAAAAAAGCTGAAAAGCTTAGTGTTCCCTCACTTCTGACATCTATTGCAAGACAAATTCATATTAGGTTGTATGTAATGCAGAGTAGCGTGCTGGGTTAAATACTCACGAGCATGGCTCTCAATGAACTTGTCATGCTCGACCGGTCCTACCACCCTGGCAAATCGCCTCATGGCATCATACAAGTCCTGCACCTCCTTCGGGTAACGTCGCTCCAGTACTGTCAACATGGACAGACAGACAGACAAAATGAACCTCTCATACTCACAGAAGAAACACAGCCAACATCCTTACTAAACATAAAGCCTGTTTTTGACTGTGGCATAGAAAAGAGTCCTGCTGTGCCCACTGGCTCAGTAAACATCTCCCTGATGAGCTTTCATGCAGCACAGAATTCCATTCAGGCCCCTTGAAGGCTCCAACTAGCAGATGCATCTGAGAAGTGTCTCGCTGCCACTGCTGGTTAATAGGCAGAGAGAGTGAGGTGTGATTGGGGTGAAAGAGGAGGTGTTAGTGTGCTTCTGCTAGCTCTGCACCATGTGTTTCATGGAGAAACATGCAAAACAGAAAAGGGACCTTCTCAGCCCCAAGCATTTACCTCTGTTTTCCTAAAGAGAGCTGAATTAACAGTAGTGAAAATAATAATATAATTATAATTTTAATTAGAGATAGCACTAACCCAATAGCCAGTAACAGCATCGGGTCAATACCAGCAGGGCTGGATCACATTACAGAGGTTAAAAAGAACCTGATCTGATTGTGTAACAAATCTAGCCTCATTTAGCCCAATGTTAAAGGAAAACTGCACCATTTTTTAAATTTCTGCATAATTACATCATTCACATTTACAATTTTGAAGAAATCAGTAGAATTTCCCTTCAACATAATAACAATGAGTAGACTGAGTGTTGCAATTAGAGATGGCGCCAGTCTCATACAAAGTATCAGTATCAGGCCATTTCATCTGCCGAAAATGCTGAATTGGTATCTGAGGAAAAACAGAATGAATGTAATCCAATTCTGTAACACATCTATCTGGAAATGCCACTCACTCACACTGTGTGATGTGATGTTGCTGTGTATTTCTTCCTGTGGGGTAGTAAGGTGAGCATGATACACTACTTTTTAGATGCCCATCTTAAGTGAATTGCTTCAATTAAAATTAGCTCATTTTAAAGTTGTTTTTAAAGGTGCAGTACATAAGATTTAGAGGGATCTGTTAGCAGAAATGAAATATAGAATACAAAATCATGCTTTCATTAGTGTATAATAACCTGTAACTACAAATCGTTGTTCTCATTAGCTCACAATGAGCCCTTCATATCTACATAGGAGGCAGGTCCTACAGTAGCCCAGCATGGACAAACCAAACATTGGCTATAGAGAGTGCTTTTCACATTTTTATGTTGAAGCGGCACCTTAAATTTGGTTGAGCTATAGCACTGGTCACAAGATGTAGAAGGAAGAATCAGTGGTTGCTCGCAGCGCTGGCTTATAATTTTGTGTTGTGATAAGTTTCAGAAGGCAAATTTTGACAAATCTAGGGTCAGACTTATTATTTACAAAAAAGCAAGGGAGAATGAATCTTCGTCGTCAAAGAAACAAAAACGTGACGGCCACCACAGATTCTACTACACCATTGGAAAGGGTGGTGTGAGGGAGGGGAATTCTGTTGATTGCAATCTACAACCTCACCACAAGATGCCACTAAATCTTACACACTGCACCTTTAAAGGAAAAAAAAAATTCAGTTTAAGTTTTAGAAAAGAAAAAGTGACACTCTGCCATCTCTAGCTAAAACTGAAAATAACAGCAATTTTGGCATGTTCTGTATTTCTGTATAGGTTATTGTATTATATAAATAGAGTACTGCGCCATCCGTTAAGTGCAAGTTTCAGACTGAACGCTATGGATCTGAAAGGATGTGTAGAAGAGCAGCTGTTACTGAGGAAAGAAAATAGACAAGAAAGAACACTTGCAAATCAAACAAGGAAGCGGCTGGTGTTCTCAGAACAATGGACTGACCACCCCAGAGTCCAGACCTCAACATCACTGAATATTTTTGGGATTACTTGGATTGTGAGCCAGAAAATGCAAGCAACTTCTAAGACAAAGCTTTGGAGGTGTGGAAAAACTGCACATTTCCTAGAAAAACTGAAAGCAAGACTCCTGAAAAAAACGCTGTAAAAATAGCAAAGGGTGTACATAATACCAATAAAAGTAACATTATCATTTTTTAAGTTGCCGGAGTAAGTTTCAGCCAAATTTGTTTTCTGTTTCTGTTTTTTTTCTCTTTTTTAGCCAATGCTGAAAAATGAACATTTGTATTTATTGGCCATTTTGATGGGAGGTTAAATAAAAGAAGGGTCTTTGACTTTTGCACATTCCTGTACATATATGTAACTTGTATTCTTATGGTTTCCTTGGTTTCTGGGACCCTATGCAGTTGCCTGCTTTTGCTTAGTGCAAAGTCCACCCCTGCAAACACATACACAGTGATCCGTAACAGATATCCAGCAGTGCTGGGCTCTGCACTTGGTTCAATGCGCACAGCAGAGAAGCGTGAGGGCTAATGGCCTTGAGACTGAGCGTCAGGTCAAGCTGCTTCGCTCTCCTAAAGGGGATAAACCAGCACTGCTGTGAGCCATGAAGCCTCGGCCACTGCTTTACTGTGCGCCTCTCGCAAACATACACACACACAATTTCAGACAGTCTCCATGACAACCTGCCTGCAGCTCCACGGTAACTATTGGCTCTCTTTTGTCTTGAGAGAGCAGGAGATAAGGAAGGTGGCAGAGGGCTGATAAATAAATAAACAGAAAAGTCGGCCTTGTGCATCCCTGTGCTCAATGCTGTTCGTGAAAACACCATGGAGGTTTCTGTCTAAAAAACAAAAACAAAGAACAACTGGATTGGATAAACATTCATGGCTAGCAGAAATTGCTGTGACACGAGTGGGGGGGGCTTCCATTTACTGATAGCTCTGACCCTCGTGCTCCTGGAGAGTACAGATGAATGGAAGCTCATGAAGCCGCCATCTCTTTTATCATTAGAGGCAGGGTGTTCATTTCATGGTGGACTATTCATGGAAGAGCAATTATGGCCATTGCATGCCGCTCTGGCACTGGTCCAATCGGACTATTCTCAGCCTTCGTCGTAAATGCTCGCACGCTAATGTTATGGTGGTCAGGGAGATTCATTTCATATGAGCAGGCAAAGATCTGTAGATGTGCGTGCAGCTTTAGTAATCTGAGTGTGACTGGTACCAGGATTGATAGCACTGAACAATGACGCATTGTTTAATACCTGAACATTTGGTACCTATAATGCTCGCGTGGTGCCCTATAACCTTATATTGTCCGCTCTAGTCATTGTGATGATAGTGTCAAACAGTGTGATGACAGTGTAACAACTCTGAAGAAGTCTTACTCTGAAACTTGCGCAGGTTTATGAGTCCATGGTCCCGAATGATCCTGAAAGAAACAACAAAGTTTCAATGTTTCAGTGTACAAGTGGAAAAACTGGACAAACAAGCTACAACCTGCCTGTGAACGGTTAGTACAGTTGAGCTTTAAATGAGTACTCAATGGCAATTTAATTAACATTAATTCCAGGTTAGGGCTGAACAATATAATCTGATAATCGTTATTGTAATATTAGTCTCGCCTAATGTCAGAGAGTCTGGTGCATTTTGTCGAGGGGAAGAACAACCTACTTTGACAGGAAAGGGCCTCTGACAGAGAAGCAAAATAACCAACTAGGGCTTTTTCTTTATTGTGTGTTGTGAGTGGGCCTGTCATGATCATAAAATTTTACCCTATACTTAATTTTCATATACAAATCTCAATTCCAAAAAGGTTGGGACAAAATAAATAAATTTAGCAAATAAAATAAGCAAATATATGCAAACCAAAAGCTGCAACTGAATGCCCATGACTTTCGATCCCTCAGATAGCACTGCATTAAAAAACAGCTTCCTTCTGTGATGGATATCACCACATGCACATGGCTCAAGAATACTTTGACAAACCGTTGTCAATGAACATTATTTGTTGCTGCATCCACAAAAGCAAGTTAAAACTGTACTATACAAAGCGAAAGCCATATATCAACAACTTCCAGAAATGCTGCCGACTTCTCTGGCCTTGAGCTCATCAGAAAAATGGACTGATACACAATGTAAACATTAGTCAACCTTCCAGACTGTTTACAGAAATGATGTGAGTGGCCCGGTTGTGTTCTCCAAAAAGGACCATCCAAATTGTTACCAATGTAAAGTTCAAAAGCCAGGGTCTGTCATGGTATCGGGGGTGTATTAGTGCCCATGGCACTATCATGTACATCTGTTATGGCTTAAATATTCACATTTTGGAGCAACATTGCCTTTTGGACAATGTCTTATTCAGGGACATCTATACAACACCAAGCCACACTGCATGTGTTACAATAGCATCACAGACAGTGCGGGTCCTAGATTGGGCTGCCTGCCTGCTATCTACCATTGAAAACATGTGAAGCGCAATGAAGCGCAACGTATGACTACATAGGCCCTGAACAGTTGTGCAGCTGAAAACCTGTATTATTGAAATGAAGGAAACTGGATCAGCTGGCGTCTTCAGTCTCCAGACAATTATCAAGTGTTGTTTTAAGGAAACGTGATGTAACACAATGGTAAACATGCTCCTGTTTCAACTTTTTCTGGATCGTGTTGCAGGCATTTAATTATATACTTGTCCCAAAAAAGTTAAATAGGCAAAATGTCAAATATTCTGTTTTCGAAACTGTCTTCAACTAAATACGGTAAAAAAGAATTCACTAACCACCGATTTCTGTAGTTATTAGCATTTCAACTTTTCTTGGAAGTGAAGATTCTAATTATTGTTTGTAAATATTACTCAATATTAACCACACAAGACTGATGTGGCTGTAAGTTTTCAATCAAATCAATATCATATCACTGATTCACCAATTAAATTATTTCAAGGCGAATCACAGCTGCAATATGTAGCAATATAATCACAACATTAGTGCTTTGTCCATATTGTGCAGCCCTACCCTAGGTTTAATGAAAGTATTTGATATTAAGTTGTGTACTTGATAGCAGTGGTGACATGGCTCAGTGTGGTCAGTGAGGCTCTGTTATATGAGCCAGCAATCTAGGATCTGTTTTTGTATCTAAAGTCACCATAAAGGAGGAGAGTAATAGATTCTAGTTCAGCCCATCTTCTGTGAGGATCTTCATCAATTTAGACAAGGGCTTCAATCTCATTCCCAGCAGGAAGGCTAAGAGAACAGCAGTGGCCTCGGCCCACTGCGCTCAAAGTGCACACGTCAAAGGGACCTTGCATACCTCAGCTGCCATAACATGCTGCTCTACTTACCCTAGACAGCTACGGCTCATTAAAACTGATTTACACCCAGATCCTTTACAGTAAACATCATCCGGGGCAACTCAGCTATGCATCAAACGCAAACAAGCCCAACGTTGCTATGTAGGCTGCACTGGTAAAGTCACCAATCATCAGGAATGTATAGAAAACTAAACACAGTCTTCCAGGGAATTTCAACCAAAGCAAACTGTCTTTTCATACTTCGTTTTTTGATCAGGCAATCATGACATCCACATCCGCGTGCTAGAAAAACGGCTGACATTCAGGAAACAGTAAGGCATCCGACACCCTCTAGTGGTTCTCAGGTCAGAATTCAAGTATATTTCAAACTCACTTTTTCCTTCGCTGTCTCTCTTTCAGTCTTGAATGGTATATGTCCACAACCGCAACTTTAAGAGCTACAACAACAAAGCAGATTATACAGGTCATTTTACATGTCATTTGCATGATCTGCATGCTGAATGACAAAAACAGTAACAATATATTGTTTAATATTTAAAATGACACATTAAAATATTTAAAGATATTAATTAATTAACTTTAAAAATAAATATTTTAACACTATGAAATGATAAACTTTTGACTGAAGTGAAAAAAGATTTCACAATTATTGGCACCCTTAGCACTAAAGTGCAGTGTGCAGGTCAATGGACAAATGCTGGTTTTGTACTCCAACACACTAGATCTAAAATTTGTAAAACATAATTTAATAAAGATGATGTTATTTTGTCTGATAGATCTCACAAACTAGGGGAACTACATAAAAAACAGGTGAGACCCGTACACATTGGTTCAGCTAAAACAGAACCTGATGTTCTGCACTTCATTGTTTCATTCAGAGTGCTAGTGTTCAGAGCCAAAACAACAACAAAAAAAATGCCATTGTTCAAATACTTACAGACTGCACTGTTTTTCCAATGTTTATAGAAAAGAGAAAACAATCTGGATGGATATTCATCCAAGCAAAATTATCCAAAACATTTTATATTCCTCGATTAGTGCTTTTGTATTGCACCACTCTTCAATCTGCACCATGTTTTTTAGTAGAATACAGTATGAGTTTTGATTATTGACTTAAAAGTGCTCATATTAGAAGTGGACATTTTATCTGCTGTGAGGTGAACAAGGTAATAAACACCTGTTTCTTTAGATTTGACTGTTATTTGTTCTGGTACATCACATGCATTTTACCCACTTGTTTTATTGAGACGAGCAACATTTATAACATAGCTTACTGTAGAGAGAATTAATAATCAAGCCTTATTTGTTTGTGTGTATTACTACCAGAGTTTACATTCAGCTTGTTTTCATAAAGGGTGCCAATAATTTCATATCTGGCTTTGTTTCTCTGCCTTTATTGCACTTACCGTGAAGAATATCAGAGTCGTCGTCTACAAAATCAATATCTTTCAAATCCCATTCCGCATAGTTATCAAATTCCTAGCATAAGACATAACGAGAGAAACTGCATTAGTCATTTACTGAAAAATAACAGGCATTCACAAGGTTTTCTTTCTGCTATGTGGCTAATACAAAATGCATGGTATGCTGAAAGAATGCACTATAAGAGTGCTATATTCAATTGCATTTAAATACATCTTTATTATACACATAAACAAGTGTAATATATAACATACATCTATCAAAGAGCATCAGTTTAAAACATTTACCCTATAGGCTACTTGGTAAGTCCTTGTGAGTGCAGATATATGGTGGGCAGTTAATTTAATGTAAACATGTTTGCTTTCACTCTCCCGTATGTTCCTAAGTTCCTGCAGGTTAATGATTCCCAGACCTTTGAGGCCTCCTGTGGTACAATGCCTCGTCCATTTGCCAGACTTATAATTAGCCACAACATCTAAAATGATGCAGACGAAAAAAAAAAAAAACGGCTTAAGTATAAAAAGTAGACGCTGTATATCACTCTCTTCTTAATGGTCCGTTTCACTGCTTTTGCATCATATTCTTACTTAATATCTGTACTCAAACTGAATTTTATCTTAAACAGGCTCACTACATTTATAAACGATCTTATGAATTAATAAATAAATATATAACACTCACAGAGCCTGCATGCTTTGTTTTTTACACTTTTAATCTTGCCGGAATCAATCGTTATCAGCAGAGGGCAGTACAGAGCTGTGAAACTATGAGGTTTGAACACTCCAGTTCAAATATGTGTTGTTGATTTTCTAAGTGAAAATAAGTTAACACATTCTCTACACAGAACACACTTAAATATGGCATTTTTCTGCCGGTTTTAGTGCTCAATTTCTAGTTATTGGCTGAGTTTAACAAAACAAAACATACAGTTTAAATTTGTGCCAAACCTTTTTATATTTCTATGTTAAATTCACCAAATTAACAGTAGATGTGTATAAATGTGCAGAGGTGTGTTCTCTGTAGAGGATGTGTTCTTATTTTCACTTTGGCCAGGAGTGCCCAAATATGACTGTACACACAAAGTGTGATTGTGAATGCTCTCCCAGTGAAAGCATTTAAAACAGAATGCTGTGTATCACATAATGCACCAATATATACACTGTACACTGCACACTACTTCTCATGGTAATATAAAGAATAGTACACGGTATGCAACAATTACTGTCATGTGCCGTGTACCATACTACAGGGTCACATGACAACCAATGAATATGTTGCACTATGGGATGCAGAAGCCAGCATCACAAAGATAACTCTAGCTGCATACTGAAATATGATGTCAGAGTAAAATTCCACCTGGGACTGAGAAATACTACTTACTATTCTTGGGCACATTCAGTGTGCAAGCAGTATGAAGCAGGCTACTTTGAACACAGTCAATGTGTCTGAATTTTACTAAAGCTGTATCTTATCACAAAATCTGTGCATTCTAATTATGTTCTGCTTGCTTACAGACTAAGAAAGACCAAAGAAATAGTAAGGATATACATGTGCTGAAAAACCTGATTACTGAGCTTAAATCCAGCTCCCTTTATCGGATTTCTAGGCCTTAATCCAATCTAAGAAATCCAAGTATGCTGTTTACATGACCACTTGAATAATCAGATAACTGACGGATTATTAAACTGACTGGATTATTAAGTGCATGTAAATGCACTCAATGCTATAGAGCAGGGGTCACTAATCTTGTCCACAAAGGTCTGGCTTGGCTGCAGGTTTTCATTTTAATCAAGCAGAAGCACATCTGATTTCACTTATTTTATCAAACAACTGGTTAGTTATATGAGGTTTGCTTCTGTTTGGCTGGAATAAAATTGTACAGCCACACCAGCCCTTAGTAGGGAACTGGTGATCCCAACTATAGAATCACTAGGCGAACTCTGGAGGAGAGGTGAAACAGTTTTGTTCTGTAGGTAAACATCTTTGGTGTTTGAAGAAAGTTGCTATGATTGCTGCCATTGTTGAAGGAAACCTCCTATCAACACGCTTCTGAGATTTACACCTGCATTTAAAAAGTGGAGCAAATCAATGCAAACCTCTAAGACAATATATAATATGCCGTACTTACAACATCTCCACCCATTTTTTGCTGAATCTTACCTCCACTGTGTATATATGAGAGAGAGAAATACATTTTGCATGCCACATAAACTGCATGTTTATGCTTATATGCCAGTTTTGTACATGCACGTTTTTTGGGCAAAAAGCATCCAATTTACGCCTGAAATTGGCATAAGAGGCTCTGTACATCTGGCCCTGATTGGTTCATTTTCAGTTCCAAACCACCCCTTCACCTGCTTTGAAAACCATGCCACATTCTCAGGGCAACATACTGGAAAAGTCAAGTTTTACTGGGTAATGTTATAATCAGTTCTTGAAGGGGAATTCCACTAGTTTTTAAAAATACTACATGATTAAGATGTAAACAAAGTTATTTAGAGTGGTCTGGTGTGAAATACTCTGTTCTAGAGGAACTTATTGTGTCAAAATTGTTTACAGTGGTGATGACAGGAACCAGAAGTCTAAAGAGTTTAATACAGCTAAACGATCCCTCACAGAACGTTATTGCATGAAATGGTTGAGAATACACTACCTGATTCCTGAGACATTGTTTTATGATAGTTATGAGATAAGCTTCTGGTCTAAATCTTATTTTTTATATATATTTATGGAAGAGAGGTACATGCAGGACATTGTGAGGCAAAACTCATTAAAAAAACAGAAGACGTGCAGACTCATTGGTGGTTTTGTTGTAGACACTGCAACCCACCACCACTTATCACCACCACCGTGTGTCAGTAAGTTTCTCTACAAATAACCATTTCACATCGAACCACTCTGAATTACTTCTGATTACATCTCAGTGATTGAATTATGCTGAAATTTTGAAAAATCTCAGGAACTCAACCTTTAAGCAAATTCTACATAGTACCCATTGAACGGCACACCTTGTCAATGTTTATGTGCTTTCATGCAAAGTATATTAAGGTTAAGTGTGGCAAAAAAGGACTTGAACTTCAGCATCCTAAATGCACTGACATAAAGAGCTCTTTGTTAGTTTTGAAGCACATTTACAAAAATCCTGGGCAAATTCCAGGTGTCTGATTACAATGCTTGCTATCTTCAGGCAAATGTTTTTGGCAAAGCTGCATTCAGAAAACAGCACACTGACCTCCATGAAGTCTGCTCGAGCAGGCATGTACCCAGCCATATCTCTGGACAGCTGAGAGTCAAAAGAGGGTCTAGGAGGATCATCAGTGGCTGATGAGAATGAAGAGAAAAAATTATAAACCAGTAATAACATTGTTAAGTTGAAGCCAAAGTACTGAAGGTATTTTAGCAAATTCACATGTTCTGCTTGTGTGTCACTCCATGATCAAGACTCTACCAAAGTACATTAATGGCAGCCAAGTGAATTCAAGTACTCCGGTTTTAAAAACATATTGGACTGAAAAAAAAACCTGATGCTAGTCATGCATGCAGAATAAATTACAGTAATTGTTACTGTGGATATGCAGGTGTACGTTATGATATCTCCTGCTCTAATGCTGATAAAGGATGAAGATACAGTTGTGTAAAAATTAAATGTACCCAATTTTCCCCTTATTAAACATAACACTGCAAACTGCATGTCTACATCATCACACACTAGCCTCAAATCATGTCAAGTTGTTATGTAATCTCAAATAAACCTGCTTAATCAGTCTGACACTGCAAAACAAACTCTTAATCTATAAAAACGGGCAAAAAACAAAACAGCAAAAAACAGTAGTAGCAGCAGTTATCTTGAACACCGATTTTTATCTGTAACACATGTCTGAAACCACATCAGCAAGTCTTTTTGAGATTATTTACCACCTTGTTGCAGTCTGAGGCGAGTGTTATTATTTAGGCACGCAGTTTGAACAATGCTAACTGTTGATCTTAACCATAGGCAGAGTCAACCTTGCATTTTAAATAACAACAACTGTCTGACACAGTACTGATATTATTGACCATTCCCAAGTAAACACTGTTGGGGGTCTCTTACGTTTGAATGGGATAGCACTGTCTGCTGTCCGAGCCTCCTCCATCTGCCTGAGACTGAGCAGAGTGGAAGAGAAGAGAGGGTTGTTGATGAAGTTCTTCATGTAGTGGCTTTCACACTCCTCCTTGGTCTTGGTGCGCATTTGATAAGCCACATCCTGCCTATAAAACCATGAGAATTTAAATGAATACTATATCATCCTTTGGCCATCGGTGAAACTAGTATCTCACCCAGTAGAAATGTGCTCAACATACATGTGTGGCACTGTGAGACAAATAAACTGATAACACAGATAAAAATACTGTAACATGATTGTTAATTTTTTGGTTTACTTTAACAAGGTACAGTAAATTAAGATGGCAATTACATGTTTTTTCTAAAATGAGACTTATTCAGAAATTCATGATGCCCATAAAAAGTCTGGAAACAACCTCCCTTCTTTTGAAATGTTGCATGCATTGTCTGATTTTTGCCATCTCTATGTAAGAAAATACATGCACAAAGGTTTTGTTACAGTAGAAGAGCTATATTTGGTTACAACACGCAACTTCATGTACAATCCCACCACCTACAAATGGGTGCAAGGTTTGAGTGCTGAGTGCTGACATCACAACAAGGGGATAACATTTATTCCCAATGTGGTGCTTGTGTCAGTTTCAGTTTTCAAAAAGAAAAACTGCATGACTGAGACAGATTTCTTTGTTGTTGCCGAAAAAGAATATCCATGTAACTAAGAGATTTATTATATTTATTAAAATATTTTTGAAAAGATTCTGTGTATATGTTGTATAATGAAGTGGCTAGCATGTGTTGATATCAACATCACAGCCTCCTCTTCTGAATCCTACATACTTGATAAACTCTTTCAGAAGATATGATCATTATTTGGCTAACACCTACAGGAAAATACATATAAGGTGTCAACTATACTGACCAATTTCCAAAACCACAGTCCATGACAGCCTCCAGGAGGGCCATCTCCTCTTGAGCTGTCCAGCCAGGCTCAAGTATGGGAAAATCTGATGTCTAGGAAAA
The DNA here is from genome assembly GCF_904425465.1 of Colossoma macropomum. Lineage (NCBI taxonomy): Eukaryota > Metazoa > Chordata > Actinopteri > Characiformes > Serrasalmidae > Colossoma > Colossoma macropomum. The sequence goes on along the minus strand of NW_023494786.1, from coordinate 7,573,667 downwards.
AGAGAAGGTTTCAGCTGCAGAACAGTTTTCTTTTTTCTCCACTCATAGATAAAAAAAAAACATAAAAACAAAGTGCTGGCTTGTGGATTGTTCACTGGAAATTCTACAACAGGCTTCACTTTACTTACCATGATCTCATATTTGTGGTCACTCTGGTGTTTTTTATACTCATAGCCCCTTGTAAAACACTGTAACAGAAAACAAAATAAACTATACTTGCATCATATTTGCCAGTATCTGCAGTGCACAGTTGATTAACTCAAACAATACATTTTTATATATTTCCCTGTTCGCTTGAAACTTAATAGAGGCCAATGGCACTCAAGGGTGAAAAGAGCTTGAGCTTTCCTTTAACTCTCCTGTTGTTCTCACATTTACTAACAACTTTTATCTTTGAGGTCGACTTGACTCGAGCAATTTATACCTCTGAGAAATAAAGTTCTTGTGGGAATTATGTTTTCCCCTCCATGATGTATCTATCAGTGGTTCTTTCACTACTACAGGGTTGGTTATGTTAGGTTAGGGCTCTAAAGCAGAGTGAAGTTTTTTGAACATTATAATTTTGCATGCTACCATCAATATCATCCAAAACCACCAAAACAAATGTGTAAAATGTTGATATTACATGTGTACAGGACACTGAAAACACATCATGTTAATTGTATGTTTACTCAGTTGTCCTCATTAAATTACGAAAAGTCATTAAACATTAAATGGGGTCAAATTCACCCCAAAAGATAATAGGAGGGCTAAGACATTTCTGGACAATGCACAATATAGCTTCCACACAAGTCAATGATACCCGCTTCAGAATCACACCTGAAGACAGAGGAGAAAAGGTGATGGTCCACATTCAGCACACTTTATGTATGGTTCCACCAAATATGATGAACATCCCCGACAAGGAGGCTTGTCAAAAGGGTCATCTGCAGACAAGAATGATTAAAAATGCTCAGGGATTGTTCTCATCACACAGTATCATCAGTCAATTCTACAGCACAAACTAATTTACAGTACACTTGTCACAGAGGCAGCAGAGGTGAGGCTTTATTGCCTCCCACAATAAGACAACAAGACATAAAGATATCAGCATTAAACTTTTTACCAGGGAGTCACCAAACTATGTCTGTTGTGGGCCAAAGGGCAACACAAAATACAAATTCAAAAGAAAAATAAGAATTTAATACATTACATTCTGTATATAATTACAATTGTTCTCTCTTTGGGTAACTTTTTCTTGGGCCAAATCCAACGTCCTCACTGGTCAACTTTGGGGAGCCCTGTTTTAAACTCACCGGCCACTTCATTATAAACATCTGCCTTACAGGTCCAACTTTGAGCCAACTTCTAGAATAATCAGCAGTCAGTTTCAGCCCACAGAACCACTACTACCTGGATATATTTGGCTTGTGGACCATTCTCAGCATGTCAGTGACACTGCTGTGCCTGATACACTCATGCCACTTATCACTTCAGTGGCACTGTGTTGAGAATGGTCCACCTAAAAACATCTTGTCCTGTGGAGCTGACCAATGATTGAATGCAGCAGAGGGTAGCTAATAAACTGAGCATAATGAGCTACAGTCTGTAACTGTACACATATATAGTTAGCGGTCCTATAAGTTAAGTTAGTAGGTGGACCTCATAAAGTGGCCAGTGAGTGGAAAGAAGAACTTAAGTGCCTCCTAATGCAGTGAATACTGAGTCTCTATAGCGCTTCTCTAAACTCAGCCAGCACATGACTTCACTTATTGATTCTTATGTAGAAACACTTCTAGACTACACTGCAAAAGGAAGCTTAACGTGACTGACAAGACCCCTTTGTCCACACTGTTTAGCTAGCGGGCTGCTGGCTTTCCATCTAATCCAACTGTGTCCTCTCCCGTTACTGTTTGGTTACACCTGACTCAGAGGAGCTAGATAAACAATAATATTCACGCACTTCTAAGACAATACTTACTTCCAAAGGATGTGAGGCGGTCCATATTTCTGTTTAAAGGTGAACAGATTTACTTAATGTTTACTGCCGTAATGCAGCCGGTAGCTTTTTGTTGTTTTCAGGCTGGTTTATAGCTACTAATGTTACATTAGCTATTAGCAAAGCTAAGAGCTAAGCTAGTCTGATAGGGTCAGACTGTCGCGCTGTGCTGCTGGTACATCGGCCCCGCATTTACAAATGGAGCACAGAACAGCAGAAACGATGTGTAAAATGCACATTTAATGTTTAGCAGCGCATTACAGAGATATAAGACTCTCGCTAGCTGCTGGTGCTCGAGTTAGCAGAGTTGCTAACAAGCAAAGAGCCATGCAAAAGAAGAGCTATCTTGAAGTAGCGCTCCCTCTACCGGCGCCTGCGGTGCCTGCACGACCATACATGAAGGCAACATCATCCATGTGCTGTCGAGGTAGATTCACAGAACACAGCAGAGCTTTGCAACAGACGTGGTCTACGTAGCTTTACAGAAGCCTGGACGTCAAAGAAAAGAAAAAAAAAGACTGTTTAAGGCCAATTCCACCAATTTTTCAGTCCTTGAAATGTAAACAGTCATTCAGAGAGGTTTGATGTGAAATGGTTCATTGTAGAGGAACTTATAGACTGTTTTTTTTCTACAGTGGTGGTGATGGAAACCAGGGGAAACCATGCCTACAACACAAAAATAGCCATTTTATTTACTATACAAAACCACCAGTGAACCTAAATCTGTCTTCTGAGCTTTTATAAATAATGTTGGTGATGGTAAAAATGGTCATGAACCTGAAAAGAAAAGGTTTTCCTTGGGGGCTGTTTTGCCTTGCAATACTCTGCATGTACTCCTCCACCACTGAAGGATTAAAATACATAGATTAAAATACGTTTTAACCCAAAACTTGATCACTAAACTTTCATTAAACAATGTGTCAGACAGCAGGTCACATATATCTAATTATTTCATGTAGCAACTTTCTGTGAGGGAGCTCTCAAAGGTATTCACCTCTTCAGATGTCTGGTTCCTATCACTACCACTGTGAAAAATTCTGACTCAGTAAATTTCTCTAGAATGGAGCATCTCACACCAAACCACTCTGAATGACTTTGTTTACATCTCAACCATTTAATTATGTAGATTTTTTTGAAAAATCGGTGGAGTTCCCCTTTAACTCAGATTACACAACAGAAAAATCTGTGCGATAAGGCAGTTACCCCAGTTAAAAGTCAGGAAACTGTCAGAAAAGGACCAGATAGACCAACTGGATGTACAAGGTGAGGGATAAAGCACATGGTAGGTAAATTCAGTATGAGTGCAAAGCAGGATTACAACATCCAGAAACAGTTAGGAGTTCATGTAGGGGTTTGCAGCCATGAAGGTAACTGGAATTCGAGAAGGGTGTGATGATAGACTATCTGTACTATTAATATGTTTTGCACAATTATAAACATGCTAACAGCTGGGATAGGCTCCAGCACCCCACCGCGACCCAGAAGGATAAGCGGTTTAGATGATGGATGGATAAACATGCTACGAGAAGTGCTTGTCATCTTGGGAGCACAGGGCTACTGAATACATATTATTAAGTTGGTTGTAATGTGGATGTCAGTTTTGCACAGTTTCTTAGGTTTTCAAATACATAATATTCATAAGTACATAACCCTGGAGCCAGCCTGTGCTAGACAAGGCAGGAGCAGACAGAAATAAATAAATGAATAAATAAACTTAAGAAACTAACACAAAAATGTCAAAGGACCTATCTCTGAAGTATAGAAATTCATCCTACTTTAATCATTGTCTCACACAGTATATTAGTGAAGAATAATTAAATGTTTGAAAATGTATTTAGCCACAGTCTTTGGACTGGGTATGCTGGTTCAACGATTGTATGATGAATACTCAGATTTCAGTATGTTGGACTAAAGTAACTGCCACTCAATGTCTGAAGTCAGTTGGTAGTTAGAGTGCTGGCTGGTTATAGTTGAAGGAATAGTTCAGTAAAAAAAAAAAATAATATATTATTATCTTCCTCGAGTCAGTCAGCCAAGATGTCAGCCAAGAAGTTTGCTCCTTTTTAGCACTGGAGCTACGAGGTCAGTGTAGGTAACAATCAACTGAATCTTAGCTGCAGTTAGCATAGTGCATTCCTAAATCATTACACAGTTGCCTTGCATGTTAAGTGATTAAGTAACCTCAAGGCAACTAGTTAATGGTTTCTGACGCTGTATGACATACTGTTATTTATAAAACTGCACAAATGTATGGATTTTTACACTTGAAGATGGCTGCTTCTGTTTTTAGCTATGAAACTGTTTTTGCCTAGGTGCTGTTTTTAGCTATGGGATGTATTTAGTGTTAATTTTTGCATAGTATGGTGCAGTTTGAGGCAAATGTGTGATGATTTAGGCAAGCAAAAAGCTAACTGGTGGAGCAAATGTTTCTATTCCTTATTAGCAAACATGTCTTGGCTACTAATCTTACTATTAACTGCTCAGAACGATTAGTTTTAAGGTAATAATTGATTGTAGTCACTAGCTACAATCAAACTTCTGCCCAGAATGCATGTGTGCAAAATACCTCCTGGTATTCAGGAGGTCTCATGTTGGCTGGCTACTCCAGCGTTGGCTGGCTGTTAACTCGCTCACCGCAGCAATGCTGAGGTTTGTTTTCACAATTCTTCCTTTGGAAATGCTCTTTTCTAGTTTGGTAATGTGGTCTTCCACACATTCATTGAGAACTTATATCTCCTCTTTCATCTTCGATTTGAGAAATGAGTAACAATTCACACTTTCCACCAGTCTGTTGGGAAATTAAGCAAGTTTTCAGATTTACAAAAGTGCTACGGCATATTGTAAAGGTTTTCAGAGGCATCACAGGCATAGTTAGAGTTGCTAGACAATAAAGGACCAACTAGGTTAACCAGTTTGCTACAGCGGCACCCTGAGGCAGACCAGTGCTGCACCTGTAGTTAGTTAAGTATATTAAAGACTGAAGCTCGTTGATTGTGGGTAAGGCAGCTAAGTAATGACCTTTCCCTCAATTTGTATTTGAGCTACTAATTTTCCCTAACGGACAGCATAACATCATAATACGTTCGGGTCCCCCCAGAATTTTGAGATTTTCAGACATTCAGGGGGTCCAAGAGGTTAATTGGGAGGTCCTAGACCCCAAGAACTCCCTGTATTTTGCACCTTGCTCAATTCCCTCAAAAGAATTCAAAGAAAACTCTTACATGGTGGACTTCAGTCCCTTTTCAGGTCGCTGGTTGGAGGACGTGAAAGTGAGGAGTCATTAGAGGAATGAGATGCATTCAGTGAGTGAGTTCAAAACACTGACTATTCTTGGCCCACTGAGCAGTCCAGCAAAAGTCATGCCTGTGTCATGTAGCCCATTAGGTTTTTTGCTTTTTCCATTCTCTGTTTGCATCTGAAGAGCACTGGAGACTGCGCATGCTTTGCTTTGTATGTACGCTGCCTATGATGCTAATTATATCGTTTATACTCAGGTCTTTTGTTAATGTGACCACCAGTTGTTTGTTTGTTTTGCCATCCCAGCTTAGGGCATTGTGTAACAGTGCATCTCCTTTTAGATTGTAGAAGCTACTTCATTTGTTTACAACAGTAAAGCAGCACTCACATTGTTGTGAGAAATGGTTTGGTGCATGTCTTCTCCATTAACTTGAATGAGATGTGTTTTTTATGTCCTGACCACAGCGGATAATGACGAAAGGTAACATTATTTTAACCCTGACCCTGCCTTACGCTGACCATGAAATGTGCAGCCAATGATGGCAGGCAATGTTTTCACCTACAAAATTTCAAAATAATGTAAAAATAATGATATTGTAAAGCTTATAGACTCTATTATTATGAACTAATCAGTTATACTGTAAAAAAAACTTCAGAGATCTTCAGGTCGGTAAACATTATGTAATAGAACAAAAACAAAGGGATTTTGGGATGTCATTTTTTGTTAAAAAATAAAACTATTTTTGGTTTCAGTAACTGGTATTGCCTCCTTTGGCAGAACCAACTTTATATAGGCACTTCCTTTAACTGTCAACCAGTTTCTGACATTTAGGCCCAATCACATTTTATCTTTTTACCCCTACCTCTTCTTTTCGAGTGTCACCCTAACCCCTTGGAAGTGAGTTACAAAGGGTAGTGGTTGAAATCTTGCTCTACGAAATGGGACCCTCAAATAAAAAATAAAAAAAAACATTGCTTCATTAACAACCTATTAGTGCTCCTCTGTAGGCGACCCAGCCTGTCTTCAGTGATAGCAGAGAAGGGAAATATTCAGCAACCTCGCTGCTGGGCTTTAGTTACATTTAGGGCATCATATGCTTTCAAAGAGGGGGGATAAGACAATTATTTACTATTGACCACTGCTAATTCATTGGTGATACGAAGCTGAAGTCATCTATTCACCAGCTTCTTGTTTGAATTTTCCTGTTCCACCTTAACTGGTGCAGCAGTTACGTTCTGGTGCTTCAGGCATCAATACTGTTGGACAATTTAAGATGGAACGGGAAAATGAGCTAGTTAGCTACCGAGACATTAGCATACTTTTAGAAATTTTTAATGCTTGTTACGAAGAAAACGATCATAATACATTGAAACAACATTAAACTACGATAATACGATGGTTATTGTAATTTTTTAACAGAGAAAATTCTCACATTTGTGGGTTTCTTCGGTCGCTCGCACAGCCATCTTGCTGGTTTTTCTTTTTTTCTCATAACACTCTGTTTTGAGTGTGCCCATGAAAAACCTCCGTTTGGAGGGCCATATAGCCCTAACACTTTGCCCTACCCCTCTATCTCAACAAAAATTGGGACACCCTAACCCTAGACACAAACGCGGAAAACAGAGGGCTACGGGCTAAGTGGTAGGGGCGAGGGGTGAAATGGGATTGTGCCTTGCTGGAAGACATTTTTGCCCACTTCTCCATGCAGAATTCTTTCAACTGTGCAATGTTTGGGGGGTTTATTGAATGTACACTTAAGGAATGAGCCGTATACCTTCGTGGACTCACTTGTATGTTTGGGATCATTATCCTGTTAGACATTGTCCTCAAGCAGTGGTATGAAATCATAGTTGATTCTATGATTACAAGAGGGCCAGGCCCGAAGTGCACAAAGCAGCCCCAAACCATAATATTTCTACCATCCTGCTTTACAGTTGGTAGGAGTTTCTTTTGATCAGATTCTGTCTTTGGTTTTCACCAAACATGTCTTCTGGTACTGTGGCCAAACAGCTCTATCTTTGTCTTGTCTGTTCATAGTGTGTTGTTCCAGAAGTCCTGGTCCTTGCTTAGGCAATCTTTAGCAAACTGTAGTCTTGATCTTCTTTATAGATAGCAAATTTTCCCATCTGGTGCACATCCCATGTTGGTCAAATGTGTGCAGCCTCTTTCTAATGGTAGATGCATGCATTTTGACAACAATAATGAGCTACCTGCAGATCCTGTGATGGAATTTTGGGGTCATTAGCACCTGATCAGGTGCACCTGATTTCAATGTGTACTGTACTTTTCTGTTTATTTCAACTATATAAGGGATGACAAAAATGTTAATTTTATATGTCACTTGTTACCTTATATCACCTTTATTTATCAACACTTTAAATGAAGATCAGATATCTGTATGTCCAAATATGTTGAAAAATTCAAAACTTTTTATGGGGTGTATTTACCTTTTCACATCAATGTTATATATCTGCTAGAATCCATTGTCTGAATGTTTTACATTCCCAGTAGGTAAGTCTGTCATCATTTAAATCAGTTTTGTGTAATGACAGTCTCACCTGTTACTTATTCCTCATCTAATAATTTCTTGTCCGCAGTTTTAAAGTTAGCAACTGATGACAACTAATGACTGAGTTAACAATTGTGCACCTTGTAATTCTCATGGATTCTTATCATAGATATAACTATGACAGTGATTTCTTTCAACTGTTACTATAGCACGTTTTCCCTATCTGCACGTTTTCCTTTTGTTTTACACAGGTACCAACTTTTGCGTTCTCCTGTGAGATTGATGTTGTCTGTTTTGAAGAGAACAAGCTTATTCCACAAGGGCAATGGCTACATCATGGTTGTGTTTAACACAGGAAGGTACAAATTAAACATACTACACATGTTTACACATATACACAGCGCAAAGACAGCAGTGCACATAAATATGTATATGTGTATATACATATATATGATACTGCTCTATACTATACTGCTATATACTATATAATAAATGTTTTACTACTATGGAATAATTCCTAATTAGTGAATAATAAGTCTGAATTAAAAAGCAGTTCAATGGAATAACTGTATGTAAGTAAGGAATATTGAATAAACTCTGTTGTGTTACATTTCTTACATGTGCATCGTTGTATAATGAATTACTAAGAGGCAGTGTTGGCTAGTCTCAAAGTTTACTCTGATATAGTGTTACATAGCAAACTATTTTGAACATGTTACTGTGCCTGTGATAAGTCTGGTGTTAAATGAAACTCTGTCAGGATTCATTTAACAATAGCAGCTTTGTTTATTACATATTATATTTACAAATGATTCTTACACATATAATACATATTACCAAAATATATCATTTACAATACAGGGTCATTTTCAGTGTCCTGCAGGTCATCCAGTTGAACAGAGAGGGAGATTAGCTGGTCCTTGCTTGCCTGCTGGGCTCCGTCTGTGGTAATGTCTTCTGTCACAACGCAAACACAAACAAAAGTGCATACAATGTTGCTACACAAGAACACGGACAATAGCAAAACAGATCAGGCTCTGAATTGCTAGGATTGGCATAACAAGCTCTGGGATTTTGATCAAATCAAACCGATCAAATGTTTTCATACTTATTGAGTCTATACTTACGGTCATCCATACTTTCTCCTCTAATCATTGGATTCCCATTGAGGATGTATTCTTGGGATTCTAGAAAGGTAAAAGAGTTAGATTTGAGTATGAGGATTGCCAAGAACAGTGATGACTGTAATCAAATTGGCCATAACTGAAAACTCAAAATGACAAACACTGTAGCAGCAGGACACCTCTGGATGAGTTGGCTTCCTCTGGTCTTCTAGAGGTGGTCACGAATGGGGTACACCTCCTCAAAGGAAAGGACCTGGCCTCATAGACCACCTGAGCATTGAACCCAAATGGGTCATCCTGACACTGTACAGAAATCTGGAAAAACGATTAATAGCATTTCTATACAATGTTTTACATTGAAGACCATATTATTTTTATTGTATCTCTCTCTCTCTTTCTGTGCCCATGCGGTATAATACATGACATTAATGCTAATACAAATATTGCACAATGCACATTGAGCTACTGAGTTATGCAGCAGTCTGTTTTTTAATGATACTTTTTTTTTTAATGACAATTAGTTTTTCTACAGCAAAGTAATGCACATAATTATCTTACGCATACTGCTGCATGTAAAGGTTTGAACATGTTTTGTTGGCTTTCAAAGTGAAAATAAGTGAACAAACCCTGAAAGGAAACAAATGTAAATCTCTTTTGCGCAAATTTTAGCAAATAACCTCTATTTATTTGCTGAGTTTAACATACTGGAAAAACAAAACATAAAATGTGCCATAACATATGCACAAGCCTTAATTTGTGTTTTATTTTTTCTTCCAATATGTTAATTTCAGCAAATAAACAGTAATTATGGGTTAAAATGTGCAGAAGTGTGTGTTTACTTATTTCACTGAGAAAACCAACAAAACATCATTTAACCAGGGGTGCCAAAACTTTAGCATAAGACTGTAATTATCTGTTAAAGTAATAGTTTAGCAGAAAGTGTAATTTACACAATTTCCCCTTTATCCTAATGTAGGGAGTCAATTAAGATGTGTTCGTTGTCCAAAGGCTAACGGCTAACAAGTAATAGAAGCTAATGACCCATAACTAGCGTCATGCAAACTGTATTCCTAAATCATCACACGTTTGTTTCAAATCGTGTTGAGTTCTTTAGCAATAATAAATAGACTTTCTAATGTGGTTCGTGACACTGTATGACACACTGTTGTGTATAAAAATGGACGTATTTTTGTTGCATAGCTAAAAATAGCAATAGCAGCCATCTTGTGGTCGGTGCTTTTGCCCATTTTCATGGAAAATGGTTTATCATACTGTTAGAAACCACACAAACAAGTCTATTTGCGATTACTTACAGCTCGACATGGTTTGAGGCAAATGTGTGATGGTTTATGCGTGCACCCTGGGCCCTGAGGACACTTAAGATAAGGCCATTCAAAAAAAAAAAAAAATCTAAAAAGGAAAGCCAGCAAGCCAGTTGTATTAATGTGACCTCACCCCACCACAATAAATCTTAGTCTCTTACTCAACAGAAACCAAAAAAGTTTCATACTGAACCAAAACGGTGCTAATGTTAACTCTATATGCATGCTAATGCTAAAATAACAGTTTTAATACGTGTGCTATTGCTAATATAACAGTTTTTTTGTGTGCTAATGCTAGTATAACAGTTTTATGCGTGTGCTAATGCTAATAAGACAAGAATCCTCATCGAACGCATGGGGAAGTTCTTAGAATCACCATGTTTTGCAAGATTTTGTGCAGTCGCTGTCTTTTTTTTATGCAAATGTGTTGAAATTTTTGAATGGTTACTCAAAACGTACCTTATTGTGCTGCTCGTTTGCCAGCGCCATGCTTTCTTCAGCTTGTTTTGTTTTTTTCTGTCAGGAAATACGTGTACATTATGCGACACTGGTCTTGTGGTAAATGTGTTTTACAGATAAACATTGCAAGTATTACTCATTACAACCGCTTTAAACCACTGATCATGCAAAAAAAACAATGAGTCATTTTGAAATAGTTTCCTTAAGTTGTTTGCGGTTAACTGATTCCCTGAGCGATGTAGCTACATTCTGAATATTACCTTTAACTCTTTCCTCCTGGCAGTATGTATTGTCACTGTAATTTTTACAGTGGAAAGTGCTGAGATGACATTGCTGACTCGCGTTTGCAACATCTCTTGGTTTAGGACTGAATTTCTTGGAAGGAGTTTCTGAAAGGAACTGGAAATCTAACATGCATTTTAGTTGCCTATTTTACTTTTTCTTGGTATTCCAGCTCTAGTATTGTAGCACTGTACAACTCCTCGTCACTGTGCTGGGACATTATTGTACACTGAAGTCTTTTTCGCTACTCATATTGCACTACCACTTTGTTTACATTGTTTATTCTGGGTACCTTATGTCACATTACACCACCACTTTGCTCATTCTGTCTATCATACCTGATACTGCACTGCCACTTGGTGTATTTTGTTTATTTGTTTACACTAATATTGCACATTGCACACTGCACTGTCACTTTGTCTATGCATCACACCTTACCCTTATTGTTTATTGTTTTGTTTATTGTTTAGTATATTTTATTCTATTATTTATTTTACAGCAATGCTCTGCTTCTGTTCATCTTGCTCTTATTTGCTCTTTACTGTATTTTGTACTGCTCCAATAGAAGAATTTTCCTCTGGGATTAATAAAGTGATCTATCTATCTATCTATCTATCTATCTATCTATCTATCTATCTATCTTTCTATCTATCTATCTATCTATCTATCTATCTATCCATCCATCCATCCATCCATTCATCCATCCATCCATCCATCTATCTATCTAGGGTGCGGGGAAAAATCGATTCTTAGATGCATCGCGATGCGGAGGTGAAAGATTCTGAAACGATTCTAAATGTCAGAAATCGAATGTTGACGGAACACAAAAGGCGGAACTTGGAAGTGTGGAAGTGCAGCACCCGGACAGTCTGTGGCGGTACATAACAAAAAGACCACTGGATGAGCGAGAAATCCGACCGGCACCCTCTGCATTAAAAGTTAGGTTATGTCAGGAGTCACAACCCAATTGTTAAGAAGAGCAACCAGAAGAACAAACCACCTTGGAAGCCACAACATTTTATGTCCAGTATGTCTCAGTATATGCTAATGTCCTAGTATAGGCTAAAAAATATAAACGAAAACGCAGACTTTAAAGTAGAATTGCACCAATTTTTTTTTATTTTATGGCATAATTTAATCATTGAGAGATTCATTTAAACAATGTCATTCAGAGTGGTTTGACGTGAAATGGTTCATTGTAGAGAAAACTAGTGACTCTGATTTCTTTACAGTGGTGGTGATGGGAACCAGAGATCATAATGTCTTACAACGCAAATATAACCATTTTATTTATGATCCATAACGACCAGTGAACCTACATGTGTTTCTGAGTTTTTATATGTAATGTTGATGATGGTATAATACTTGCAAATCTGAAAAAACAAGTTTTCTTTGGGGACTATTTTGCCTTGCAACACACTTAATGTACCCCTCCGCCATGAATGTGTTTCAAAATATATATTTTTAGTCAAAATCTTATCTCAAAACTATCGTGAAACAACATTTCTGGCCTCAAGTGATGTATTTGTAATACTTTCATATAAAAACTTGAAGTGATGCAGCTTTTAGAAGCATTAACCCCTTAATGCCCAGGGCCCACCAGCAGTTTCATTACACACTTCTATAACCTAAGAACAGCTCAGCCAGTTTCCACTGAAGTCCCTGTAGTTACTCAGTAAGAAGACTTAGTATGTAATAAGCCTGATATTTTAAGGGGTTTTACTCTTCAGGCATCTGGCTCCCATCACCATCACTGTGAACAATTCTGACTCAGCAAGTTTCACTAGAATTAAGCATTTCACGTCAAACCACTCTGAATGACTTTGTTTACATTGTAGTCATTTAATTCTTAGATTTTTTACAGATTGGTGGGATTATTAAAAAGGTTCCTCATTAACAAAAAAATCAAAAATCGTCCATTAGAAATTTGTTTTAATGGAAACAGCAGCACCTTTACTTCAGACCTTTACGGTCTCATTTACACAGCCTGGTGCTCTGGCAAAGTTACAAGGTCTTAACTCAAAAAGTGTACTGAAATTCCTCTTTCACACCACCAGATGAGGACATTGCACTGAAAACTAAACACACTAAAACACTAACTGTTCACCAGTACCTTTTCCCACACAGACACTGACACAGAACAGGGCCTTTGGGGGGCGGAGGGTGTTGTCTTTAGTGAGTGATCTAAGAAATTTGGGTTTCAGTATGACTGTCCATCTCACAAAGGAAGACAAAGACAAAGGAAGCTGAGGTTTGCTCCTCGAACTGCAGGCATTGTGCTTCCCTCTTACACAGGTAGGGGGCGACAACAAGATCCAACTCTTTTCTCTCTATGCCCCACAAGCCCCTCTGGGTTGCAGACAAGTCTCCAGGGAGAGGTTTAATCACACTTCTGCCAGCTGCCGCTACGCATAATCTCAGGGTTGCCCTATTGATTTCCGTGCAGAGATCAAGCCCCCAGCAGATTGAGTCCAATATCTGGACTAAATTGTCCAGCCCTTGTTTAAATGGCTACTTACACAAGGAGTCAGTGATTTGTTTAATAGCCACTTAAAAAGACCCTTGTTCGCATGTCTCACTGCAATAGTGGCTGCATTTGAATAACCCCCTCTGAGCTTTTTACTGGTCAGATGACACACCCCATGATCAGGGGTTAAATTTGGATTTAAGAGCAGATAATTTCTTCAGCTGTGCAAAACACTCATGATTTATGTGTTTATGTATCTCATGTAGTTTTTGGCTTTGATATGAAAATGTGATAAGCACTTAGTATGTTAAAATAATGACTTATTTTCTTGAAATATCGATTTAGCATCTCAAAATAATGACTGATTTTCTTGAAATTTTGACTTAGTATCTCAAAGTAATGACTTATTTTCTTGAAATTTTGACTTAGTATCTCAAAGTAATGACTTATTTCCTTGAAATATTGACTTAGTATCTTAAAGTTCATTGTTTTCTTATTTTTTCAAAATATTGACATTTTATTTAAATGATTTATTTTCTCAAAATTTAAACTTAGTATCTCAAAATAATGACTTATTTTCTTGAGTGACTAAGTATCTTGAAATAATGACAACTTTTCTCAAAAAGCTGACTTAGTATCTCAAAATAATGATGTTTTCTCATAATACTGACTTATATACTTGAAATTTTGACTTAGTATCTCAAAGTAATGACAATGATAACAAATACTTTTGAAATATTTGCTTAGAAATTTTCTTGGAATATTGACATTGTATCTCAAAATAATGACTTATTTTCTTGAAATAATGACATATTTTCTTAAATTATTGTCTTAGTATTTCAAAATATTGACTTTTTATAAAAATATAGACTTAGTACCTTAAAATAAACATTTTCTTGAGACGTTGATTTAACATCTGCAAATAATGATTTATTCTTTTGGGATTCGAGACACTGGGTCAAAATAATTCTGACCCATTCAATTTCAAGAAAGTAAATAATTATTTCAGGATAATAAGTTATTATTTCAGGATACTCAGTCATTATTATGACATAGTAAGTCATGTTTTTGAAAATATGTCATCATTCTGACCTAAGTTAGAGTTACTAAGTCAATATTGTGAGAAAATAAGTTATTTCGAGATATCAAGTCAATACACTGCTGCTAGCAAAAAACAGAACAGCAAGGCTGCCATAAACTTGAGGCATTACAAAGTAATCTGTATAGCAACCTGAAACACCATGAAACAGTTTGTTATTTGCTTACATGATTGACAGAATGGAAGGAGGAGGAGCCACTTTACAAACGTTCAGTGCCAAAAAACATGAGTGTTAGAGGGGAGTTGGGCAGATGAGGGAGTGTATCTGTCTTAGAGGGTTTCTATTAACACAGTTTATCACATTGAATACTTAAAAGGGGAGTTCTATAGATTGTTCAAAATTGCTGCATAATAAATTGTTAAGATGTAAAACAAAGTCATTCAAAGTGGTTTGGAGTGAAATGCTTAGTATTAGAGAAACTTACAGAGCTGGAATTGTTAACAGTGTTGCTGATAGGAACCAGACGTCTGAAGCATTTAATGCTTATGGCTACATCACAGAAAGCTACTGCATAAAAAAGTGATGAATACGCAGTCTGAGATATTGCTTTGTGAAAGGTTTGAAATAAGAGTTTTAATCATTTTTAAAATACATTCATGGAGAGGAAGAAGCAGGGTGTTTTTACAGACTTACTACTTTAACAACATTACATACATTGACTTTACATCTACAAGGTGGACTGACAAGGTAGGAGTGTCTAATAGAGTGGACAGTGAGTGGACACAGTGTTTAAAAACTCCAGCAGCACTGCTGTGTCTGATCCACTCAGACCAGCGCAACACACACTAACACACCACCACCATGTCAGTGTTAGTGCAGTGCTGAGAATGATTCACCACCCAAATAGTACCTGCTCTGTGAGGGTCCATGGGGATCCTGACCACTGAAGAACAGGGTAAAAGTGGGCTAACAAAGTATGCAGAGAAACAGATGGACTACAGTCTGTAATTGTAGAACTACAAAGTGCATCTATATAGTAAGTGGAGCTGATAAAATGGACAATGAGCATAGAAACAAAGAGGTGGTCATAATGTTTGTACCTGATCGGTGTATATAAACTCAGAAGACGTGTTCACTGGTAGTTTTGGATTGTAAATAAAATGGATATCTGTTTGTATACATTGTGACCCCTGGTTTCTATCACCACCAGAGAAATATGAGTCTGAGTACATTTCATATTAAACCACTCCGAATGACTTTGTTTACATCTTTACAACTAAATTATGCAGGAACTCCCCTTTCAGTGCATTCCATAAATATTGTATTAGAAATTATTTAGTACCAAATCTCACTTTTCACATAGACCAAAAGTGTCATATGCTCTTAGAAACAAAGGTGCCAGAAGGGTTCTTTGGAGTGAATGCCATAAGAGAACCTCTTTTGGATCCCTAAAGAACCTTTCAATGGGTTTGTATGGACTGAAGATCCCATTACTCCCTTACACCATCGTCAGTCTGTACTGGGTCAGTGGAGTTTTCTGTGATTTTCTAAGCACAGGGAAAAGCATCTATTATCCATGGGAAGCTATGGTGTAGTACAAAGACACCAGATAGAGTTTAGGTTAAAACATTGGAGAACACTTTCAAAGAACCATCCATTAAAAGGGCATCACTTTCAATGGAAGAACATTTTTGGCATCATTATTTTTAAACATGTACCCACTCTGGTGCACTCAGGCCGGCCAACTATGTCTACACAACCTAATCCTAAAGTGGGCCTTAGAAAATCATATACGTCAGTGCACATGTCTAACCATTGATGTTCATGGATGTGGAATACATGCACCCCATGCACATCACGCCTCATCTGATCCACAATGTATGCCACGCTTCACAATCTCACGCGTCAGAATTATCATTTGCTGCAACATACGAAATCTACACACTGAATGGAGGTTGCACACATTATCCAGAACAAAAGCAGAAGTGAAGCACACATGTGGGACCAAACAGCCATGCTGTGGGGCAAAAGGGCCGCCAGCTTGCTGCCCGCCTTCTGTATGTCAGCCCTGAGGGGCTCTGATGGACACTGCACTCCCCCCTCAGGCAGGCCAGTAGGACATGGACCCTTTTTCGTGGGGGCGATCAAAGACTGGGAGCCCCTTGATTGAGCAGCTCAATGGCGAAAGTGTGCCACATTATGCATGGGCCAAAGAAATACCTCATTACACATTTCCAGCACCCCCACCTCTTCCCTATAGCCCCTCCCTGCCCCCACACTCAGCACTATCCATCTGCTGGGACCTCAATACGGGCCCCATGGAAGAAAAGAGAGCATATGGTATTTGCCTCAGTGGGAGCTCTTGGAAAAAGAGCTACCAAAAAATGGTTAACTGCTAAAATAGAGATAATGACTGAAGGCTTGGTCAGCAAAACTGGCCCTGGCCATCTGCAACATAAGGAAGAACCTAAGGAATAATAAATTGTATCAGATTTCCACAACTTAACCCGAATCTAGTCAATCAGCCAAGATATGCTTGCTGTCTGAATTTAGCTTCTTTAGTTTGCACTAGCTAACAAGTAACAGAAGCTTGATCATGCTAGTCCCACCGATTAGCATTGTGCAAACTGCTTATGTGGTTGCTGACACTGTAAGACATATAAGAGAGAGGGGCACCTAACACATTTAGTTTTTTGCTATTTGACTTTAAAAGTAAGAATGAGATTAATGTTTGTGATGCTTTATTTTCCAGCTGTAGTAAGCCACAGCCGTGTCGTACATAAGCAGTTTTCTTTCTTTAACACGCTTTCCAGCTCATGTCCCCTGTCTCGCTGCTCACGCACACTCCAGGCTGGCTCCTAGCCCTGCCTTCTACAATAAGTCCCTAGTAAAATCCTGTGGATCAGTGCTGAAGAACACCAACCTAAAACTAACATGTAAGTGCAAATGTAACCACTTCCTCCAGAGGTGAGGTTCATTGTAGCAGGCCAAGAAGCAAAATGCTAAAAAAGTCTAGTGATTCAATGCAAACACAATTAATTCAATTCAGTTCTTTGTTATTGGAACAGATGAGCTTAATGGGTCAAGTACATGGAAAAACATGCACCAGAATAAATATAATTAGTGATCAACTGTCAAAAGGCTTCCTTCTCCCTATACAGTGTGTACTAAGTAGTTCATTATATAGCAACTTCTATACACACATAGTGCGTTATATGTCGAAATGGAAGCCATGTATATTCAGTCAAAGCTGCCCAACATCCCACTGAACATTTAATACTAAATTTGGGTGTAGAGGCCAGAGTTTCATGATGTCTGTTGGGCCCTATATAGGGGGTGAGGAGACATTTGAGATTCAGCCATGCACATGTTCTCATGCCAAACCAAAATGACAGAAGGTTTTGTCCATGCCCCTCTCGCCTCCTTGCGCTCTAACCTAAATGTTTTCACCCATGTGAAGAAAATACTAAGTAGTATTAAAATAGGAAAATAATGCGACACACTCTTAAAAAAGATGGTTCTTCAACCATCCTTCATCCTTTGCATGATTAAAGGGTTCTTTGCATCATGAAAGCTTGATGGAGAATGTGTTCTGGATGGTTCTATATAGAACCTTTTTGAAAAGGGTTCTATATAGCACAGAAAAGGGTTCTTCTATTGTAACAAGCTTGTATTGTAACAATAGAAGACCACTTTTCGGTGCTATATAGAACCCTTTTCAAAAAGGTTCTATATAGAAGCATCTACAGCACATTCACCATCAATCTAAAGAACACTTTCACAATGCAAAGAACCCTTTTCTTTACTAAAGAACCCTTGAAGAACCATCTTTTTTTATATGTGTACTTATATAGTGGTTTCATCATTAAACACTGCTTTATGGTGATGTGCGTGGCTGTTGCACATTCATGATTTGCTAATATCAGAACATTTCTAATGTTGATGATAGATCATGAGGGGAACAGATTGGGCAGCATCGTAATATGCAATGCAGCGTATGCATGTGTGATAGTGGCACAAATATGCAGTGAAAACTAGGCAGGGGATGCAAATTGGGTAGCAACACGGGATCCATTTCTCTACTGGAGCCGATAAGATCCTAGTTATGCCACTGATGGCATTTAAAGCATTTCTTTGATGCATTTAGAGATATGGTTTTCCAAAAAATGTAACTGTTTTGAATTTATATGAGGGGATATAGCCTTGTTTATTTGGAGAGGCTTAGTTGTAACACTGCTAAAGCTAACCCTGCTGTGTGGAGGCTGCATTTTAACCTGGCTGGCTCTAGTCACTTACTTACTTGCCTCAAAATGGTGCTATGTTGCAGCCACCAACAGAGTTGTTAAAGTGATGTACTGCTGTATATAAAGGTTTGAACACCACCAGGTTAAATTAGTTGTTGATTTTCTAAGTGAAAATAAGTGAACACCTCCTCTACAGTGAACAATCAATTTCTATGCACAATTTCTATTTCTTTGCTGAGTTTAACATATTGGGCAAAAAATTAAACACAAAATATGCCATAATTTTTTATTTTTTATGTTTTATTTTTTCCCCATTCAGCAAATAAACAGCAATTGTGCATTAAAATGTGATAGAGGAACTTATTTTCAGCCAAACGTCATTTGACCAGGGGTGCCCAAACTTTTACAATACAACAGAAAGTGTGAATTCTGTGACCTATACACAAAACTTAGTAATCAAAAAAACATGTATGATGAAAAAAATCACTTTTATTGTCTTCAGATGATGTTGCTGTGGGAATACTTAGAAGATGACCAAAAGCCTGCTTTACTTAAAACTACATAAAGGTTTAACTACATATAATATCCATATTATGTTTGACCTATTTGTAAGGTGCTCCGTAAAGACAGACAAAAGTACATAGCTCAGAACAGCAGTAGTAGCTGTCATGAAACCTGCGTTCTGTGCTTTTGTCCACTGTTACGTACTTTGAATTTGAATGTTTGAGCCTTCTTACTGGTCAGTTGTTATACCTACAGTGTTCTGACCCTGAAATAGGCTTTGGAAATCATGCACATCATGTATGTCTATGTGCACATGTAACCCTTTTTCAGAGAAATAATCGCAGGCCATTGACATTATGAACACTTTCCTTAGGTTTACATCCCAAGGGTCAGTCTCATATGTCTGCATATCATACAACATTTTCAGTGTCACGTCATACATGTGTAAACGAGATGTCTGATGAATTCCGTCAATCATGCACTCCATCCACATATGTTCTTGTCTCGTCTCCTCTAAAATCTGCTCCATTAAGCTCCTGCGCTGCAGCGTTCCTCTCCGTTGCTGCTGGCACTCGAAGATGATGTGCATTATCATGATGAGCTCACTGATGCAGTCTGCTGGCTGCCTCCGCAGATTAGTCTGTAGGTAGTGCTAATGAATGAGGTCAATAGAATACATCAGAGTCTGCAGACAGGTACATCTTAGTATGAGCCATAATTCTTTTTTTCATCTTTCCAGATGGACATAGGTACGTAGCATAGCTAAAACAGCAGTAGCAGCCATAGAAGCCTGAATTTTATCTGAACTTTTGTCCATTTTTATAGATCACACTGTGCAGATGGTATCAAACTTAACAAGGAAAAATACTTGAGATTACTTAAAGGGGAAGACCGATTTCTCAAAATATCTGCATAATTAAATGAAAACAAAGTCATTCAGAGTAGTTTGATGTGAAATGCACCATACTAAAGATGCAGGTTCCATTTCTTCTTAGCTACATTAGCCTCATAGCCTCAAAGGAGCAAATTTGATTATTTGTCAATTAATGCTACACTCCATACATCATTGGTCCCAGCTGGTGAACACTGTTGGTTTCAGAGACAACTTTTCCAAAGAGGTGCTTTCAAAATTTTTTTTGTCATATCATCTTTTATTTGCAAGTCGGGCACATCTAATGGTGTAATGGTCAGAGAACTGAGATATTAACACTGACAAGTAGTACATGTTGGACATTTGGCAAGGAAGAGGCTTGACCAAGAAGAATCTTGGAATGTAAATACTTTTATATTAGCTTGCTAGCGACTAGGGGTAAACTAAATCCGTCTCCCACTGATGGCAAACTTTCACAAACACAATGCCATAGTGCCATGGGACATATACACACGTGGATAAGCGGAGTAGCACTTCTTTTAACTAACAGTTTACAGTTACAGGTGGCGGGGCGGCTGATAGTAGAATGCAAATAAGCTGGCGACCGCACAGGGCTCAGGGTCACCACAACATTTTCTTTTTGAGCATGCAACCTTAAAACTACTGGGTTACTGCCTCATATAAGTAGTGGGCAGTACGGTAGTAATTCAAATTTGACAGTTTCAATATTGCCGTACAGATACATATTTTCAAACAAACATTTTAGATGCTTAAGTAAACTTTTTTTTGATTAACAAGAGCTTAAATATGTACTCTCATCCCATCATAAATATCTATTAGCTGACTTTTCAGAATTGGCAGTTAGTATTCTCCACCAAGCATGTTGTGTTGTCCAATGATGTTGCATTAGCTGCAGTTTGAAAAGATGGTGAGGAAGTATGTGCCAACCTTCACTTTCTCCACTTATTAGCATTGTGTGATAGTGGGAGATCAAGCTAAAGGGTGGGAATTGGCCACAACTAAATTGGGGGTTTATTACTCAGGGACGCATAAAAAGTATTTATATTCACCATATCACATTTGCCACTCTCTATATCTGATTTAAACTTTTTTTTTTTACCATTTTGGAAGATACTGCATAAGGACTCTCTTTAAAAAATGTCAAGGTAGCTTTAGCCTGTTATTAGTTAAGATACATGTCTCGTTTTGACCAAAGACTTCAGTTAAAGTCCAGATGGCTCACTGTGCACACTGTAGAGATTGAGAAACTCATTCTGAATCATGCCCTCTCCCCTGCACACACACGGACGCATCTGCACTACCGCCTTCAACATAAATGACATCATTCTAATGGATTAGACAGCGTCTAAGTCTGATCCTAATGTAAGCGCATCCATTGCACAACAGCTTTCTGACCCTGATCGAATTCAGTGATGCAGTGACATCTGGGTCATTTTTTGTTAACTTTAATGACCGAATGGTTTGTTTTTTCCCCGTAAGATAAAAGATAAAGTAGAGAAAACATATATGAATGAATCATAGCAAGACCTAATAAGATGTGTCCTGGTTTGTACAACTGGAGGAACCTATGTTGTGCAACATGACCTGAAGTCATGCAAGGTCCATCTGCTCGACTTAAATTAGGCACAATTATTAATGCAGTGTGGAATTATAGGGCTTTAGTGTCTTAACAAATGTGCCCCTCCAAGACAATGTCTCCAATGCTGATATACAGCACCGTGCAAAAGTGAGTGACCACCCTTCACTTACTTCATTTCTAATAAAATGACCACTAAGTACTTTATTTATTTGTTAGCATCAGGAAAAATAACAGAAATCATGTACTCACCAGAAAACTAAATATAACATCAAACCAACCTTTGCTTATATTACAGCTTCTCCTTTTCAGGAGATAGGCTTTTAGATTTTCAAGGGAAAATCTGCAGGGATATTTTTCCACACCTCCAAAGTTCAGGCTTAGAAGTTGGTTGTGTTTATGCTTCTCACAATCCATGTAATCCCAAACACATTCGACAATGTTGAGGTCTGGTCTCTGGGGTGGTCAGTCCATTGTTCTGAGAACACCAGCAGCCTCATAGTGTTGAGTTGTCTTCTCACAGTGGAAGGATGGACAGAAACAATTTTTTCAGATCTGAAGCAAGAGTGGAGCTTGATTTTCTCCAAGGAAATCTCGATGCATTAAAAATAGCAAGGCCAAACACCATGACCAAATGTCTATGACCTTTGACTCCTCAGACATCGAGCTCGGCAGTACTTGACAAACCGTTGTCAAACACTATTTGCTGCTGCTTCCACAAAAGTAAGTTAAGACTGTACTCTGTATACAGTGAAAGCCATATATCAACAACATTTAGAAATGCCACCAACTTCTCTGGGCTTGAGCTCATCTGAAATGGACTGATGCACAGTGGAAACATGTATTATGATCTGATGAGTCAAACTTTCGGATGGTTTATAGAAATAATAGATGTGTTCTCTGGGCCAAAGAATAAAAGGACCATCAGCTTGTTACCAGCATAATGTTCAAAAGCCAGGGTCTGTCATGATATGGGACGGTATTAGTTTGTAACTTGTACATCTGTGAAAACACAATTAATGTTTTAAAGGCAAAAATGTTCTTATTTTTATGTAAATTCATGTAAGATGACTTTATTCCAAGCAATATTGAAGCATTTTTGTTGGTCTATTCATCATGAAAATTTTACACAATGTAAAGGGTAGCTGGTGAGCTCAAATTATGTAGAATACTAATGAAGATACTTGTTTTTTTGACAGCGTAGATATGCTGCCTTTTAGGTGCCATCTTTTTCAAGGATGTCCATGTTTATTCCAGTTTTAGTTTAGTCCTGTTTCCCATTGAAAAAGTGTTATTGCACTCAAAATACAATGACAGACACCCATCAGGTTTGTACAGCTGAAGACTTGTATAACAGAAGAATGGCAAAATATTCTGCTTTCAAAACTGGACCAGTTTGTGTCTTCAAAATGACTATGAAGTGTTGTTAAAAGGAAAGATGATACATACAGTGTACAATACAGTGGTAAATATGCTCCTGTCCCAACTTTTTTGGAACGTGTTGCAGGCATCATATTTGGAATGAGCATATACGTGCAAAAAGCAAAGAAGTTAATAGGGTAGAACATAAAATATATTGTGTCTTTATATCATTTTCATTTTAAGATCAAGGAGAATTTACTAATCACTGCTTTCTGTTTTTATTAGCATTTCACACACTGTCCCAACTTTTTTGGAATTGGTTTTGTGTCATATCTTAACAAGTTCTCTCTTAAAAAGTTCCTATGATATAATATGGCCTTTCTTACATTATGATCAAATAGATTAATAAGGTACAGTACCATGTACAAATTAAATCAATAAGGGTGAGAAATGTTTATTTCGTAGTCTCATTTCATTACACTTAATAAACATTGTTGAAATGACATTCAATTCAGTGAAATACAGTAGAGCATATCATAAAAAATAAAGTCTAGAATATTGTTCAGGTACTGGGTTTCCATAGTGATCATATCTCAAAAAAGACCAAACGCAATTGCATCACTTGTAACCAAAAAAAAAAAAAATACATCTGCTGGGTCTTGACGTAGCAGAATGAACTAAATAAAGTTCTGTTACAAATGTGCTGTGGAGAAAGAGGATTCACATTCATGATCTTTGCAGTGGAACATATTTACAGAGACTGTAAAAGCTCAATGATTCTCAATACTTAATGATACCACATGACGCCAAGGTTTCTCACAGATGCACCTGATGCAACTGAAAAACTATTAGGTTTATAAGCATTTAATTAGACTAGCAGCTTTTGGACCAAGAAGAAGAACTTATGTTTTGTCTGAGTTGACTAGGAGGAAGTTAGTAGACATCCAGTCTTTTATGTCTTTTACACAGTCCCTTAATTTTATCAATTTGAAGTTTATTGTGTGTGGCCTGCAATGTCTCAAATATTGTTATGACATCACTTTATCACTTTCCATATCTTGTGTATAAACCTGCTGTAATTAGTAGATTAAAAGTAAACTGTATAGTATTAATATTAAATACTTTATTAGTATATAGCTTGTGCATGGCAACAGATACATTAACCCATATGAAGGGGCCTATCAAAGCCCTTACGAATTACATTGCTGAACCTCCTCTGGTAAAACTAATCCAGCTCCGAACAGTGCTTAGCAGTAAGAAGGGTACAGAGGGTGAACAAGGCCTAGAGCATTGCTTAATGAAGACATGATGACACTTAGCATGCTACTCGGTAATGCAAATTACCATTTAAACAAAGTCTCTCTCCTTTCATGAGCTCTGTTGTGGTTTATTTTTACCCACATGTAAGGAAGTTCCCTCTGGCCATAAACAGAATCGAATGTTAATATTTTCAAAAGCCTGACCTCTCAGAACGCCCACGGAATTCACAAGCGTGGTGTGTGTGGTGTCAGAACACTTGGTGGACCCACGTGTGTTCAGGAGGTTTGTTTTTGCTGTGTTGAAGTTCCCAGCACATGTGTTTGACCTCCTCTTCCTGCAGCTAAATGCAGCCGTGAGGCGTTAGTGTGCGCTCTAATACGGGGTGAGTTCAGGCAGGTCAGCAGCAGACTGTGGAATGCATACATTTCCCACATCACACTCAACACTTTCTCACGCACTATAGAGAAAAGCACATGTCGCAGTCCAGCGGCCGGAAATACCCCGGGGCAGGGATTGCGGGACTGTGTCCAAAACTGCACCTCATTCACTGTATAGTGCACTATTTTGTGAGATCCAGCGCAGTCTTACAATCACACAATGCACCACAATATGTAGGGTGTGCAGAATGTAGTACACTGTGTCATTTGCTGAGGAAGATGTGATGGCGACTGGGTAATTTTTCAGTCTCTTAACAATGACAATAGCAATAACCCTTCTTCATGCTACATCTAACATTTTTTAAAAGGTTCTTCAAAAAGTGGATACAACCGTAACCATTAACCATGCAAAAAATTATATATGTATTAAAATGTTTCATTCATGATGATGTTTGCTGTGGAGGAGCTGAGTGCTGGACTGTGAGTACTGGACTCTGGGTCTGCTGTGGAGGAGTTGAGTGCTGGACTGTGAGTGCTGGACTCTGGGTTCTGCTGTGGAGGAGCTGAGTTCTGGACTCTGGGTCTGCTGTGGAGGAGCTGAGTGCTGGACTCTGGGTCTGCTGTGGAGGAGCTGAGTGCTGGACTCTGGGTCTGCTGTGAAGGAGCTGAGCGAGTGGGAGAGACTGTGAATCAGTCTGAGGGCCTGAGAGGGATGAGAAAAACAGAGCAAAGTTTTTATGGAGCCCGTTTGATGCTGCAAGCAAGTCACTGCCAAAAGGATATCCGGAGTGCTCGTCTCCCTGTCTGCCTGTGTTGTGCATACAAAAGCACAGCGCTGCTGAGGAGGAGCCGCCCGAAGAGGCACAAAAACCCCCCGTGTGAAGCGTGCTGTGTTTGCTCATGGCCGAACAGCTCTGCCACAACACTGTCAGAGTGTATCAGCAGTGAGGCTATGATCGCTTGCACACATGCACACACACACACATATGCATGCACATACATCCCCCCCAAAGAGCCACAGACAGCCTGGCTTGTTGATTTAACCCTGGATTCACAAGCTTGTCCAGCTCGAGCCCCACTGTGTCACAGGACTAAATGGAAAGCACATCATTAAAGTCCTAATGGAGCCCAAGATCAAGTATAGTCATTTATACAGCGATTAATTCTGACCACACAAGCTGATTGGATGAAAAGTATGGAATCCTATTTATGGTAGAGTGAAAAAACATACCATTTTCCTTCACTGTTTCTTGCAGAAGTATGTCAAAATTTTGACTTATTAAGTCAAAATAATGACTATTTTTTATTTAATTACAAAATTTAATGCATTACCCAAGTAAAGTCAAGAGTTTGAAGTATCATTTACAAGCAAAACACACCACTGATGTCAACACTGTGACTAATATTTGTAATATGGTAACATTTCTTGTGGTTATTATGTGGTTCATATGTGGTTATCATATGGTTATTTCTCATTCCACCTTAAAAAAGCAGTTTGTAAGATTTTTAGCTTAAAACATTCCAAAATTAATTAAAATTATCAACAGAATGTGAAGGAATAACAGTTTTGACGTTATGTCAGACTTCTATATATGGTGTTGCATAGATACTGAAGTTAGCAAACTAACCAGCTAGCTCAGGCCCATCCTGTCTTGTAATACCACTTTATACCACAAGAGGCTATAGTGAGTCACTGTAGCGCTGAGTCCATCATCAGTCCAACATGAGAGCATTAAGAAGTAGCACTGACCGCTCCCAGCAAGAAACCACAAAGAAAAGAAGCGACGTAAATAGAAGCAAAACATTAGTTAACATTGGTGCTGCTTTCCAGCGCTGGAAATTGGAGCTCTTGGTGAGGAAAGGGATGAAATTTGATGCTGAACTTGCAACGTTTCTTCTAGACTGGTAAATAAGCAGGAGGAGGAGTAAAGAGGGAGGAGGACGGACTGTGTGGGGTATGAATTCATCAGGTTGCATCATCTTACATATTGCTTCTTTAAATGATGTAGCAGTTACATTCAGACACCTGTAGGGGCGCTAGCGTAAAACTGCTGCACTATTTAAGGTGGGATGGAAATTCAAATAAGAAGCTAGCATTTAAAAGAGGTTAGCATATCATATTTAGCAACATGATTTTAATGTTGAGGCTCATGTGAACCCTGTGTTTATACACTGAAAATAATGTTATAGAAACATTGAAAGTAATAAATACATTCAGAAGTTTATTTTGTCCACACAGTAGCTAAATTCTTAAAGGGCCCATATCCTGTATTTTTCCTGCATTTGATTATTTTCCAAGGTCTGTGTGTGTTTATGTACCAAAAACAGGCCATTCCAACTTCCTCTTTATCGCTTCGAAATTAAGCAGATTCTTTTAGTGACTGTGCCTTTAAGACTGATATGTAATGACTGATATGTAAATGAGCTCTGTCGCATTCACAGAGCAATCTGGGCTAAAATACTACTTAGATCTTGAATGGCTAGGTGGTTGTATGTATAAATAAAACAAAAACAATGACTTCAAAATGTGCTGTTTTTGCAGCTCAATTCCATTTTTGGATTATATAGACTGCGGAGTGAATGTGTATTATGAGAAACTGCAACCATCTTTACATATTATATCAATCTCTTTTATGGCAAAAAATGAGGATAATCCAGTTGTCTTTGAAATGGGCTCTTTAAAGGTTTTTTGCCTAGTTAAATAGTTCTATGAACAAGAGCCTCTTAAAAATCTTTTAAAAATGGTTCCAATATTGTTACCAGTCAAAGAGCCCTTTTCAGCACTATAAGAACCCTTTTTTGCTGAGAGTGTAGGGTTTTCTAATAAAGTGGCTGCTGAGTGAGATAGTAAAAATGAGTTCATTTCTGAGTTATAATATCTGTCGATCATACCGAAACCTTTAGACATTTGTCTATTTTATTAAGCAATTCTTTGTTTGAATATATTGACATACACTGTAAAATCACTGTAAAATTACAGTAAAATACTAAGTAAATTATAAGTAATTTACTGTACCAGAGTACAGTAAATAACAGTAAAATAGTGACTTTATGCTATGACTTCACAGTTACCTGCACCACAAGATTACTGTAATGTAGCTGCATTCTTCTGCTGCACACTTACAGTAATAAGCTGGCATTAAAATACAGTAATCTCCTGTATTTTTACATAACTGTAAATGTAATGAAACTGTACAGTAATTTACTATACTTTTACACATGATGAATTCGATTTTTTATTTTACTATACCAAAAAATGTTTTTAGTAGAAAAACAATACCTGTGAAATATTTATTCACCATGTTTTGCCCTCTATATGTTAAACTTTGATTATATTTTTTAACACCTCTGTTTCTCAGCATTTAAATAATCAAAAAATCTAAATTGTCAGAATAAAAACACTCAATTTTCCCAGTTTCAATTCTGAAATGCCAATAAAAACAGAAAGCAGTGATGAGCAAATTCTGTTTGACCTGTAATACATTAAAAACAGTATAAAAACACAATATTCAATGTTTTCCCTTATGAACTATATTGTTTTTTGCAAATATATGCTTATTCCAAACATGATACCTGCACCATGTTCCTAAAAAAGTTGAGACAGGAGCATGTCTGCCACTATATTACATCACCTTTCCTTTTAACAGCACTTAATAAACATTTGAGGACTGAGGACACTAATAGATCCAGTTCTGAAAGTGCAAATTTGCCATTCTTCTGTATGCGCAACTTTATGTGGCCTTCAGTGTTCATGTATAATTTTTCTTGGTGTTGTCATGTTGAAATAAAGATGTCCCTGAAAAAGACTAGAAGGCAGCATATGTTGCTCCAAAATGTGTGAAGATCTTTTAGTGTTATTGGTATCTCCACAGATGTGCTGGTTACCCACTAATACTCCCCCATACCATGACAGACCCTGGCTTTTGAACTTTACACTGGTAACAATCTGGAAGGTCATTCACTTCTTTGGCCCAGAGAACACAATGTTCATTATTTCCCTACACAATTTGAAAGGTTGACTTGTCAGATTACAGTATATATTTCCACTGTGCATCAGTTAATCTCAGAAGAGCTCAAGCCCAGAGAAGTTGGTGGAGTTTCTGGACATGGCTGACATACAGCTTCCACTGTGCATGATGCAGTGCTGTCTGAGGGACTGAGAGTCATAGGAATTCTATTGTGGTTTTTGGCCTTGCTTTTTATGTAAAGAGATTTTTTCCAGATTCCTTGAACTTGAAACTGTTGACGATATTACACACTGCAGAGGATGAAATATCTAAAATCCTTGCAGTCGCTTTTTGACTAATGTTATACTTAAACTGCTGAAAAAGGCAAAGTAGTGAGCCTCAATTCATCCTCATTAATAAAGGACTAGGCCTCTCCTGGATGCTCCTCTTGTGCACAAGCATGGCTACATCACCTCTTTTAAAATGTTTTCTGAACATTTCACAATGTTTATAGGCTTAACCCCTTAAAATCCCAGGCTTATTACATACTAAGTCTTATTATTCAGTAATTACAGGGACTTCAATGCAAACACTTATAAAAGTGTGTAATAAAACTTTAGATTCCACAATGATGAATACAGTATTTTACTGTGAAAAAACAGCAGTAAATATTGTGAAACGGTGGCAGTAATTAAGAGTGTGTAACAGTTCAGCCATGTCACTAGTTTTAAAACATTGAATATTTTCAGTAATGGCTTCAGCTGTCATACCAACAGCTTTAGGATGTGATGATAAAGCATAGTCCTGAATGCGGAAAGAACAGATGACCAGTTGAAAGAAAAAAGAGGCAAAATTATTTTTGGAGGCCACCTGCTTCTCAAAAATGAACGTGTGGGAGAAAGAGGGAAGGACGAGAGATATGAAACCTGCTGAGGGTCAAGTGAGGAATGCAGCCATAGATGGTCCCCGACTCTATTTCACTCAATCACTTTCTCTCTCACACAGACACACACCTCTGAAACAGCAGCAGCTGTGCAGCGACGCCTCTTGTGGGGCCATCAGAGCAGGTTCTGACCCCCTGACCCTCACACTTTCTACCACACAGCAGAAAATGAACCACTGTTCTTTCAGGCCTTTAATGAAGCTCAGAGCAGCTATCTGAGCTCAGTGGAGGAGATTGATGAGACAGCTGACAGAGCGCAAGACTGCAAGAGCGCAGTGAGCTATTAGCTGTTCACAGTCAATGAGCACAGCAGACACACAAGAAGCACACCAGCACTGTACACATCACATGCTCATCAATGGTAGACAGTGCAGGCTGTGGATTCACATTCCTGCCAGGTAGAGGAGACAAAAATCACCTATTTTTTTCCTTCTCTGTTTCTGGCAACAACGTGGCAAAATTTCAAACCAGTCAATGAGCACAGCTCATTGACTGGCACTTACTATATCAAAATAATGACTTATATTTTTTAAATAATTACTATGACAAAAAAATTGTATTTCGAAATAATGACATACTATGTCAAAGTAATGACTTGTTTTTAAAATATTGACTTAATATCTCAAAATAATGACAAGATTTTGAATTAAGATGACATTCTGACACACTTTGGGACAATAGGTCATTGTTTTAACATAGTAAGTCATTATTTTGACTTAGTGAACCATAATCTGTCTAAAAAAAGTTTCTAAAAATGAATGACATACTATGTTGAAGTGTTGAATTATTATGTTAAAATAATTAAAATAAGTATTTTTTCAAAATATTGATTTACTATGTTGAAATAATGACTTCCTATGTTGACATAATTATTTATTTTCCCAACACAATTACTTATTTTAAACAAATACATGTAATATATGTAAACGTAATGTGCAAATATGCAAATGTTTTGGTATATTTGACGTTACAAACACAATGAATTCAATACGAGCTGTTTTTGCAGCTTAGTTTCCATATATGGACTGTTTGGACTGTGGAGTTAACAGTACATTTTGACACTTTAACATACTACACAAACTCTTTTGTTTTAAATAAGCAAGGAAAATTTGGCTTTCCATTAAATGGACACTTTAAAATAAAGGTTCCAAAGTGGTTCTTGACTGCACAGGTCTAAGGGAAAGGGTTTCTTTGATGGCATTGCTAACTTGTACCTGTCCACCAGAACCTTTACTTCTTTATTGAAAGGTTCTTCTTTTTTCATTCTTCCTGGCATTGTGGAAAGCCTCATTTGTGGTTTTGGCAGCTTCTTAATTTAATTTAAAAATAAAACTCTAGTTCTTCTCACAGACAGTGACTGGGCTGAACCACTAAACGGGTGGTCACTACACTCTCAGAAAAAAGGTATGAAACTGTTACTGGGGCAGTACCCCTCTTGTCATTGGGGTGGGACCCTCAAGTTTACATCTCAGTACTTTTAGCCAGGGAACATAATTGTACTATAATCCATTGAAATTATGTTTTCTAAGCTGTATTGACTCCACACACCCCGTCTCGTCTCCAGGCTTTTTATTTTATTGCTCAGTTTTAATACATTAGGTTATGAAAAGGTCCAAATATGTTCTTTTCACCTGGGAAACTTATTTAAGGTACACAATTGGACCTTAAAACCACTGTTGTACCTTTGAGGGAACATTTACATTGTTTGTACCTTGATGAACGAAAAAATGTACCTGCACAGAACCTTTATTTCTGACAGTGTAGTGGGCAGAACAATCTTTGTGGAATGCACTTAATCCCCCTCCCCCCTCACTATTTCACTATTTCTATAAAGTTATTGTGACCGTATTTGTTGTAAAGCCTGCTATACAAATCAAACTGAATTGAACTGAATGGAAAGTAACTTGAGGCCAAACTTGTGACATCTTAACTGCAGACATTCAGTATTCAATAAAGATCATATCTTGAGGGAGCACAGCTCATTATATGAGGAGAAAACATCAGGCACTGCTAGTAATTACTGACGTTTTCTTGATGACACAGGCCTTTATTAGATAACTAAATTACATTAGAACATTGCATTAATGGCCTCATGGACTGGCAAATGCATGAAATGTAGTAAACCTAGTGCTGCATGAAGCAAATGTTTATTTATGCCGAGGCTTTAATGGCATTAAGGCGTTGGAAGCGTTGATGTGAGTATGAATAAAATGAAACCCGCATTAACACAATCAGTCTGTTTATTGCAGATAAAAATCACAGCCCTGGCTTTCACACTCTCGCCAGCTCTGCCTGTTGTGACAAACTCAGAGCTTCTGTTTTGGCCCAAGAAGCTTACAAACACAACGAACTGTAGAAATAGGATTGATTGGTGGGGATTTTTTTAAAACCTTAATATTATTTTTTTTAACCATAGCAGACACTATAAAAAGTGACACACCGAATCGAATGAACCATATTAAATGAACCTGTGGAAAAATGTAAAGACAGAAACAATGTTATTTTTTTCATAAAATTCAGTCATGTTTGGGTATAAAAGGAGCATCCAGTAAGTTTAGTCCTTTATGAGCAAGGATACATCATCAGCAAAAAGTACATCAACAAAAACTCAATAGCTTAATAGCAATGTTCCTCAGCAAGTGAATACAAAGATTTTAGGCATTTCACCCTCTACCGTGCATAATATCAACAAAAGATTCAGGGAATCTGAATAAATCTCTGTATGTAAAGGGCAAGGCCAAAAACCACAACTGAACACCCATGACCTTTGATCCCTCAGACAGCACTGAATTAAAAACCAGCATGTTTCTGTGATGGATGTCACTGCATGGGTCTTAACATATTAACAACATCCAGAAACGCTGCTGATTTCTCTGGGCTTTGGGCTAATGAGTCAACTTTTCAGATTGTTTATGGAAATCTGTGAGGGCACAAATAATGCTAAACAATATTGGAGCAACATATGCTGCCTAGACACCACTTTTTTCAGTAGTGCTGTAATAGAGATTTTTAATAGAGTCATGATTTTACTGGATAAAAATGAACTAAAAATTAAGACATTTTTTTTTCCTAGAAATCATGAGGGTTCTCCTTTGAGCAATATATATCCACAGGTTCAGTGCAACCTCAGCTAATGATCAATCAATAAACAAACATGGTAACAGCTAATCAGTAAATATTTCTACACACTATAATAAAACTTTTGCTGTTCAAAAATCACGCGATAAAAACAAAGATAGTGGTTGAAAAATTATCCGTATACAAAACAATAAAGCAACCAGTGACTAACTAATGACAACACAAACTATCCATTTTTTACCAGTTTCTAAGCATTAACAGACTGAGGTTCTGCAAATCAGCCCAATGTTTCTAGCCACACAAGAAAAAAACTACATCTCTCAGACAAAGAATAGCAAAACATGGTCTGAAAGACAACATAGGATTTTGTCTTGCTCGTGTGATGGGCAGTCTTATTTGGATTGCCATGTGTCCAGTTTAGGACAAGATGGTGCAGTTTGGGCTCTGCTGTTTGACGTTCAGTTGGTTCTAGTCTCACTCTAAATGCATTCCATTTGTTGAAGTAGATAAAATCCCATTCTAGCCTTGTCACTGTTCTTCTCTCTTTTTCTTTCTATGATATAAATATGCATCTTTATCTGTTTTATGCACAGGTTAGCCCAAAGAAAATGGTGAATAAATCCTCACATGTCCGGATTTCCCATGGCTGAAATCTGGCAACTCTAGGTCTGAGTTGTAAACATGAAGCAGTGCAGCAGTAGCATTTTGATGTGCACATAAAATATCTCAGTTCTTGCTTTATACTCATACAAAGACTAACACACAGTACAATATACAGGCGTATGCAAAGTTTTGGCCCAAGTTTGGGCACCCCTGGTCAAATAACATGTTTTGTTGATTTTCTGTGAGTGAAAATAAGTGAACACCTCCTCTACAGAGAACACATTTCTGCACATTTAATACATAATTACTGTTTATTTGCTGAATTTCACATATTGGAAAAAAGAAAATGTGGCCTTGCAAAAATTATGGCACATTTATATATTTTATGTTTTATGAAATTCTGCACTAAAATTTGCCGAAAATGCCACATTTAAGTGTGTTATTTGTAGAGGATGTTTTGATTCATTTTCACTTAAAAAAATCAACAAAACATTTTCATATGACTCTGGTTGCCTTTGTAGTTACACCATCTCTCAACCTTGAGCTTGCTCTAACCAGATAATATAATACAGCAGCCAGACTGCACAAAATCCAGAATCTGAACAGTGCTGTTAAGAATTAGCCACTGAAAGTTAATGATTATGGATGTATCATTGGGACACAGACTCAGCTCAGTCCTTAACTGTGGGCAGAGCTGGAGACAAAAGGCTTCAGTTTAGCATGTGCTTCTAATAGCAGCAGAGCCATGGAGAGAATACTCATTGTTTTTTGATGCTTATTCTGACTCTGGGTGCTCACATTCACATGAGCTGATCAAAACCACATGCTCTGCTGTGTGCGTGTAGGTTTGTGCCTGCTTGTAGTACTGTACACATGGAACGCTGGTGCAGAAGAATGGCACTCCTGCCACACTCAGCATGTTTAACACTCACTGCAGTCCTGCTCACATGACTGATACGACACAATCAACCTCGACTTCATCAGATTTATCATATTAATATTATTATACAGTGTTCACGACTCCTAGAGACAAATTCGAGTCATGATCGAGACCTTGACACATAGACATCAAAATCAAAACTTTCTAGTAGTCGAGTCTGAGTCAAGACCCACACCAGGAATGAATGAGACAGAGAGAAGAGGTAAACCGGGGTACGATCTTGATAAAGAGACAAGACCATGTTCAAAAGATGTCTAGACCAAGACAAGACCGAGACCATTACTGTACAGCCTCAAGACAGAGACAAGACTGAGTCCAAATAATGTCTTGACCAAGACAAGACAGAGACCATTACTGTACAGCCTCAAGACAGAGACAAGACTGAGTCCAAATGATGTCTAGGCCAAGACGAGACCGAGACAACACTGAGACTGTTCATGTGCAGTCTTGAGTCCAAGACAAGATTGAGTCCAAATGATGTCTAGACTGAGACAAGACCAAGACTATTTCTGTAGAGTCTTGAGATTGAGACAAGACTGAGTCCAAGTGAAGTCGAGACTGAGACAAGACCGAGACCATTACTGTACATTCTCAAGACCGAGACAAGACAAAGCCCAAACGATGTTGAGACCGAGACAAGACTGAAACTGTTACTATACAGTCTTAAGACTGAGACAGGACTGAGACTGTTACTATACAGTCTCGAGATTGAGACAAGACTGATATAATTCATGTATGGCCTTGAGACAAGAACGAGTCCATATGATGTTGAGACTCAGACAAGACTGAGACCGTTAAAGTCTTGAGACCAAATGATGTTAAGACTGAGACACAACCAAGACCATTAATTTACAGTCTCAAGACAAAGACAAGACTGAGTCAAATGATGCCAAGCCAAGACCAGGACAAGACCAAGACAATTAAGTTACAGCCTCGAGATCAAGACAAGACAGAGACCAGAGTGCTCCAACACTATTATGATATCCTCTAAAGAATGTTGTCAGACTACTATTCCAAATACATCCACATGATGCATCAGGAGCTCCAGAATGACATTCAGTTACCCCACTGAAATATCTTTTCTGGGTATTTCACCTGTCAGGTATTATTGTTATTATGATGCAAATTTGACCTCCATGACATAATTATTTATGTATAATTATGTAATTACACAATTAAATCAATAATTAAGTAAATAACTCATTACATTTCCATTTGATTTACATACCTCAAACCAAAAAAAAGTTGGTAAAAAAGTTCGCCTGGGTTTGATTCCTGGCTGGGTGACCAAGGTCCTTTCTGTGTGGAGTCTCCGGTTTCTTCCCACAGTCCAAAGACATGCAGTCAGGCTAATTGGACACATTAAATTGCCCCTAGGTGTGAATGTGAGTGTGAATGTGTATGTCGGTCTGTCTGCCCTGCGATGGACTGTTGACCTGTCCAGGATGTATCCTGCCTTCCGCCCAGTGACAGCTGGGATAGGCTCCGGTGCCCCCAGCGACCCAGAAGGATAAGCGGTTTACAGAGTGTGTGTGTGCGTGGTCTGTATTACATTGAAACAGGTACAAAAACAACAGTAAAGGGGAATTCTACTAATTTCCCAAAATTTCTGCATAATTAAACTGTTAGGATGTAAACAGTCCTTCAACCTCAGTCCTTCAGAGTGGTTTGATATGAAATGCTCCATTTTAGAGAAACCTACCAAGTTAGTTCACAGTGGTGGTGATAAGAATCAGACGTCTGAAGCCTCTAAAAGTACTCACAGTAACTTATTACACAAAATGGTTACGAATAGGCTGCCTAATATCTGAGACATTGCTTTACTATGTTTTGGCCTAAAACACATTTTTAAAGACATTCATGGTGGACAGGTGCATGGAGGGCATTCTAAGGCACAATAGTAAAAAAAAAGAGGAAAACACATTTTTTCAGATTTACCAATATTTTACCATTGTCAGCATGTATAAGGCATGTGTGGGTTCACTATTGGTTTTAGATTTTTTAGATTTTTTAGAGGCTATATCTGCAGTGTCTGTCGGTTGTGACCCCTGGTTCCCATCCACTGAAATCCAAGTCAGTAACTAACTCTACAGTCAAACATGAAGTGAACTGATTCATGCGTGTGACTATATTGCAGGCATTTAGGTATTTAAATAGACTTGCCATTGCAATGCAACTGGTTCCATAGATCTGGCTGGCAGAGCAGATTAAAAGCATGAAGGTAACTGAGTTCAGGAACAGATGGGGAAGTGTTTGTCGAGTAAAGGTGATATCAGGGCATTTTTGAGTGTTCAGGGTGGAAAGATAAGAGCAACTGATGATGGGTACTGGTGGTTGAGGGGTGAGCTGAGTTTATAGGGGTTATGGAGAGTGGAGTCAAATACAGGCTGAAGACCTGCTCTACTCTACTCCTCTGTGGGAGATGGGTCTTATCGGCGGCTGACAGGCTTCTGCTGTGTGGGAGCTGTATATGAGTGTGTGTACGTGTGTATGTGCATTAAAGGGAGGATCCTACAGCTGTGGAATACACACCATAAAATGGGGTGGAGAACTGGAAGGTACTGGCAATAGAACAATCTGAAAGGCACAATGAAACTCGTTCTGGAAGCACTTGCCATGTTTATGGAGTAAGACATAGTTGGCCTGTATTTCCTAGCATGTGTTACTATGCTGCATTCTGATTGAAAAGTAAAAGGCAGTAACCTTACTGCCTCCACTGTCCACAGGTGGGTAGAGGCACCTAATGCCATCCTGAAGGCAAAGTATTGTTACTCTAAAAAAATAAAAGTAAAGAAAATAAAAAAAAGTATCTATCAAAACAACTTGAGTGGAAGTTAAAAGGATCGGGTTAAAAAACTCATTGAGTGCTGATTCTCTATAGAACTGCAGTGAAATGTCTTAATTCATCCAGCATCAATCAGCAAGTTTTAAACAGTATTCCTTTCTTCGACTTTTTGGTGGCTGAACCCATTTCTAGGCCAGTCGAGGCCTTCTAAAACTTGAGAACAATTTCTAGGCCAGCCTAGGCCTTCTGAAAGTTAGGACCAATTTTTAGGCCAGTCTAGGCCTTCTAAAAGTTAGGACCAATTTCTAGGCCAGTCTAGGCATTCTAAACATTGAGAACAATTTCTAGGCCAGTCTAGGCCTTCTAAAAGTTGGAACCAAATACTAGGTCACTCTAGGCCTTCTATTAGTTTGGATTAATTTCTAGGCTACTCTAGGCCTTCTAGAAGATTAAAAGCATGAAGGTAACTGAGTTCAGGAGCAGAGGAGTAGGTGTTTGTAGAGAAAAGGGTTTGTGAAAGGCACTATTTAAGTTGAACTTATTATTATTAAAGGTGATGTCAAGGCATTTCTGAGTGTTCAGGGTAGAACGAAGTCCTAGTTATGTTACAGAACCTGAATTAACCCTTTGAATTTACAATTATACTGCATGTCCAAATGTATCCAGACACCTTCTAATTAGTGAATTCAGCTACTTTAAGGTGTGGCCACTGCTAACATAGTCATTCAATTATGTGCACACATCTTATATATCTCCATAGAATCATTTTCAATAGATTGGGATGCTCTGGAGCAGCCACACATGAGCCACCCAATGCCCAATGCTAAGCATCAGCTAGAACCCCCCAGCACTGGGCTGTGGAATAGTGGAACTACATTCTCTGGAGTGATGGAGCTCCAAACAATACCTTTGGGGTGAGTTAGGTGATCCTGACGTCACTAATGCTCTTGAGGCTGAATGCAAACAAATCCTCACAGCAATGTTCTACTGTAAAGCCTTCCCAGAAGAGTAAAGCCTGTAATGGTATTGTGCTGTGATGCTTTCAAAAAACTGAACCTTAATTAAAACTACTGTTAAAGCGAGATCTAGTTGATATGGATATACTGCATACACTGTAGACCGTCACCTGCACATTTGCAGAATTTCAACCATAAATAACAGCATCAAGTGAGCAGTGATTTAACACTGGCAGTGATAATGTAAGGAAAACAGAGTACATGCAGCTGAGGAGTCACACTACTTGACAATGTAATGTAATCTGGAGTGTGTTGCAGGTTTGGTGTGCTCCTTTTTCACTTTGCTTTTAACACACGTGCAGACAGTAGACCAACTATTTTAGAGCCGCTGCAGCTGTGTGTCTGGGTGCATGTGTAAAGAACATACCCAACATTTGGCTGAGATATAATTACGTTTTAATCCAGGGCCCCCAAAAAAGCAACCTGATACCAGTGACCGTTAAGTTTAAACAGAGCCTAAGAACTGTTCCAATGAACCTCATTGCCAAAAGAGTACCTTCCGCCCTAGGAAACACAAAGAAACCAGATAGGATCAATTGGTGTCCTTTCCTAGTAATCCAAAAAGAGTTTGCTGTTTGAAAACATCTGCAGTGTTCTTTGTTTCAGATTATGTCGCTCTATTTGAATAGCTCTTTTGGCAGTGACTCACGTACTGACTGACTCCATACTGGACAATAAATAGTCATAGTCCAGCTTTCTTATGGATGGGTCCAGTGCAGGGATGTAAATCTGGTCTGACAAATGCAGGGGGAACCAACATTGAAAGGCTACAGCCTTCATACATTCCTAGCACCTAGACGTGACACAATACCATTTTTACCAATATTGACAACTATAGCATTGGCCAATACTGATAGTAATACAATATTTCTTCTTTAAAAACTACTTAGTATAGACATGATCTATATTTACTTGAATCACTTCACTTAAGATGATAATCTATTCTTTTTAACTCCTCTGATATCCAATCCAGCATGGTTGTGGGGTTCTAGGTAAAAGAGATTTTTTAAATTAGTTGAGGCTCTGGGCTCCAACCATCTACACAGCAAAATAATACTACCTTGGTGAGTGAAATCACTTTAAATCTAGTCAATATGTCCAGTGTCAGTGCTGGTCTGTGACTGCTTAAAGCATTATAAAAAACAAATCACTTAGCAGTGATCACTGAAACCATTCTTTCCTCCTCCACTACAAAAGCCTAAAAGCTCACTAACAAGTCAGAAAATCAGGTATTAAAAAATTTGAATTCTGAGTTGAAGGAATGTGTGTGTGCAATAGTTTGGAATTTGTATTTAGGATCATTTCGATAGTACATGAAGGCAGTGTTAGTCCCTTTTAGCGCTGCACTAGAGACATGTACTAATATGGCTAACCCTGATCTGCTGGTTTTGGCGTTAGGGACAGCATGTCCCACATGGCCCTCATGAAGATGTACGGAAAATCAGTCGGAAACTGCGAGACTGGATGACAAGATGCCAGCACCGGCTCAGCCGATCTGAACTGCCTCAACACACACCCATCCAGGGTTTAATTAGGGTGAATTGTAACAGGCTTATCTCCCTGAAACAGAGGGAGCATTACCAAGCCGCTTCCCATCGCAGCCACTGCACTCACACTCACCTAAGCACAGTGAAGAACAGCACGCCAGATCCAGACCTCGATGCAAATTAATTAACTCCTGCATTAATTAGGAATGCCTACACGTGTTGGCAAATCAGCAAAACTGGATTTCAGTGTCTTTAAGAGGATGACGGCTTCGCTTTTGTAAACAGCAGGATGTGTGTGTGTGTGTGTGTGTGTGAGTGAGTGAATGTGAGAGAGAGGGAAAGAGAGAGGTTTGTTTTACACCTGACAGAGGATAAAGGGAGTTTAATGGCATTGAGTAAATGTGCTTAGTTGCTTAAATGTTCAATGTTAAACCTGATACCGGTATGTGAACCAGTCTACTGACTTAGTTTAAACTGTGGTCTCACAGTAAAAAACAAGAATTACTCAGGCCTTAGACATTTACAAGGATTATATTATGATCTATTTAAACCCATGGCATTAATTGAGATAATAATAAGCTAAACATATACAAATCAATCCATCCCCACCCGCATCAGCTCCCATTTGTAAGGAAAGAAGCCACTTAGCAGAACATACAGGAAATGGCAACAGGGGTAATCAAACAGCACCGATGGTCCTAGCAGAGAAAAAGGATGGCTCACAGGTGGCACTCGCTCCGAATGTTAGAGAAAAGACGGCGTTCACACTGTATGTTGGGCTATGGCAGTTCATGGTAACGGTCTTCGGCTTTGAAATGCACCAGCTACGTTCAAGTGGCTTATGGAGTGAGTGCTTGCTGACGTCCCTGAGGACTGGTTTTCTATGTTGAAATGTGCTGGTCCATGCACCAGATTTTAATGGGGCACTTGTAAATTTGGAGCAAGCTATCAAGTCTACAAACCTCTGGCTGCACCCTAAGAAACACATCTCCTTCGGTGGCGCGTAAGCTTCCTGTGACAACAACAAACTTGGGGAAGGTGAAAGCAGTGCATCAGTGGCCCAGGCTGGCGTTTGTTGCCCCCCCATGCCTAGCTATGTGATGCCCGGTAGCGGCATTTCCACAAGCGGGCAGCGAGTTCGTTGTGGACACTGATGTTAGTAACAAGGGCATCAGTGCCATTCTGTCACAGGTACAGGAGGGTAATGAGAGGGTTATTGCATACTGTATCCAGCGATTGAGCAAGCTGGAGGTCATTACTGCGTAACATGGAGGGAACTGCTGGCTCTTGTGGTGGGGGTGAAAGGGGCCCTGTGTGGTAAAACAGCAACTAGGAGAGGTGGAGCATATACATGGTGGTGGATTAGTGTGTGTTGCGCTGGTATGAGTGGATCAGACACAGCAGTGCTGCTGGAATTGGTAAGCACAACATTGTCACTGCTGGACTGAGAATAGTCCACCAACCAAAAATTATCCAGCCAACAGCGTCCTGTGACCACTGAAAGACTAGAGAATGACCAACACAAACTGTGCAGCAACAGATTAGCTACTTTGTCTGACTTTACATCTACAAGGTGGACCAACATGGTAGGAGTGTCTAATAGAGTGGACAGTGAGTGGACACAGTGTTTTAAAACTCCAGCAGCACTGCTGTATCTGATCCACTCGTACTAGCACAACACACACTAACACACCACCACCACGTCACTGCTGTGCTGAGAATGATCCACCACTCAAATGGTACCTGCTCTGTGGTGGTCCTGTGGGGGTCCTAACCATGGAAGAACAAGGTGAAAAGGGGCCTAAAAAAGAGAAACAGATGGACGACAGTCTGTAATTGCAGAACTACAAAGTGAACCTACAAGGTAAGTGGAGCTGATAAAATGGACAATGAAAGTAGAAACAGGGAGGTGTACCTAATGAAGTGAGTGTATATAGCTGGAATATATAAACATGTAAGTAATTATTATGAAACGTCATTCAAAAACACTATTTTTATGGCCAAAGAGATTCAGTTTTTCTTTACTATGAAACCTTTGAATGGCCAGGACCTGCAAACTTCTATGAATCACGTCTTCAGAACATCTTGGCCAGTTTGCATTGTTTTCCATATAGTTCATGGATAATAATCAAGTAAACCTGGATTTGAATTGGTTAAGGATGAATACAACAATGTCAATAAATAATATAAATAAAAAAGTCATTAAATAATATTTAAAAAGTGAATACAAATCACAGTGAAATACTATGTTTTTATCTTTCATTTCTTATTATAACTTAGAAAAAAAACTCAATGTGTTTTAAAGGAATATCTAGTGTTCAGCTATATCCATTCAAGTCATCATCCTTATTCATTAACTCTGTGTTAAGTTGCTACTGAGATTACATGAACACTTTCTACACCTGTTACTGTTATATTCCCTGTTGGTCATCAGCCTCCTCTTTGTCAGCATGTGCAAAATCACTGCTTATTTTAGGATTATATGAGGGTAATTGTTAGAGCTTGTGTTAAATGATATTCATTCCTAGACAAGCTGTATATCCTGCTAAAATGCTAAGCTAAGGTGGGATAAGTTTAGCTTGGTGCACATGTTAGGCAAGTCATTTTATGAGGAGGAGATCTTGGATTAGAGCTTCCTGTTCTATTCTTACCCAGCTACCAGTAGTGTCGGCACAGATGCCCACACTCAGGGCTTTTGGGTGGCTGAGGGTCTTCACGGCAGGTTAATGACATAGCTGGTGCGTCTGCCTGTCAGCAGCAGATGCGGCTAATGCTAGCAGCACCTGTCTCTGCCTAGCCACACAAGCGGCTGTGATCTATGGAGAGCTAGGAACCTCCTCTGATCTCTAAAGAGGCGAAAAGGAACCAATTGCAACCACCTGATATGAATACAGCGCTGAGTAAGGTTGTGCTAATGCTACAGTAGGTTGTCACTCAGCCAAGACTGTAGTGAGGGCAGCCGAACTGAGTGCCCTCTAAGTCTGAGCTGCATGAAATGTTTCATTTACAATTAATTCCATGAATCATGCTTTATGTTATTTTAATAACATGGGCCTAATAAATAGACATATTTTATTAGCCTCTGTTTTATTTTATTTTTTTTCCTAGTAGTTTGCCACCCCAAGTAAAGGTATAATGCTATCTCTATACCTATACTGTGTGTCATGCAGTGTCTCTTTCACATGTTTATATCACTTCTTCAACGTGTCAAATTGAAATCAGTTTCTTCTAATCAGGGGCTAATGATTAGAACACCATTAGAGAATATCTTGGAGCTATCTGTCTTATTTAAACCTCAGATATCTGATCAGGTTTGATCTTTTCATTAGAGTGTGTGGTATCATCATGCATAGATCAACAGAGCTCTCTGAGGGCTTCAGAAAGAAAGTTGTAGATGCCCATAAGTCTGGGAAGGGGATTGACAAGTGTTTTCAAAATATTAGCAATCAATCTTTCCACTGTCTGGAAGATCATCTACAAGTAGAGAAGGTTTAAAACCACTGAACCCCAAAATTTTATCAAGGGATCTGCAAGTAGGTCTTGCCACTATGGATGTCAAAATGCATGCATCTACCATTATATTGAGACCACATGAATTTGACCAACTTGGGAGGTGTGCCAAGAGGAAGCATTTGCTGTCTAAAAAGAACATCAGGGCAAGACTAAAGTCTGCTAATGAATATCTAAGCAAGAACCAGGACATTTGGAACAGTGCACTATGGACAGGCAAGTCAAAGAGTTGTTTGGCCGCAGTAGCAGAAACCATGTTTGGTGCAAACCAAAGACGGAATTTGATCAGAAGAACCTCATACCAGTTGTAAAGCATGGTGGTAGGAATTATATGTTTTGGGGCTGCTTCTCTGCTTCAGGGCCTGGCCAACTTGCATTCATAGAATTGACTATGAATTCTCTTTCATACCAGAGAGTGCTTGAGGAGAATGTGAGACCATCTGTAAAAAAAGTTGAAGCTGACCTTACAACAGGATACTGGTCCCAAACATACATGTAAAACCACCAAGGAATAGATTGGCCAAGTCAAAGCCCAGATCTGAATCCAATTAAAATTCTGTGGGGGGATTTGAAATGGGCTGTACATGCAAGAAAACCCCCTTAAACATCACACAGTTGAAAGAATTGTGCATAGCGTATTGGGAAAACATTTCCCCCAGTAGATGTCAGAAACTGGTAGTCATAGGAAACATCTACATAAAATTGTTTCTGCCAAAGAGGGCAATACCAGTTACTGAAGCCAAGGGTATACTTACTTTTTCAACAGATTTCTTTTAAAAAAGTATTGCAAAGTGAAATTTCCTGTGTCTTTCGTTTTATAACGTAATTTATCTATACATACTTTTTAGCTGATGATCAAATACTGATGTCAGAAACACCAAACATTTCATGGTGTGGTACTCATTTTTCACATGACTATATATTTTACTGCGAGTGCATGTTAGCTAGCTAATTTAGCTGCTGTAAGCAACATAGAGCGTAAGTCACTTTTCTTCTAATACTTTCACTTGTGTTCAAGTG
Organism: Colossoma macropomum; assembly: GCF_904425465.1. Classification (NCBI taxonomy): domain Eukaryota; kingdom Metazoa; phylum Chordata; class Actinopteri; order Characiformes; family Serrasalmidae; genus Colossoma; species Colossoma macropomum. The sequence goes on along the minus strand of NW_023494786.1, from coordinate 7,529,704 downwards.
AATTATTTTTACAGAACTACTCTACTCTACTACTTAATAATGGAGGGTTGATTCCAAAAGAAGCAATTTGACTTTGACTCCAACACGTTTGGGAGTCAACTCTTGGCCAGTGACTCTGAATTCTCAAAATGCTTGGAGTCAGCTCTTCGACTCTGTTGTCTCTATGTTTTTTCTTCCTAATTGGCTTGAGGGACATGTTGACGGAGGCGTGTGTAATGCAGGAAAGAGTCTGAGTAGCGTGAGTTTGTTTAATTACCAGATTTTAAACAATGCCAGTGCTGCTCACCAGCCACTGGTCAGAAAACTTTCGATATGTCTTGTACCGCTCAGCACCCCATTTCACGATTAGTGTTGCAATAAACAACCATTACAAAAAGCACAAGGAACAAAAGCCGAAAGCAAAAAACAAGCAATATTTTTCACAGAATGCTGTAGATGAGAGGATGACCTTGAGATTTGCTTCTTATTTGCATTCCACCTTAAATGGCACTGCAGTTACATTCTGGTGCCTGTGCACCATTAGGCTAACTGCTGCATCATTTAAGGTGGACTGGAAAAGTTGAAAAAGAGGCTGGTGAATACGAAGATAACTTCAGCCTCGTAAAAGAAAGGGAACAAGTTAACACCCAAATGCAGCCAACTAGTTCCTCCTTTTCGAAGAACTGAAAAAAAAAAAGAGAAATGGTTCCTTTTCAAGGAATTCTGACTACGGTAATGATTTTCTCAGTACATCACTCCGAGTTCCCCCTCACCCCTAATTGTGTGAAATGAGCTGAATTTTCATAGCACTATAATCTGTAGCTACTCAAAAAATTGGGTAAATGTTTCGGATGGCTGTGCTTATCCCCTTATCAACGGCTTTGGCGCTGTCTTGGTTAAAATAAAGTGCAGTCGGAGACTCAACTCAATCAATTCCAGTGATAGGAGTGCATCACTACTCTTACTTAAGTAGGGATGTTCAGTACTCTGAGATTGCCCTGACTCAGTGTACAGAGAGTTCAGTTCATTACAGCAAAGCTAGCTTGCTCAAGCAGAGTCTGCAGAGAGGAAAGAGTGATTGCCTCATCTCCATCTTCCTGAAAAAGGAGTGATAAGGCCAGCAGAGTTGTCCAGTCAGCTCTCACGCTGACCAAGCACTGACTGACTCCCAGCTCCGAGAAGCAGAAGGGCGTGCGCTGGAGCGAATGAGTGTGTATTAACCCCTCTCTCTGTGTCAGATTACACGTCATCAATCACTCACTTCCTGCGCTCAGGTTTACCCAGCCTGGGCTCCGGCCTCCTCAGACTTCCTGCCTGGTGCTCCTGATTGCAGGAAGCTGCATTAGCTTCAATCAGCACGCGGAGATGCAACGTCCAGATATCCTCAGGTGTTCTCATATCTCATGCCGTCATGCGCCTTAGCTGCCATTCCAATGCGCCATTATGATGCTTAAAGGATTAAAGGGTTAGTGAGTTCACTGGCTGTGCACTGAGGCAGTATAAGCACACACACATACAGTGAGTCACAGAGTTCTCAGTAATTAATGAGTGATACAAAATGCACAGAAAAGTACAGAGTGGGAGCTGATGTGACTGCAGTAATGAACAACGACAGTTGTGACCGCAATAACTTTCAGCAGAGTGAATTAACCCTTACATACTTTGTGTTGGTTTCTTATCAAAACCTCTTAACTCCATTTTTTCCAGTTTTTTTTTCATGTTTTGCACCATTGAAATGAAATCCTATCACCGTTTTCAATAATATAAAACCAGTTTTGTTGCACATGGACAAAATGATCCTATTAAGATGCTACTACTTTACAACTTAATAGGTTTCAAATCATTTGCAGGAAACTAGAAAATGAAGACATTTTAGATGCATCCAGAACGATGAACAGAGTTGTAGATGATTCCATGACGTTGAGAAGTTATAACAAATTTAACCTCATATTTGAAACACACACACACACACGCACACACGCACACACACACACACACACGCACACACACACACACACACACACACAGACACATATTATGTGAGCTGCTTATCCTTCTGGGTCCCAGGTTGTCTATCCTAGCCTATCCTAGTGGTCATTGGGCAGAAGGCAGGAAACACCCTGGACAGGTCTCCAGTCCATCACAGGTATTTGAAACATGGCCATCAAATTTTTGATAATGTATACTATAATAACTTCTTAGTTTCCCCCAAAACTTGAAATATTGACTAAATCATCTTAAAATACCCTCTAGTCCAGCCCAGATCATCGCATGGTTTTAGTGGCCTGAATCTAAACAGCTGCTTTGGCTTGGGGTGGGAACTTTACTAGCATGCAGAAGGGATTCATGAACACTTTCAACATCATTGCTGAACGTCTGCTTCACTTTCTCCTCCAATCACAGCTTAGCAACTCTTTCCCTCTCCGCCATCACCTCAGTCAAGCTTACAGGGCTTTTTTTAAAAGTGAAGGTTTGTGTGAATGTGTGCTTTTCAAAAGGTATGACTGGAGGCAGTGTAAAACAAGGCCTAATGACCCAACAGAATAGAGCAGTGGTCACCAACCTATGTCCAGGAGAGTTCAGTTCCAACCTGCATCTAACATGCCCATCAGTCCCCCTACATAACACTAAAACATCTGATCCAGCCAATCAAGAACTTCTGAAGGCGTTAATTAGCTGGCAGAGCAGCACAGCTCCTTCTGGATGAGAAGATTATAACAGTATTAGCCTAATAATATCACACACAGTAAAACCTGTTTGGATTGTAATGTCTGTGTTTATTGGCTGGTACAGTTAGGCTGGATTTGAAATAATCAATTCAAAAAGCTTATTCCTAGAACTGTTTACATGAGTAGGCTAACTGAATCAGAAGCTAAAAGCTTCAAGCAGTGTGAGGGGAGCATGGTGAGGAGGACAGAGAGATAATGATGCATTTAGATAAACTGATTTACAGCTTCAGCATTCTAGGTTTTCTAAAATGAAAAAAAAAAGATGATTATTTTCAGTTTGAGCCATGAATGTCAAAACTCTGGCAAATCATGAGGATGAACCCACCTCTATGATTATGCTAGTTTCTGCTGGTATTCCTGTGGAATTCTAGTAGTTTGCTAGCAGCGATTTACAGAAGCGTTTTTTGGCTGTTCTACATTAAAAACAGACATCTGAAGCTTCTAAAAGGCATTCCTTAAGCTTGTGACAGACACATTAGCATATGTTTTACCTTGTAGCAGTTTCACAGTGACTCTTTCAGTAGAGAGGCCTGTGTAGATGTAGAGCTGCTGCCGCTGTTTTCCAACAATCTCTTAAGCTGCAGCGTGTATTCGCAGTCAGTGATGTGATCTTTTTTTTCTCTCAAAATTGAGAAAAACCCATCGGAAATCAAAACATGATTAGTTGATTTCTCACTTCATAATTACACAGATGGTTAATCTAACACGTCAGGACTTCTCTTCAGTTCCTGAAGTCCTATCCAATACTACAGCTTGCTTAGCTATATCTATATCTTAGCTGTGACTATACTTAGATACCACAGAGAAAAAAGTCCTGATTGGTCAATTTTAAGCCATTTTGTTTCAATCAAAAACATGACAATAAAACAAGAGTAATACTGTAATCCTTTCAGAGTTTAAACAGAAGCATGATTATATGGAACACAAATGAACTAAACATTACATGTATTTTATCCTCAGAAATCATTCAACCTTCTCTAAAGGCCTAGAAGGCCCTGAGTGTTCCCCTGCACTGGCATCTCATGTAACCATCCATGATATAATTAAAAAAACATTTAAAAAAAGGTTTCCAGATTGGGGCCCATCAAACATTTGTGCTCAGGAGCATTGATCTGGAACCTGTTTTAAAAAGTCTGCCTCTGTATTGTTTCTTATAAGTAGAGTAATACCATTAATAATGCTTAATATGACAAGTGATCGTGGGTGGAAACACTGCAGAGAAATTATATTTATGTGAATGTTTGAGTAATGTGAAGTGAAAGTATGGAGCCATACATACTGCTCCCTGACAGTTTGACCTCTGGAACTGCTGGCCCACTGTCAAACTACATGTGAGCAAAAAAGTATATATATATATATATATATGTGTGTAAATCTGTCGATCTGTATTCTGCTCAAGCAAGTCTACACAACTGTCCAGACGGTGATGAATGATTTTGTTTTTAACATAGTGTTGTTTGTTATTGAGCACTGTGATACTACATGTATCAATATCTGATCCAAATTCTGGTATCCGGACAACTCCATAGTGAGCAGTATCATTGTAAAATCACATGAATTTGGTTGGACTTTTTTTTAAAAAAACAATACATTGTAACGCACTTGAACTAATAGCATGGAAAATGATTGGCAAGAAAAAAAAGTGAGAAATCTCCCAGCCTTTCAGAGTATTTAAGTACTTTGAAGGTCTAAATGAAAATTTACCCTTGTTGTTTTCCTCTTGAAAATTGAAGTAAAGGTACAAGTATTCAATTTTAATAGAACTTGAGTAAAGAATAAAATTTCAACAACAATAATTAACCCCTTAAAATGCCAGGTTTATTCTACTAAGACCTATTACTCAGTAACTACAGGGACAGTGCAACCTGGTTGAGCTGAGCTGTTCTTAGGTTATATAAGTGTGTAATAAATAAGGGGTTAAGCCTAATACTCTACTATTAGTAATACTAGTTTTACTAGTATTTTCCGCCCCTTTTCATACCTTGTATCAGCTCTTACTGAATACAATAACAATATTAATATGACAAGTTTTTTCCAAACTCTTGAACAGTAGTTTATTCCTTCTCTTATAAGTTACCCTTCTGGAGATAGATAGTTTTCTTATGACAGACGTTTCACCAACCATTTGTACTTGCCATGATAACTAACATTTTGCTGTATTTATTTTTTTTTGTCACTTATCTAAAAACACTGCACATAGTAAAGTACGGGAAATAAGGTCACGGTTTGCCAGGTCATGTGGGGGTTAAGGCAGAGAGAGAGGAGTACAAGAAACTGGTCATGCAGAAATTCCGTTTCTGAGTAATTCACACTATTGATGGAACAGAGGAAGAAGGGCTTAATTTGGGCTCCCAGTCAGATCAGTCAGTGAGGAGCCTTGCCAAGGTTCCTGGCAAGGTCAGACAGGGTATGAAATGAACTCATTGGCCACACTGTGCCTTGGCAGCCGCCACCGCCTCCTTGAGAAGACACCTAGTGCTCTTCCAAATGCTCTTGAGGCAACGTGCCCAGAGCCCCCAGACACAACAACCTGCCTCTTTCAGCTTATCAATGATTAGATCATAGACTATCAGTGATTAGATCACACTCACACTGCCTACACATCCTCATCAAGAGGGGCTCCATAAAAAGAAGCATCTATAAATTACTTTTATGTCCAAGAAACTTTATTTATGGGCAATGAGAATTTTTCATATGTGGAGAATATATTCCAAAATCCTCTATATGGTATACAGCACTGAGTGCATTTACATGCAGTTCAGATTTGTCAATAATTTTTTTCTATGTGTTTACATGCTGCTATATAATATCACTAACCTGCATTGATTTCAAGTCTCATGGTTTGGTTCAGAACTGCTGGTTTACATGCATCAAATAATGGGAAAACTCCCAGGTGTATGTGAGTGGGGCAATAATTGGATTTCAGTACACTGATGGAAGAAGACGTGAAGTAAACGTAACGTAAAGTCAACAATGTGCCTTTTTTAAACCACCGAGTCACTTTAGTGAAAAGTCTGAATATACATCATCTATCGTCAAGCATGAAGTTGGTCTTAGCATCGTCCCAAAAGTGTTTTGTTGCCGTCTCGCAGGGTGCTGTGTTAAATGCTGCTTGCTGTTTCTGGGACAGCACTCTGTTTTCACACATGCACAGAATGAGAAAAATGAAAGAAATCAGAGTAAGGGTACACATGCGCTGCAATTCCAGCTCTCTTTATCGAAATTCTAGAAATCCAATAATGTCTTCAATAAAAAATCCAATAATGCCTTAATCTGCAAGTCGAAGTCAGAGTGTGCTGTACTTCTGACTTTTAAATGATTATATCAGGCTTCACAGGGCGACTTGCAGCAGTGCAGGCACACCATATTTTAGTGTGTTCTTTTTCTCCTGACCACTTCTTTAAGTTTTAACAAAAATATTACATAGAGCTGCTTTAATGCAGTGTGTTTTTAACTAATTATAGTAGAGTAGCTCGCGTTACCTACTTTTTGATTTTTTTTACATCTCAGTTACTGATAAATGAGCAAATATCAGCAATTAATAGTGTCTTATGTAAAAGTTCCATGATTTTGTTGATTCTCTAAGTGAAAATAAGTGAACACATTCTTAATAGAAAAAAATAACTGAACATATTTTTTACTGCAAATTTTAATGCAAAATATCTATTTTCTGAGTTTAACCCCCTAAAATCCCAGGCTTATTATTCAGTAACTACAATGACTTCAGTACAAACTGGTTGAGCTATTCTTAGGTTATAGAAGTGTGTTATAAAACTTTGGGTCTTCTGGTGGGCCCTGGCCATTTAAGGGGTTAACATATTGGAAAACAATTAAATATGAAATGCAAAATGTGCCATATACATTTTTTCCAATATGTTACATTCAGCAAATAAACAGTAACTGAGTATTCAAATGTGCAGCGGTGTGTTCTCTGTAGAGGATGTTTTAATATATTTTCACTTTGAAAACCAACAAAATGTAATTTGACAAGGAGCTCCCAAACTTTTGCATACGATTGTTGTTCCCAGCTGAGCAAAACAAGTAACTTTGCTCCCCCACATACATAAGGTCAGACACTATGACACACTACTATTCCATTACCATATCAGAGCTGTGGTGAGAACGGTCCACCACTCAAACACCTGTGGTCCCTTTCCATTGATGGACAGGGGAAATGGCCAGTGAGTGCAAGTAAAAGTTAGGTGTTCCTAATAAACGGCTTACTCAGTGTATGTACCCTGTGTACAAGCCATTTATTACCCTCAACGACTTCTTGCAGCACATATTTCTCCTTCTAGACTGTCTTGTCTGGAAAGTGCTGGTTGAACTGGACATAAGATGTAAGAGGTGTTTGGGTAATACATTATGACCAACTTCAGCCGTTCCTTTAATCCCCCAGAGACATCACTGCCTGTTTCCTTCTCAGGCAACACCTGAATCAAACCAATCTGCCAAAATAGGATGTGATATTGAGGTTGCTACTTCAGGACGCTTGTTACGAGCCACTTATTGTCTGTTCAAATCAAGACTAGCCGGCCTCGTACTCATCATAAGCAAGCAGAGATGGACAGTCTCCTCATCATGTGGGAAAAAGGTGACTCAAGGTCGATATCTATTTAGTTTTGTTCACTCATATCGTCTTTGAGATCAACGCTTTCCCCCTATCTGGTGTCTCTCACTGCCAGGCAGCGGCGTTGTCCCTGGAGCTCGGCCAAGGCCTCCGGGAAATGTCACGGCGGACTCCACCACAAACCATCATGGCAGAAGATAGGGAGGGAAGAAAGGAAAGTAATGGAGGAAAATCGCTGATATGTGGACATTTTTTTGGTGGGGGTGCTGAGGTTGCAGTTGAAGTCATTGTTTTAAATGGAGGTCTGGGATATGTGGCATTTTTAAGGGCAATAAATACTGTAAATGGAGACCTCAATCCAGCTCAGAGCTTTAAAACACAGCAGCAGACTTATCGCATCAACAACAAAGAAGGCAGTATCTTTCTGGACTTTTTTTAAAGTGAAACTCGAGCGAAAAAGCAGATTTACCCCAAATGCAGCTGTTCAATCGAGATATGTGTAGTGTCTGATCCTTAGTTTTGCACTATTATTCTAATATAGCTAACAAGTAATGGAAGCTAATACGAGCCAGTTAGCACTTTGCAAACTATATGCTTAGAAGAAAATTCCACCAAAATTCCTGCATAATAAAATTGAGAGAATTCCCAGATTTTCATAGTTCAAACAAAGTCATTCAAAGTGGTTTGATGAGAATGGCTCATTGAAGAGAAACTTACTGGCTCGGGTTTCTTTACAGTGGTGGTGATGGGAGTCAGGCTTTTTGATGCCTAATAAAGCTATAATGCAAATATAGCCATTTTATTTACTATCCAAAATGACCATTGAGCCTACACAAGTCTTTAGAGTTTTTATATGTAATGGTGACGATGATAAAATAATGACAAATCTGAAAAAAATATATTTTCTTTAGGGACTATTTTGCCTTAGAACACCCTGCATGGATCTCTTCACCATAAATGGATTAAACACAATATGTATTAAGCCAAAAACTGTCATAAAACAATGTCTCAGTCACCAAGCAACATGTTCGTAAGCATTTCATGCAATTATTTCCTGTGATGTAGCTTTTAGAGTCATTAAACTCTTTTGATGTCTGGTTCCTATCATCACCACTATGAACAACTCTACCACTGTGAACAACTTACTCTAGAATGAAGCATTTCACATTAATCTATTCTGAATGTTTACATCACAATACTTTAATAAGGCATACATTGGTGGAATTGCCCTTTTGTTCATTACAGCTGTTTGCCACAAATGGACAAAAGTGCTTGGAAATTTCCAAAATTCTAGGTTGCTGCTAAATGCACATGCATTAATGTTACATTAAGTCACTCCTCCCTTTTTTAAAATGTGACTAGAATTTAGATTTAGGAGCAGCCGAGCAAGAATAGACCCGAATAGCACTTCTTTATCTGTATTCATTATGCAGATTAGTTTCAATGACGTGTGCTGCTGGCCTCGAATGCTGCTATATAATATCACTAACCTGCATGGGTTTCAAGTCTCATGGTTTGGTTCAGAACTGCTGGTTTACCGTTTCACAGCAGTGAATGTAAATCTCAGGGGTAAAAAAAAGTTTGTTTCACTGCACACTGTGCTGTGTCATCACAGAAAAAGCTTACCCAGTGTTATTAGCCAATATGGCCCCATAAAATTAAAACCAAGTGTGTTTGTTTCGTACGCTGGCAAAAGTAAAACAAACCAGCGGCTAAACGGTCCTTTTAAACAACAGAAAAACCTCCTGCAAGTGGAAGGATTTAATTTTATTGTGTTGTTAAGTTAAAACTAGAGGAAAATGCTTGTAGGCATGCTGTAAAGTTTGTGACGTCAGGGCTGTTTTATATGAAATTTAAGGTGGAAAGCAGCCTGCACACTAACACAGCTAGTGACGGCTGTTCTGTCTCATTGCAGTGAGTCAGATGAACTGATTCAACTCACAAAACAGAAGTGAATCTTTCAGCTTTTCATTAACTCCCATTCACTTTTTTAACATTCCAAAATCAGCCAAGATTACACATTTTCTATTATTTAATTTTCGACAAGTCTTAAGCCCTATTTGAGCTGGATTAGTTTTACCAGAGGCGGTCCAGTGATGCATACAGGATAAAGAATCTGATCCAATAAATAAATTGGATCAAATTAAGCTCCATTTAGCTTTTAGACTTGTCTTTAGGCTGAAAAAAGAAAAACAATTGAGGTGCCATTTCCTATTACCTTGTTTTGTTACTACATTACTGTGATGTCCACTTGAACTGGACTATTTTTACTGAGGGAGCACTGAGTTTGGCAAATTATAAGCCCTATTCGAGTTGGATTAGTTTTACCTGGGCATGTGCTGCAATTTGAGATCTGTGAATTTAATGCAATGTGAATCTGCAGTGTCTAGTTTTTTTTACCAGTAATTAATAATAAGTCTGGTAAGTAATAATTCTAAATGAATTACTTTCTATTATTTACCAAACTCTGTGCTCCCTCAGTAATAGTAGGCCTGGTCCTGTTTGAATTGCTACATTACTGATGTAGCTATTACCCTTTGCTACATTACTGATATAGCAATTTTTATATGTGAACCATGTGAAGATGGACAGCAGCATCAAGAATTGCAAAAAAACGAGGTGGCACCAGGAAGACAAGAATGCAAAAAATGCTTAAAAAGGATGAGGACATATCTGAGCAGGTGGGAAATAGGAATTGCTGACAGGATCTTAACTTACTTAGCTAGCATGAGTTTGTGTCATATACCTGTCATGATTTTGTCAATTGAATTTTATTTCTATTTATTTGCTGAGTTTAACATATTGGGAAAATATAAAATACAAAATGACAATGTAAAAAAACAAAATATAAAATGTGCTGTAGCTTTTGCACATATATTTTATTTGTTCTCCAATATGATAAATTTAGCAAATAAACAGTAATTGTTTATTAAAATGTGCAGAAGTGTGTTCTCTGTGTAGGATGTATACTTTTATTCACAAAACAACATACGACTGTATACAAATCATGAAAAATTGCAGTGACCCTTGACGTGTGGGTCAGAAGCATTTACAAACAATAACTGCAAGAAAGAACAATTTTTCATATGTGTGACACTCTATTTATTTAATAACTGGAGTCCCTTTGTAACACAAACAATCTGAGTGGAAAGACAACCATCTGCCTTATTTGTAACTTTTACAGTAGTTGCTTAAGTTCAGTTCAAAATGTATGAAGTTATATTTGGACTCTGATGAATATTTATGTCACAAAACACAAACACAACCAGTGCTAAGACCTGGCAACTAGCCACAGATCAAAATTAGCATGCCATGTTAGATATGTAACTGCAAAAGAACACAGCATACAGTGTGAACGTGGCCTACATCAAGTCAGCCTACAGTCACTTTGTAATGTACGTCACTGATTTGTAATGTACATAATTAGTGTACTGAGTGGCAGACAGGCAGCTGAGAAAGTCAACTGACTCATGCCCTTTGAAATTCCACCTGCATTCACACTATAAATAATCTAATTTCAGATCAGTTTCAGATGCTTTACTGATATGGTAGTTTTAAGGTTGTTTATAGCATTACAGAATTTGGTGCATCCTTACTGTAAGTCAGTTTGCAGTCTGAACACTTTTCATTCATTCTTTAGCCAGAGAGCATGGCCTAACAGTGGATTAGTGGTCACATGACTTGGTGGGTCTCTCATCATGGATGTAACATTAAAAGCGCATTGATTATGAATGTGTTGTTGTATTAAAACATTGCAATACATGATCTGGACTTAAATGTGGTTAAATTCATGTTTTGTTTTTTTTCTCTATAATGAGTCTCCCACTCATTATAGATCTCTGTCATTATAGATAGTACTGAACTGATGACTATATCAAGATTATTATGAAACTTTAATTTGCAGTCTTAATTATATCTGTTTCAATTCTTTTTGGCATACTTTTCCAGTCTAGCTGACTAAAGGATAAATATAGAAACATACTGGTACAACCATATAACTCATACATTAAAGTACAACACAATTATCGAGCTCTTCAAACTATTAAATTATATTATATTATATTATATTATATTATATTACAAGACCAAGCAATCTGAGATACAGTGTTTAAATGATCATTTCATTTATTGAGAAGTTATTCAACACCAACACCCTGTGTGAAAAAGTAATTGCACCATTTAGGTAGTCTATCAACCAAGTTTAGTTTGATGATTAGGATGAATTAAACTAGACACATCCAGTCTTGACTACTGCCAGCCACATTATGTCTAAACATTACTTAAATAGAACGTTTCTAGTAATTTGAAGTAGGCTAAAGGTCTCAACAAGCAGCACAGTGTACCACAATCAAAAGCTAAGTATTGAAATATATCAGTCTGGAAAGAGGCACAAAACCATTTATAAGGTTCTGGGACTCCCGGAAGTGGCTGGCCCACCAAAATTCCTCCAAGAGCACAGTGATGACTAATCCTGGAAGCCAAAAAAGAATCCAGATGAACATCTAAGGAACTCCAGGCCTCGCTCAACTCAGATAAGGTCAGCATTCAGGATTCCACCATTAGAAAGAGACAGGCCAACAATGGTATCTATGGAAGAGCTGCAAGGTGAAAACCACTGCTAACCAAGAGGAACAGAAAAGCTTGTCTCACATTTGCCAAAAAACAGCTTGATGATCCTCAAGCCTTTTGGAATAACATTCTGTGGACTGATGAAAGTGGAACGGGAAGTGAGGGGTCCCGTTACATCTAACACAGCATTCCACAATAAAAGCATGGTGGTGGTAGTGTGATGATGTGGGGATGCTTTGCTGTTTCAGCGCCTGGGTAACTTGCTATAACTGATTCCTCATGTTTTTCTTGCCTTATGTTTTGTATGATGTTCTGAAATCATATAATGTGACAAATAGAGTACTTTTTCACAGCATTGTATATTCCACCTTTTTAAGATATGAAACACATATTCTCTGATGGAAAGAATGAAGTTGAACCTAATCCATACACTCACAGCAGGATCAACAAACCCTCCCTGCCTTCACTAGAGATTACAGGTGGGATTATAGCTATATTTGTATCTATCCCTCCCTCACTGCCACTCCCGGCCCTCCATCTGCAGATTACAGTCATATCAAATGTCATTCAGACATTTATTGGGTAGACAGGGCCCTATACCATCACACCATTACATTACCTTTACGAACTGTAATATTTCACATCACAGTGAAGGCCTGGTGCTCAGGGCGGAGCGGTTTTGTAATTGGTAACAAAATACTTCTGAAAAATGTTTCCTGGTTACATTATGAATATACATACAGTTGTATACAAATGTTTGAGCACTCTTGGTCAAAGTACATGTCTTGTTGATTTTCCAGGTGAAAATCTGTTCACTTATCCTCACACATTCACTACAGGGAACAAACAACTGGTTCTTTAAATGAGCTCTGTTCTGATTGGCTGGCCTGTATTGTGTCTCATTCAAATAGCCGTCTGGACTGAAACACTCCTTATAACTTTAGTGTGAATGGGCGGGGCTAAAGCGCTGTAGGCTGGATGGATATGCATAAATGCACTAGTTTTAGTGATATCACAAAAACTAGGAATTAAAAATGGGCTGTTTTTCTTGGATTCCAGAAATGGGCTGTGGGGGTTTAACAATGTTTACATACTGTATCAAATCATTTATTTACAAAAAGAGGTATTTAGTTTTTATGAAATGGGCACTTTAAACAATTTTCATGACTATCTAGGACTTCTCCTAGCCATTTCATATACAGTCATATAAATGATAAGTAAATAACCATAATTTGTTACAGGACCAGGGGTGTTCAAACTTTTGCATACGGCTGTAACTGTCTTCCTACTGTATTTATGTTTAATGCTTTCAATAGTCTGAATTTCTTTTTTATTCACTTGGCTTTTACCAATACATTCTACTGTATTCTTGTATTTTATGTTGCTGGATGCATTTTGTAGTTTACTTAGATTTTGATTTACATTTGGAGTTTTGCATCAAAGTGCAGGTCCTTAAATCATTCCGCTCTATAAAAGCCTAATGCTGCTTGGACTGAGCTGGGTGTGCGTGTGAGATGATGTGTGCAGAGAGCAGTGTGATCAGGCAGCTGTAGAGCTGTGATCTGATCTGATGGCAGTCTGTTCTGAGAGACACTGCAGACTGCGACTGAAGGCTTTTACTGACAGAGAGATCTGCTGTATCTCTGTCTTCTGCTCAGGCATTCCAGCATGAGCGTGTGTGTGTGTATGTGTGTGTCGGTGAGCAGCAGCAGCAGGGGGGCTGCCTCCCAGGCGCAGCGTCCAGGCCGGGGTGAGGGGTCAGCGGCTGCCGGCAGGGCGGAAGACCCTTTATTGACGGAGCACTCTGTCCATCTGCAGCCTGAAATCAATCTGCCTACATGCTGCCACACTGCCACTGAGCGGCTCCAGTTACTGCAGCTCCCGCACTGTGTGTGTGTGTGTGTGTGTGTGTGTGTGTGTGTGCGCTCAGTATGACAGTGTGAGAGCTCTGTGGGTGGTAGGAGCATCCAGGCCGCTCTCGCAAACCACACTGTTACTGCTACTGTAACAGTTTATATACGACTAGAGACGTTAACCTCTTGACCTCTGGGGTTACTGTTCGGCTATTAACTTTAACACTTATTTTTCTGCAGATACTATTAATTACTTAGTGACTACTGATCACTGCCCAACAAAAAAGCTCATCCCTTCAAAATGATAACTTTACAGGAGAGGGCAAAAACGTTTTTAACATTTAATGTAAGTTTATGTAAATAGATGTTATTTCAAGTGATTTTGGAGCATTTCTATTGGTGCATTCATCATGAAATGTTAACTCAATGTAAAGAACAACGACGATTGTGTTCAAATCATTAAAAAATGTATTTTATTTGGACAGTGACAATATTAATATATATATGTATGTATATTTATATGTATGTATTTATATATATTATATATATATATTTTTATATATATATATATATCAGTGTTGTCAGAAGAAAACCTCGTATCTCTATTTTTGTTAGTTCGTTTTTCAGTTTTTAACATAATTTGAAAATGCCTGTTGCCCTTTACATTGTGTGTATGACCAAAAGAAATGGCCCAAAGTGACTTGGAAACACGTCTGGTTCCATTGACTTACATTAAAGTAAAGTAGGTTTTTTCCTTTTCCTGTAAAGTTACCATTTTGGAGATACAAGATTTTTTTTTTCAGACAACAGTGATTGTATTATATATAATATATATATATAATACTAATTACATGTTTTAACCATTTATACTATCATTGTCATTTTAACAATTATCATGTTTTTTATTAAATGTTTAATATTTATTTGAGTGCTATGTAAACAAAGTTCCTTATTATTATTATTGACTGTACAGTGGGTTCCAAGAGTCTGAGACCAGGGGATTTTTTTTTATTTAAACCAGGAAGTAAACAACAGAATTTTCTAGAATTTTAAAAGATTAAAACAAACAAAAGTTATGACAAATTTGAGAAATATTCCACATTCTGTACTATTTCTAGGTCACTTCTCACATTGAAGCCAATTTATGACATTAACCTTGTTAATGCCTTTGTATGTTCAGATGACTGTCAGGTGGGATTAGTAAATGTAAATGTGTGACTGCATTAATGAAGCCTAGTGGTTCAGAATTTCTATTTTCCTCTCAGACGTGCCTTACAGAAGTCAGAAAATGTGAAACTTGTTTACAGTTGTGTGCAAAAGTTTAAACACCCCTGGTCAAATTACATGTTTTGTTGATTTTGTAAGTGAAATAATCTACAGAGAACATACTAATGGCATGTTTCTGCAAACTTTGTGCACAAATGTCTATTTATTTGCTAAAAAAAAAGCCATACCTTTTGCACAGGCCACGTTTTATGTTTCATTTCTCAATATGTAAAATTCAGCAAATAAACAGTGATTGTGTATTACAATGTGCAGAACTGTGTTCCCTGTAGAGGATGTTTTCACTTATTTTCACTTAGAAAATCAACAAAAACATGGAATTTTACCTGGGGCACACAATCTTTTTGCAAGCTCAGATGACTTGTAGGTTCACTGGTGGTTTTGGATAATAAATAATTTGGCTATATTTGCGGTGTAGACATCACTACCCCTGGTTCCTATCACTACCACTGTGAAAAAAATGGGAGTCTGTCTTTCTCAATTAACTACACCAATCAACCATAACATTAAAACCACCTCCTCGTTTCTACACTCATTGTTCATTTTATCAGATCCCCTACATTTAGGTGCACTTTGAGCCAACAAGGTAGAAGTGTCTAATAGAGTGGACAGTAAGTGGACACAGTGTTTAAAAACTCCAGCAGCACTGCTGTGTCTGATCCATTCGTACCAGCGCAACACTCACTAACACACTACCACCACGTCAGTGTCACTGCAGTGCTGAGAATGACCCACCACCTAAATAATACCTGCTCTGTGGTGGTCCTGTGGTGGTCCTGACCACTGAGGAACAGGATGAAAGGGGGCTAACAAAGTGAAACAGATGGACTACAGTCTGTAATTGTAGAAAGTGGAGCTGATAAAATGGACAATGAGTGTAGAAACAAGGGTGTTTTGGGCTGATTGGTGTATTTCACACCAAAACTTTGAATTACTTTGTTTACATCTCAACAACTGAATTATGGAAGCAATTTCTATAATAGAATTGTCCTTGAAGGGTTTGCGAGAATTACTTTTGCACAGGTAAATCATTTAAAGTATGCTGAAAATGTGTAAACTTAGTCCATCACTTCGGAGGTCTGGGCTTGACTTTCAGATTGAATTGGGATTTATTAGTGGACAGTGATGCCACTGCAGCTCCCAGGCTCAGCTGAGAACTTCATTTTTTCCTCACTTGCATTATAACTTTATTTCTGTGAAAATTTCATGATGTCATATTCACAGCAACAAGATAAACTTTTCATACATTCGTATACATTTATACTGAGCAGACTGTTGCTGGAAAAAGTGAAGGGGTTAGCAGATAAGCCTCTGCAGCCTCGCCTGGATACACATTGGTGAGTTCTGACTTGATTGAGAGCAACACTGAAACGTAATGGGAATGCTATCAGTTAAATGCAACTACTAACCCTGAACTGGCAGCACTGATTCATATTTACAGCCGTTTCCATCTGGCCCTGCTCCTAATATATTGTTATGGGGTGGTGGGCATTAAATGTCAATAGGAGGCAGTAAAATCGTGCAGGGAGTTACGCAAGGTAAGACAATCCCGAAGTTACTGCTCACCGCGGTATCATGTTCAGCAGACTTGGCTGTCTGCAAAATAATGAGGGCATAACAAAGGTGTGAAAACCTGGAATGGAAACTTGCTTTCCATTGGAGTCCAATACAGGCATATCCACACAGCATCGATTCCCTGCGGCTCCGTTAAGCCGAGAATGAAAACATCGTTCAGTGTTTCCATTGTTAGACAATCCACACGTTCCAGCCTTACATAAGGTGAGAATAGAATGATCTCATCCACAATAAAACGTGCTGCAGGCTAATAACTAATGGAGGGTATAGCACCATTGAGGGGTCAATTGTTTCAGTCCTACTACACAAAGAGCTCTATTCAACCACTTCACCTCCTGCTTAGCTAACAATGCTCTTCCAATATGAGATTTACCCTCAGTGTCCACTTTATTAGAAACAGCTACCTGGTACTTCCACACACTGGCAACTTTATGAGGTGAGGTTCCTTATAGAATCACTAGGTGAACAATTACAGGCATCATGCACAATTTGTCCACTGCCTTCCACGCCATTCATTATGGCTCAGTTTATATAATTTTGGAGGTGGACTGTTCTCAACTCAGTGGTGACACTAATATGTATGAGTGTATTACCAACAGTGGGGTGTCTTTGCTGGATTCAGAGTGGTCTATCACCCAAAACTATCCAGCCAACAGAAGATCTGTGGTCAGAAGCTTACTACTGATGAAGGGCTAGAGCAGGGGTCACCAGTCTCATTCACATAGAGCTGGTGTGGCTGCAGGATTTCATCCCAACCGAGTAGAAGCCTAAATAGTACTGCACAAAAGTCAGAGAACACCCTTCATTTATTTACTTTCCAGTCAGAAACAGTACAAGTTATTCATTTTTCAGTATCTGAAAAAAGCAAAAAACATACATTAACAGAAAATTACACAAAAGCCTCCAACAGTAAGTGTAATATTATTTTATTCAGTATTCAATATGTCACATTTTGCCTTTATTACAGCTTCCATTCTTTTCAGTTGCCCTGCTTTCAGTTTTTCAATGAAATCTGTAGCGTTATTTTTCCACACCTCCAAAGTTCAGTCTTAGAAGTTGGTTTTGGTTGCATTTTCTGCTTCTCACAATCCAAGTAATCCAAACACATTCAGTGGTGTTGAGGTCTGGACTCAGCACCACTTCTTCTTGACAGCTACTCATTCTTTCAGACTCACAGTGGAAGGATGGACAGAAACACCTGTGGATTTTCAGATCTGAAGTAAGAGTGGAGCTTGATTTTCTCCTCTCTCTCTCAAAGATGAAAGCTTTACTGTTTGTCTGATGGTGACAGTTTTGGTGGTCTACCAGGGTTGCATGGTTGTTATGCATCCCATTTTCTCCACATCTTTAATTAATGTTGTGAACTTCAGTTTTGAACTCGTTTTCCACTAAGTTTTCCATTTTCCTTTAATTCTCCCCTTCCTTATGTCATTATATCTAATCTCCTCAGAAGTATCTCCTGAAAAATGAATAGCAAGTACTTACTAGCTGTTTTGACTGGATATTAAATAAATGAAGGGTGGTCTCTGGATTTTGCACAGTGTTCTATTAGACGGAATGAAGAAGCAGATAAGGTTGGTGACCCCTTGGCTAGAGAATGACAAACTTGTAAAGCTTGTCTACACCAAGTTGCAAGTTGCACCTACAACACAAGGGTTTCTAATAAAATGGCCAATGTTTGTTTACCTCCACAGAACATCTAATAGTGAGGAGAAAGCAGTCTAACAAGACAAGGAATGAGGAACGAGGAAGAGGCCTACAATCTTTATATGGTGCCTTTTTTGAAATGTGGAGTAGACCTTTTCATTGCTTTCACCTCTTTAAAGAGCGTTATTTGGTTCTGCCAATCACTCGGAAGATCACACATCATTATCAGGCGTCCATCTTCATCTTTAACCTGCCTGCTAACTGCAGAGGAGAGCAGTTAAAGCAGCAGGATGTGGAACACAAAAATTCCTTTAGTCTCTGGTGAGTTGGCAGTTCATCTGTTTTTTGTCTATTGTAGTAATTACACACTAAGAGAGTTAGGCAGGCCAGATAAAGTGGCTGGCGGGTGTAATTGCGCACTTCATCAGTCGAGGTCTCTTGGTCTTGCGTTATCTCTGTTTTGTCACTCCATCCCTTTGCTTTGTTAACGGTAGCACCGGGCTGTTGTACTCTTTCAGAGAGTCGTCATTATGCTACCAGCTCAGTTCACTCCCACAGCTTGACCCAAAGTAGGCGGGAATTAAACCAGCCACTGATTGCAGCAACTGGACACCCAGCATTCTGCTCACACCTCCCACTCTGCTCAGGGCACAGAAATGGGTTCCTCAGCCTGAAAAAGCCACACAACTCCTACGAGCCAAAGCACTACATCTGTTTTGCTGTGTAGTGAATGCTAGCTTGATGAAAGGTCAACAAAGTAACCAGAAAACTGTCTAAAGCAGTGGATTTCAACTTGTGAGCTGCTAGACAGCCGCAAAATACAATAAGAATATATCAATATTTAACCAAAGCAGTCATTTTAAATTTGACAAATGTCGATGTTGTGATAACTATTTGCATCAAAAGCTCAGTGATTAGTCTGGCAAAATGCAAGACCAACAAAGCTAACAAGATGGGCGATTCTACCATTTTAGCTGGAACCAAGCCTGTGCCGTGGTATGCGGCACATCTGGCCTGCTAACCGCCATTGTTAGCTTAGCCAAAACAGTACCAAACCCCACTGAACAGGCTCAGTTTCAGTGTTCTGTCACTCCAGCACCAGTCACTCAACTTTTGCTCTCTGAGATGTTAGTTTTTATCATTTACACTTGCAGAGCAGCAGTTAGTCAGAATCAAACTTGTACTGTGGTATGTGGCACTATTTGGGTCTGTAGACTGCTTGCTAAGCTGATATTAAGTTAGTTGAAGAGGCTACAGATCCAAACACCACAGGACAGGTACTTTTTGTCCCTTCAATGCCAGTTGCTCAACATCAATCCATGTAAACTTCATGTAAACTTGTGTTAGTGCTTTAGTTAGCCAGAAACTAATATAGCCCCCAGCAAACGGTTGGTAGACTTTCAGTAATTAGCGCCTCTTTTAGTAAATCTGCCCCACAGAATGTTAAAGTAACTAGAAAGGTAAAAGTAAGGATACACAAAAAACGGTATTTCTGAGGGGGCCAGAGATGAAATCATTATATCCAACATTTCTACTCTTAAACAATCTGCACATCTCAGCCTGAGAATAGAATGATCTCAATCACAATAAAATGTTCTACAGACTAGTAATGCAGAGTATAACGCCACTGAAGAGTTAATTGTTTCAGTACAAGTTGATGGGTGAGTGGAGGAGGGTCTGGGGGACTTCCCTTCAGGAATAATAAAGCACCTTCAGCTCCATCATAGTTTCACCTGGTTTAATCTTTAACTTCTGACTTCTTCTGTTTGAGTTTCCGTAGAACTACAGAGAAACGCTGGATGCCGTCGCACACTTCAGACAAACTACACAAATAGTTTATGTGGCAATTATGGAGTGTTTACTCATCATAATTATACAAGATGTAAGTTTACGAAATGCCACTACAAACGCTAAACTATGCGACCACTGCAGGTGTGTAATTATAATGCTAAGCTACACACACACACTGCATATATGTAATTATTGTGTAAGTGTACATGTCCCTCTGTTTCAACATATCATTTTGGTTGCTGTGAGAGAAATATGATATGTGCCCCACAGAACTTTACAACAGCATAAAGCTACCTACAAAGTTCCCAGATACCAAAGCATCTACTTTGCATAAAAACACACATGAAAACAGTTAATAAATGCATTTGAATAAATGCAAATCAGTTTAACAGTGTCAATGTGTTGGATGAGACTGTAAGCAGGTGAACAGAAGGGGCTGTTTTTTTTCCTATAAAAGCTTTTATTTCATGTAATTTATTTCAATGTAAGCCATTGCTGTTGGAACCTCATATCTCCAAATAATTTACCAAAAAGGAGGCAAAAAGTGGAATTCCAACAATTTTCAGAGGTGCAAAGTAACACATTACATTTACTCTCATTACAGTACTGCAGTACATCATCCCTGTTAAATCATAGTACTTTTACTTTTCATTTCTAATAAAGTACTTCCTCTTTGCTTAATTTAAATAATGTTACAGAGTAAAAATAAATGTGCATTTCAGCTCAAAAACCAGTTAGAAGAACTGTTAAATTGAAAAGATTCAGTTCTGAAAGCCAATTATAAAAAATAGCTCAGCCCTGATGACAAAGACATTGTGTAAAGTCCTTATATGAAAGTCTGTTCACTCGACAGGCATCTTTGCACCGACGCCGGGCAGTTACTTCCAGTCATACAAGACCAGGCTCCTCTCCCTTTGAATGGGGAGAGAGCAAAAAATTGTAAACTGAATGCTAAATTACCATTTCAAAAACATGTTTGAAATTGCTGATGGAATGTGATAAATATCTCATAAATAGTTTGTAGTGTTTGGCTACAAACACATAGTCGTAGTTTTTTTGGGTTGTTCCGGCTACTGCACAGATCTCCACAACTGTGCCCAAGCAGAGACGAGCTTTTCCAGCTTGCAGCATAACCAGCTAACTGATGGGCTCTTTTTACTGAAGGGTAGGACTTTCTCCTGTAAACAGACACCATGTTGAGCATTGCTAGCGTTCTCTTTCATTTTCCAACCAGTGACCGCTTTCCTCCTTTATAACGTTTCAGGTCAAGTTTTGTGGAGACAGAAAAAAGAGAACTTTACCAGCACAAACAAGGAATATACTTTATCCAAGCAGTCGTCTTCAATCATTTTCAAATGAACTAAAGAAAACAGCATTAATATCAGCTGCCAAACAAGAAATACCCATTTTTCACAGCTTAACCTCCACCCTGAGAAACCAGTCGTTAGTTGACTGGCTAACTAATCCCAGCTAAACAGGTACTACTTCCCTCTTACTCTGTTGTTTTAGAATAAAAGGGTGGCTAGTTATTTAAGCGTAAAAGCCGTTGGGTATGTTTATTTGCAAGTGTCTCTCAGCTGGCTAAGCTACTTTCGCTAACAGGAGGCAACCCATACGGTTTTGTCACAGTTTTGGAGGTAAACAGCTGTGATACAGGAAATCTAGTCTAATACAGTTTCTCCATAAACTGTGGCCAATAATTCTGCTGTTTTTCCCTTCCTCTGTTTTCTGACATACTGTCACTGATCAAACTGCATTTTTTGTTCAAAAATTCTTTTGTTGTTTGCAAGCTGTACACAGAAAGCACATATCACCTTACATGAGAAACGTGCCAGAGCATCAAGTGTTCAGATCATCATTTGGTCTGTTTGTACAAAAAACATTATAGCTGTGCTTTTGCAAAGATACACTTACTACAAAGATACTATAATACAACAGAGCTTTTGTTCTGTCATTCATCGCAGAACGCAGTGTCTCTCACTCTCTCTCTCTTTCTTTCTCTCTCTCTCTCTCTCTCTCTCTCTCTCTTTCTCTCTACCTTTCTGTCTCTCAGTGTCTATTTTAGTCTCTCTGTCTCTTACTGTCTTTCTTGCTCTCTCTCTCTCTCTCTCTTGTGTTTGCTTCTCTTTCTCTCTCTGTCTCTCTCTCTGTCACACAGTGTCTGTGTCTCTCTTGCTCTCTCTTCAGTCTCAGTCTCATCTCTCTCTCTCTCTCTCTCTCTCTCTCTCTCTCTCTCTCTCTCTCTCTCTCTCTGTCTCAGTGTCTCTCTGCCTGTGTGTTTGTCTTGTCACTGTGTGAGAGGCTGTTTAGCTGTTTAACTGTCTAATAAAGTAAAAATATGTTTCTATTACTGTTTAGTAATTTTCATGATTACCAGAGGAATATATCACAATAAACAAAATAAAGAAAATAAAGAAAATATTACAATAAAGAAAATCATCACTGGATAATTTGCTGCTGATAATGATAGAAATGTACCATTTCAGGTATGAGTTCATTTATCACTTTTAGTTTCAAGGCTGTGAATGTTCTGTTTACTGTTTTTGTCTCTTAAGTGTTTGACAGCTAGGAGTTAATGTAACGTTAAGGAGCTCATGGACAGCAGGGCTGTCACAAAAAAACACCCAAACTATTATTTACTATTAATGAAGATATCTGTTTTTTTAATGCCAAACCAAAAGATTTTTATTAAACTGTAACAAACGCTGCACAGCCTTTTGGAGATTCTAAACTATTTTATTGGAAATCTGATTATCTAACCATGAAATGCAGACCTTCTAGTCTAAAATCTCTGCCCACAGAGTTCAGCTACATGATGAAGTGCAGTTTGTTCATTTTTATAGTTCACAGTATGTCAAACTGTGTCCTAAAACACATCACCAAATCTGCATGACCGTAATGAAGACCTGAAATAGACCGAAAGGGCTATTTGGGTGACTATAGGGTTCTAGTGTATGTTAGCCTTGCTGCTCCAGTTCTAAACTAATGAAGCAAATTTATGACTCCAAATTTGTCTTGTTCAATCTGGGGTAAGATGAAAATTAGGTAGATTTTATTTCTTTTAACTAGATTTCTTTTAACTTTTAATATAAGTTAACATAACATAGTAACAGAGACGGGTTACAAATAATGAGACCTTTTTCAAAGTTCCAGTGTTTTTCATTCAAAACAGTGACTAAGCTCTTTTTAAAATAAGCCCAAACACTCTCTGACCTGCTTCACTAAAGAAGCCGACCCACATGGGTTGTAGTGGGTGTGACACTTCAGATGTTTTACGGCGTGTGGTGGTTTCCAAATAAAACAGTGCAGAGATATAAAAAAGAACTGAAATTTGATTCAAGCTTAACTATTTAACGCAGTATCTAAATGAGGTATATACAAAAATAGCCACATAACCTACACAGTTGTGTGCAAAAGTTTGGGCACCCCTGATCAAATGACATTTGTTAAAGTGAAAATACACATTTTAATGCATAATTACAGTTTATTTGCTGAATTTAATCTAATGGAGGAAGAAAAATAAAACATAAAGTGTGGCCCAAGCAAAAGTCATGGCACCCTTTGTATTTTATTTTTTTCCCACTATGTTAAACTCAGCAAATATCTAGAAATTGTGCACTAAAAGTTGCAGAAAAGGCCCCTATAGAAGATGTGTTAACTTATTTACCTCAGCAGAACATGTAATTTAATCAGGGTGTTCAGGCTTTTGCATGCGACTGTACCTGACTACTTTAATATCACTTTAATACTTGTTGAATTTTAGTCTTGTAATTTGTACTAGACAGGCATGGCTGCTGTAACTCTAGAAATGACACAGTACAGAGTGCTAGTCCTCATTAACACGCATTTCTGTCTGCTGACTAACTTTACTGGGTGTCACCAGTAAACCTTTGGCCTTTCCTGCCCCACAAACTATTCAATTTACTCCCTGTTTGCACTCAAAACAATGAAAAGCCTCGAACACAAAAAGCCCTCGGTGGGGCGTTAGCTGAGTATTGGGTGTGTATGTGTGTCAGTGTGGAGGATAATGCTCTCCATATGTTGAAACTCGACACTGTATCCCGACAGGAAGTAGAGGCAGGCCGGTGCTGGACGACTCCCTGAAGCACCATCAGTTCAGGGTATGGAGCCTCGGCCTGCTGAAGCCAAAGCTAAAGCCCACTCCCCCACCGCTGCACTCAGCTAATAAACATCGGGAGCAGGGGACGGCGGTGTAAAGCAGTGATTTAAGACTGGTTGTCAGGGCCAGCAGAGCTGCACGGCACAGATCTGAGGGCAATCCCTGGCGTCCCTTCACTGCATGCACCCTGAGAGATGGCTCAAATGGATGATTCATCACCCTAGTGCTGTTTTTTTTTCCTTCTTTCATTTGGGCCCCTTCTTCTTTTCCACAACCAGCTCTTCTTGTGTTGGTTCTTCATATAGAATATGGCCATTTTAACCATTTTGCATTACAGATGGCATCAATCAGGTACCAAGTATTGGTACTGGGCTGATATCAGTAGCCTAGATTGGATATTAGAGGGGGGAAAAAGAATGAATCTGATTCAATCCACTTACAAGTCTAGCCTGAAATATCATTGTCAGTGGCAGATTTAATGATTGTGGGGCTCAAGGCAAAAGACAGGAAGAGGGATGCCTGAATACACATTTTTCAATTCACTGAGGCTTTGGGCATCTGAGTTGCACAGCTGTCTAGACTGCAGAAATGCTATTTTGGCAAATAAAAATCTTAAATCTAGTTGATATATCCCATATTTCTCATTGTGACATTGCAGTAAGGATTTTGTAGTGTGCTGCTACTGGCTCATGCTGCCGTGGGAGCACGGGAGGCGTGGCCATGCAGAGCGGCCGTGCAAGGTGGCTCTTGTTGTCGTCTTCTTCTTAGCTGACACCACAATATTAAATTATTTAACTTATTACTAAGTTATTTAAATTATTCTAAATTATTCTAAATTTTACTGAAGTAATTTTATTAAGTGAAATAATGTCACAATATTGGCAGACAGTTTGGCTTATTTTAAGAAATATGCTTGAAACAGTCAAAATTATCTGGCAGTAAGAGTAACGTAAGAGTAAAATAATGAGTAACGAGACACTTTTTTCCAGGAAGTAATAAGTAGTAGTTACATTTTAAGAAAAATAATTATGCTGCAGTTTTCTACACTAGCATTAACGCATTATGTACGCTCTGCTGAGCCTGTGCCGCGTTCTGTTCTGACTGAAGAATATGAAGTTAGCTCTGGGAATGGATAAACAAACATTCTGCTTTCCTTCCTCTTTTGGTGTGAATTAAACACCCATAAAATCACACTGAAGAGCCTCCTCTCCGTAATGTAGATTATCACTTAAAGGGAAACTCCACCAATTTTCAAAGCCATTCACAGTGGTTTGGTGTGAAATGCTCTGTTTTAGAGAAACTTACAGAGTCAGAATTGCTTACAGTGGTGGTGACAGGAACCAGGTGCCTGAAGAGTTTAATGCCTCTAAAAGCTACATCACAAAAAAGTTATTACACAAAATGCTTGAGATGTTGTTGCCTGATGCCTGAGACATTGTTTTACGGTAGTTTTGTGATAAGTATTTTACCATCATCAGCATTACTTGTAAAAAATACAAAGACACGTGTAGGCTCACTGGTGGTTTTCGATAGTAAATAAAATGGCTATATTTGTGTTGTGGACATCAGGACCCTTGGTTCCTATCATCATCACTGTAAAGGTTCAGTCAGTAAGTTTCTCTACAATGAACCATTTCACATCAAACCACTCTGAATGACTTTGTTTACATCGTAACAACAGAATTATGCAAATATTTTGAAAAATCAGTGAAATCCTTTGAATTGCCTTGTTCCATTTACATTTCCATTTACAGCATTTAGCAGATGCTCTTATCAAGAGCGACTTACAAAAAGTGCTTTGTTATCTACTCAGAAAAAGTGTGCTAGTCACAAACAGGTTAGAGAGAAAGTCCTGAACTCAGATATTGCTAGAAACAAAAGCCCATGTTGATACCTAGAGAAAAAGAAACAGTTCAACATAACGCGATACATTTCAATAAGCGCAGTACAATATGTTTCAGCATGTACTTAACTTAGTGCTCACTTGAGTGCTGTAAAAAGAGATGTGTCTTCAGTCTGTGTTTGAAGACCACGACCAATGAGAGTTTGCAGCAGTGGAGTGACAGTCTGGTAATTTTACCATATACATACATACATACATGTGCATATATTTTAATGTATGCACATATTGGTGCATGTATGGTATATATTTCAATGCTGTAAAATGTCTGCAGGTCCTGTCTGAGGTGGCACTTGAACGCTGCTCCTCCATAGGAGGAACACAAACGTTAACCAATACTAAATGTTTTATTTGCAATTAACTTTTATTACTAAATTGGACTTATTTAAGGTAACAAATAACAAAAACTCATTTGATGTCTCTAATAACATAAATTACTACTTAATTACAACTTAATTGTAACTAAATAAATAGGCTTGACACACAATGTGGCACATATATTTTGAATATGAGGAAATGCATGCACATATATTTTACTTTGTTTGGACATTTGGTGCTAAGCCATTACATATATTGAAATATATTGATTTTGAATCTAATGAAAAGTATGTTCATATATTTTCTACATTTGGTATTTTGAGCTAAGACATCACAAATGTTGCCATATATTGCACATATATTTTGGATGTGGAGAAATATATGTACATATATTTTTACTCCATATGGATAACATATCTGAGTTTGTCAGCCACTTAAGTGCTACTTTCTAGCTGTAAACTACAACTTACGAGTTTACGATGACTGTCAGTGTAGTCCTTAAAATGAGACTAGATATCCATATATTTAAATAACCACACCCATTCTCGTTCTTCAGGGGTAAGGAGAAACAAATGCATGTGCTTGAAAGCTTTTGGTCACTGCTGAAAGGCCAAGTCAAAGCAACAGTTGGTGAACTATGAAAGTAGCACCAACTTCATACCTATTTTCCCTAAAACGGAAATTTGATTGCAGGAATTATTCCTTTCAAAATGGCACTGGTAAATTAAATGATCTCACTGATTCAAAATTTATAGGGGTAGGTTTCGGCACATCGCTCAAGACTGTGGTACACTTGACGGCCCACACACTGTTCTCTGAACTCGTGAGACACATGGCCATAATCATCCAAAAGCAATCACCAAGAACCCATGCCTGCATGTTAATCGGAAGCAGACTTACCCAGACTGGCTCCCAGTCGTGCGTCAGAAGTTATTTGTGAATTAATGTGAATGTGGGTTTATCAGAGTTTATTTCTAATATAATCTAATAGAGATCTGAAAATCCTAATTCGAGAAGGGCTGTTCTGCGTGTGACATTGTGTGCTGCATGTGTTGTTA
Source organism: Colossoma macropomum (assembly GCF_904425465.1). NCBI lineage: Eukaryota > Metazoa > Chordata > Actinopteri > Characiformes > Serrasalmidae > Colossoma > Colossoma macropomum. Next base: position 7,502,311 of record NW_023494786.1, on the reverse strand, counting down.
ATCCAGGCACACCACAATGCTTTCTGATTATTCCCAGTTGTTTCTTGTGACCACAAAGTGGACGCATTCCAAGCAGTGTCTCCTAAACACTATGTCTTTCATGGATAATGGGTAAAAGAGGGGGCTTATTAGACCCAGAGACTACGTTCTGGATCGGTGTCACCAGGGCGTCCTGCTCTGTGTGTGTAAAAGAGTGTGTACGAGGGAATGGCGCCTGGCTGCACTCCGTGGCCACGACTCCAGATGTGCTCTGTCTTTCAGTGAGCAATGGACACACACACACATAGACATACACACAAAAAAAAACACGCTGTGAGAAAAGGAGCCTTGAGTTGAGGCTGGGATTCGACCCAGTGTCCCTTAACTTCATCCACAACGCCCGACCCACCCAGGCAGAAACATGACTCGCACACGTGAGCTGGCTTTAACTCAGCCCCTTACTATGCACTCACTGCATCACTCTACCACAGGCTCCTCCACTCACCAGAGCCTTTAGCGCCATTCCAGTTACAGTCCTTTCAACAGGATACAGGGATGCGGTAAAGAGTATTATTGGGGAATTCCACCCCTTTTTTCTGCATAATAAAATCTTTGAGATGTAAACAAAGTCATTCAGAGTGATTTGGTGTGAAATACTCTGTTCTAGAGAATCTTGCCAAGTCAGAACAGTTCACAGTAGAGGTGATACATATAATATGTGTATATGGTATGTGTATATGTGATATACATATACACAGACCACATCAAACCACCAATGCACTCTCTGCTCTATTAATTCAGGAGAAACTTTATGCAACCAATCAGATTGTTTCAGGATCGCGTCACAATTGTGCGAGTCAACACTCAAACACACACTAATCAGGAGACATAGTGGTTAAAAAACTCATTATAATGTTATAAATGTTTAAAGGGAACTCAGACTTTTAAGACACATAAGCCACAATGTGGCGTACATGTCTAGTACTGTTGAAATATTCTGTATAACCCAAACAAAGTATTATATTTATTATTAAAAGTGGACAACATTCCTCTACTAGTATGTTGCCATTTTTGTTTCGCCATCATATGGTTACTCTCTCTCTTGCTTGTTCATTGAGTAAAGTTAGATAACTTGATATTTCATTCAACTCGAACATATCATTCAGCCTTTTTTACTTTAGCTAGGGCAGGACTTAATCCAAGAGAACAACCTTTTGATTTTCTTATTTTCCATATAGGACTCGTCTGCAACCACATGACATCATCAGAGTGCAACAATGGTGATGGCTTTTGTCTTTTTATTTTGTTGTTTGTAAATCATATTCTGATAGTATTAGACATAAACACTATTTTAAGGCATACAAGTCTTAACAGTCAGAGTTCTTATTAAAAAACGACATTAGCCCATTAATGTTGCTTGTGTTTTAGCCACAAGGCCCCAAAATAACCAACAGTTGGAGAGGGAAGTGACTCGGCTTGCCGTATTGAATGTTAACTTATTTATATATACCGAATATATATATAAATAAAACATACAAATACGAACTCAAGGCTAAAAAAGCACCACTGTTTACTACACTTAATGTATGTTAAAGTGAAAAAGCATTTTAGCAGTTGCAGTTAAACAAATCCTGAAATCTGACGATGCTGCAGCCCTTTTAGCACCTCCACATCCCGCTGTCATGCCAGGGTAGGTCCTTTAATGTAATCTGTAAGAGGTTTTATTGGCCATTGTGTACAGGATAAAGTATTTGTGTAATTTCCTCAAATAACCAAAGATAATCTGGATTAAAATGTCATTGGGCACTGACACTTTGAGCTGTTGAGCTATTGAGGAGGCTCTGTGGCCAATAGTCTTCATACAATGTACCAAACTATTGACTCCAGTTGGCCCTTTTGTTCATTTTCTGTTTTGGTTTATTGAACATGTTGAATCGGTGTCAGTGGTTGGAGGCTGGATTCACTGTTCAGCCGTGTGAATGAGTGATTTATATATATTGCAGTATTTTATATTATTTTACACAACAGTTAGTTATAATGACACATTCGGATTGGTTGGTGTGTTTTCTAGTGTTTTTTTCATAATATCTGTGTCATTATACTAAGCTAAGTAATGCTGCAGCTAATAGATAACTGATATTTCTACAAAGAAAATGGACAGACTCAGTTACATAAATTACATTACAGCCTATTTTGGTTTGACTCTGCAGAAGAGTTTGACAGTAAGTGTACAATCACATTCCAAACCTGTTGTTGCTTCTAAGCAAGCTTTTCAGTCAGCTGCTGTGACAGCAAAACAACTAAACTAAACTGAGCTGAACCTGATATTGTTACAGTTTTATTGCTTTAATCATAATGCAAAAGGAGTACTATTTTTTTATGGTGGATGGAATTGCCAATTTTAAAGCACATTAAAACAACATTCAGGGCTTCTTTGCTTCTATTGGCTCTTTACTTTTTTCTTTACTTCGCAAAACTGTTGTAAAAGTAGTAGAACACTCAATGTTGTGTGTTATTGCAAACAGCATCACATCTGTGATGATCTACTGTACCTTCGGCCATGATGTTATTCACGATAATACACTTTCTCTTGTGTCTGTTGCTTAAACAAATAAACAAGGGAACACGTTAGTCATTTACACCGTCAGCCCATTCTCGCTTCAGTAAAGATTCCAGTGCCTTTTACCTTCTGTGAAACCTCTAAAACAAGCTGCACAAACAACCTCAGGTTATATTAATCCTGTGTGAATTGATGTCGGTAAAAATGCTGTCATATTCTGTGGAAAGGGAATTTCTTAATTATGGAAACACTTGGAGAAGCACTTACTCATGTTCTCCTCTAAGCTGAAGTCAGCTTCTTATTCGGCAGCTTCTCGTTTGAAATTTCCCGTTCCACCTTAAATGGTGCAGCAGTTGTTAGTATTATAACGTCTGAAGCAGCAGAATGCAACTGCTGCACCATTTAAGGTGGAACGGGAAAATTAGAACAAGAAGCTGGCAGAAAGGAAGCCAAACTTCAGATTTGTTGTCCTCTGTGGCTAAAATCAGATTGATATGTAACGTTATTGTTGTGTCTCACGTGTACAACTCAGAACATGTAAAAATTACAGAAAAAACTTTGATTTTATGCAGTGAAGTTGACTGTTTGCTTTGTATTCCCTAGCTAATGCCGATGCTAATTACATACTGCATGCACTTAAGACAGCTAGGTAAATGATTAAGGTGAACAAAATAATGACTACTTTACATATTTTCTATATCTTTCTGGAGTGAAACCGCTGTCTAAATCGAGTAGCCACTCCCATCTCTGTCATCTAGACCAAGGTTTTTTATCCCGTGCGGATTGCACATAAACATTACAGACGTCCTGAGGTAAACAGGCATCACCCCACCTCCCCATAGAAGACTAATCCTGTCCAAATAGGACTTAAAATATCCATACCTACAACAAATAAAGCATAGGATATTCCATTCATTTTGTACGCTCTTCCATTTTTTTACATATAAACCTGAACATGTGCCAGCTGTGCATTCATTTGTAGTGTATAATATCTTCACTTTATAAGTAGACTTTGTATGTCCAGTTACCAGTATGATAACAAGATTGAGATTTGTGAGAACCATTGCCAAGCTAATAGTGGTGTACATTTACTTTCCCATAATTGGTTTAATACCACCTATGTTAGAGTTAATTTACCACAGACTTTCAAGTTTATAAGACATTCAAGAGAACTATATTGCAGTTTTACAGCGGATCAACTGAATATTTTTGGAGAAGCCTTTTAGTCTGTTAGCTGGGTCTTTCGATTTTCTTTTTTCATTTTTTTACAAATACAGACCTCTTCCACTTCCTTGTATGGAGACATACGTATGTGTCACCCATCAGCTGTAGTCTTTGTAGTGTATTTAAGTGCAAAGTTTAACAGCAGAAGTGAGTAGATGGTGAGATAATGGAAGGTGACTCAGTAACAAGTTTTGTTATTACAGAAGATTACTCTCAGACTTGTTAAACTATAGACAATGCAGATTTACACTAGATCAAAAACATTGATGTTGCAGTTGAAATTGTTGTAACTCAAAGAATAGTACCTCCCCAGGTCAAACTAATGGTTCTTGACAATGTGCCATGCGACAATCAACTTGAACCCAGACGACCCCCCTCAATAGGACTTCCCATTTCAACAAACATGACATCACGCCAGCAGATTGGACTAATTCAAAGTCTGCCTTTGCCACATTAATTCTTCTGCCTAATTATAGGCTGACACTGTGAATTTATGCATGCTATTAGCAGCATGAGGGGCGGACGTTTCCCCCCTAAACCATTGTTGTCACAGCCTGGCTGATTAATACAATTAAAATCCATCGTCCTCATTGCCTCCCTGACTCACTTACTCATGCGCAGCTGACTGTGTGTGTCTGGCAGTCTGTACAGTGAGGGAGACGGCAGGACCCGCTGCCATCTGACATTAGTGCATTAGTGCATTATTAATGCCAATGGATTCATTATAACAAAAGCTCTTGCACTTTGTGAGGTTTCCTGAGGCCACTGTGCATGTGCCATGAGTCTTGTCTGTGCCTATGTGATCTTTAGTGTTGCTGGCTGTAAGTGACGAGTTAATGGAGAGGGCGAAAGTGACAGCCAGGCCGGCTGGCATCAGTGCTGGTTTGTTTTGATGCTCCAGTAATGTCGACCCTTGTCCTGTTGCAACGTGCCTATGACACAACTGTACCCTGAAGCATCCAGGCGGCCTAACAGCATATGGCACTAACACAGAGGTAGAGTAGCGCCAGGAAAAAGTTGTTTTTTTGTTTTTTTTCTTCTTGTACAAACTTATACACTACTGGGTGTTGTGTTTTTAGGGGTGGCTGGTGAGTAGAAGGATCTTTATGTGGACATAAAAAAACAAACTTGTAAAACGCATTGATCTTCATCACTGAGTTGTGCACCACTGTGCCACAGTCTTTAGCAATAAGACCCATCTCAGAGCTAGTGCCCAGTAACAGTCAAGGAAGAATAATCATGTGATATTAAAACAACCTGAACTCAAAGAGCTTTGCACATGGGGGAAACTTCATTTGTAATGTGGCTTCCGTTCAATAAAATATGCTAATGGAGCCAATATCCCACACTTAACTAAAGCACCGTGTGGTTTTCTTGATGCATTCAGTCATGTTTGAAGTAAATCGGGCCATATACTTTTCACAAGCAGTGTCTAAACTTGGATTTCTTTAATCTCTTGTAAATCTGCTGTAATATCCACATTCCTCTTTTTATATTATCTCTGGCTGCCTCAGTAGGCCTCGTATCCAGTACTGTAACATTTTACTGGAACATTTTACAGAGATGTCTATAGAAATGGAAGATTAATTAAACAGTTGACTGTAATTAGGACATTTGAGCTTCACTGTTATGCCAGATATTTTATATCAAGCTTGCCTGCTCACACTCAATACTACACTACTCCTCACTTTATTGTTAACAAAGGCTGTAAATGTCTTCATAACCATCTAAAAGCTCAAATCTTTCAGACAAAAGTCTCAGGAAAAACCCTGAGGGATAAAAATAGACCTCTCTCATAAAGAATGGTTCCTCTTGAGGGTCAGAAGCTCATATTGCTGTATGCGGCCTGTCTTTTACGCTAACTAGCTGACGTAACTAGCGGGCCTCTCTGTTTATGCTGGTTTGAAATTTGATGCCAAGTTTGTCTGTCCATACATCATTCCAGCACATTTTACAGTTAAAGAAACTTTAAATGTACTCACAACTAGCTTAAAATTGTACTTAAAAATCTTCTCAAAAAGATCTACTCAATTCATAGTGAAAAGAATGAAAAATCTCTACCCTACATTACATTACTAATACATTAGGCATCAATCCTCACACAAAGAGAAATTTGCATAGCTGTGGGCAGTTGAAATTTACAATAATATAAATTTAATTGGATGTGTCAATACAAAACATCTATTCAAATGCAATGGAACTGAACTGAAGAGAAAAGAAAAAAAATCACATCCTTGAGATTTCTAATGAGTGATTTGATGGTCAAAATGAAAATATGAAAGAAAACTTCCAAAATAACATTTAGTACAAAAAAATAGTACCAAAAATTAAGTTTCATTTATGTATCCATGTACACTGAGACTTTCTGGGATCTGCCGTGGGGCGTTAGCCTTTGAAACGTGAGCTCCGTCAGTCTGGAGTCGCTGGAGCAGCTTTGGCCCCGGCAACAAAACATCAGTGGTTTCCAATTGGCTGGATTCTTTTCCCTCAACTGCGGCTCTGACCAATGAAAGACGAGCTTAACGGACAAGAGTCTCCTCACCATGGCAACCGCTCCTCCCTGCCTTTCCCTGTTGGCGGGATTTCTCGCGGCTCTCTCTGATTGGCTGACTGACAGACTGTGAACTGTGACTCGTCAGCACTGAAACTCGCGGCGGGAACGGCTGCTTTCTGGGGCCCTGAAGGCAGAGCTTTAAACACTTAATCAGGCAGAGAGGAGCTCAGCTGACTGAGGCTGAGGGAACTAAAGCAGGCTGAGGGAACTAAAGCAGACTGAACCATTTACGCTATGTTGTATTTTTCCTGCGTCAGTTCTTATGCAGTACTTTTATGAGATCTCATTTGTTTACTGTAAGCATTTAATGCACAATGTGCTGGGTAACAAACCCATTTTGCTCTCTTACTAAGAAACCACAGCTGTAATGGCAGTGAAAGGGTTAATTATGAAGGGTAGGGTTTAAATAACCTTGTACTTTGTCGCACTGACTACTGCAGTATAACACTTTTCTGCACTGGACATTTTCCTTCAGAAAAGCAATCTTTCACAATTTTTCATCCATCCTAAAATATGATTCACATATTTTAGAATATGATATTTAGAGTGTGAAGTTTATCTTTTAACATTCAGTTTTGTATAAATAATTTTTTTATATTATGAGAAATTGCTTCAATATGTATGTTGCCTAGAAGCAACAGTAGAACAGTGGAGTCGACATAGTCATTATGTAGCCACTTAACATTTTCCATTTAAAATTCTTATGGTTTTGTTTACTTAGACACTGTAATTTGGTATTTAATGTGTATGCAAAGTTAGTGGCTAGAAGCCCCTTCTTGTCAGTTCTGTCATGCAGCGGTCAGCATGCAGTCTGTTTTATCAGTGCCATTTTGGTTAGAAAATGAAAGCCAATTCTGATTAATTGAAAATCACTGAATTCTATTCTAAAGATTTGGCATGGGGTTAACTGTTATTTGTGCTGTTAAATGAAAGACTGATGTGAAAAAAAAATAAAACACACAAGTTCACAATGTTTAAATTTGATAACATGGTCCATGTGAAAATAATCTTAAAATGTTCTGTTTTTTTTTTTTTTAACATTTATAGTGTTTAAAAACCACCAAATGGTGTAGGTACTGAGTTCTAAATATGTAAATACAAATCTCTGTTTTTAGTGATTTTTTAGTGACTCATCTTTTTTTATTGTTGCAAAATGTTGCCTCAAGGCAACATACCCCCAAATGTACCCCCACACACATTATTTTTGGTTTTAATAATCAAGTCTGTTTTATGCAAGCAAAGTGGATTGAACATTTTAAAAAAGTTCTCATAGTCCCTGCAACAGATGATTTTTTTAAGTTTTGCAAATCCCACAGGTGTTTCTCAAATAGCAGTTTACAGGCTCCATTGACCAACAGCTGAAAGATGATGCAGAGTCCTGATGCCGAAGGCAGATGTTTAAGGAGGAAGGAATGATATTTGAGCCTCAGCACAGATGTGGAAAACCAACCCACTTTGGTTCCCATACGGACACACACACAAGCTTGACCCACACACACACACACATACACAGTTAAATATCTGATTTCCTTTGAACACAATCTTTTGTATGTCCCTTCACTCAGTTCTCCATGTTCTAGCCTGCCTGTCCTGTTCTTTCATAATAAATGAGGTTTTGTAAGATGTCTTGTTGAGACTTCTGTGTAATTTTAAAGTTACAGGGATTAGACTGGATTCTTATTTGTTCTTAATATTATTTCAGTATAGTCTACCCAAAGATTTACCACATAATCCATGTATGTCGACACAATGTGTCCTCCTGTGTGAGAGAAGCCTCACAGCTAGCTGATCTGGAGCCAGTTCACTGCTTTACTGGTGTATCAAATAGAGTGCAAGTATAAGTGTCTACTGGCTGGAAGGGAGTTTGCAGAGGAGGGAAATCTAATCTAATCATGATGTTTTAGTTGATGATGAAAGAGGGCATAATAGGATGAAACACATCTTGGCAGCTGGATTGTTGCTTACTGAAAGGTGTCATAGTCCCTTGGTGAGAGCTTCTGAAAGAGCTGGAGAGCACAAGAGGGTGTTTATCAGATTCACATATTTCTTGGATCAGTAGAAAGTAGAGCTGGGCAATGTGACAATATTATGTTATCACGATAAATTACATCACAATATGTCACAGAACGCTTTTCTGAGTGTATCGTGGATATTGACAGTACTTATAAACCACTTACCAACCGCATGTTTGATTATAAAGAGAGCTTAATTAGTCCTGTGTAATTGGATTTAGTGCAGCACCGTGTGTGAAATATTGAATACAAATGACTGAATTCATAGTTTTAAAGTATTTTTAAAATGTGGGCTTACCTTGTCTGTTGTAAGTAATCAGATGTCAAAAAATATGAATTTCGTAAAACTTGACGTATCATGATATGACATTTTGCCATGTCACCCTCTAGTTGAAAGTATTGATATCCTGATATCTCTTAAGAACTTGGGCTGAAAATCTGGGCAGCTTCTGCTTGGAGCTAGAAGGCTTTAGGACTGAGATCAGGGAGGAGATGGGTGGTGGTGGGGATTGTGAAAATATTGCAGGAAACAGAAGGCAGAGATGGGAATTTATAGGGCGTGAGATTGGAAGGAGGAGGAGTTTCAGGCATGGTCTTTTCTCTAAATCAGTGCTGGCTCTACCTAATAAGTGACAGAAGCAGCTGCTTAGGGCCCTGCAGCCACCAGGGTGCCCCTACCAACTTCTGGGTTATTATTGTACCATTATGTTGTCTAAGATGCACGCATGAGGGGAAAAAAGAACAACTGGTTAATCATGTCTCAAAAACGAATGTGCATCTGGAACCAAAAAAACAGAGGAAAAGGAGAAGATGAGTGGAAAAAGCTTTGAGATGTTAGGGTTATGTTATGTAAGGTATGTTTTGTTTTTTTTGTGGTGCCAACATATAACTAACAGTTATAACAGTTAAATAGCAGTGCTGTCATCACTGCCACTAGGGTTAGATTAAACCAAGTTTAAAGTTAGCTGGTGAGCAAGATACTGTGTGGTGAGACAAAGCAATGGAGCAAGAATGCTGAGAAAGTTATGTGTAATTTAATCTGTAGCTGATTAGAACCCCAAATGAGCATCTAATCATCAGCAGTACACAAAGGCATTGTCATTAGGCAGCCTTTAATTCAACACTACATCATTTAGCAAGATGGGTGACATGCGGAAAATCCTGCCTAGGGTCCCAAAGGCTGGAGCTGGAGTTTTATAACTCCATTAAAAGTAAAAGTAGCAAAGTAAGTGTACATTACTTCAAATGAACTCAAGTAAAAGTGTTGATTTCATTAGACTCAAAGAAGTACTGTACTCAAGTGCTGTAATGAGAGTAAATGTAATTCGCTACCTTTGTCTAACAAGGTAAAAAATTTCAATAACAAGTTGATTATAATGAATGCATGACTTTGTAATTTATTGATATTTGCTGCCCATGAAAAGATGGTGACGTGATGGTGTCAGGAAATAGCAAAAAGTTTGGAAGATGGACAAAATAGTTCTATTATGAGATAGTACGTCCTGAACGTTAGCAATTCAAGTTGCTGATCTCACCTCAGCAGCAAAGTACAGATAGCAGAATATGAGAAAGTATACAGGAAGAAACAGCACAAAATCTCTCTTTGAACTTCTGCTTCTCATGTTTGCAAATCAGACTTCACTTTTTTCCAGGAGGAAAGAGCATAATGAGCTATGGCTATAATGACAGGGTGTGCAGATAAACTGCTCTAAAACAGGACAGAGATAACAATCTCCAGCAGTGTGCGCCTGTCATGACGAGTCATGTAGCCCAAGTTTAGAAAAATCTAGTTTTGAAACAACAGCCAGAGAGTGGCCTCCCAGCAACTTAGCTGAAAAAAATGGCCGAACGCTCGTCGGTAACACACAGCTTAATGCGATTGCCATGGACGTCTCATGGCAGTCAGCTAGACGGTCATGCTTTGCATCCAGTTGTGCTCACACTGCTGGAGTGTGTGTCTCAGCGTTCGCTTGGAGGTTTCTGATGTCCGCTGTCCTCTCCACTTCCACGCCTCTGTCCACCCCCATCAGGGCGGATTACAAGCCTCTCTGTCCCAGCCACAATGCAATCACTCACAGCCTAAAGCCAGAAACACTGGGACGCCTGAGATTAACTCCAGAGCAGCCAGCTAAAAAGAACTGGACACAAGCCAAGAGCAGTGGAGAATTTAGAGTGGAGGACATTCCAGGAGGAAAATGATTTAGTTTAGCGGCAGCGCAACTAAAAACCAGCCTCAGGATCACATTGCAAGTAGCGGTGAAGGTTTACCGAGCGGAATGCTAAAGCTAACATAATAAATCCTATTTGAATATCCCCTGCACTGTTTATGTTAACTCGGCTCCAAGAGCTAAAAACTCTAATATTCAGGCTTTTTCTACAATAAAAATGAATATATTTCAAAAACTTTAAAACAGATCATGGTGCTGCTTAGCCTTATAATACATTTCAGCAGCTAAAGCCCTGAAAAGACTATTAAGAGTGTATGGGACTGATTACACAATGGACTGAAAAAGAACAACCCCAACTACATAAAAGAATAAACATTGCAAGTACCAGTGAACGTTTACTGAGAGGAATGCTAAAGCTAACATATGAAATCATATCACTATTCTTTGTGGGCACACAAGCCTATGTGAAAAGTTTAACCATTGCTACATCTGGTGCAAATATGCTACCCGCCTCCTATAGCAGTGCTGTAGTAGTCAGATTTTCTGGTTTAAAGAGTAGGAAACCCCCTTCCGATGATGTGTTTTGAAGGTGGGAGGAACTTTTGAAAAAATACAACTGCTCTGGAGTAAATTTTTGGGGTGTGCTGTTTGAATTTTTTCCCACTAGCTGTCAAATGATGAAGGAAGGCAGATTGCTAATGTTAGTGATGGGGGCCAGATATCATGTTGACACATTTTGTGTTTGGATGTTTATTTTTCTTGCTCTCTCTGTTTCTGTCTTTGGTCGTGCGTTTTCAGGTTGACGCTGCCACATGATTGGATGTTCCATCTTTCCTGGCATGTGATTGGTTGCCTCAGTTGGCACCACCTTTCCAATGGTGAGCAACTTATTCGTATGATTTAGTCCATCACCGCTCCACCAGCTACCCACCAGTCAGCAGACCAAACTTTTATTCTGGCGAAATGACTTTGCATATGAATTATTTAGAGTGATTCGCCAGATCAGTCGTAAACATAGTTCGGTAAAATTAGCTTATTTGCAGGGAACGTAGAGGTGGTCCTTAAGAATCTCACAATATCTATATAACACATTTGCATGTATTGTTCACGTTATACATTTTGTGAGGCTAATAATTTCACAACTACCAAATACAGTCGTGCAGATTCGTAAGCAGTGAAAAATGGAAAAAAAGTTCAGAAACCAACCCATTGTACAGGGTCCAGAGGCTTGAAAAATTTAGCATAGAAAATGTTATTGATTTTAAATGAAAATGAAGCATTATGATGCAATCATACAGGAAAACAATCCCTGAAATCCACCACACTGAGAGTTCAAATCCAACACCCGTGTCTAAATCTCAGATGCCTCAGAAGGCAAATATTAACCACCTCAGGTTGACAAAGTCATATGTGACATCAACGCCCAATGACAGCTGGGATAGGCTCCAGCACCCCACCGCGACCCAGAAGGATAAGCGGTTTAGATGATGAATGGATGGATATGTGATATCAAAGGATGTCGTACATAAAAGTTCTCCCTTTTTTGTTTGAACTTTTTGACGTTGTTTATTATTAGTATAGAAACCTTTTACAATATAAAATATTCCCTTTCCTCCTAATCCAAGCTTTAAACCATCACTTTCTTAAGATGACTCATTTTGCAATTCGCTAAATAAATAATTAAATTTGTTATGTGTGTCACTGATGCAGTCTTGCTTCCTCTTTATCATGTCTGTATTTATTAGCCTCTCCTTCAGTGGTACATCAGTGGATTTCTTAAATGCTGTAGGGCCGTTCCCAATGTTTGTTTGACATGTTTGCATAATGCATGTAGTGACAGAGCACTGATGGATGAAAACACAAAAAGGACACAAAATTGTGAATTCTGTAGAATACTGCATAACATGACAAATACCATATTAAAAGCTAGTTTAGGGCTGGAAAGCCCCCTCAATGCTAACTGAGTTTCAGGAGCTTTTTACACTAAAATGCGTATACATTTTAAGTACACCAAAACAGACTGAGATCATCTTGCTGCTTAGCATTGTAACATTGTAAAGCACTGACAACAGTGACAACAACAACTGCTGTTAGGGGTTGAGGTTGATTTGCACTTCATACAATGGACTGAACAGGGACAAAGCCGGCCACAAAGGCGAACAAGAATGTGAAGTGAGCTGTGGAGGTCAGCCACACTGTTTCTTAGTTTTCTCTGAATATAGCCCTTCCTCCATATTTCACCTCCGTAATTCACCGCTGCGAGGGCAGAGACTGTCCTCTCTGACCTCACACACACTCTGAGCCACAGTTTCCTGGCTTGAGAGAAACGGTTCTCTGTTCAAGCAGGGAAAGGCCCATGTTGAGAGCCCATTTTCCGTGAGATGGCGAGGTGGCAGGGAGGCTTTCACTAAGAGAGCGAGACTGTGGAACACAGAGCCAAACTGACCGAAACGCTAACCAGTGAACAAAGCATTGATTTTTGAACAAGTAACAACATCTCAAAGTTAGTCGGGCCAGTTGAGGGGCATTGACAATCATTGTACTGAATCAGACTGACTAAGTTTTGACTCACTAACCAGAGCGTGCACAAATCTTGCATAGGCTATGATTTTGAACTATCCCAGCAGTAACCCATGTTCATGGCTTTATATTTAACTTCATATTTGACGAGCAATTTAAGACGGGGAACATTGTGAAATGTTCAGAAATCATTTTAAAAGAGGTCATATCATCATGCATGGGTATAAAAGGTGAATCCAGGAAAGGCCTAGTCCTTCATTAGTGAGGATGCATAGAAACACTGACAGTTCTAGGATTTTTTTTTAGGTGGGGCAACAGTTCCTGTTCAGGGGCCAAATAAATGACCTTCAAATTCTAAGAGCTCCATAAGTGTATCACAATATCTACATAATGCATTTTGTATTGATCCCTTTAGACATTTTATGAGGCTTGTAATTCCACAAACACCAAACACAGACATGCAAACTTGTAAGCAGTGAAAAATGGAACAAGTTCAGAAACCAACCCCTTGTACAGGGTCCAGACGCTTGAGAAAATTTAGCTTAGAAAATGTTAGTAATTTTAAATGAAAATGAAGTGTTATGGTGCACTCATACAAGGAAACAATCCCTGAAACCCACCACCCTGGAGAGTTCAAAAACAAACACCCCTCTGTCTAAATTTCAGATGCCTCGGAAGGCAAATATTAACCCCCCCAGGTCGACAAAGTCATAGATGACATCAAAGCATGTTGTACATAAAAGAATAAATGTCTTGGGAACGTTGCATGCTAGAGATGAGTTGCATGAGATGGTCAGTGATGTGCTCGCAGGTGGCGAGTGCCTGGAGGAGGGGGCCAATCAGATTTCTTCTGGGGCCAGTGCTCCTGTAGCTCTCCCCCAGATTCACCCCTTGCCACTTTGCCACTTAACGAGTGACTGCAACATTTTTGGATACTTCACCCTCTACAGTGCATAAATATTCTCAAAAGATGTGTACAGTGGAAGCCATATATTAGCAATATCCAGAAACACCGCCAACTTCTCTGAACTCATCTGTAATGAACTGATGCATAGAGGAAACATGTATTATGGTCTGATGAGTCAACCTTTCTGATGAAAAGGTTCATGGAAATAACAGACGTCAGGCTCTCTGGGTCAAAGAAGTAAAGATCTACCCGGATTGTTACCAGCATAAAGTTTAAAAGCCAGGGTTTGTCATGTTATGGGAGGGTATTAGTGGGTAAACTGCACGTCTGTGAAGGCATCACTAATGGTGAAAGCTACATACACACTTTGGAGCAGCACATAGTGCCTTTTATACGCCATCTTTTTGCTTATTTCAACATGACACCTCCAAGAAACATTCAGCATGTTACAACAGCATGGTTGCATAATTGTGATTGAGTGTGGATGTGACTGGCCTGCCTGTCTCCTAATGAAAATTTGCGGTTCATTGTGTGCAAAATACAACAGCGAAGGCCCTAAAGTTTGCACAGCTGAAGACTTGGTACAAAGAAGAATGGAAAAATTACACGATCAAATTAGATAAACTGATGTCTTCAGTGCCCAAATGTTTATTCAGTGTTGTGAAAAGGAAAGGTGATGTAATATAGTGGTAAACATACTCCTGTCTCAACTTTTTAGAACATGTTACAGGCATCCTATTTGGACTGAGCATATATTTTCGAAAATCACAAGTTCATAAGGTAAGTTACTCACTGCTGGTAATCACTGCTTTCTGTATTTACTGGAATTTCACATACTGTCCCAACTTTTTTGGAATTGAGTTTGTAAAAAAGGTCAGTTGTGCTTTCAGGCTGACTTTACTAATGTGATTTAATCCCAAGAATCACAAATACTGGCACTAAATGAGACTAACAACATGAACTATACTGTGTTGTGGGAGCTAAAGGCAGGTCAAACATGGCATGTATTTATCTTCTAAGAAATGTATGTAGGACAATGGAAATGTTCATCAAATGTTAAGAGGCTCCGAGCATAAACAAGCAGGAAGACATTGGGGAAAACAGGCTGGTTTATAAAGATCACGCTTGTTTTTATATGTAGATGAAAAATACTTTCAATTCGCTCATGGTTGCAAATTCCTACCAGCTCCTTTGTGTTATCCATCATAAGAGGACAGTGATGTCAGTGTGCTAGGATGAAGAGCCCAGTCTGTATGGGCTGAAATGAAGTGCTCTCCACACAGAGTGCAGCGGCTGACTGCCACAGACTCCATGATGAAGACATGTTATTAGTTTTGTGAAAGCCTGTCTATGAGCACAGACTCACAAAAGCCTCACTGAATCATATGGCCATTGTTTCATGCTGTAGGCTTTTATCATGCCTTTTCCACTAAGGCCATCTAAAGAACGACTGTCTATTTCAAACAAAAGACAGAGACACCATGTTATTTGCAGCTTAGGAAGTGTTTTTTTTTCATAAATTTCAGGCCGATGTTTGATTATATGTCATCTTTAAAGGTAGTAGGTCAAAACATAATGAGAAAATGTCCAAAAAAAGCTTATAAAGTGCCAGTTGACCATCTTTAAAGGGATATGCCAGTGTTTTCAACCTCATCTCTGTGTGCTGCATCTACAGCACACTGTTAATTACCAAAGGACAGTAATTTTGACAAGTGCCACTGTATTTAGTAAAAGAACAAAACCCTGTTTAGTCTAAATACACCTATAATAGAAGCCAGTGGGCTGTTGAATTTAGCAGCTGCCCATTGGCTATCATTATAGGTGTGCTTTGAATTAACAAGGTTTTTCCATTCTTTCTTAAAGTATTCCTTTAGGGTGATACAGAAAATAGTGAAAACAGTCTTTGAGATACCTCTATATGGTCCCAACCTTTGAAAAAGAGGTTTTGGCACCCAGATTCTTATTGTAAACTAGTGGGAATTCTCACAGGCGTGCTGAATACTGGCCATCCAAGGAAGGGCCCAAAAAAGGGGGAGGATGAGGAAGTGCTTCCAGTAGGGATGGGTGATACCACCATTTTTTTTTGTTTTTTGAATCCATGACCAAGTAATACCTCAGCTAATATCATAATACTAATACTGAAACAGATAAGGGTGATTTCTACAGTGAAAACTAGAGAAAAAAGGACATTAAACGGATGGAAAAATGTCATGGCAAACAAATGTGTCAGATAGGAATTACTTTTCCTTCCGGCCTCTCCCTCTGCTTTTCACACCCACAGGCACAGACGGCCACATAGGACTCAGTGAATGCTCTATAATGGCAGATCATTTGGAGTAATTTCCCTGAACAGACAGTTTATGTGGCAGTTTGTTTAATACTACCGCAAAGGCTTTCAAATATAGTTTTAACCCCTCACATGGCCAGGGCCTGCCGACAGGCCCAAAGTTTTATTACATACTGCTATAACCTAAGAAGAGCTCAGCCAGTTTGCATTGAAGTCCCTGTAGTTACTGAGTAATAAGCCTCAGTATGTAATGAGCCTGTGATTCTAAGGGGTGAAGCGAGAAGACAGTATATTCAATTCAAGTCAATTCAGCTGATCAGTCCAGATCCTCCTCACAATGCATTCGTAATAGATGCTGCAGGGATGTGAAAACTCACGAGTGGGTACAACTCAGAGTTTCACACTTCACTCTCAAACACTGGAAGCCTTCATTGATCAGCAGGAGTGTCAGGGAGGGTGGGGTCTGGCCTCTGGCTACAGGTCACTGTTTCCCGTGCTGCTCCACTGACCGTGGAGAGAGAGTAAACATTGCCTGTCAATTCACCGTGAAGCAAATCACCAGGGTTCAGTATGACAAAGGGTGTTGCATATTACTCTCCCAGAATGCCAGTTGCCAAGTGCAAATCACCCCAATCTACAGTGCTATAATGAGCCAATGTTGTTTTTTTTCTTGTATTTCATTTTTATGATGTTTGAATATTTTGTGTGCAGCAAAAGCAACCGCAAGTCACTTTTCATGTTTTTGTTTTTGTTTCTTGCCCAGTTTTCTCCTTAATTCAGTTATGTTCAATTCCCACCTGTTAGCTACACTGTAAAGCGTTGATGTAAATTACATTAAAAATTCTACAGTAAAGATTCTGTATTTCTGTAATACAGCAGATTGCTGATGTGCAATCGAGATTTTACAGTAATTGAGTGTTATTTGCAATACATATTGGAAAAGTGCCCTGTACTTTATGCAGTCCTGAGCAGCCTGTCTCTAAATATTGTAGTGACAGTAGTGAAGCTTCCCAGGATTTCTTGCAGTTAGTTTTTGTTTGTTTTAACATGTTATTCCTATCACAAAAAATATGTTTGCATGTACCTTATATCTTTTGTTATTCCAACCATGTTTGTGTTTCAGTTAACTTTCAAAAGGGCCCAAAGTTTTATTACACACTTCTATAACCTAAGAATAACTAATTTGTGTTAAAGTCCCTGTAGTTACTGAATAATAAGCCTTAGTATGCAATAAACCTGGGATTTTAAGGGGTTGACTAGTTCATCCTGTAATGTTATGATAGTAGATATTTGTTAACTGCCATCTTTGTAGTCTTAATGATGGGTTTAAGTGCAGTAACTGCTACTAAAGCGATGGTCAGTTCATAGTGTGACTGATCAACAGTACTATGCTGTTGTTGCTATCAAAAGCTTACTAGATAGATTTACCCTGTATAGAACAAACAAACTATGTTCAGACTGACCTGAGATGAAAATTAAGTGTCAATGTTAGCAGACAGCTAAACTGCTGTAGGCTAAATGGGTGGGCAAATGTAAATGTGTTCATGTGACATCACAACCACGATGAAAGCAAATCAGGCTGTTTTTGCAGTTTAGTTTCCATACATGGACCTTATGGACTGGGCAGTAAACGTTACAGTTTGAAAGGTTAACTAAATAAACTCATTAAAAAAAAAGATTTCCTCTGATACGGGCCCTTTAAATATAGCTCATATAGAAGTCATGAGTTAATGAAGCATGTGGTCATCACCTCTGTTCAAAGTGCCTGAATGTTTCTTTATGAATGTTTCTTTTAATCAGAGACATGAAAACTTTTGTTGGTCATCAAGAAGACACAGGCAGTCTATTCATTAAAGAGGGAAAAACCTTACCACTCTGACTCTAAAGAAGGCTGTGTTGGTGCTGGACTCTTGCCTTGGCTTTGATAATGTTTTTCAGTAATCTGTGGGAGAGAAGAGCCAGTCAGCAGATCCGTCTTGTCCCCCGGTCCCAGCACGCGCTTTGTTTAACTTTTAACATGAGCAACAGCAGTATGGCGCAGCTACAAACGCGCACAGCGTTTGATGTGCGTGAGAGGGAGCGAAGTCCGCTGAGCTGGACTCTTCAGCACGCTTCACTCAGCGGCCTTATCGGTGGGAACGCTCTCGTGGATTGGAGTTTGCCAAGGTTCCCCACACACACCCTCTCCTATTGAGAACAATGAGGCAGTGGAGCCTTTGAGTACGAACACAAGGGAGCTGTTGACTTATTGCTGTAGAGTAACTTTCAGCAGAATGGACTGCCCCTCAAAAGTCTGTGTACACCTTTGCCCTCTTTTAAAATGTTCAGAGTGGTGTTTGTCTTTCACTGTTACTTTACAATTGCATGAGATAATGTAACAACACTAACACTTTGGTCATATTTTATGACATTCATGTTCATCAGAGTGTCATCCTTAATATGAAGAGCAGGTTAAATGGTCTTAAATCTGAAAAAATAAGTTTTTATTTGGGGCTTGCATGTACCTCTCCACTATGTATGGATTAAAAATACATTTTGGGCTAAAATCTGATCTCAAAACTGCCAGAAAACAATGCATCAGACATCAGGCAGTGTGTTAGTAATCATTTTATGTTTCTGTGAGGGAGTTTTTGGAGCTTCAGATGTCTGGTTCCTATCACCACCACTGTGAACAATTCTGACTCCGTTTCTCTAGAACGAAGCATTTCACACCAAACCACTCTGAATGACTTTGCTTACACTGTATTCTCAGCTAGCTCAGAGATCCTCCCTCAGTAGAGCCTGTACGCAGCCAACATTCACAATGACTACACAACCTACATATTATTTTATAGTAACGAATAACTTATAGTAGTTGGCCACTAAATAATAACTCTTAAGACTCACATGTTAAGTTGTTGAAAACAAATTAAACTTGCTCATTTACTAAAACCATTTTGAATGATTTGTTAGCCCCCTTGCACCTTGTTCTTCAATGGTCAAGACCCCCACAGGACCTCCACAGAGCAGGTATTATTTGGATGGTGGATGATTTAAAACACTGTGTCCTCTAACTGTCCACTCTATTAGACACTCCTACCTTGTCAGTCCACCTTGTAGATGTAAAGTCAGAGACGATAGCTCATCTGTTGCTGCACAGTTTGTGTTGGTCATCCTCTAGTCCTTCATCAGTGGTCACAGGACGCTGTTGCCTGGATATTTTTGGTTGGTGGACTATTCTCAGTCCAGCAGTGACACTGAGGTGCTTAAAAACTCCAGCAGCACTGTTGTGTCTGATCCACTCAGACCAGCGCAACACACACTACCACACCACCCCATGTCAGTGTTACTGCAGTGCTGAGAATGATCCACTACCCAAATAGTACCTGCTCTTTGGGGGTCCTGACCACTGATGAACAGGGTAAAAGGGTCCTAACAGTATGCAGGGAAACAGAAGGACTACAGTCTGTAATTGCAGAACTACTGCTGCTATATGGTAAGTGGAGCGGATAAAATGGACAGTTGGATGAGTAGAAACAAAGAGGTTTTTAATGTTATGCCTGATTGGTGTATAGTGCAGTATTTGGGTGAAGAAGTCACATTTTCATACCTCTTCTCGCGCACTGTATAGGGAGTAGGGAGCCATTTGAGATTCAGCATAGGTGTCCTGTGTACATTTGATGGACAGTGGAGAATGAGAGCAAAGCTGAAGCCGCACGTGACTTTCCCCGACATGCAGCCTATGAGCTAATGTGTAATTAGACGTTACTATTTTCTCTTTTCGCTCTGCCTCTCGGAGGGGCACAAAGCGGCCGTTTGAACGTCCCCTGTGCCAGGAAACTCCAGGCCTGTCAGTACGGCTTTGGGTTATTACACTTAACTTTAAATAACTTAATGTTTGTGCTGGCTGTGGAAACTGAGGAGGAGCGGCTCTCTGATACAGCTCTGAGAGACTCGTTCAGCTGTAAACATGACTCCACAAGTAATTCAGCCTCTTTCTCAAGACTTTCAACATACAGTTTGAAAAGATGGTTTAGAGCAGTTTAGTGTGAAATGCATCCTTCTAGAGAAACTTAACGAGTCAGAATTGTTTATAGTGGTGGTAACAGGAACCAGATGTCCACCTCTAAAAGCTCCCTCACAGAATGTTATTATATAAAATAGTTAGATATGCGTCCTGAAATCTGACACATTGTTTTATGATAGTTTTGTGATCATGTTTTGGCTTAAAACGTATTTGAACATATTGATTTTAATCCATTCATGGCGGAGGGGTACATGCAGAGCAATGTAAGGCAAAATAGTCCCCAAAGAAAACTTATTTTCAGATTTATGATTATTTTACCATTATAAACATTACATATAAAAACTCAAAAGGCACATGTAGGTTCACTGGTGGTTGTGGATAGTAAATAAAATGGCTATATTTGTATTGTAGACATTGTGACCCCTGGTTCCTATCACCACCACTGTAAAAAAATCAGAGTCTGTAAGTTTCTCTCCAATGAACCATCTCACATCAAACCACTCTGAATGACTGTTTACATCTCAGGGGCTGAATTATTCAGAAATTTTGAAAAAACTGGTGGAATTCCCCTTTAGGCCTCTAAAAAGTCTGCTTTGGTAATTTAAAGCAGAGTAACGGCTTTTCTCCTCAGGGTGGGAATTTTGAGGAACTTTTTTACCCTCCTCCCCCTTTTCCATAAGCCTCCACATTCACAGGCGCAAAGAAACGACTGGCACAAGATCAAAGTGGAGCACGTGTCTGCTTCACTTCCTCTCCCTTCATCCCTCCATCCTTCTGGGTGTTTATAGTACAGAGAGAGAGAGAGGGAAGGCTGGCCACGGAGAAGCATACGTGCTGTTCGGATAGAGTCCGTTCTCAGTCATCGTTGCGAGGAAACGGCATGCCAGCTTGGCATCCCTCACCAGCGCCTGGCACAGGTGGGTATGAAATAAATAAAGCGCGATAGTGAGAAATCTCAGACAGCGGAGCAGAAGGAACACAGCAGCCACGATGGTAGTGTGCTGAGAGTGGCGAGAATCTCAATTCACAGTCAGGAGAACTGAATGAACACTGTCTATCTGGAGGAGCACCTTTGTTCCCAGCTTTGGCTCTTTATATAGAACATCAAATATCAATATGATACATTAAAGGGGAATGCCACCCATTTTTTTACAAATTTTGCATACTTTTGTTGTTGTGATGTAAACAGAGTCATTCAGAGTAGTTTGGTGTGAAATCATTCACTGTAGAGAAACATACAGACTCTGATTTCTTTACAGTGGTGGTGATAGGAACCAGGGGTCACAATGTCTACAACACAAATACAGCTATTTTATTTACTATCCAAAACCACCAGTGAACCTACACGTCTTCTATGTTTTTATATGAATTGTTGATGATGATAAAATAGTGGAAATTCTGAACAAGTACGTTTTCATTGGGGACTATTTTGCCTTACAACGGCCTGCATGTACCTCTCTGCCATTAATGAATTAAAATACATTGATTAACAAGACATTTCAGGCCAAAACTTTATCATAAAAAACTACTGTAAAATAATGTCAGGCATCGAACACCATATTGATAACCATTTTGTGTAGTAACTTTGTGAGGGAGCTTTCAGAAGCATTAAATTCCTCATATGTCTCATTATGTATAAAATTTGAAAAGCTGGTGTAGTTCTCCTTAGAGATCTATGGACGGGTTCCTGTGTTCATGGCTAGAATCCTGGAGTCATCAGAGGACATACAAGAGACAAGTAATTCTAACTGCCCCCAGCTAGGCTAGCCTCAGTGGGCTAATTAGCTAGCTAAGCAGACTTTGTAATGCAAACCATTTTTGTAGAAGTCAGAGCATAGCATACATAAACAGGACCTGTGGAACAGGGGTCCTAGAAATGTCAGTGAGCAAATGAAGGGCCCTGGGAACACGAAGATGCTCCCATCTAGCTAAAATGCGTCAGTGTTGCTGAACTTTACAATGGGCGCAGTAAGTTAATAGAATTACTACAAACAGCCATTTTCAAACCTTTTATTATGTTGTGAAATACTCAGCTCAGGGGTGTCCGGTCTTATCTGGAGTGGTGGTAGGTTTTCATTCCAACAAAGCAGGAGCACAGATGATTGATTGTCTGAAGACAGACCAACTGATTGAACAATTGGAATCAGGTGAGCTTCTTGTTTGGAACGCAAACCTGCAGCCACACCAGCCCTTTGTGGATAATTGGATACCCCTGACCCAAAGCGGGGGGCCCAATCCTGGTCCTGGAAATCTACTACCCTGCAGAGTTGAGCTCCAACCCTAATTTAACTCCTTTAAATCCCAGGCTTATTACATACTAAGGCTTATTATTCAGTAACTACAGGGACTCTATTCTTAGGTTATAGAAGCGTATAACAAAACTTTGAGCCTTCTGGTGGGCTCTAGCCATTTAAGAAGTTAACGCACCTGATCCAGAAGGCCTTAAGAGGCCTCTGAATATTAGTGTCAGGTGTGTTGGATCTGAACTCTCCATGGTGGTAGATCTCCAGGACCAGGATTGAACACCATTGGCCTAAAATAATTATTTTAGCCCTTTTTATGGCCCAGAGGTGGTTTAAACTGAGCTAAAAGCTGAGTGCTGTTGAATTCTGACATTACAACAAGGGGATAAAATGTACAGGAACTGGCATCCCATTGTAGTGTTTTTTGTCAGATGGTCCTTCTGTTTTATTATTTTTTCCACTGAAGGATCTAAAAGAGCTTTCTATTCACTATGTTGTTTTCGCAAACTGACTAAGAAATCATGCCTCATTAAAAGCGTTTTTGAAAAGATAAGTGTCAAACTTTTGACTGGCAGTGTAGGAAGGACAGGGGGTGGGTGGTGGAAGTGGGGGGCAACAAAGTCTTCAAATGATTCAGAATGCCTTTGTAGCTGTTGTATTGCCCACTGCAGTTGGTACAAACTCTGTTGTCAGCACTGCCAAAGCCAAGTGGGAAGTGATGTATGTGAACAGTAAATATTTGTGGCAGACAGGCATATAAACAGTCGAGCAGAGAACTGCCACGTGACAGAAACTCGCACAGCGCTAACCAGACCAAAGGTCTCACTGTGTTTCGGCCCCCAGGTGTAACGTAAGCCAGCATAACACGCAAGAGGACAGAAGCCAAGACGACTACTATGGACATTTTATTTCAAGGGGAAAAATGACAAGCAATCATCAATCAACATATAAAAACATTTGCACCATCGTGTGTGTCGAGCCTAGGCGATGGCTTAAAATAAATACTTCTCAAGAGCATATAGTACAGACAGAATATGCAAAAAATCCAAAACAGACCAACGAAACAACGGAGCAAACTCCAGAGGGACTGAAACGAGAAAATGTCCCAGTACAGCTCCCTACTTGTCACCCCAAAAAGTGTTGTATAAAACATTTTGAAGAACATTTGTAAAATACAGAATCTTGAAAAAGAAAATCCCACATTTTCTTAAAGTTATTGAGAAAATATTAGCTGGTATTATAGCGCGATTAAATCAGGACTTTTCATGAAGAGTAAGACGATGAGAATGTGCTTCCGCATGTCTATTAGTAATCACACGTGTAGTTATCCACAAAGTCCTCCGCAGGTCGGTCGCGAGAATTGGCAGCCATATTGCACAAAGCTTGTCTTCCTCAGGTACACGGAAGAACTCTCCTCAGACTCAGCCACTGAAACACTCTTCCACCTGAGGCAACAACACACCCCCTCCTTCTCGCTCTCAGCTGAGAATGACCGGCAGAGTAGGACGAAGAGAATACAAACTAAAAAGTCTGGAGGTCCCATTCGTTGACACCTGCAGATTAGGACACATCTGCACCCACTTCAGCTCATGTTTCGTTCCCATGCAAAAGAATCTTGGTTTCATGGGATGGTTGCTAAAATGCCCTCAATGGACAGAGGTTTCAAGAGAACAGGTTACAATACGTGTTCGTGAGCATACAAACCAGGTATCTGATCTTAGGAACAATTACTAGGGATGTCTCGATCAAGTTTTTCACCCCGATTCCCACATTTCATATTAGTATCTGCAGATACAGAATCCTCTTGTATTCTTGTATATAACACAGCCACACAGTGCACACTTCAAATAGACTTGCGTTATCATTAGTCAAAACCAATTCATATTTCAGATAAGACATGCTGGGCTACTGGTTACTTGAAAATGCTGCAGGAAAATCAGTTCACTGGTAGTATTTGCATAGTATAACACTCTGAACTGACAGTGTAAATGTTTTTTGACTACTTTTTTTAAACAACCACTTTGTGGCATCATTATCTAAAATGAGTGAAGCATACTCATTTCTCTTGGCTTAGAACATGTAACTAGTATCGCTAAGTATAGCTGCACACTCAAAGTTTATGTGAATCTAGTTTAAAACGCTGACATTGCCGAATTTACAAGTGGCTTTTGGACTGTTTTCATTTTCTATTTTAGAATAGATGCAGATGAACTGTTAGTTTTTGAAAACATGCCTCATTGCCACAAATTGAGTGCGTTTACATGCACTTAATAATCCGATAACAGCAGAAAATCAGATTTTGTCAGTAATCCAGTAAATGCGTTTACATGCACTTGAGCAATCAGATAATGGCGAGACTCCAGGTCTACATGAGTCAGGCAGTATTCAAATTTCTGCTTTCCAATGAGCCAATAAACTCACAGAAGAAGATACGGCATAAACATAATGTAAAACTCATGCCGCAGCTTTTTTTTTTAAAACATTGCGCCACTTTACCTGAAACTATGAACATACATCATCTAGAAGAAGAAGAATATTGAAATCCTTCATTTCGTCAAGCATAAAGTTGGTTTCAGCTTTGCTCCAAAAGTGTTTTGCTGCGTCTTGCAGCAATGCTGCTTGCTTATTTCCGGTACCTGTCTGTTTCTCACATGCGCAAACTGAGAAATCCAAAAGAAATCAGAGTAAGAGTTTACATCTGATTACTGAGCTAAAATCCAGCTCTCTTTATCGGATTTCCAGACCTTACACCGATCTAAGAAATCGGAGTATGCTGTTAACATGACCAATTAAATAATTAGATAACTGCAGAAATCAGATTATGATCGGATTATTGAGTGCATGTAAACACACTAATTGTGTCACCTCTACAACAATATATAAATATAGCATGATGGGGTGAAATGGTCTTATGCAAGGATCAGGATATCAGTTCATTAAAACATTCCTTGATCGGGACATCCCCAACAATTACCACAGCAACACCTACTGAGTGCATGTAAACAAGTTCTTACATTACGTCTTTCTCTTCACGCTCGGGGACATGAGTTGACTTGCAGCGCACTGAGCCCTAGTCTCCACCGTTCTGAAGAGCCTGAGACTACACATTAGCACATTGGCCCCGTCCTGCTCAAGAATGCAACGAAGAGATCTCTCCCGAGCATGCTTTTGACAAGGTGTTGTGAAAACCAGCCTAAGTGAGCTTTGCGTCCTTTGACGCCCTATTAAACTAAAAGCCGAGACTGAAAGGGCCTTGGGTGACAGAAGGTGACTGAGTGAGACATTTTACTTCACAGCTGCTATTAGTTTACTTAAAACTAGTTAAATAGGAAAACTGGATCCCACTGACCCCGTCGCTGAGTTTCTGCTTGAGGACCACTGCCGGGGGAGAGTGCGTGTAAACAAAAGGCAAACGGGTTTGAGTGTGTACGCTGAATTCCTAAGACAGACCACACAAGTTTTGTCTGCCGGTGTGTATCTAGAGCGCTGCTGCCTTGTTTCCAAACACAGTTCAAACATTCTCAACGTGCAAAGGCTACGAATAACCTTTCGCACCCCCCTTAAACTGTTCTGTTTAGTTCGCATCTGTCACAGAGTTTTCATAAATCACATTTATTTCAGAACAACTTTAAATTAAAATAAAACTTTCTAGGCACTATTGAATGTCCGAAGGCTTTTGTTGCAAACTGAGAAAGTTGTGAAAATGTGAATCTGAAATGAGCGCGTGCAATGGTTTCACAGACCAGAACACTTTCCTACGTGCTGACGTTTCGACGTGGGCCACCTCCACCTGACAGGCAACCTCCGAGTCCTTTGCTTGAATTTTCAGAATGGAAAACAAGCATCGAAATGAGAAGAGTCTTCCCATGAAGTCAACTGCGTAACCTTCCAACAGCGCTTTCTGCTGTCTCTTCAGGCCATGATCTTCTGAGGGATCTCTATGGAAGCCTTGAGGAAGATGGCGTTGTCGCGGATGTAGTTCCTCGTTCGGATCTCCTCGTGCGAGATGAATTTGGGATAACCGAAGCCCAGCGTGCTCTCGTCCAGCGAGTTGCGGCTGCTGCTGGGCTTCTGGAAGTTCTTCCAGTTGGGGTCAGGGTTGAACGTCTCGGTGATGTGCTGCGGCTTGGACAGCGACGGGTCGCTCTGGTCCAGGATGGAGAAGGTCACCTTGTAGGCGAAGGGCCACTCCAGCAGGTTGTCGTACTCGCCGGGCAGCACTCGGATGTAGATGGACAGGTGTGAGCCCTCGCCGCTGCCGTTGCCGTTGAGGAAAGCGGATACCTGCAGCTTGTAGCCGTAGCGGTGCGTGTAGAAGGGTGGGCTGAACAACTCGTGGTTGTTGTGCAGCTTGGCCTCCTGCAGCTTGCGCGAGTAGTCGCTTAGCTTCCATATGAGCACGCCGTCGTGGCTCACCGACAGCTCCTCCATCTCCCGCCGCAGCTCCATGATCTCCTGCCGCTGACGGCCCACCAGGTTGCACATCATCGTCAGGTGAGATTTGGTGGTCTCTTCTAGGTGACGACCGATTGCCAGCTTTGGACACTGCAAACCAAACATACAGATGTAATTAAGCCTATAAATTAAAAACAAAGTTTGTTTTTACCCAATTTATGCAAATGTACCCAAATTAGTCGATCAGGCAAGACGTGTTTGGTGCAAAGAAAAGTTTTCTTATCTAATTTTGCACTGAGGCTACAAAGCTAATGTAGCTAAATAAAGGACAACAAAAGCATGGATAATATTCAGGGTTCAAGATAGCTGTTATTATTTTTTTTACAGCAGTAGATTTTTATAGATAACAGGAAAATAACTGAAGTCATTGAAATCCCAATGACTTCAGTTTTTACACGCTACGGTTTATTACTTGGTAAATACATAGAAAATAATGTAAACTAGTCGATTTATTCTTAAGTATGTAACAGAAGCCATTTAAGGGGTTTTAAGTTCTAAAACAAACACTGGAGCACGTTCTCTATAATGCTGTTCCAACGTCCGAGGCTGAATATTGCATGCACGGTCTGGGCCTCTACTGGAAACTGTCCATATAAATTTGAGTACTGTGTATATACTTTTCTGACTTCACTACACTGTTAGGGGAGGCGGCAGACTACATCCATGTGCTTAGACCATCTGTATTCCCCAACCCCCCAGTCCGAAAACATGAGTGGAGCTTACAACATGAAACCCCATCTGCCTCCACGGCCAGAGCCTCTAAATGCTTTTCTTTTTTTTTTTAAATCAAATTTACATCCAGTTCAAAAATAGACCAAAATACACTGTCAGACTGAAAATGTGTGATTCTCATTAAAACAGCTCCTGGGGGCACGGAGCTGAAACTCGAAGACAGCTATTGTTTGGGCAATGCTTTTTTCCGTAGGCTTTCATCGTCCATGTGAAATCACAAACCTTTCATTGTAGATGCGCAAACGAAAACAACAAATGACAAATTACAACAAACAGAACCTGACATGTACATTCCCACAAAGGAGAGGATGTAAACTTGCTCAGTGGAGCGGACTGAGTGCGCCAGGAAGGGAAGGAAGACTCACTCTGTGTTTGCAGCCGGCGTCCTTAAAGGGGCACAGCACCAACGCACTGCCGCAGCTTTCCTTCACGTGGGTGGCTAAGTCTTCTCGGGCGATGTTGGGGGTGCCACACTGGTTAGGGCACTGAACAGGGAAGCGAGGGCAGTGGTACTGATGATTCTACACAAGGAAAAAGAACAGCATGTGACTTTTATGACAGCTTTCTGTTTCTTATAATCTCTATCTGTGCATGTTTATCTTATGGTCAATTACCACAGACAATAATTTCTCTGTACTTAGAAAAGAGCAGAAAACTCATTGATTCAAAATCCACTTATAATAGAAGCCACTGGGTAGTTACTCAAAGAGTACAGAGAAACATGATGCACTAAAATTTGCATAAAAATGCCATTTAAATGTGTGCTCTGTAGAGACTATGTTAACTTATTTTTTACTAACAAAATCAACAAAACATGTTAAATAACCACAGTATTCAAATCCTGCAAATGATAGTATGTGATGTGACAATATTTTCGTAAACCTTAAATGTAAAACTTAAAATAGAGACTGAAAAGCGCTTTAAATGGAAGGATATGGAAGTAGAACATGCATGCATTCATGAAATGTTGATGAAGCCATTTATATTCTGGAGCGTGACTTGCTGAGCTGGTGATATGGAAAACTTCACATTAACGAATACATATCATCAGACTGGATGCATGAATTAGAATAAATGTTAGTAATACGAAAATCTGCTTTAATCACTGATTGTAATGAGTGCACCACCAGGCACCGCTTTGTGAGAGAAATTTGTGTTGGTTGGAACTCCTGAATGCAGACTGGCACCGCATGATGATGAAAACTGTGTGGATGCAGGTGTGTGGAGAAAGGCTGGGCCGGCTGAAGCTCCAGCATGAATGCCACCGTTTATGTAGTCACAGGCCCTCTGCCATCCAACTCTAAAGAGCCTTCATTGCCATTAATACACCACTGAGACGCCACTGTTCCATTAGCACCCTGTTTCAAACACACCACTCCTCTTTCTAACACTACACCACTTTACCACCTTCAACAGCCCAGAAATTTCCAGGCAGACTCTTCAAGCAAATATAATTTTACTAAGCCAACCACTCCTTTAGTTCATGAGCCTCTAATGAACTCTTTCTGCAGGAAAGCAAACCTTAAATATGGCAATGTGCACACTGCAGCGTTCAAGTGACACAGATTCTTATCTTTTTAAATCAGATTCGATCCACTAGATCAGAACATATCAATAGCCTTTCTTGCTCTAAATCATGAGCAACTTATCAACCTGTGGAGCCAACAACCTTTGCATTTATACTTATCGTTGCTGGAAATGTAGTGATGGAAATATATCTGAGATATCTTTTTTGTTGTTGTTCATGGATCAGGGCAGATGTGTGTTCACACTAATAAAAGATATGGGACCTTTACAAACAAATATGAACCATCAAGGCTGAAGGATCAACCAAGAAAATGAAATTAAACAGCAAGCTTTGTTTAGACAGGCAGTTCAAATCCAATGTTTTGGTGTATCCAAAACCATGAAGGGCAAAAAGCCACATAAACTATATACATATATACATTTACATATATATATATACTTTATTTACATCTGATTTAGTTATATACAAATTGTGAAAAATCTGTGGAATTCCCCTTTAAAGACCCATTCAAATATTATCTCTGGACATGTGACTTCTTGACGTGAGTACAATAAAATCATACTTTTGCCTGCCCCACCTTCCTCAGTGTACGCACGCTTGGATTGTTAGAAGGACAACCTGTGTGGATATGCAAGCAAATGCCACTACAGCCTGATCATACAAATCAGATTTGGTCATTTGTAACTTGCAATGTGGACAGAAATAAAAGTCTATTTGTCATGTAAGGTGAAAGAAAAAAGTAAAGAAAAGCAATTCAAGCTCCTCTTCCAGTCACACACTCTTTTTTATGACAGAATACCCAGAAGGCAGAGCACAGCTGTCCTTATGAGGGCTGTTGACTGATATACAGCCTGCTGTCTGATTGGCAAGCAGGTTGGAGCAGTTTGCATTAGCGTGAGACAAACCTGGATGGTGTCGTAGACGAACTCCTTGCCGCAGTACTTGCAGGGCTGCGTGCGTTTCGGACACTCGGCCATGGTGTGCTGGGCCAGGAGCCTCCTCATCATCCTCGCCCCGCACTTGTTCTCACAGTACACACTCTCCTGAGGACAAATGCCCTGGTGATTCTGAGGGAGAGACAAACAGAAGAAACAAGAAAAGAAAAACATGAAATGTTTGCCACTTGAGCTTGTTTTTATTGAAGGCTTTTTTTAGATATTAAACCAACCAAAATTCAAAAGGCTCATTCCACCGCATATGCAAACAATTTGGGACAATTTCCTGGTCTTCTCTTAAAACTGAGAAAAGATTCTAATAAAAAGACACAATAAACAAGAATCCATCTCTTTTATAGATCACAGAGCTTGTTTTCAGCATATGAAAACAGGCGTGGTGGCTTATTAAGCAGTAACAGTAAGCCTTGTGATGTTAACCCTTGAGTGCTCTCTGAGAAAAGAACCCATACTTGAATAAAACTTGTCATCGATTTCATTTTGTTTCAGTTTTTGCTCCTGGATTTGACCTTCCAGGGCAAAGAAGACATTTTTGAGGGTGTAGGTCCTTTGTTTGGGAATAGAGTCTAGATTCTAAAGTAAATATAGAAATAATACTGCATATATCTCCTTTATTATCTTTCTATAGCCTAAAATGGATCAGTTTTCAGCGTTTTTTTTTTTTTTAATAAAAATTTTCACCCTTGCCAAGCTGATCTTGCAATGTTTTGTCCCATTTTTAAAACTGGAGCAACATTTACTTTGCTTTCTCTAAGGTTTTCCAGCCATACATGATCAGGCAGGAGCTTGTGAGGACTCCACCCGTACCACAATGCTGGTAACGGATTACCACAAATTGATCCCTTTTGGAAAACTAGTTCTGTCTATGAGAGAACTAATTATGGAGCTTACTGTTTAATACAAAACCTTTGACTAAACAATTTATGAAGGTGTTCTACAAATAAATGTAGTTTGCACAAATGTTTACTGATGGAATTTGGCTTCTTTTATTAGTGTATTTTGAGTGGTTTTCCTGGTCTTTCCTAAGTACAAGGAAATGTTTTGAAACTGTCTGTGATCATAATCAACGATTACAACACTAGAGGTCTAGATTAAGCTGTTTTAAAGGGGATTTTCACCCCAGGCGATCATTAATTTCTGGCATAGCTGTTTATAAGTACTTAGCAAGTACTTGGCAGAGGTGGATAGTAACTAGTAACATTTACTCAAGTACATGTAGTATTCAAGTGGATGTAGTATTTATATTCAAATTATAATCATTTTACTTTTACTCTTTTTCTATTTTTAAAGTAAATGAACCTACTTTTTACTCAGTTACATGTTAGCCATTTAGTTACTAATTCCTTTCTTGTTTTTAATTTCATTTTGTTTTGTTGAAACATCTGTACTGCTTTGTACACCTTTAGCATTGTATTTTAGACCAAAAGAACCCAAAAAAGAGAAGAATAGAGCCTAACAATCTTTACTTCCTATGCTGATTGATGCTGGATTTACTAAGAATATCCACTGCAGTTCTTTAAGTTATTCAATGCTTAAGTAGCTTTATGACCTGATAGTTTTGCACTTCTACTCAAGTTGTGTTTTGGGGAGGTTCTTTTACTTGAGTCATTATTTTACCTAAGTATTATTACTTTAGTAAACTTGAGGGTTTAGGCCACGCTACCCACCTCTGTTAGCAAGCAAAACTGCATTTGCCTTCGTCCAGCAGAAAAGAACCACCATCGCACACTTCCCACATGCCAAAACAATAACATTCACTCATTCCTCGAGTTAACCTGAGATGGGTCAGTTAAAGACATGACCGGCGGAGTTCGTACCTCGAAGGCCTCCCCCGTGAACTCGCTGCCGCAGAACTCGCACTTGACCTTACGCTTGGGGCAGTCGTGCTGCAGGTGCTCGGGCAGGTCGCGGCGTGTCAGCTTGACGGCACAGCGGTTGGGGCAGGGGATCACGTTGAAGGCGCAGGTGGAGAAATGACCCTGAGGGAGCGGAACATAGAGCAAGTGTCAGCAAGCATGATGCACGCATTCTTCAGGCCCAACATGCACGCACAGTCACACTCACTCTGAGTACCGTGCCACTACACTACACTATAGCATTAAAGATAGAGACACAGGTAGAGGTCGAGGTAAAAATAGGAGCACATTCAGAAAGGAGAAACAACCACAGAAGAAGAGGTTCATATTAAGATAGAAACCCAGTCTACACTGACAGAAATACACTGCCGTTCAAAGGTGGAATCAGTGTTTTCCTTATTACAGCAGTTTTGTTGCGGATACATGTACAAAATATAATGCTAGTTCCAGTAATTTGTAAAAAAAAAAAAATGCTCTAGATGATTCCATAATAAAAAAACTGTATGACAACTATTATACATGCTTAAACAGTCATGAAACATCCCTATGGCTACATATTCGCAAATGATTGTATATTCCAAACATGTTCAATGTGTTTAGTATATGGTCTGTCACATCAGAGGGAGGAGTACAGAGTGATGATGAGAAGCAAACTGACCTGCAGCTGCTTCATCTGACCGGTCCAGCGGCAGCCCTCCTCACTGTGGATGCAACGGATGGGCAGAGCCAGGATCTGCTGCTCTAGCTCTGGATCAGGATAGATCTGCAGCGCACAAAAACACACCATAGCATTAGTACATCCATACACGCACACAAATACTGTGTCTGTTTTTTCTATGCTTCTTGTAAAGGGCAGCTGGCATTTTTAAACGGTATATGATGGTATATGAGGCAAGTTTTGACATGACAGGGATGATATATGGTTGCAGCTTTATACAGTATTATCAAATCCATGGAAATGATGGTGGGTGTGTCTGTCAATGATAGAGTGAATGTGTATATGCGTGTGTATGTGTGTGTGTGTGTGTGTGCTCGTACTACACACAGCGGCTACTGTATTTTCCTCTCATCTATAAAGATGAAGGAGGATGAGGCAGTGCTCTATCCAATCAGCCCAAATCCTCTCCCCCAGCACCGAGAGGCAGGATTTATACACACACACACACACACACAAAGATCTTCTGTGTGCAAATCACACTCAGGGCAGTACTGCAGGCATGTCTGTCCATCATCCACTGAGTCAAGAGAGGCTGAAATTATTCCTCACTAGATCTGAAATTCAGCTAATCATGGAACGCTCTTTACACTGAAGACACTGTTTACACTGGAAATGCTATTTACACTGGAGACATCTGAACCCGTTCCAGCCATTAAGAACTGAAGTTTTGGTTTAGGTCCTTTTCCGAAAAATGGACCTGCCTGATAGTGGTTGTGATTGGTGTTCCACAAAGAGCGCTTGAGTTTCTTTAAGGGAAAAAAGTAAGAATTTAAAGTACCGTCACTGTATGTTGATTTTGTTCCACACCACGTTCTGCTCTCTTGACACTGACAGCGGTCTCCCGCATTATACAGAGCAACTGAGGCCAATCCCAGCAATAAGATTTCCAGACAGAAAAAGAAAAAAAGAGTCACGTGTGTGGGAGCTGAGCCTTTGGGGGGAAAAAGAAGGAGAAAAGATCCTCTAAAGTAAATGCTAATGCTTAATCATTGTTCCAGGGCGGGGGATTGTAGAGGGTAGCTATAATAATGACCTTTTAATAACACTTCCTGCGTGAATCTCGAGGGATTAAGCCACTCAGAGTGGAAACAACTGGCTTTTGGGTTCACACCGTTTGACTAAAGCTAATGGAGTCAGCTTACAGTCACTCAGCAACTCCCCATTGCGTTTTACCTCAGAATTTGGAGAAGCTGTTAGCACCAAATGAAGACTAGCCGTGTGTCTTAATCCAGGCACTATGCATTTACTCTACACACTACTTACTTCACTATCTGACTTTAGCGTTACACACTAAACAGAAATTGGTACTTCATGTAACTGATACGTGACAAAGTTAGCAGTTAGCTAATGTTAGCAAACTGAAGTCAGCTAGCATTTCTCAGGTCTAACACTTTCTTAATGGAAATGACATGGTACAACATTGAATCATACCTGGGTTAGCCGTTAGCTAACATTAGCACACTGAGGTCAGCTAGCATATCTAGCCCAGTTACAGTATTTTCAAATCCTTAGCCACTTATAGCAAATAGCCTAACTTAAATCATGTTGTAAAAAGTTATTAAAGAATGTATAAACCTCTGTCGTGGTCATTCTGTAGTTGGTATCATGCCCTTATTTGGAACTTGGGGAAAAATGAATGGTATTTTTGAAAATTGCCTGTGATAAACAAAAAATGTAACCCAATATGTTCCGTACATATTTTTTCTTTCGAATATCACTGCATCCTCTAAATTACAAGCTTGTTAATGCAAAATACAAATGTAACTGCTGCACATTGAACCGACAACCTCTCACCAAAATACCTCAAACAAACCTGCAAGCTTTGTCAAATGTGACAGTCAAGCTGCTTTGGACAGTAGTAGCCTACAGTTTGAGTAGGTTGTATAGCAGTGTTGAAGTTTTAGAAGTCTTACTAGCTTGCTAATAGCAAGGACATAGCAATGCTCATGTTTCTCCTTAACTACCCAAATCCAGAAACATTCAGGGGACAAAGTTTACACAGGACAATATGCATTGTGTTTGGAACATTTTTGTTTACCACAGGGCACGACAGCAGCAATTTTCCCATTTTTTCTGTAGAGAAAAATAGCATAGACCTGGAGTTGCTAATATGAGCAAGACAGAATGACGCAAACAGTATGCAGTGTTCAACACTTCCTTTTTCAGCAGTTCTATTACCATTTTAATGGTACAACACTAAATCTAGCGTCAATTTCACACTGTGAGCACGCACTGAAAATGGTTAGTGGATTTACACCTACGTATAGGGCTGTGAAAAAAGAAAGAAAATCAGCAATGTGCTCATGTTATATCAGGCACACACACATTTCTAGTGCTCTCGGCCTTCAAGGAGAGTAGTTTTAGCCCACTGACCTCCTCACACCCAGCTTTAATGGATTACCCACTTTAAGCTCTCAAAAACACATGGTACAGTTCTGCCTACTTAACACATTCATACAGAACTGCACAGATGACTAAGCAACTAGCAGTTTCCTTGAGGGTTACTAAAGCAAGTACTTAGGGGTAAAAGGGCTGTAATTGACACTGTTTATGAGATTGTGACCGCTATCTTGGACAGGGCTGAACTGTAGGAGTACACAGCCTTGTTGGAGGGCTAAGCCCGTGTGTTGGATAGTAAGAGAAACTTTCTTTGCTTTTTCAGTACAGAAGGCTTGGTGTTTCCCCTACCCAGCCTGGACTGATTAACCGGTTAAAGGAGGGGCTGAGAAATAAGGCAAAACTCTAATTAGAGATTGGGTGGAATCCTCCTCCTTTGAGGGGTGCAGCGCAGATGATCCAAAGTGGAGGCTGTAATTTCCTCCCATAAATAGTCTGGGAAAAGCAGTAGTTGGGGAATCTCTATAGATAAGTCTCACTGAAATAGCTTCCACTCATTTTTAGCCTTTCGCCACAATCTCCCTCGCAACTATATCCACAACTCATTACAGTTTTTTTAGTCTTGACATCATGACCATGTCAAGCAAACAAAGCTCTAGACTGAAATCGCTGACGAAATTCAGACTTATTCATCTCAAGAGCTACGCGATGACATTTTGCGTGCCGTCCGGAAGACAGCACATCTTCCCTGTTTCAAGCAGACGCAAATGGAGTTTGAGACAAATTGAGATGATTCATTCTCTCTTCTCTCTCTCTGCCTCCTCCTCCTCCTACCTCTGCGCTCCCTTTATCCACATCTGACACTGCCGGAGTAATGAGAAGCCTGCGGTTGTTGGTTAGTGTCACTTGCAGGTGGGTTTGCCTGGGCCTCCTGCATGAGGCCTTAGTGTTGCGGTAGAGGCCGACACCCTGCCACCCTCTGAGTCACAGTGGACAGATAAGGCCTGTAACAAGCATCTGTAACAACCTGCGGTTTGCCCACTCTTACCCTGGGGCGCAAACCGATAATGGGAGTAATAGGCGAGGCGGCTGGAATAAGACAATCTTTTTCCAAATGTCTCCAAAAAGTCATAATTCGTTGTTACTTGACCATTTTTCAACCTCTCTTTATCCCTGAGAATTAAACAAGCTGTGCCTTTAACACTGACGCATGTAAATGAACTGCTCTGATTAGCTGCCCTCATTTAAGAAGCTCTTTATAACTGAAACACTCTTAACAACTTCAGCGTGAATGAGTGGGTATAAACAGCTGTACATTGACTGGGAAGGTATATAAAGAAATGGGTTGGTTTTCATGACATCACACAAACAGTGAATTCAAAACAGGCTATTTTTGCAGCTTAGTTTCTATATATGGACTATGGATTGGAGATTGAATATTACATTTTAAAACTTTAGCAACGTTTACATACTATATTAAACTATTCCAAGAAAATGAAAGTGAAGAAAATGTATTTTCTCACGATATAGGCCCTTCAAATGTAGTCTATCAATATTATGTTTGGTGTTCAGTTCTGCACTGGAGCTAAGAAGCTGTCATACAGTATGTATTTATATATAATAATATGTCATACAGTATGTATTTATAGATAATAGTATGCCATAGAGTATCTATTATCTATAAAAATGAATAAAAGTACAGACAAAATTTAGGCTTCAAGATGATTGTTACTGCTGGTTTTAGCTATGCAAACTACTTGTTCCATTTGTAAAGAAAAGAGAATGTCATACAGTGTCAGAAACCACACAAGCAAGTCTGTTTGAGATTCTTCTTTTAGGGGAAGTCCACCCATTGTTCAAAATTTCTGCATAATTCAAAGTTTTAAAAACCATGTCAAGTTCCCCTGTAACTGTTGTTTTCTTATGTAGAAAATAGTATTATTTAATTTTAATATACAACACAGAATATTAGAAAGAATAAATAATGCCTATGGTAATGGAACCGATTGTGTGTACTTCCATTATTGTGTAAATGGGTGAT
This sequence comes from Colossoma macropomum, assembly GCF_904425465.1. Taxonomy (NCBI): domain Eukaryota; kingdom Metazoa; phylum Chordata; class Actinopteri; order Characiformes; family Serrasalmidae; genus Colossoma; species Colossoma macropomum. Next base: position 7,465,231 of record NW_023494786.1, on the reverse strand, counting down.
TACTGTAGAGGTTATATGGGAACTTTTGAGGCCTTGGATCTGCCTAAGAGTATCTGCTGTGGACTTCATTAGGTTGCACATGTGGACGTCTTTGTTAAGTAAACGGAATGAGCTGGAGGAAGTTGTGAAGGACATGGTCATCTGGGATTCTATGCTCTCCCAACTGCTACAGTGACCCTATCTGGATTAAGCAGTTTAAGATGATGATGATGATGATGATGATGATGTCCATAAAACTTTACTCCTTATCTCAAATGTCATTAGCGTTATATCTCAAAAACTAAAGAAGCAAATATCGGACACTAAATATGTCTACAGCTACATTTGATAATAGAAAAATTGAGCAAACTTGGTTGTCCATTTAAACGTAAGGAGTGAAAGAACTATGGAAGTAGAGCAGAGAAAGGTTTAAGGTGTGTTACCTTAGCATAGTCCAGCGGGAGCTGATCCTCAGGACATTTGAAGACCCCCTCACTGCAAAGTAGAGAAGAAAAACACACATTAATGCCATCTGAACAGCACCCATTATACTATACCCATTTTTTTAGAAAGCCTGAATTCTAACCATGTAACCACCCGTTTACGAGGCTTTGTTTATTGTAACACATGGATGTGTGTGAGGAGAGAAAAAAGGTCTGCCAAATGAAGATGAGCTCAAAGCTCCCCAGCTTCTCCACCCTCGCATTCCAGCAGGAGAGCTGAGTAATCAAATGGTGGCTCCAATCCAGCCTCAGCTCACACCCAACCAAGCGTGCGCTAAGCCCGTCCACGTTATACTCACTGAGCCATTGACTTTAATGTACATGTCCTTTCCATCTCCATCTCCCTCAGGACCTTTCCACAAATCTACACTTTTACGACGGGGGTTAAAAACAGCACCCGCACCAGACTGACCCACCTTTCTCCTGTCTAAAATGCACAAAGGCACTCTTGTACTTTTTTATCTCCTCCTTACTGTACTTGTGGCTCATATTTCCTCAGTTTTTTTCAGACACCAAAGCAGTGACAACTACGTGGCATCTGAAAAGACACAGCACTGCCAAGAAGGTCCTGCAGCAGTGGGCTGGCTTCTGTGCTTTTGTGCTCTGTGCCTTGTCTCTGGCCACTGGGGAAATATTGATTACTTATTTGCCTTGTTCATGGGACAGGACAGGCTGTATTGGGGAGTGACTCTGCTTTGTTGTAGCTTTCTGTAGGCTGGAGGTATATGTACAGGCGTGTGTGTGTTGGAGAGAGAGAGAGAGAGAGAGAGAGAGGGGGAAAGAGAGAGTGAGAAGGAGAGGGAGGGACTGTGTGATTTAGGGTCATCTTAGAGGAGTGGAATAGCTCATTAGTGAGACCTTTCTGGCAGCACGGCCTGTCCACAGCACTGTTGTCACCATGAAATATTCACACTGGTAAATAATGGAAATGACTGCTGCAGATATCAGCAGTGGGAGAGGTGACTGTGTGTAAGGTTTAAGAATAGGCTTTCAAAATTCATATTACACATAGCTGATTACACACATATAATGCATATGGTACACATGCATTAGGGCCTGACTGATACAAAAGTATTGTAACTGATACTGATACTAAGGAGCAAAAATTTCCTGAATTACTTATTATATCGACTGATATAATTTCATATGGTCAAAAATTAAACCGTGCCCAAAAGTTTTATCAAACCATAAGTCTCGCCACTGATACATTCAGAGATTTTGGCTTGTTTAAATCTGGCAGCAGAGCAGTTACAGGGCTTGTATGTCCATGTTGCCCATTATAAAATATTTAAGCATGTGGAACTAGAGCTTTCTGTGTGCTACTGAGTTTTCTATCACTATATAAAAGATACACTAGGCTAGATTTATTATTTATATGTAAACATCTAAAAATATAGAAATAAAAATCCACTATTATCAAGAGAGACAATCACATTTCATAGGAAACCAAATGCAGTGTTAAAAGTTTTTCTCCATCCAAAAACATTTGCGTTAACTACCTAAAGTGAGAGTTGAACCCCAGTCACCAGAATACATGACTGTAAGGTCACCAACTACAATGCAACTGCTGTAAACCCTTGAGTTATTTAAAAGGTCCAAGCATAAATCCCTGTATTTTACAAGAACAAAATCCTGATTTAGCAAGTTAAAGCACCTCTTACAACCAACATTACATTTGGCTGTTGTTCAAAAATTACCACATTAAGGAATGTGACACTTTCTTAAGGAGATTATCAATATTTTATTGCTGGGAGTTCCAGCTCTGTTTCTCTGAAATGGACTTTGAGTTAATTATAATCTAAGTTAATTATACACATTGACCAAGAGGGCACTTGTGCAGTTTGAGAAGAGTAAGTATGGGAAGATTAAAGGGCAGAAACACACGCTTATTTTGCGATGGCCTTAAAGACTTTGGGTTGTCAACTTAAACTCAAAGTCTCATTACCAGCCAAACGATATATATCAGTCCGGCCGTAGTATTTACAAGCACGCGTCCTGACACTGTATACAAACATGTGAAGCACACTGTGTATACAGTACAGTCCCTCCGATGAAAACCCTAACAAAGAGCCCATCTGTGCAATTGATCCCCTCAGCTGAGTTAATAAGCAGCAGCCACTGCCCAACACAGGGGTTTCCCAAAGGCCAACAAGCAAGCCTCATATATGGGAAGAGCAGGCAGAGAAATAGCCCTTATTAGCAATAAATAGCATGAAGCAGCAATATTAATTCAGTACAATGAAAAGAGGCAATCACTGCATTGTTAGCATGTCTGAAAAGACTAAAAGTGACAGTCAATGCAGTGTCTCAATTAGCTGCTGTTAAGCTGAAGGCTTACAAGGAGCTCCACAAGAAGCCTCTGATGAACAGACATTTGCTTGAATTCTGTAAACAGACAGGAAGTCAACAGTTTGAGCTGTGAGGAGTGAGAAAAAGCCAATAATGTCCCCATTGAGTCCCAAGGGCCCTAATCTGGAGGGGTTGAAAAGTCACCTGACAAGGGCCAACACAGACCCTCAGTGTGACAGGGGCAGTGGCTGGCCTCAGCTGCATGAGGCCTGATGACCGAGGCTTAATGCACAGCCTCGTTTCGCTCCATTAGGGTCAGTGTGTCAGCAGGGCACTGGGTGAGCAATTAATACCCACAATGGGACCCAAAAAAGAACCAATCAATTATTCGACAGAGGCTGGCTCGACAGAATTACAGCCACGCTGCTGAATAAAGGCCCATCAGAGCCCTTCCATTCACACTGATCCTACAGAGATGAGACTGTGATTTACATCCAGGTCTGAGGCCTCTGCTGAGACGCATTAGGGGCGTAAACATGCATCTATGGATTGTGATGCATCTGTATGATGGTGGCAATCCAACTTCATCGATCTTAGAACTTCAGGATCAAATTTAACAGATAGTTTGGGTTCTAAATTTCTGATTGGCCAAGCCACATTCATAGCACTCAATATAGCTCCATATGTCCACACACAGTTTCATGCTGTATTAAAGTGCCAAGTTATAAAAACATGGTATTATTTATAGAACAATCTTTGACCGTTATGGCACTTGGCAACTGTCTACTGTTAACAAAGTACTTTGCTTGGCAGAAGAACTATTTTCTGCAATTATTATTAATAATAAACATAATAATTTACTGAACAGAGGTAGTTTATCATACTGCATTTTGCATTAAAAGCAATCAAAGCAAATGCAATGCACTGCTTTAAAGTTCACTAAAGTAATTAAATACAGTATGCACTCACTTTGGCGCAACAATAAATTCTTAGTTTTTAAACATAAACTTCAAAAAAGCTTGGTGTGCTGTACTCTAATGGGGTTAGACATGATCTCCTAATGAGAATGTCTGGGGACAACCATAAGAAATGTTGGGCTAAATGTGGGTGTGAAGATATATTTATTAGTGTGGGAACCAACTGGGAGGGAAAAAATTTCTAAACCAATCCAATGCTTTGTGAAGGCAGAGCTCAAAGTAGCACAACAAGCCGGTCGTTAGCTCATGGATGTAATGTAAGTGAACATGGCAGAAAAACTCCAATCAAGCATGTAAGCGGGAAACACATTGCAGGCGGTAAAAAATAAACATTGCCAAATAAACAGTTCCATTAGCCAATGATTTGTGTTTGTTTGGCTGTGTTGCTGATTAAACCTGAATGTAAAAGGGGCCATATTCTCAATTTTTCTTGCATTATAACAGGCCAAAAACAGTCATAATTAATTTTTACACAACTATTTTCCAACCTGTCGTTACGCCTTAGGAATTATATATGTTAATGAGATCTGTTCTAATTGGCTGCCTTGTACTGTAATGGAACAGAATCATTGTAAGGTCATGGATTTACACCCATAGCACTCATACAGAAAGAGGGAGAATTAGTCATGGAGTGGGGGGTTAAATGAGTGCCTCTTCTGCTTAGAGTCGGGGCAGAAATGAGCTCGAGGAGGCCGGCCTTGCGCTGTCAGGCCAATTTCTTCCAGGCAGGATGAGAGAAGACCTGCAGCTACACATTCAGCTGCTCGCGACCCTGGCACTAACGCCAGCTGACTGCACAGCACCAGCCCAGCCTGGAGACTCACTGCTTTGTGACCACAAATTAAGATTAGGGGAAGAAGGGACAAAGAAAAACAAACAGCTACAGAACTCCAGCACAAAAGAAGAGTTGAAGCCCCCCCATGCGCCCTCAGCGCTTTGCATGATTTCGAAAGGTTAAGCGCACATTTCTGGTTGCAAAGTATAGAAATCAGTTTTCCTGACACTATACAACATACTGTTGTCTATAAAAAAGACAAAATGATACGATGCTTAGCAAAACAGCAGTAATGGCTTTACTGAAGCATAGCTTTGTCCATTTTTATAGATAACAGTATACCAAATAGTCTCAGAAACCACACAAGCAAGACTATTTTACACTACCTAACAAGTCCATGTGGTTTGAGGCAAATGGCTAATTAGCTGAAGGGAACCCATAGGGCCTTCTAGGCCTTCAGAGAAGGTCTTATAATCTCTGCGAAGTTAAAAAGTACATGCCTATATTTTTTTGTTTGACTGGGGATGTTCAAACTTATTGCACACAACTGTATATGTAAACGAGGAAATTTTGTTTTTCCATAATATGCGCCCTTTAAAACCACTATTGGCAGAGCTTTGAGAGCTGAAAGCAAATTTCAGGGTGACTTGCTTCCATGAAAAGGACCACAGTACTTTTGTTACTTTTGTCAGAGAGCATTTTTAAAAACAAAACACATACAATAACTTAGAGCCAAAACTTGTGAGTGACAAACAGACTAATCGGATACACTCTCAAGGGGGCAACTACGTCATGGCATAGTGTGTTTTGTGCGGCAGCGGCATTAAAATTTCAGAGGCCCCGCCGGTCTCCTTTAACATGCAGGCAGGCATGACAGCTGCTCTGGTGAGGAGATGACCAGCAGAGAGCTGGACCCATGTGCAGGAGCAGCAGGACAGAGGGGGACCCCCACCGGGTATAAACACACATACGTCACCCACCACTCCGCCCAGAATAATGAAAGCAATCTGTCTTTCAGTGGCCAGAACACAATAACTTCCAAAGGCAAACGTAACCCTCAGAAGTCTAGTATTATTACTGCAAATTTGCTGTACGACTTAAATGCAATTACAAATACATAGAACACTGTCCAAAAGTTCAGTATTGCTAGACAATTACTGTTATTGTTTACAATAATAACTTATTTCATATGGATTAAACTGTTTGTCAAAATGTGTTTTAGATGTTTTATTCAATATTTCAATACAGTCATGTGCAAATGCTGTGTTGATTTTCTATGTGAAAATAAGTGAACACGTCTTCTGCACATTTTAATTTACAATTACTGGTTATTTGCTGAATTTAATATATTGGAAAAAAATTATTGGGAGCCTAATTAGTGGCAATAGTCCATGTATTCCATTATGGATACATAATGCAAAGTGGATCTAAACTATAAGACAGAGTATTCACCTCTAAAAGCTCTTCCCACCCTTTTGTGGCCCACCCTGTCTCACTGTGAAATTCTCTGCTGTTCCTTGAAGCGGACATTAGAGAGTCATTCACTTCTGTGCTGTTATACGTGTGGACAGCCGTCACAACACTGCCCTCAAACTCACCATACTGCCTCTGACACAGGGGCTAATAGAGCAGTGGCCAATCATAAGCATTCTCAACAAAGGAAGCCTTGGCAAAGGTTTAGGGGAGAATTTGGTGACACTCTCCTGAAGGGCACTGTTAGTAAGCCTACACAAAGCCTACATACGCCTTTCATGACAACTGATATCTTGCCATTTATACATTTATAAAGGCTTATTACAATAAGCATCAGTTGTCATCACACTTCCTAGGGTGTAACTAACTAAAGCAGCCTTTTTGACAACTGATGCTTCTCACAATATAACTTTAGAAACTGAATAGGTTCAAACTGCGGTCCCACAGTAAAATAGTAAATAAATAAATAAGTACTCAGACCTTCTATATTTACAAAGATTATGTTATGATCTATTTAAACCCAGGGCGATAATTGAGATAGTAATAAGCTAAATATACATTCAATTATCATTTATTGGGTACTGTCCATTGGGAGGTGGCAGATCGAAACCCTGACCCCTAAAATTCAGAAAATAATTCTTATATTTTTTCATGTTTTTAAAGATAAAGATGCTGAAAGATTTAAGTTAGGTATTGTCACTACTGAAACACATCTTCTGCAATTAAGTAAACTTATTAGTATTTGTGTTTTAATGAAAAATAGTTTAAGTTAAGCTAAAATTATCACTACGGAAACATCTGATAAAGTTTCAGTAGTGATATAACTGTTACTGTCATTATCATCATTAATCCAAAAGGATTTTATCTACAGTTGGTTTAAAGCGCAAAATGTGTTTTCAACTCTGACTTTGAACCACTTCTGTAGAATGATCCATATAGGTATATGTTAGTTATCACGAAAGGCCCAACAGTGAAGTGTTACTGAGAATTCTTAGTGGGTTCTTCAGCTCTGTTTGGTGACTCTCTTTTACTGACATACTGGCTAATTGAACTGTGGACAGAGTACTTCAAAAGAGACAGATCGGGAGTTAATTGAGGACACTGAAGTGAGTCACTCCAAAGAACCCCCCGGAACAACTGTTCCTGAGCTGCACTTTTTGAAAGCTACAGTGTCCATTGATATGCATATAGGAAACTGGAGTAGTATCTGAGTTTGTAAAGTGTTTGAGAGTTTGCCAAAGGGTTTTAATGCTCATCCCATTGCCAGCCCCTCTTCTTTTACAGAGTAAGAGCTGGATTAGCTTTTACATACAAACAAAACCTTAATGTGCTCTCTGTTCCAACTACTCAGTCTATCTGACTTTTTGTGTCCCGGTAGATGCGTCCATGCTGTAGCTCTCAGAGTGTTTGGGGAAAACAGGAGTCATGTTTCATCTCGGCTGGAGTTCCCTTAATCCCCCCAATCCAGCTGAGTACGTGTGTCTGGCTGTGTGCGAGTGAGAGAGAGTGATAGAGTTGTGTACCTACACACTGAACATATTCACCCCCGACTGTTCTGCGTAATAAGGCTGTCACTGTGTAGCATCTGCCTGCTGATGGGCAGCCATATCCACATGTCCTCAGGAGCTCAAGAGTCAAGTTCATCTTATTTTTGAGAACATATGCTTACAGACAGTGACACCGCCACAAATGAGGACATAAGCAGGAGGTGTGCAGCATTAAATATAAGGACGCACCCTATAGTTACAGGGATGAACCATATATTTCCTTTCTGATATCGATACCTGATCCTCAAGTATCTGCCGATAGAAAATATTACTTATATTACTTAGCAAATTCCAAAATATGTCAGGTTGTGCTCCGCTCTCCCTGACATCATTTCCCCATGAATAAAATACATTACATCAAGAGAATTACTGCTAAAACGAAGCAGTATCCAAGTACTTAAGTAGCAGACTCAGGTCACTCATCTAACCTGACAGTGATGATCATCCCAGTGTTCTGCACCAACACATTAGCTCAAGCAGTGGTTACACTACACAAATCTTGAATACACCATACTCATCTGGTTTGGAGAAGTGATCCAGCTTGAGGGACTGATGTTTAAAACAGTACGGCTTTGAATCTCATGTTTCCTGCCTGTGTACTAGTGTGTCTGTAAAATCAAGTATGCTTGACTTGAGGTCAGAGCTGACTGAATTCACAGAGGTTAAGTAAAATCCTCTCTTTTGCTCTTAAATTACAAACTACTGCAATAAACATTGTCTTTAAAACCACCGTAGGATCCTTAACTTCCCTTACTGATCTGTGGTAACATGGGGAAGAGTGTGGTGATGCAAAAGGCAGCAAGAAAGGCTCTACGGGCGCAGCTCAAAGGCGCAGGTTTGTTTCCTGTGTCTCAAACTTTTCTGATTCCACACAGGCACAACAAACCTTCTCTGCTAATGTAGGGCAGCAATGTTGCCACAGACTATGGATGATATGTCTACAATACAGTGCAACTCCACAATGCTGGACTTGATTCAAATGTATGGGTCTACCAAAGGATAAGCTTTGGCCATGCCGTGGTGTAATGTATTTTATTCACGTGGAATACGTGTACGTAGAGTAAATTCAACGCACTATTTTTGTCGGCGTAAGAACGCTGTGGTTTTGTTAACTGCCGACGATCCCTCCGCCGAGCGAAAGGGTGCAGGCGAAGTGACAGCGGACTGATTCCTCTAAAAGAAATTAATTAATTAATTAATTAGTTAAAAAAATAATAAATGTCTGAGACACTGTTTTGCGGTGGTTTTGAAGGGATTTTGGTCTTAAAATCCATTCATGCTGGAGGGATACATGCGGGAAATTGTAAGGCGGAATAGTCCCCATGGAAAACCTTTTTTTTTCAGATTTTTACACTATTTTACCATCGTCAATATAACATATTAAACTCAGAAGACAGAAAAAGGACTAATTACTCACACGTAGTTCCGGCAACAACGCCGTATGGCACGTGACGCACTCGCTGTTTGAAACGCTCTCGCGCCGTTGACGCAACAGCGCCTCGGTTTCGTCGCCCTTTCTCAGCACTGCGCGCTGCTGACATTTAGGAGTGAAGGCCATCTGCGAGCTAACTCACACAGCCCCTCCGTGCTAAAAGGTTAGCGCAGTAACGCCGCTTCTTGTTTCCAAATGCCAGTTTTCTTTAACGTTAATGATGCGGGCCGCTTGTTCTGAGGAGCTGGTCAGTCTGTAAGACTGGGCTCTCCTGTGATACACGGCTGAACAGGCTGTGGACGAACAACCCAGCTCAGCTTAGTGCAGCTAACTCATCGCTGACTCTGCTGACTTCATAACTCAGGCGTTGTGATGTAAACAGTCATCCAGGGTGTTTTAACGTGAGTTCATTCATTAAAGGGGAATTCCACCAAATTTTCAAAATTTCTGAGTAATTCACTCCTTGAGATGTAAACAGAGTTCTTCAGAGTGGATAGTTGAGAAATGGCTCATTGTAGGGACACTGATTTCTTTACAGTGGTAGTGATAGGAACCAGGGGTCACAATGTCGACAACCAAAATATTGCTATTTTATTTGCTATCCAAAACCACCAGTTACCCTACATGTGTCTTCTGAGGTTTATGTGTAATGTTGATGATGGTAAGACAGTCATAAATCTGAAAAAATTACGTTTTCTTTGGGGACTGTTTGGCCTTATGACGACCTGTTTGTACCCCTTCGCCATGAATGGATTAACATAAATGATTGAAGTACATTCACAAACTATCATAAAACAATGTGTCAGACATCAGGCAGCATATCTCACCGTTTCATGTAATAACTTTGTGTGAGGGAGGACGTCTGGTTCCTATCACCAGCACTGTGAACAACTTGGTAAGTTTCTTTAGAACAGCATATTTCACATAAAACCACTCTGAATGACTTTGTTTACATCTTAACCATTTAATTATGCAGAAATTTAGAAAAGTGAAATTCCTCTCAAAACAGCTCCAGGCTCTCCACGGTCTGTCTGGCATTTATGTGCTGTGGCAAGGCTCAAAGAATGTTTGAGCTTGGAGGAGAAGCTCAGCCAGAACTCTCGTTATCAACTCATGTCCAAGAAAATTCAAATCATAGTCCACAGCCATCAAACATTCAGCTAGTTCAAATGTCCTTTCCAGGCCAATTGCGCTGGTAGAGTACTAGATGTAGGCATGAGAGAAATCAATTCCATTTCATTAGCTCTCACTGCATTTGCTGAGAGAGCTGATCTTCCTGATTGAGCTGGAGCACTGCATGCATGGCTGCATTCCCCAGTTTAGCCTCTCTGACCACCACATCACAGCCTGGGGACAAACGGAGGAGACATTTTATGGGGAGCCTCCATGAAGACTTCAGAGAGGAACTGATCTGGTATAGGAAGGTCAGAGATGGGTAAGACTCTTTAGTTAATGAGGGCATTTTGTTCGGAGAAACTGGAGGTGTTAAATGCTCCTGTCAAATGATTACAGGTGTGAAACCTCACAGCTTTTGCTCTCATGCCCACTTTCTTCTCCCTCTTACTTCCTTCACACTCATTTCCTCTTTCCTTTCATTCTCTCTCTCTCTTCTCAGACATGTGAGTCAACACTCTTTTACCCTAGGGGTGAATGATGTGAACAAAGTACCATAATTGCAGTTCTTTTGTAACATATAGCAACTGATAGTATAACTTGCCAGTCGTACCAGTATGATTGGGCCTGGCAGGCTTAGGCCCACCCACTTTTGTCATTGGTCCACTCAAATGCAATTGGCTAAACGTTTTGACACAGGAAAAAAAGATCTTCCAAGACTACCACCACTGCATGTGGTCTGGAGGCATGAACACACCCTATTCAAAGCATGAAAGTAGCCAAGTAAACCATGTAACTTTGCATAAATACAATAACTACAAACAGTTGTCCAACTCTGAAAGTGGCACATTAAATCTGAAAGCATAAATGCCAGAATAATTGAGAAAATCGGAGTATATTAAAGTTATGTTGGACGGATTGCTTCTTGTGCAAAGTGAGGATTTTTTTTCCCATTATGAGTTCCAAATTTTATGTATCTCAGTTTCAGTTTTTCCCTGTTCTGATATCAACGCATAGCAGACACCTCATAGTTACATTTAAGTCACCACCTGGCACCACCGCTGTCCTTATATATGATATATTTGAAAACAGATTTAATGAGTTCTTGATGTGGTTAAGAAATGGTCTGCAATATTTTAACCAAATTTCACATCACATGAACCCCTTATTTCATCAAAACACCAAAAGAAACTCATCAGGAATGACTGTGATTGGTCAGGATGCTCACAGCACACATTCTACAATATCAATCAGTATCACAGTAATAATTAACAAACAATATACTGTGCCACCCCCAATTGGGGCTGAAAGATGAATAAATTTTAAATCACAATTTGAAAGAGTGCAGTTTTCAAACTGCAAGAGCTGCCATTTTTATTATAGTTTTAAAGTTTATGTGGGGAAATTTAACCTAAATGGAGCTTGTGAACTGGCTGTAGATGAGTTAGAAGAATCAGAAGCAGCCAAACACCCATCTGCTGTGACATTACAATCACAACTAACTGGCAGTCTGGCACATTACATTTACCGTTCAAGCCTCAAGCCAGAAAAAGTGGATAGGCTGGCCAGATTTCATAGAAAGTAATCGCAGTTGCAGAATTGGTCAGTGAGATATTTTTCCAGAATCGTTCAGCCCTAGCCACAATACATGCACTTGCAAGAAAGTGGGGGAATCGTAAACAAATTTCTTTTGACAGCCCTATTTTCTCTTTTAATTACAGATGGCAGGTCTAATTTTAGCACTGTAAGCAGAGAGGGCAGATGTGTGTGCTCTGGAAAAGGGCAAAAGCTCTGAAGGCATGCAGCATCTCAGTAATCCTGAAGAACGCCAGAGCAGATCTGAGAGTTTTCTGCTCTTGACGAGCGTATTAAAAGGGACACTGGCCATAGGAACGTGCCACTTAAAAGGCTGTGTCAGTGATCCCCTCTTAAATGCCAACAAAAGGATTCTCAGCCTTCAGGATCCACGTCTTGGGCAAGAGGCGGCGCATGGGAGTCTCAGAAAGGATTGGAGGATTCGGGCCCTAAATATAACTGCGGATATTGAAGCAGTTTTTACAAGCACCTCTCTAAGCTCAGGTACTCAGAAGCAGGATATCCCGTGGATCTTAAAGATGGCTCTGTTTTTCTGACAATCCCCAGGATTTAAGAGAGAGCAGGAGGCTGCTGTTTCTATCTCCAGAGGGTAAATCGCAGTATGGTAAGCTCTACCGCCTTAGGTCATTTAAATGCAGCCCAAATTTCTCCTAATATAATCCAAGAATAAGAGAGCAGAGAACTTTTCCGGAACTTTCAGGATCACTGATATGCAAGGGGTTTAAAATGAACCCGCTCACTCTCAGCTGGCTTTTGTATCTACTTATAAAAACTTTCACATGTGAGATACTGCCAAGAAAGCCCTCCTTCATGTTCGCATATGCTTCTCCAGTGTGTTGGAGTGTGCGCATTTTGTGTGGTACAGCAGACCACAGTCAAACATCAATAACTGGAAAGCATCCAAGCTGGTACTGTATTAAAAGAAAGGCCTGATGACGCTCTGAGCTCCGAGCGTGATGAATCAAAGGAGTTGTGTATGAATACATTCATCGGCATGTCTGTTTATGGCACACAGTGGCGTCATATCATCCATTATTGATCCTTCTGACGCTTTCCACAAAAGATAAGAATGGAGAAATTGAAAAAAATCTAAAAGGAAACTTCAAGACAACAGGAATATGGTGTTTGTGTGATTGTGAAGATTGATGATCATTTATAGCACAAATACATGCTTTGACGACATGCTGTGTGATTAGAAATGTGTAATCAATGTATTATCAATGCCAACGTGGTTTTCACACAACCAAGTACTGGTAGATGAGTCACATTCTGGCTCTGAGATGCTCTGTCAGTGCTTTTTTTATTATCTTAATTGGCTGCCCAGCACATTAAGTGAGCCAGTTTTTAAAAAAGGTCTGAGCAAAAGTTTAAAAGTAATGAAAAATTTGCTTGTATCTATTATTCGATTCAAGTGACATAATACAGAAAATGTGTTTGAAATTGTGTACAAAAGCCACCAAATCTTGCACAGAATACAGGTGGACAGAGTCAACAAGATTATTATTTAGCTGTTAGACATAGGATTCATTATTCAGTAACTATGATTTATTTAGCAAAGTACTAGGGCTGTCACCATCCATTATATTAGCAATCAAGTCATCTACCGTCTGTTTTGACAAGTAAGCGAGTAATCAGATTTAAAACAACACCAAACATTAAAACAGTACAATAACAAATCAGGCATAGCCTTTTTAAAGATTTTAAAATACTCTATGGGAAAAAGATAGGGCTCTGTTTCTTCTGTAAGAGGGCAGGAGAATGTTAAATATGCTTATATACCGTTATGCAAACTGCCGGCTAATCATTGCTGATTTACTGAGGAGTAGCGATGGGCATTCAGGCTTTTTCAGTGAGTCAGATCAGTTGGCTCAGCTCACCACTGAAAGCCAGCTGTTGCTATCATTATTTTTCAAGAAGACTTTACTCTGCCTTCCAATTAAGTAATTAACCAAAAATCATCACATTTTTGTTTAATAAATCATTTAAATAAATGTGAAACTTTTAAGATGCCACAGTGAGAGTAAAACAAAAACACTTCACAATTTTTGGTAGATTTGGCTATAAATCAGATGTTGAGAAGTATTTTCACTACAGTGAAGACAGGCAAAGAAACCGAGACATAGTGGTGCTGTTCGTGTTAAAATGTCTTACTGGGTGCATTTTAGGAGTGGGTGATATGGCAAAAATATTATATACACGATATGCATGACAATATTTAAGCTGTAGTATTATAATAAGTTGCACTGCCACATATAAAAAAGCCACAATAATAATAAATAAATAAATATAACATACAGTGATTTCAATGTTTTGCAAACTGCACTGCACTATATCCAATCAAACAGGCCTAATTATGCTGGCTTTGTAATTATATATGCAGTTGGTCTGTGTTCATTAAGTACTGACATTATCCCTGGAATACTCATAAAAGTATATTGTGACAAAATTGTTCACGATAACAATAAAACATCACCATATTGCCCATCCCTAGTGCTTTCCATCAAAGTTGCACAGCATGTCATGAATAGTGTACTGAGTGTACAGCAAAGTACAAAGTTTTATTAGGAGAAATCCAAGAACAAACTAAGGATTAGGGCTGGGCAATATGACAATATGTATCATTACCATGATAAATGACGTCATAACATGTCACAATATGCGTTTTGTAGCATACATGTCTGATTACAGAGAGCATAGTTAGACCTGTTTAATTGGATATATTGTAGCATGGTATATGGATCGTGAAAACTTCTTAAAGTACCTCAAAACTACATTTTTGCCATCTCACTCATGTCTACTGAGGAATATTACCAAATAAAAAAAAATGGTCAAAAGATTGACAGATGGGCAAAATGCAGTCATATAAAAAAGTGATCAGCAAAAGCAGAGGCAAACGAACACAACTCTAAGAGCACAACATATGAGCCTTTGCAGCTTAAGGAGACCCCATCATATTTCATAAGCATATATTCTGTTAAACGTGCTGTCCAACAGCAAGGCCAAAGTTCTTATAAAACACTGCCTAGTGGGGACAAAACCAGCATAACAATGCCCATCAAACAGGATCACACCATGACTGGAACACATTAGCATGGGGCTAATCCAGGGTGCTAGTGGCTGAGGGGATTACCTCACTGTATCTGTGCAGCCTCTCTCCGTGATCCTGCCCCACAACGGCAGGTGGAACGACCAGATAATCCTCAAGCCCAATAACTTATCGCAGTGTTGCTTTTCGTCAGCCTGCATCTGCCACCCGTCCCTTCAGCATTGTGCAGATATACGTTGGTGTTCTGGCTTTGTCTTTCCTTTGTATTTCTCCCAGCCTAGGGTGCACACATTTTTAAGCTGTAATTTATTAATGTTCTTTCACACAATGCACGACCCAGTATTCTTGTTATAGGCCTATTCTGTCATACAATGCCTGATGATGTTCTTTTTTTTCTTGCGGCACGACCCATCTTTCGTTAGGCGGTATAAAAACCGTTCATGCGCTTCGAATGCTCCCGCTTCTAATTCACAACCCACACAACTTCACGACAGCGTTAAGGTCTTTTTGTCAGTTGTTCATTGTGGGTTGTGTTTTCACTGCTATTGAGTGAACCAACGGAACCAAAGGAATGCCCTCTTGGTCACCCTACCAGCGTGTGTACAGACAGTACAAAAGCTTCTTAGTGTAGGCCCTGGGTCTCGGTAAAGATGGATTAAATGAAATCTAAATTGATTCCATAAGTCTGCTGTAACTCTTCTGTTAGCTCTGCAGGCCTACAAAGACCACCTTTGTGCACTGTACGCTGGGGTTGTCATGATACTAGAACTGAACTTTCATAGCATATCACAAATAAGAGTTGTATCACAGTATTTGATAGATGTGTTTGATACCATCGCCAAAATGCAGCCACCAAGTCACTAGTTAGGAAAAGCACTTGTACAGGTTGTTGTATAGGCCGGGATGCTCGTCAGTCAATGCTCGTATATCTTCAACAAGAGGAGACCTGAAAGAAGTCTTTTTGCTGTACCATTTAGCACTTGAACTTCTCAAATGGCACATCTTGCACATTTCTGCCCATTCAGGTCAAATTAGCTTGCGCAATCTGTTTCGCCTATAGGCAGAATACAACATCAACACAGTCTTAGTCTGATTTAAATAAAGAACTGAAAGTACTGAAAGGCCATGAGACAAGAAAAAGCTTTGAACTTTCAATGCTTCTATGCTGTGGACACTTCACAGTGGCAGGTGTAATGGAACTGCTCATCCACATGCTGGGTTGGAGGCATCATTTAGTGCAATCCCCGTGGAGCAGATGTGTTTGGAAGTGAACCACACCCTCATAATGCTGCCTTACTGTCTAATTATGTCTTCGGTGTCCTCACCCTCACAGGAAAAGGTCAAAATGCAAGTCATAGATAGAAGTAAGCACCTCGCTGGGCTTTCGCGTTGGAGAACTTGTAGCTGAGTCAGTTCGGTAAAAGTTGTTTGAAAGTGCAACACTTTTTCGGGGGAAGTTAATGATTCCGCTCTCGTTATCTGCAGCTGAGTAACTGACAGGCTGAGTCATAGGGTGCTGGTGGATGGCGCGGGAACGCACACGCACCTAATCTGCCATGAGTCACCTCCACCATCCCGAGACGATAGCTCCGAAACTTTCCTCTGCTTCTGCAGTCTCTCTCTTAAACATCCCTTGAAATCAAAGCCTCTTAAAGAGCTTTAGCAAGTCAGAATGGCTTCAAAGCAGAAGACGGGGCATTACATAATCTGAATGTTTCTTCAGCTTCCGCTGCAAGTCCATAGATCAGAGAGGTTGATCAAGAGGGAGAGGAGGGAGAAAGAGAGAAAGGGGGTTCATCATTTATTTGTCAGCAGGCTCATTCATCTCTGCATGTCTGCCTTACTCCTCAGCCCAGCCACCGATCACCGATTGGCTGGGACCACCGCTTTAGTGGCCATGGTAACGAGGGAAGGTGAGGCTCTTTGTGTCAGTGAGAGAAGGGCGTACATGTCTGCATGTGTGTGTTTGGGAGAGAAAGCAGGCTGTGCGGAACCTACAGCTGATGAAACCATGATCAAGCTTGTGTTCATCATCAGGCTGTCATCGGTAGGTAAAGACGCATCTCTTCATTTTTCCCTCGCCACCAAGCGATGGCTTAAACCACCATTTGCTACAGATGACGTGCCTCTTTGTTTAGCCATGACATCAAGCAGACTTATTTGTCAGTAAACAAAACTCAAGCATGCATGCTTCTCTGCATAAAAAGACAAGACAGTAAATAATGACAAAGTCTTTACAGAATTGTCTGATAAAAATGTGACCTTTATGGCACATTAGGCCCAGTATCAGAAAAGGATTTAGTGGGGCAGCACCCCACCACCTCATCATGACACCTCACTAAAATGTTGCTGACTGATTCATTTTTTATTTTATTGTTACTAGACATGCATCAGTATGAAAACTGCTGATACATTGACAATTATAAAAAAATAGAAATATAAATATCCACCTGAATAAGGTTTACAGAGACATGTAACCTTTATGTCTATTGGGTTACAAATGCAGTAATGTTAATAAAATGCAGACATTTTAGCACAGTAGCCCAAGGTCATCCTAATGTTCTGCTCTTTTAGAGTACAATCCATACACCATCAAATATGAAATGATCAAATCTACACATCTGTCCAGTGCTGCTATTTTTTAAGCAAATATCTTCAAAATATCATCAATTGTGCAGCCCTAATCATTACTATTATTGAATATAACTCCTTTTTTTAATTGTATGCACAGTCAAAGTCTTAGTAACACTATAAACATAAAATATATGAACGGCACTTCTGAACGAGTACCACGATCAGTGTTTATGACCACTTACACAATTGTGTTATAGCAGTTCTTTGGACACCTGCCCTGGTTTATTTGGGTTCTCTAGGTGGACCAGCCTTACTTCCGCTAACAAACCAGAGTAAGGCAGGAGTCATCAGTCTTAGCCACAAAGGCTACAGATTTTCATTCCAAGCAAGCAGAGGCACATATGATTCCAACTTTAAACAGATGGTCTCAGTCATGTAACACTTGAATGTGAGGTATGAGGTATGCTCCTCCTTGACTCGAATGAAGACCTACAGCTCCTTAGTGGATAACTTTGGTGATCCCTAAGGTAACTAACCATAAGCACTAACCACAAATCTCAAATAATTGATATCATCATCATGATGGATATCAGGAAGTACTTCAAAATTCAGTTCGGATCGAATTCCTTTGCTTTTTTTTTAGTCTTGGACATGTTGTTCAGATGTCCCACTCATGATTTAGTTCTGTCACCATGAGTTTTTCTGTTCATTGTTCGCAGATTAGCTGTTGAGACGCACATAATAAAATACAGGTCTGAAGTTTTCCCCGGCTGCAGTACAAAGATGGGAAATACTGCGGTTAGAAAAACAGGAAGTTCATCAGCTAATGAATTAGTTGGAAGAGGAAGCGCTTCAGCAGTTCTTTCAGTGCAGAGGCCCGGGAGCATCCGGCCGTGCACGTGAGGAAGTCACTTTCTCCCCTCGCCTCTTTCATGGAATCAATGGTGCAGCTGTGTCAGCCAAGGACGGGGGTTTGGAGCGCTGTGCTGTATTGACATGTCTGAAAACTGGCAGGGAGGCCACTGGGAGAGTGCACAGAGACACTGCTGTGCTTGATCGAGCTTCTCGCAGGACTACCTTGCCGGACAGAATGAGTCTGTTGAAGGGAACGGGCAGGAAGGAAACCATCACAGGTGTCCTTTCACACCGAGGAACGGAACCGGGAGCCATGACCTCAACTCTTGCTGTGGTCCGGACACGCTGGTGATAATAGCGAATAAGTAGAGGCTTTAACCCAGGGAGTTTTACTCTTGTGCCAACACCTGTTGCGGCATATAAGGGGGTCTTTCACGGAGACAGGTGCCTCCTGCTGGAGACGCCTCTGTCCTCACGCTCCACTCTTCCAGCTGCTCCCCTCCCACAGCCAGCTTGCAGATTCTTCACATGCCTGCCTGTCAGCTATGCAACACGAGCCTTTTCACGCCAGTGGTCACTTAGAGAGCTTAGCCTAGCCCCCCTCCCTTCCTCTCCCATGCGAACCCGCACAATCGCCTTCTATGAAGATGTTTGTTAGCTTGACGAATGCAAGATAAGACATGGCAGAGTAATTGCGAACTGAAAATTACACTAGAGATTAATGGTTTGAGCTGGTGTGGGAACGTGCATGCTGAGGACTGCAGGGTAATGTGGTGAGTACCAGCGGTACCGGTACAGAGATTGCACACTCGGTTAACCGATGTAGTTTATTTAAACCACCGGTTATTCAGTTTTAACCACCACAGTGGTCTGTTACCATGCTACCCCTTAACAGTCACAGATATCCATGTCCTTCTTATTCAGTTGCTATGGGGGAACATTGCAAAATGATAATTACTATTACATTATAGGAGTAATAAAGTCAGAGGTTAACAGACACCACTTATTAGAAGTGAGGTTTATTGCAAACAGTAAGGTAAGTTAGTGCAGTGGGCACTTCTATTCCAGTGCTTCAGAATGGAAAAGAATGCTTCTGCCAGACCAACAGATCCCACACTGAGCTGAGTAACATTTAGTTGTCTGGTACAGCAGCTCTCCATAACCCCTTATCCCCATATCCATTCATGCTTTCCCATGCTGGAGAACCAGGCAGCCCAGCACTGCACACTCAAGTAATTCCCTTGCTCTAATTCACCTTATGAAGTATGTGATAATCACCTGATTAATTACATGTGACTCACAGTTAGCTGATGAACTGGAAAACACTGGACTTGGGGAACACAAGCCTATATCTACATGCAAACAATACACAGTCATTATCTTCCTTCATCAGAACAAGTGCTACCGTACAGGACTCACACGTACAATCTGCGTAACAGGTTTGTCAGTATTATTATTGTTTTCTAGACACGCAACATGCAAATCTGTACATGCACACCCGCCCTGGGCCTCGGCCAGCTGGTAAACAATCTCTGATTGGGTTTGGTTTAGTCGACCTGGTTCCAGCATGCACAATATGCGAGGCAAAGGTACTTTAGCGCATAGCTCGAATAGCTCACTCGGTATTGGCACCCCGGTGGAAGGGGGAGTTTTGTATAAGACTTCTTTAGGCTGCAGGCATGTTTGGGCATGTTCTAAATCTCCTCAAAAGTGCCTCATCTATATAAACTCTTTTCAGCCACCATTTGCACAATGGCCCACAATCTACAAGGGTGCAGCACAGTGGTCAATCACGAAAGGAATGTGGCCTGCGCACTTGGAGGTGCTGGACAGCTGAATGAGACAGCTGAATGAGAATCTTAAGTGGTCACTCACCAATTGCTTGGCAGCAATTCAATGCACTGGACTAATGACAGTCTCTTTGCTTAGTAATTAGCACTGAAAAAACGGTACCATGTATAATCCTGGCGCATTGTTGGCACAAATCTTCCAAATGAAATGAAATGTGTTGTGCTATGAGAGAGCCTCGCCCTGCACGTGGCTCTCTCACAAGCTTGCAGCCAAACTTTCGCTCCCAGCTGGACCTGGAGTTCTACTTTCCATCCTCTACTCTTACAAGTCCCTGAGCTATGACATCACCCTCTCTGCGACCCAAGTCGTTCAAAAAGCAAAACAGAGCGAGTCTTTGGAGGGAACGTTAGCACACGTGGAATATTTTCTTTCATGCACTTTGCTCAGAACAATAAAACGCACAAGGGCGAAACGAGGCCCGTGCTCGGCTATTGCAACAGGTCTGTTTGTAACTGGTTGCTGTGCGTCGAACACCTGCGTTAAACTTTAAATAAGAGTGGACTTTCACATGGTCAAGGGCCTCAAGGTCCCTGCATTCATGAACACACTCCTTATGTTTTCCAACAATGTGGAATAGATTTAAAATCATCTGACAGCACTAATAAGCTTTTCCAGCTGTGTTTTTGACTGAAGTGGAACCGCGCTAGACTGTGCAAACATATTTATGGATTAGGACCGCTAGGCACCCCAGGGTATCTCGTAAGTTGAACCAGCATCTAAAGCTTTGCACCCAGGGGGTTAAACTCTATGTTATTGACTGTCCCTTTGAATTACACTGCCTTTATGAAGCACTGCATCAATAATGAACACGTTTATAGGCACTTTTTTTCCAAATAAAAGATTCTTCTTTGTTCTTTCTGAATATTGTTGCTGTTCTAAAAAAAACAATTTTTTTACACCATGCCCTTATATTGATGAGAGGGCCAACAGTAATTCTGAACAACAAACCTTTCCAGTGTAATTTATTCATCTATAATAGGATGAAAGGGTAAGATGTTTTACAACTGATGATTTTGCACAATAATATAAACATGTGCATTTAATCTAGTGAATACTTAAGCATTTCATTGATTATCAGAATTTACAAGTACATTTGTGTTGCTGGACTTCCTTGCCAGAATGCAGCTGGATGGAAAAAAAGAGTTGTCCTTTCATGAGAACAGCCATTGACCCTGTTCACATGCACGTGTGCCATTATTCTACGAAAGGCTGTGTGTATAAACGCAGCTATTTGGAGCTTGAAGCACTTGCGTCGTGGACTTCTTTGAAATGCTAGATGAGGCTTGAGGCCAGGCGGCCACCTGTGTGACTTGGGTGCGGCTGAGGAGGGCCAGTAGAGGAAGTGTGAAAGGATGCAAGGCAGCCATTCACGCAGCCACGTCTACCAGTTAGCTTGCGGACTCCCAGTTGCCAAACCCCCTGGTTGGCTTGGCCTCTACACTGGGCACAAGTGCACTTCCCAACCCATTCATGCACCACAGAGCCACCAGCTATCTGACTGGCCAAAGAGGCCATTCTATTCCTTCCGATAAAAAGGGGTTCTCAATAGACAGAGGTCAATTCATTGGGAGAGAGAGAGGGAGGTTCATTTAATGGAGAGAGTGATGCTGTTCTTGCAGATGGCCCTAGCAGGACAGAAGTCAACCTTTCTTCTTCACTTAGCCCGTCATCAATCAGGCCTTTCTGCTCCTTCATCCTCATCCTTCCGCTGTACTGGCTTTTGTGTGCACTTGCTATGAGCCATCACTTGTGAAGAGATAGCAGGGGAATGAAAAATGAGGAAGGGCGGGGTTATAAGGAAGGAATGCTATTAGAGCAAAGAGGAGTGTGCTTATGAAATCTGTAAGAGGACAAGGGTAGATGTGCCTTGCCTGACTTTGGCACTTGGCATTAACATCTGCTGACCCTTCAAGGCGCAGTGCGTTTACACTTGCCCTTTTCAAATCTAGCCTCTGTATCCAGATACTAATCTCATCTCTGGATCTGCACAGTATTTCAGTTTCTAAATCTGGCTAGTATGGTGCCTGTGAAAGGTAGGCACATGCTATGTTTGCTTTTTGAAACATGCCATTGTGGTGGAGAGTGTTTTTGTCATCCAACAGAGAAGGGAAAGTTGGCGAGTTATACATGTTTGCTTAGCAGCCACAACTGAAGCACATAAACTCGAAAGAAATGAAATGAATTGTAGCCAGATGTGGTGTAAGAACTGTGTACTGTCCTTCATAAGCGACAAATGGCTGTTCGTGTTTGTAATCCTCCTTTTGAATGCATAGGCTGACTTCTCTGAATGAGTGAGATGAATGAGAGAGGCGGGAATAATATTGAAAGCTGTGGGTGGAGCTCACGTGACCTTTGAATGTAAACAAGCTGCTATCATTGCATTTAGTTTACACAGATCGGATCAGAATGCAAACCGGGTCCAAAGACCTAGATCTGAAAATATTCTGATTATAAATGCAGCTACACATGTCTTTTAAATGTGTATGCTGGCAATATCGAGATACACATTTTAATCCTAAGTTTGCATAGGGCCCAGGTAACACTATTTTTGATATCTACTTGGATTCTATACGCCTACATCCACATTCAGTCCAGCAAACAGAGGACACTGACTCATAGAAAACAAACTCTCTTCAGGACAAATTCCACCACAGGTCACATTTGTTCCTTGCCACGTCCAGGACGCTACTGCATTCTACACAGAGTGTGCCGAGTGACACATTTGACATTGCTTGGCTAACCAGCTGTAACCACAAACTTATCACTTAATATGCTCTGTTGTGTGTGGGTTTGGAGTCATTAACCCATTTCACAAGGCATTCTTTTGTGATGAAGCAGCGAATTAACTGCCTGCGGTTCAAGGTCTGCCCAACCCTGCATTCAAGGCACAGGCATGTGACTCACATTCGATTGCGGGAGTGATAAGCCACAAGGGCGGGTGTCTCCAGCCTCTCCCAGGGCTTCACCCGGCCTCCTGAGACGCTGCTTTATTTACACATTCCTCCTTCAGTGGAAATACGGCCCATCTACAACACCAGCCAAAACTGACTGTAGGCCATGAGATCCGAGCTGGTGTTAGTTCTGCTGGAGGAACCCTGAATCAGCTTAAATCTTGCATCTGCTGGTTCAGAATCTTAACAATAACCTGATATGAAAGCAATGGATCAGGCAATGCTAATCTTGCTAATAATGAATGAAAACAAAAATAACTATGATAATTGGTGGGTACTGGCTTATATCTGTTGTCAGCAACGTTAGCATGTATGGTTGAGCTATTCCTTTAAAAAGAGAGAGGTATGGGCACTCTTTTTGTTATAAACAGCTCCAGAGCATTCTGTTGCAATAGCGAAGTTGTATGTATGATGAGTCACATTAAAGGTGCAAGCATAGATATTGTCCCTTAGGCACAGCGCAAAACATTTTCTCAATGTAAGGATGGGCTGACATGTCCAGACTGATAGTAGCTGCCTGTAAGAACTATGGGTGGGATAATTTGGCTGCACACTGTACCTACCTCTGTACATGCAAGAAGATAGCATCATAGCAGACAAAGCATATCACCACCTGTATATTCTGCTGTTCTTTATCACCACAAAGATTTCATCTGTAATAAAACAATGTAGACGACATAAACTAATGGCAGCTAGACCAAACAATCTGTCATATACAGTATAGGGGTGACTACAAATGCTTGCCAGACACACTGGACTTTCGGATGGCTTTTAGATGAATAGGCTGAGTAGTAACTCCTTTATAATGGCAGGTTAAAGTGGTGTCAACCTTGTTTGCAAAAGAGAACTACTCATCATATCATCCCTCAAGGACACACGAACTGCCTGATGATTCACCTTTTTCTGCCCGGCTCCATTCAAACAACACTCTGTCTTTTATTTTTCTTATCTCGCCCGATCAATACTTCCAAGTGCATCGCTGCACAGCATGAGCCCGCAGCAAAATTAGGCTACACTGTATAGATGTGGGTGTGAGAGCAGTCACTTCAAGCTGTAAGCAAGAATGTGAGGCAGAGAAGAGACGTGGACGAGTTACAAAACGCATGGAAAAAAGCACCGATGCCAGGTTTTTCATGCAAACGTAACTTCTTTAAGCCACAAAGATAGACTGCAAGACTGGAGTCAAGTTGGCTGCATGCAGTCATAGGGCCTGCTTACCTTGTAAAGCAGACAGGAAGGAGGAAAAAACATGCCCCAATCATTTGAATATGTGGGAACACCAAGATAAGACTATAGCACAGCTATAATCAGATAAAGCGCATCTATTTATAATGGGACTTAACTGGGGAAGGGGGGGCTGTGTATTTTCTGTATCTGTTGATAAAACACAGTAATCTGCTTAATTTCTACAGATAAATATACAGTCATATGTTGCTTAATATCCACCGGCTAAGCTGTATGATCACCACAATATGGTAGTACTGGAAGGCAATCATATACATGAACTGGAGATGGTGCAATGGTAGTTTTTCTTTCCTGATACCAATATCAACATTTGAAAATTTAGTGTTGGGTGATATCAGTATGGATGATATATACTTTAAGTGCCATCTTAACTTTAAACGTCATATATAGATTATATATAATACTGTATATGCACTGTTGGAAAATGACAGCGTATGTGAACTTAACACTCCGTAGTATGGAACTACTCAAAGGTAACAGTATATATAACTCCACAGAATGGAACTATTGGACAATAACATTATAATGAGTCCATAGTATGGAATTACTGGAAGGCAATAGTATATATGAACATATGAACCCCACATTGTGGAACTGTTGGAAGATAATAGCGTATATAAACACAGTGTGATATGATCCAATGGTAATGTGGAAAAATTCTATGGGTGCCACATATGGAGCAGAAGTGCACGCCTCAATGCACGGACGTCACTCCAGTGAGCAAAGCACAAATGAGTTGTGAGCGAAAGCTCCGCCAGTCTTTCAGCACTGTGGTGCCCTGATTCCAATAAAGGAATCCCTCACTAATCCTCCATGTGAGACAGCTCCGCTCTCTAAACCTGATCCACTGCCCCTCCTCAAACCCAAAGAACTGCCTCAGGGCAAAATGACAGACAGGGCCAGTGCTGAGGGTCTCCACTGCCTGAACACACACACACTGTACAGAGGTCCCACAGATTCAAGCAGGCAAACAAAAGTATGGGTAAAAGGCGAAAGTCCATCTACGCAAAGCCAACATTAGCTTTTCTACCTGGTTATTTCTACCAGTTGGTGTCTTTTCTAACAGATGTACACAAATGCCAAAAAAATTAATCATGTTTTGACCCCCACCTCACTACACAAACACACCTAATTCCTGCTGTATCTCCCTATTTATTACCACTATATATTCATAGAAAGAGGCATTAACCATCCCTTCAAGGTCCTAAACCCCTGTCTGGTATCTTAACCACTACTGTGCAAAAAATATGCCAACTCAGAGGCGACTGACTGGCTGAGCTCGTAATGATGTATAGCCTAAATATGAACTGTTCTGTGTCTAATGGCAACAATGCTTTATCAGGATAAGGCCAAACGCTGGTGTTGTCACTGAGGTGAAATCACTGTAGGTGACCGTTTCTCCACCCCCCGTGTTGTCGGGCTGTCTAAAAGACATGTGTGTCTATTGCCACATGGGCTGTGCAGTGTTTTACCTGAGGAATTCTTGTAGACATGTGTCACAGAACCTGTGTCCACATGTGGAAACTTGGACGGGTTCCCTCATCGCCTTGCTGCACAGAGGACACTGAAAGCGTCTCTTGGGTTTCTCCAGGAACTTATAATCGTACCCCGGCATCGCTGCTGCTGCTGCTGCTTCTGAGACAAAGGCTCAGACTGGTCGCAGAAGGCTGTCTCTCAGTCCTCGGCAGTGTCGCCGTCTGCAGAAAAAAGGGACACGACCGTCTCTCCTACAACGGCTCAAGTCCAAACAAGCGTCCCCCTTATCTCTCCTTTCCTCCTCAGAACCCTATCGCTCCTCTGTCACTACCGTCGCTGTAGCAACAAGACTCGCGCCTGCCTGAAGGAGAGCAGCGGCGGCTCCGCGAGCCCTCCGTCCGCCGCTCTGACAGCGCTCTCCGCCGGGGGAGGAACGGCCCTGGGTGGTCGACAAGGTTGGAAAAGGCGAGCTGGAGGAAACACAACCCCAGTGCGGCTTCTCCTCAACACTGACAGCCTGTAGACAAAGCTCGAGAGCCCATCTGTTTAGGTACAATGTTTAACCCCGCCCACCGAGCGAGTGGGAGGGGCCACATTTACATCACTCCCTTTCTCCCCAGGGAAATTATTCTGGGGCTTTTTTCCCTTTCATCTCTTTTCTCACGTGTCTGATTGTTATATGGCCTATGAGTTTATATTATTATGTGCACACCATTTATAATAGGAATACCTTTATCATATTTATGAGAAAACTGAAAGGAAAAAGCCTGAAAACAATACTGAGGAGTTCCATTCAAAAATGCTGAATTTCCATTTGTAACAAGGAGAGGTTGGAAAAGAAAATAGCTGGTGTTGTCCAGTTAATCTTATTACATTAGCCATAATATAGCACTGATATTTCTTGTATGTGTTAAGCTCACTCACAACCACGTATATCATGAAAATGTACACATATTCATGTTTTTTTACATACTATATTGTATTTGTGGCTTTCCAGCCTGTTTTAATCCAAAAACTTGTTTTTAACAATATTGTATGACTGCAGAACTGCCTTATTATCGACCACTTTACAACTGTTCAAACATCAGCTTCATTATTTCATTACGTTCGTACAGAGAGTCTATGTTCCAGTATGTGATCTTAAATCTGCAGATCCTCCTTCCGCAAAAACCTTCCATAAAATACAGAAAACGTAGGGACTCTTATTATGCTACTGAACTGTGGAACTCAATTCCACCTTTTATTAGACAGTCAAGCTCAGTGCAGACTTTTAAGCAACATTTGAACACTTTGCGTTGAATTCAACTTCTACGTCTCTTTGGTATTCATCTTTTTAATCTGATCAGTGTCTTAGATGATTTTAAATCAACGAAAGAGTAATACACTGTAAAACTGTATCACTTCACAGCTGTCTGTAAACTCCAGCTTTATCATTAGAAAGTGCTGAGCTTAACAAAAGTGAGAGATGTTTTTGTGGGGAAAGGCCTCCCTCTATCGGTAAGATTAGCCCTTTTCCCCCCAAAACAGACCACAGACGAGCTCGTCCATATAACGCTGCAGGAGAAGAAAACGCCAGCCGTTAGCATTAGCCCAGCGCGCGCTAACATAAAACATTAGCGAATTTGTAATAATCGACACTGTAATGTTAATCGAAGTGGTTTGACATCGTCCTTTTCCAGGAACTTCCATAATAAGGCTGAGGAAGAAATCACGTGCTCGCAGAGCAACAACCAACACAGTCCCATATTGCTCCTGAATTACATCATCACATGACGGAATGTAGCGCCTTTACAGGATGGCAAACAGACAGACTGAATATGCAGGAAATGGGTAACTCATTTATATTTGTTTATTTATTTATACATTTTCAAACTCTGGATAAGCCTTTTGGCAAAATACAGATACTTAAAAAATAAAAACACTGATAATAATCTCCACCTTGGGAATCATGCTGTTACATTTAAATAGAAATGATTTATCACTGGTCATGGACAAAATCCAAACACACTCTCCCACTGAGGAGCTGGGTAGTGCTGTAGGTCTTTGGTGGCCAGCTGTGCTCTGTAGTAGCTTCTGACATGCATTGTTTTCTGTCTCAGCATAAAGCCACAGAACCTGTATAACTTCCTGGGAGTGTGTCATATAATGACTTTGTGGTCTGAAAACAAACACTCAGACAAAAGGTGTCTCCTTCGAGTTAATGCAAGAGCCAAGACCTCATGTCATGTTTTAACCCTCTACATGATTTGTTCACCCCCTCACTGTTCGCTAATGGTAGCATAACATTACTCAGGCACTTCATTCACAAAAAAAGGCATCACCTAAGGCTTTACAAACCAGAGATACTATTAACTATTGCACTTTCCAATAATTGTTATAATGCTTTGAAATACTGCAAAGTCTTCGATGTCTTCACTGCACCACATCTTCATTAACTTTTCCAAATGACGTTGTGTTTAAATTCTGCAGCCGTCGTTGAGATGGACAGATCACTTTGAGATGGGGTCTTCAAAAAAAGCTGTAAAAGGGAGCAAAGTTATCATCAGAGTAACACTATACAAACTTATTTCACAAAAATGCATTCTTATATTTCCTGTTAAGCAAAACAGTGGCACAAGGTTAAGCCATATGTATATGAATTGGTAATACAGTACGAAATCTTAAAGTGAGGTGTCATAAAAACAAAACGAAAAACAAAGAAACTGGGTTAAAAGCCCTTATTATCAGCACAGTAAGTCAGAAACCTATACATGACAGGGCAAATGCTGTTGTTCATTGTACTGAGCGGAACAAAGCTTAGTGAACTGCCTCATCTGAAGTTAATTGAGAAGTGAGAAGCCCCTGGCTACCGAGGCATAGAGACATAGAC
Organism: Colossoma macropomum; assembly: GCF_904425465.1. Classification (NCBI taxonomy): domain Eukaryota; kingdom Metazoa; phylum Chordata; class Actinopteri; order Characiformes; family Serrasalmidae; genus Colossoma; species Colossoma macropomum. The sequence goes on along the minus strand of NW_023494786.1, from coordinate 7,436,680 downwards.
AAAGTATGAGCATTGTGTTAAGAGCTGAGCAGGGCAGACACAAAAGCCTTTCACACCAGCATCAGTGACCATCTACATTTCAGGCCCTGGAGCACAGATTTAAACATAATGTTGAAAACAGTAATGAACTGAATTTACCCAAATGTGTACATTATTTCCACATGAATAAAACAGATTTACATACACATCATCACAGTTTTACCTTTCAGTTTACCTACTTTTAGCAAGAGTTGTGTTGAGGAACTACACTTTGTTAATGTGGAAATGACGTAAACAAGTAAATTCAATTCATTTTTTTTTTCAGTGCAAGAAAAAAAATACGTTATGACGTATTTTGTGAATATGTGCCAACGTTACTAGTAGGTCTGGGTGATTCCAGAGCCTTCTCATGGAACAGGCAAAAGACAGATTAGGCTACATTACGTTTCACAGCCAAGAGTGTGTTGCCATGGCAACAAGCCACTGATGTAACCGTGAATGGGTGGCTCTCATCAAGCTGCACTGCCTTCGGTATCCCAGAATCCTCCTCTTTCCTCCCGAGGCGGCCACGGGCTCCTTTCCCCCAGGTGTACACCTCGCCCTCTAAAGGACGAGAGAACACGTCATTTACTCAAACTGCAGTTACACTGTTGACCTTCATTTAGATGAATTTACATATTCTAAGAAGAGTATAAGCCAAGCAAACACGGATGAGCCTTCAGGCACATGCTGATCTTTAACCATGTAACATAAATAAACCTCTTCAAGTCCCTAAACAGCCCCTCTTAATGGGCTTAATATACTGGAGCATTAAGCACATCCTTATATAACTGACTCCAGTGCTGAAACAGAATTTATAACAATTATAACAAGCTAAGCAATGATGGCCACAATATTGAACCATAGATGTGATACTGATTTCACATTTTATTCTGGCCTCAATTTAGACTTTGCCAATGGTCCAAAAAAAATTAGAATTGACAAAATAGACACACATGTAGCTTACATGGTATCAATGTCTTTTAAGGATATTACATCACAACACATGAAACAAAATATGTTTTACACATAGCATCTGCTACAACATGCCTTTGAGAATGCTTTGATTTCAGATGTACCTGCTCCAATAGCCAGAGTGAAGGCATCTCCGCACGCTACCATGGTGACGCCCTGCAGCCCTGGCACTGGGTAGGGCACTCTGCTGCTGCGGCGAGAGCTGCAGCCAAGCTGCCCGTGCTGGTTACTGCCAAAGGTGAAGCACTGACCTTTCTCTGTGTTTACAAGATAAAGAAGACAGTTTGCTTTTTAACATCAGTGTGATTACATTTACTCTTTTCCAAACGGCTGTTAAAAGCATACATTGAAACTGACCAGAGTTTCTGACCAGAGGTGGTTTTAGAACCTAAAGTTGGTTTCAACACTTGGAAGTCCCAGTGTGCATGAATTTTAGCGATCTGGTGGTAAGTGTAGGTGAGGCAGCTCACATTACCGTTCTACTGAAAAATGGTTAAGCTTAGGGGTTGTTTTAAGTTAGTTCACCGGCCATGTTTTCTAAAGTTGTTCCTTCAAAACAAAACAGTTAGGGTTAGGGTTACAGGTAAGGTTTGTTAGATAACAAACACAGAACCTTTTAAGTTACCCAACGTTACGCAACTGCACCACAAAAAATGATGTCTTGGCAAGTAAAATAAGGCAATATATATAATATTTCTCATTTAAGATTTTTGTCAATAATTTGCATCTGGAAGCAAAATCAGCACAAGAACTGTATGTCAGGAGCTTCATGAAATGGGTTTTCATGGCTGAGGAGCTAATATCACTATGCGCAAAGCCAAGCGTCGGCTAGAGTGGCGTAAAGAGACACTGGACTCCGGAGCAGTGGAAACGTATTCTCTGGAGTCATTAATCATGCTTTACTATCTGGCAGTGTAATGGACAAATCTGGGTTCGGCGGAAGCCGGGAGAACACTACTTACCGGAATTCTACAATGTACAAAGATATTTTAGACAATGATATCTATCCAACTTTGTAACTTTATGTCAACAGTTAAGGGAAGGCCTTTTCCTGTTCCAGCGTTACTGTGCCCAGTGCACAATGCAGGGTCCATAAAGACAAAGACAAAGAAACCAGGTGCCTACAATGCAAATATACCCATTTTATTTAGAATGACCAATGAACCTGTGTCTGCTTTTTTAAATCTAATGTTGATAATGTTACAATATCAGTAAATCTGAAAAAATGCAGGTAGCACGTACCTCTCCACCCTATATATACTTAAAATTATGTTTTGGGTCAATTATTTAATGTAAAAGGGTCATAAAACAATGTCTCAGGCATCAGGAAGCATTTTATGCAACAGTAGCCTGTTAGATAGTCTTTAGAGGCACTAAATGCTTCAGACATCAGGTTCCTAGCACTACTATTGTGAACAATTCTGACTTGGTAATGTCCTCTAGAACAGAGCATTTCACATCAAACCACTCTGAATGACTTTGTTTACATCTCAGTCAGTGACTTGTGCAGAAATTCTAAAATTCTAAAACATATCCTCTTTAATTTAATAAAAAGAAAACATGCTCTTCCGTATGAATAATATTTCAAACAACTTAATGTGTCCCCAAAGGTTTCAAAAGGATTGTACACTTCACCTTGCTCAACTCTGATCGCCATGCATTAAGATGCAAAAATCAATAGATAGAATGATTCCTCATCTCACCCGTCACTGCGGCAGAGTGGGCCGTTCCGATATCAATGTATACGATCTTCTCTACATTTAGTGGAGCTGACTGGACAGACTGGAAAATGTGGACCTCCTCCACCTGATAACAAGAGGGCGGCTCCTCTGTATCGCTGATCTTATCCAGTCCAAGTTTGTTAAACCTGTTAAAGATGCACATCACAGTCCTTTTCAGTGTGAAAATTAGTTGAGGGGTGTGGCTGAGATGTAAATTTAAACTGGATATGTGGATTTTGGTCAAGCACAAACCAACGGACACAACTAAAAATTAAGAATTTTTGATGTATTCATGTGACAATATAGAATTCTGTCTCCAATGTCCATCACTCTGTCTGTGTGTCTTACGTCTATAAAGTAGGATGTGGTTAAACTCTGGAATCTGGACAGTACAGGGCAAGGTCATTTCCTGTGATGAAACTTCTTTTGATCCTTTTCACAGTGGTGAGGCAGGCATGACAGGAATCAACATTCAGAACTGGTTAGTCAATGCAAGGAAATGCTGCTGGACAGGATATGGGTCAGGAGTTTAAAGTCATGCACTGCACAAAGCAAGACAAAGGTTTTAGTTGTTTTAGATGCTTTTAAAAGTTCTGAACAGCTGTCTTTTGTTAGTACACTTAAGGCTAATTAAAACGTTTCCCAGTGAAATCCAAGTGCTCAGCACTTCCTCTTACATAGCAGGCCATTCTACTAATAAAATGAGGTTAAACGTCTGGCAACTGACCTACTGTGCTGTGCAAATATTTCAGGCCCTTTACTTATAAAAACACAATATAAGATCAGAAGAAATATAAATATACATTAATACAGTAAATAGTATCAAGGTTTTCTTGTTTTCAAGAAAGTAATTGCTATGTTGTGAGCTGGTTAGAAGAACAGGTTTGGTTCCTCTTCTCCTCAGTGTGGCTCCAACCACTGAATGGATTTGTTTAATTCTACCACCAGCACACCTGATATCATTTTAAGTACTTATTAGCTGAACCAGGTTTTAGAAATACTTGTACAAATACTGGAATGACTTGAGGAGAGGTTCAGAAATGGCAAAGCTAAAGCAGAAAATTACAATATATTGTATTAATGTGTATTTGTACTTCTTAGTGTTTTTCCATTGCCCAAAGCCTATAAGGGGAACGCCACCGATTTTTCAAAATCACTGCACAGTTCAGTGTTTGAGATGTAAACAAAGCCATTCAGAGAGGTTTGTGAAATGCTCCATTCTAGACTAACATACCAGCTCAGATTTCTTTACTGTGGTGATGTAACCATTTTACTTACTATAAATGACCGGTGAATCTACACGTCTACTGAATTTTTTATATGTAATGTTGATGATGATAAAATAGTGGTAAAGCCAAAAAGCGCCATCATTCAGCGTTACCATGGCAGCAGCGCCTAACCGAAGTTAAAGCCTGTAAATGGTGGAAAAACAACACATCTCACCTTTTTCGCCTTCATCTCGCTCTAATAATAAACAGCTGAGAGTTGATCAGAGCTGAATTATCTTTGCAGTGAAGGCTACTTCTGTTCGTTCGTTTGTTTGCTGATGATGCATGTGACGCACGTGATTCATTCACTTGACGTTACTGAGTAGGATGTGTGCATGTGGGTCATTTCAGGACGCTGTTTCGTTCACATTAATAACAGGTTTGAATCAGCTACCTAAACGAGTGTGAACCATCCTGTCAGAGAGATCGGATTTGAGCAAAAAATCGGATGCTTGTAATGTGAATATAGCCTTTCTGTGATGTAGGTTTATTAGAAATGATGCATTTCACATCAAAACGCTTTACATCTTAATGACTGAATTATGTAGAAATTTCAGTGGAATTCCCCATTAAATGTATTTTTTTAGGTGGCCTAAGATCCTTGCACAATGCCCTACATAATGTACAAAACTTATTGAAAGATTTTAGCAATGTTGTTTACAAAACATGCAAGATGAGAATAAGGAGCTGTAGACATGTGATGTACCTGTTGCTGCCACAGGCCATTATCTGGTGCTGGGTGCTGATGATCATGGAGCAGTCCACTCCACACAGCACACGGTGGGCTTCAAATTCAGCTGGGACATTCACCTGCTGCGGGGCATTGTGGGTGTCCTGACTGCCCAGCCCTAAACGACCTGAGAGAGAGAGTGACAATAATATTGGGTTGTGCTGCTGCCATAGAGACAGAAAAACTGGAGAACCCAGCGATCAAAGGACAAGGTGCACTGCTAATTTACCATTGTCTCCTCTTCCCCAGGAGAACACCTCTCTCTCATTGGTCACAGCCAGCACATGCGAGGCCCCGCAGGACACCTGAACCAGCTCATAACCCAGGAGAGCCTCCACTATTTTGGGCTGCACAAAGACAAAGGCAAAGACAAGGCCAGAAGACAAAAATACAGTTTGATTTTTACCATAAATATACCATTAAAAAAAGAAAGAACGTCTCTTTTGAGCTAAACTAATAGTAAAAAAAAATTAAAGTTAGAAAGAAAAATGATTTACACAATTTTCCCCTTACCCCATCAGTAGTTAATCAACCAACACCATGTTTGGTCTCCAAAGTTTAGTTTAGAGCTATGAGGCCAATGTAGCTAACAAGTAAAGCTTAGAATTCACCAATTATTAGCAACTGAATTCAATTAAATTCAATGTATTTGTATAGTGCTTTTTACAATGGGCATTATCACAAAGCAATTTTACAGAAATCCGGGTCCAAGCCCCAAATGAGCAAGGCAAGGGTTACAGTGGCAAAAAAAAAACACTCCCATCCTCCTCTGGTCAACATCAGATAACAAAAACTAACACAAAAAATAATCACACGTTGGCCTCAAACCATGTCAAGTTATCACGTAATCTCAAATAACTTGTTTATGTGGTTTCTGACACTGTATGACACATGGTTATTTACACAAATGTACATCGCAGAGCTAAAAGCAGTAGTTGCAGCCATGTGGAAGCCAAAGTGTTGGTACTTTGATCCTTTTTTATTTTATAAATTATTCTGTCAAACTGTTCCATTAGTAGTTCGTGACTTCTTAAACGAAAATAAACGTCAGCTACAACCTTTAAGCCGGAGGAGCAGGCCTAAGTGGACAACTGTGATGAAACTTTCATTGGATTACAACAACATCCAAATGTCATCACTATTCTCTTTATTAAATGGCTCAAGGCTTGTACAAAGTCTCAGAGCTCTGGATCTTTAGAGCTGGTTTTCAGCTCAGCTAGAGACAGTGCGGTTGATGCAATGCTCTTGCTTAAGCTGTGAGGTTGGGGGCAATCTATTCACCCTTTAATTTCCTCCCTCTCATCTCCGGGGTTCCTCTCCATTCCGTTCATCGAACACAATCTGAGAAATGTTCTGGCACACTTCCAGGTACATCAGCCTTGGGTGCAAATAATGTTTTTTGGCAACACAAAGGTAAGCAATGTATTAAATGTTTTTATTTCAGTCGTAATTATGCTTGGTTTAATAGTAACACAACGGCTCTTTTGGTGATAATTGATCGTATTCTGCTCAGGCGCTGTGTTAGCACCACCTACTCTTTATCACCTGCACCTGTGTCTTGTTTATAGACTCATTGAGGCACTCACAACCTGCCTGAAGCTGGTGTTTGCGAAGTCATGTGTAACACACATTTCTGAGCTGTTCTGGTCCCCGTTTTCTTTTGTTTCTGATAATTGTTTATTTTTCTTTTGCCTTGCCTGTTTTTGGATTAAGGGCATGGATTTGCATGTGTTAACTAGCCTGCATTTTGACTCACTGTTCCTATTTAGAGTACAAATCCTGGAAATACCTAAATAAATCATCTATGTGTATTAGAGTTTTGCAATATGATAGTCTATCATAAAAAATATGGTTTTCTGAGTGTATCACTGGTATAATCATTACATCCAGAACATACTTGTAACTTGTAATACTAACAACTTGTAACAATTTTATAAAATATTATACAGGGCTGGTTTCCCATACTCAGGTTAAGTTTAATCCTAGACTAAAAGAGATTTTTAATGGTAAATCACCACTGACATTACAATTTAGTCTGTAGACTAGGCTTAATCTGTGTCTAGGAAAAGAATCTAAACAATAATCATCATATAGTAACTACATGAACTATACAGTAAATGTAGCTCATTATGTCATTATCTAATTTATTTATATATATATATATAATTTAGATCTAAATATCATGATATGTTTACTTAACACATACATCCTACCACATATGCCTCCCATCACTGAAGATAGAATCCAATGAATGGTTACCTGTGTCACATCATTGAAATTTCCATGTCCCAGACATCCATTGCTGCCACTTCCAAATGTCATAATTATGCCCCTGTCTGAGACACAAAGAACTAGTGTTAACAGCATTAAACTGCACGATAAACAGCAAAAACATTTAAATCCTAAACAAAGCATTAACTATTAATCTGTTTTCTGTCAACAATAGTAAGTTATTAAGGAGGCTGTTTGATCTTGTGTTGAGAAAATGGATTAATGATTGCTCTTTAAGATGACTGACAGTAAGACCACCACAATGTTTTAGTGTAGACAAACCTATATAACCATTAAATAAATCATTTCTCACTCACAGCACCTACCAATAAGATGAGCTATTCTTTAAATGTTGGCCATTTTTCAACATTCAAACAAACATAAAGGGTTTACGTTCAGTCCTCTGTTGATATAGAATGTAAACTGAATGTAAGTGAATACCATTATATAGATTATATAATCTATTTTGTAAATATGTTATTACATTTTTGTATTACAGCAAAACCACTGTAATAACTCTATGTCCTCATGCCACTACGTCCTCACTCTGCATTATTTCACTTTAACCCTGTCTATTTGTTCTGTTTCTGCTGTTGCCTATAATGGCCAGTGTACCTGTCATGCAGGTTGTAAAAAGATCTCCACAGGAGACTGATTTGATGGTGACACCAGACTGGCCCTCCAGGAAGCGAGAGATGAACTGTGGTTGCATCTGCTCCACAGCGCCAGGCAGGGACGGCTCGCCAGAGCCTACAGAAGGAGCCTGTCACAATGTCATATTGAAGACAACAGGGGTCATTCCAATCCACATTACCTGAGGAATGGGCATTTGAACCAAACCTATTACATATGCAAAGTGATGTCAAAGGCATAGTCTGAATTTTTTTTTAAATGTTCATTGCATGTAACTCCTTTTTGTAAAAACAGGCTTTTTATTCAGGTTTGTCTAATAGCTATAAATTCAGATTTATTTTATAGTTATGAGAGTGAGAAACTGAAATGTGGGCCAATGTAAAGGTCCATGTTGTTTAACTGAAAATATAAGTTTGTATCAGTAAACATAAGCCATTTTGTTATGCTTATGATTTTATAAGTACAGCATATTGTTGACATTGGAACGAAATCATGTATCTCCATTTTTGTAATTTTTTTAAAATAATTTGAAAACATAAGCTGTCCTTTACGTTTTTGAAAATGAAACAGTCGATAATGACTTGAGAACAAAATCTCTTTAGATTTACTTACATTATAAATTAAGAATGTTTTTGTCTTTTCCTGTAATGTTAACAGTTTTTTTCCGAAGGCAACAAGTATTTGAACTAAACTACTAAACATCCCACTGCCTCAAAAATAACCAATAAAACCATAGAATTTATTCTATGACTAAGTGAAAATTAGGACAGTTGTAGACTTGGCTGCAGTGTTATGTCAATAAAACTAGAGAGCAGATTTCAGAGAGGATTTAAACCACCACCAGTCCTATTTGCAAAGGGCTAGTGTGGCTGCAGGTTTTCATCCTGGCTAACTCATCAACTGTTTGAAGACTGGGACCAACAGATTAAACACATGGAACCAGGTGTGTTTCTGCTTGACTGGAATGAAAACCTGGTGCCACACCTGCCCTTTGTGGATAAGACTCCTGACTCCTGATTTAGACTGACCTCCCAGGTGATGAGGCGCCCAGACTTGGTGACGCCCATCTTTTGGGTGCGGCCGAGGGACACCTGCAGCACCTCCGTGTTGAGCATGGGCAGACGCAGAGGCGCGGAGATGCCGCTGCCCCATGTGTACACCGATGACAAGGGGAGAGAGTGCATCATCTTTGTGGAACTTAAGCTAGACAGACCACCTGATAAAAGGCAAAGACAACAGCAGACTGTGATTATAAGCAATGTAGAAGACGATACAATGCAGGCTGTTTAATATCTAGAAGAGTGCCATTCATTTTGTTTTAAAGATTGTGTAATAGAAGTTTTTCTTTTCAGATAGAAACTTTACAGTCGGCTGATGTTAATATTAAATTTAAACTGATATTAATATTAAACTGATATTTTTCAGCCCTGCGATGGACTGGCGACCTGTCCAGGGTGTATCCTGCCTTTCGCCCAATGACAGCTGGGATAGGCTCCAGCACCCCACCGCGACCCAGAAGGATAAGCGGTTTAGATGATGGATGGATGGATGAATGCTATTTTCCAATTAGCTATATTTTATTGAATCACTTCACCTATCCAAAAGTGCCATGCTCAGGCTACTCCAACAATTCTTTTACAAAATAATTAAAATAAAGGCATCCCAGAAACATCACTAAATAGGTTATTTAAAGTAAAGAAATTGGAACTATAGTATAAAACTAGCTGGTTGTTGTTTAATGTTAATGTTAGGCTACATGTTACAATTTTCTAATGTATTTCTTTACATTAAGCTATACTACATTATTTTAGGCTAGAATTTGGTTCATTCAATTTGCTCCCATATCTGATACAGCATTTGCTGCTGGTATCAGCCCAGTACAGATATTGGTCATCATATCAGTGTCATCTCTAACTTGTGTATGCTTTTGAACCCCAATCCATACAGCACTTTAAGCAGACACTCAATACTCCCACTGGTAGCACTCTCTACTCTGATTTTTTTAGCATCTCTATGATCCCATTTAAACATCTGAATAATAGATGATAAGACATGAAATCTGACCTCTGGTTCTGGTTCCAGTTACTCGTCCTCCAGGTCTGCCATGAGTGCCTGTCTGCACGGTGGACAGCGGCTTTTCAATTCTGAGGGAAACAGGTTATTCAGTAAACGTTTTCCTTAAAACTAATTCTAATCTGTTTTTGATTTGTGATCTTATGAATCACCTGCGCATTTTGACATTGCCGATGTCAGTGTAGAGGTTGAGCAAGGGCCGGATACAAATAGGAAGGGCCATGATCTCATTGAGCTGGGGCCGCTTGGAGGGATCCAGGTTGAGCATGTTGAGGATGAGCTGCCGGAGCTCGGGGCTGTATCGGTCTGAAATTGGAGCGAAAGTGCCACTCATGATCTTTAGCACCAAGGCTGGTAGGTTCTGAGAACAAAAGAAAAGAGAAGTCCACTCAGATTATCACCCAATAGGTTCAGGCTTTTGGATCTGATTTGAGTGGAACCAAAAAGCAGGTAAAGGATGTCTTACAGCTGCCTCAAAAGCTCTTTTGAGGCTGGCGAGTTCATAGAGCACACAGCCCAGGGCCCAAATGTCACTCTTCTGGTTGTACGGCTTTCCTTCACACAGTTCAGGAGAGATGTAACAAGGTGTCCCGACAACCTGCATTTAAAAGCAGGAGCCTTCAAACAAAACTCAAATGTGCTGAAGGTGAATGACATTCATGGGATTTATCATGTGGTACTTACTGTGTAAGCTTTGCTCTTGCTAACTAGAATTTTGGAGATTCCAAAGTCACCTATTTTGACTATCATCTGGTGCTTGTCTAGTAAAATATTCTGTGTCTTGAGGTCTCGGTGAAGAATGAGTTTGTTGTGCACATGGTAAAGGGCCAATAAGATCTGCACAAAGAAGTGCAGTATGGTGTCTTCATCCAGCAGAGAATTGCATCGCTTCTGGATGTAATCTGCAAGTGTGCCACCTAAAATAAAGAAAAGTGAAAAAAACACAGATCACTATAAGGCTACTTTCACATTACAAGCCTCATTGCTCAAATCTGATTTTTTGTTCAAATCCGATCTCTCTGACACGTTGGTTTACACATGATTAGGTAAGTGATTCAAATCTGTCATTAATGTGAATGAGCTGGCGTCCTGAAATGACCCGCATGCACACATCCTACTCTGTAACGTCACGTGAATTAATCATGTGCGTCACGTGCATCAGCAAACAAACTAATGAGCAGAATGAGCCTTTGCTGCAAAGAGACGTGTGGCTTTTCCACTGTTTACAGGCTTTAACTTCTGTTTGGCGCTGATGGCGCATGCGCAGTGTGAAAAAGCACATGAACTCAGATCAGAGCGTTCACATTAAGGTCGCATGGCAACGAATCGGATAGGTATCCGATCTAGGACCACATATGGCTCAGGTCCAATTTGAAAAGATCAGATTTGCGTGTCCACACAGCCCTGAAAACATCAGATCTGAGTCACATTAGGGCAAAAAATCTGATTCGTGCCACTTCAACCTGGTAATGTGAACATAGCCTAATACAACTAGTGGCACCTGTCAGTGTGAAATCTGTAAAATCTCATTACCACAATTTCTAAAAGTGAAGCATTTCCAGAAACCTTAGTGATAAGAATGCTTAATAAATACAACACAAAATTCAGGGTCGTCCTTTCATTGATCTAATTTCTAGTCAAAATGTCTATTAAGTACAAGTTATCCATTTACATACATACACATATTTAATAGAAAATTATGCAAAAGTCTCAACAACAAATCAATTTTTCACAGCTTATTACAGCTTCTATTCTTTTCAAGACTTTTGCTTTTAGTTTTTCAGAGAAATCTGCTGGGATATTTTCCACACCTCTACAGTTCAGTCTTGAAGTTGCATTTTCTGCTTCTCATGATCCAACTAATCCCAAACAGTTTCAGTGATGTTGAGGTCTGGGCTCTGGGATGGTCAGTTCATTGTTCTGAGAACACCAGCAGCTTCTTTGTTTGATTTGCAAGTTTTCTTTTTCTTCTTTATTTTTGTCTATTTCCTTTTCTCAGTAATGGCTTCTTCACAGCTACACGTCCTTTCAGACCCAACGCATTGAGCTGTTTTCTCACAGCGGAAGGATGGATAGACGTGTAATTTTTTTCACTTTTAAAGCACGGGTGGAGCTTCATTTTTGAATCTGTCAAATTTGAAAGCTTTAGGTACTGTTTACTGTTTTCAATGGCCGTTGGGCCCTGGCCATTTGAGGGGTTAAATATTTTGGTTTACTAAATGTAGTCTCTCTATAAGGTTTATATAAAACTGATGTTGCTGTCAAATAACATCTGGCGATCCAGTACTCCAGTACTCCGTAAGCCAAAGGTTTGGATGCTACCAGGCTCTGAACAGTTGCCCTTGTTAGCTGTGAAAGTTAGTAAAGTCTTATGTAATAAGAAAAAGAAGGCAGGAAATCAGATACCTGGTGCATATTCCATTGCAATCATGAGTGCCTTGTCCTCCAGGAAATTCTCATAATATTCAATTATGTTTGGGTGGTTGAGTAATTTGAGCACTTGGCACTCGTTCTGTGCAGCGAGACGCTCGTCCCGTGTCATCTGCTCCACCGGGATTTCCTTTAGGATCACTAAAGCCCCATCAGTCCGCCGCCGGCAGAGGTGCACTATGCTGTCCCAAATAAAAAGGTAATAGTTACCACCAGAAGCTGATCTGTTCATTGCTGTTGGTATTAGAGAACAAAATTAGGTACTTGGTCACCTTAAAAACTGAATCAGTGATTCCCACCTCCAGTCCTGCCAGCACTCCACAGTCCCGTTTTTGTTTTCCTGATCTAACACAACTGATTTAGCTCATGCAGAACTTAATCATTAGCTAATGATGATGATTAGTGGATAATGATAATGATCAGGTGCAGGGATAACATGAAACAGGAATGGAGTTCGGTAACACAGTGCTAAAGAATTCCTCAGACACTTTCACGTCTAGTTGGCCTCTTTCTGTACTGAAAGTCAGTTATTCAAGGATGTACCAAATACATGTATTCACCTAGCAATACAAAAATACATTATAGTTGTGCTGGCCAATGAATCCTCTATACCAGTACTCCAAGATACTGACTAACTGCAATGCTGCTTTCCATTTAGCAATATTTTAATACATTGTGATATCATGCACAGAAAACAGCAATGTTCCTGTTGCCAAGTGATTTGTTTGTTAGTTTTCTGTTACATTTTTGTACTTTATTAAAGGTGTCTAGGACATGAGAGTTAACTGTAATGTAAGCTTTTCTGGCAAAACTCATCAAAACTAAATGAACAGTAAGTTTACTTTCTGAAAATGTGTCCTTTGGTGCAATAACAGAAGAATTCTTGTGTTTTAAGAAGAAGTGTTTTTGAGAAGAAAACATAAAGAATCCAAACAAAACAAGATACTGAATGTCAGGTTGGGAAGAACTTCCTTTTGCAAAATATAATATGGTGTCATAATTCCCATTTCATTTTATGATAAATATGTGATATTTAATTGACAGTGTCTATTTACACTAAGTGAGAATAGCATTAACCGCACAGCCTGGCTATTTGTACTAACTCCGCCTGGTAAATCGGGTGATGATAACACACCAAAACGCTGTATTATTCATACCTTCCATGACCAAACTAAGGCAGCATTGAGAAAACCTGTGTTCAAGGGTGAATTAGAGAGTAAGGTTATTTAGTATTAACCAGAACAGAAGTGAATGCAATTCTCCAATCACCCCACATAAGTATTCAATAAATAATTAATTAAAATATGAATCAAACAGTAATAATTTCAGGTGTAAAACTAGGGTTTGATTCCCCATCTTGGCAAAAGGGGAATGTGCACACTATTTTCATCAGCTATTATTTTGGCATTATAGTTTGACAGTTAATGCTTTTTTTATATTTGAATTATGGGGAGTTTAAGGTAAGAGAGTATTTTGGTTAATCTCATATTTCTAAATTATTATTATTAGTATTATTATTTTTGTTATTACTATTATTATTGTCTTAAATAAAAACAAAAAATATAATTACTCTTTCCAATCATATGGACAAATTAGATTTTTTTTAAATGCACATATACAGATATAAGCAAGTGTTGATGTAGACAATAGCAGTAACCAATCAAACAGGGACAGTAACCCAGAGAGAGAGAGAGAGAGAAGTTGGTAACAATAACCTCAAGTACAGAATAATTTTACTGCTGAAATATAGCTGGATTAACACTGCTGAAGCAATACCAAGAAATAGTTTAAAATAATGTAAGTGCAAACAGCATGATGTTAAACACTGTGTAAATAGCAACATCATTCTTTTTGTACTTGTAAATGTAAATGTGTAAATAGCATCTGCCTGTTTAATTTGATAAATACGTTAGCTACGCTATTTTATATAGCAATAAAGTAATAAACCCCGACACTGTAGTTAATTAACCTAGCTAAGCTTTAGCAGTGCTGAAAACACTGTGGACATCAGCAACTAACTTAGCTAGTTAGCTAGTTAACTTACATTTCATTCCTAGGTTACATTTTAAAGTCTTCCACTTTTCATCTTACATCACCGCTTTCAGTTTTGATGTAAAGTCCTGTGGTAAAGCAGCTCTGCGGTGAGAGGCTGTGCAGCTCCTCTGCCGGAGCGCCTTCAGCTCAGTCTGGTAAAGTTTGGGCTTTGAGGGTAAAAACAACTTATTTCAAGCTCTCGAACTGAGGAGTTCAGGGTGGGCATTTCAGCTAAAAGTCTAGGATTGTTTTTCTGTATGTTGTCGTGTTATTTACCCGAACGCTCCTCTGCCGACCACTTTTATCTTCTCGTACTTCTCCATCTTGTTTGGCTGCTGAGACGTTCCTGTCTCCAGGCAACGCCTTCCACCCGCTACGGAGCGCAACGAGGGACAAACTCAGGAGGAACGAGGGAAAAATCACAGCGTTTTAGAAATGCTAAGACAAAGTGAATAAAAAACAATGTACATTTTCATTTTCAGAACTACACTTATAACATAATAACAATCAGTCTTCATAACTGCTTCACTAATGACTGCACATAAGGGGGAACAATTTCTGCATAGTTTAAACGTTAAAGGGGAAGTCCATCGGTTTTTCAATCTGCACAATTAGATTTACACATCTACGAAATGAAATGGTTAAGATGTGAACAAAGTCATTCAGAGTGGTTTGATGTAAATGCTTCGTTTTAGAGAAACTGACAGAGTCAGAATCTCGTCCAACATCAGAATCTGACCTCACAAATGCTCTTCTAGATGAACGGGTAAAAAATTCCCACAGACACACTCCACAATCTTGTAGAAAGCTTCCCAGAACAGTGGAAGCTGTTGTAGCTGCAAAGGGGAGACCAACTCCATATTAATGCCTATGGATTTAGAATGGGACGTCATAAAAGCTCCTGTGGGTATAATTTGTAGGTGTTCCAATACTTTTGTCCATAAGGCAGATGGTGGAGTGGTAAACGTGGGTGTTCTAGGGCTTTTTTTTCATATTCTTGGTTCACCACCATTGCAAATAAATCAAATCAAGTTTTTCTACAATGCACCATTTCACAACAAACCATTCTGAAAGATTTTATTTACATCCCAATCATTGATTTATGTAGAAATTTTTGAAAAATATGTGAAATTCCCATTTAAATATATTCAAGCTAACATTTTACATGATTAAATTAACTCTTACAGCGTTATACAAACTGTGTGTTGAATGAACGTTTACAGTGTTGACGAACTCTTACAGTATTCGTACATATTCAGCTGTAATGCCTTCATTCATCACTGTGGATTTTGCTATGTAGGGAAGGGGGATGCTGGGCACCAACAACAGGAAATTAGGAAAGTTTCCTGTTCATCGCTGTCCTCAGGCTGGTTCAGTGAGTATGTGAGTGGGTACGTGTGTCTAGACACTGATGAATTGATGAATATAATGACTGACGGATTGTCCCCTCAGGCCTTAGAGATAAGCAGCCTGACTACCTGCCTGCTGTAGAGAAGCCATTAGCATTGTTTCTTATTCTCAATGAAAGTAGCACCCAATAACATCAGAAGGACAGATTTACACATAATGCTGTTGTTTCACACATACTACTCAATAAATCTCATGGACTACAGATCCTACAGATAAAACAGTATTAAATCAGTATTGATGTCTGCTTTGAAATACTGAACACTCTGTTGCATAAGACAGACTTCAAATATTACAATTTTACGGAGGTGAACAGAAGCAGTGTATCATGAGTTGAAAGGGGAATTCCACCCATTTTCCAGCACAAAGTGACCTAGAATACATTGCCTGATGCAACATAGAGACATTGTTTTTCAATCGTTTCAAGATAAGCTTTTGGGCTAAAATATATATCTTTCTTACATATTCATGGTGGAGAGGTACATGCAGGGTACCGTAAGGCAAAATATTTTACCATCATCAGCATTAAATATATAACTCAGAAGTAGGTTCACTGGTAATTTTGTGTTGTAGTCATTGTGACCCCTGGTTCCTATCACCACCACTGTAAAGAAAAAAAAAAATCTCAAGTTTCTTTACAACAAAGATCATCTCATAAAACTTTTCAGAATGACTTTGTTTACATCTTGTTCTCAACAACTGAATTTTGCTGAATTTTTTTGGTGGAATTCCCCTTTAAAATGAAGTCTCTCACATGTACCGGGAGTACATAAGAATGTAGGTTAAGCAGTAAAGAATGAAACAGTACAATGGTGGAGATTTATATGTGCATGTGTTTTTATGAGCAGTTTTGGTGATGCTGCTCCACCACATAGCTCAGAGGTTTCACTGAGAGCGTTCACTCGGCACATTCCTCACCAATGACTGATCCAGTCTGAGAACACAAACTCAAGACACTGGAAACATCCAACCAGGCTGGTCCAGACTGTGAGAAAGAGTCTGTTGTGGATTTCAGTGAAAAACAGCATGTTGTTGAAAATGAATCACAAATATTTGCTATGAAAGAAATTATGAATATAAAGACAAACACTGATCAGCCAAAACATTAAAAACACTTCATTGAATCTACAGTCTTTGTACATTTTATCAGCTCCACTTACCATATAGGAGCGCTGTGTAGTTCTTTACAGACTGTAGTCCATCTGTTTCTCTGTATACTTTGTTATCCCACTTTTACCCTGTTCTTCGGTGGTCAGGACCCCCACAGAACCACCACAGAGCAGGTATTATTTGGGTGGTGGATCATTCTCAGCACTGCAGTAACACTGACATCATGGTGGTGTGTTAGTGTGTGTTGCGCTGGTACAAGTGGATCAGACACAGCATGCTGACATTTTAGCACAGTAACTTCACAGTAACATCTAAACATTCCACTTTCCTGGAGTACAACATATAGGTAATCAAATATCAGATTGAAATATCAGTCAAATCTAAACACCTATTTGTGCTGATACCAATATGATACCGATATTATAATGCATTCCTATTCAGTACTATTTCAATATTCTTTTTTTTCAGGTTTGTATGCTTAGAACAGCACTGTTGTAGTGTTGTATCTTTTTTATTAGTACTGTGCTGTATAGAGGCTATAAATGATTCATGTCTTCCTGCACAGGGTGAAGAATGCATTGTGTTGTGTGAGAAAACCCTGGAGATATAAGCAATCCTATCTCTGTCTGTGGCCTGAGCTTCTGGAGAGTTTCGATAAGCATGTCAGTAACATCAGCCTTTAATGCTTTACCCAATTCCCAAATGACTGTGGGAACAAATTTTAGAGACAGCGTGATCAGGTGACCATTACATTTTCACCCGCTGTTAACTAACCCTCAGTCTGACCATGTATGAAAATTTTCTATCATGATATAAGTGGCCACAATCATCTGGTTTTCAGTACTATTGTATTATTGAATGGGAGTTCCACTGATTTTTCAAAATTTCAAGATAATTCAGTTTCTTGATATAAACAAAGAATTTGATGTGATTCATTGTAGAGAAACTTACAGACTCAGATTTTTTTACAGTGGTGGTGAAAGGAACCAGGGGTCACACAACAGAAATATAGCCATGTTTTGCACTTATTATGATAAAATTGTGCTAAATCTAACAAAAACAAATTTTCTTTGGGGACTATTTTGCACCCTGTGTGCCTTTCCAACATGAGTGGACTTTAAAAAACTGTATCTCAAAACTACTATAAATCAGGCTGCATATTTGTAATTATTTTAGTATAATAGTATCTACAATAGTAGATAATTCACTTGCATCCTCAGAACACACATCCTTTGCTACACTTTCATTAAGTTCTCTTTAAGCACTCTTTCTACACATTAGATTTATCTGCTTGCGGAAGGGGTCCGAAGCATAACCCATGTTACAAACTGTTCTTCTGCATATTGCATGCAATTACACATTTCCACCAGAGAGGCCTCCAAATCCCCAGATCTTACCTAGTGCAGCTTAAACTGTCATGTAGTTACACTGCTTATCACACAAAACAGTACTTACTGAAGAGATCATTACTGAATGGAAATTTCAACTTCAGTTTTGTGTTTATGAGGTCACAAAATGTTACATTTTGATTTTTTTTACTGTGCAAAAGTCTTATGTGCCTGAGAAAACTAGACATATTTTATTTAGAGTTATTTATTTGGGCAGTAAGTGTTTATTTGCTTATAAAAACATGTATATCAGAATAGCATTAATACAATAAGTTGTGGTTTTATGTACGAAAAGATGTTTGTTTAACCCTTTCCAAACTCCTCCTTGTGGTAGCCAAGTATTATTAGTAATCATCTTCCATTAGCTGGCTAATCAATACTTCATTATATTTTATCAATTGTGCTGCTGATAGATTGGAACAAATCTGGAGATGGCTGGAGGCATCCAGGAGACACCTAGAACCAAACTTTGTTCTTCAAACTAGCTCACAAGAAATCAACTACTTTTTGGAAAAATGAACTCTTGTTACACTTTATTGTATTTATGTTAATTTGCATCTATTCTAATGATATGGCGTTTTACAATTAAACACACAATCCTTCTGAGATAACTGGTCTTAAAGCATTATTCTATTTCTATTTAATTTGACAGTAAAGTCTGACAAACCCCCTGCAGTGCCACCACCCTTGAACCCCTGGTTGGCCTTGTTCATTACACCAGCTCCTAAACACAGCAAAAGGTGCATGTACAGTTAGTTGAAGCTGATATTTTTGTTGGATTGGCATTGTATTCATATTCATCCTGAGTGTATCACAAATATGGGCTATAAATAGACACAATGAACAGCAGAAGCTATGAATATCCCTGTGAAGCTTCAATATCATGTAAAAGAGTCAATTACACACACACACACACACACACACACACACACACACAAAGAACATAAATGTCTAACTCACTGCTGAATGTGTTCTACACTGACTGGATGTGGCAGCTGAGGGAAAAATAAAAGCAGTTCATTCCCTGTTTATCAGATATTACAGGATTTTGTGGTTATTGAAACACTGTTCGCTGAGCCCTTTTTGAGCTCATGTTCACGCACCTGTGTGTGAACGTAATAAAGTGAAGGTGTAGAACATTGTCGCATTAAAGCGATTAACGATGGAGGTAAGCTGATGTTTCTTCAAGTTTTTCTCCACTCTCCAAAACATGCAACATAATCCTGTGTTAGAGGGATTGATCACTGACCCTAAGCAAAAACGATGGTTCTTCAAGGGTTCTTTAGTAAAGGCAATAGTTCTATTTAAAACCATAGTTCTATATAGAATGATTTCATGTTTAAATCTTTTTGCATCGTGGTTCTATAAAGAACCTTTTTGAAAACGTTTCTTTGAAGCACCATGAAAAGATTCTTCTGTTGTTACAAACTTCACATCATAACAGTAGAAGAACCCTTTTTGGTGCTATATAGAACCATTTTCAAAAAAGGTTCTATAAAGAACCGTCAACAGCACATTCTCCATCTTTGTGGTTCTAAACAGAACCATTCCCTTTACTAAGGAACCTTTGAAGAACCAACTCTTTTCAAACCCCTTTTTTCACTGTAAACCCCAAAGTTAAAATTCATTAATTGCAAAAGTTTGAACAACCCAGTCAAACATGTTTTGTTGATTTTCTAAGTGCACATCCGTGTGTTCAGTTGGAGACGACACATGTTGTGTTATTTTTATCACAGAACATGTTAAATCAGAAAATAATATCACACAAAAAGTGTTAAAACAATTAACACAAGTAAGTGTGTTGTTATTTAACACATCACTTTTTAGAGTACAACTAAGTTAACACATCCTCTACAGGGAACACACACGAAAAATAAAAGATTTTTCTGCACATTTTCTCTTTATTTGCTGAATTTAACATACTGCAAAAATAAACACACAATACATGGCTGTGATGATCTACGGCACTCGCCTTCAGCTCTTGCCTGTGACCAAATCACAGTCCCTCTTGTGTTCTGTTGCTTAAATAACTAACCCTAAAGCTGTAAACTCCTATGAAAGTTCGGAGAGGCCATGAGTTGTTGCTATATGTTTCTGGCTTGTTATCTTGAGATAACGAGTTAATTATCTTGTGATCTCAAGATAACAACTTTGTTGTCTCGAGAAAACAAGATAACTAACTCGTTATCTCAAGATAACAATCCAGATAATTATAACTGCCTCATGGCCTCTCCGGACTTCCGTAAACTCCTGACTTTTGAGTCTGAAAACTTAAAAATCATACAGACAGTGATTACCTTTACCATTTTGAGCTTAACCCATGCAGGTTTACACTTCCTTAGTTTTGCACTGTAGCGACGAAGCTAATGTAGCTAACAAGTAGTGGAAGTTTTCCTTTTGGTGACAGATTCCTACTACATTAGCCTAATAGCTCCACTGCAAAAGTAAAGGAGCACACTTCAGGCACCAAACATGCCTTGGCTGATGAACTACTTTCAGGCTGAGGGGAAAATTGTGCACATTTATTTTTCAGGGAACCATTAAAAACCACAAATGGGAACTACTCATCACACATTCTCCCCAGATAGTAAGCATACATTAGTCCACTGGTTTGATGTGGTCTGCACCCTGCTGACTCAATACCAATGCTGGCACCTTCAGACCACCCAGATTATTGTCCTGCATACAAGGTCTAACTAGTCACCTCCAGATTTTAAATGCACAGAGACTTTTATTTTGGGAAGTAAACTAAGACAAATATTACAAACAACTGAGAGAAAAAAACAATGATAATTTTGTTGAAAATACTGTTGCTGAGTGTGCTAGATTACAGCTGTATAACCAGATTTGTTTACGATATTACTGTTAAAATCATTTAATAAACTAACTAATTTACAAAGGATAACGAAAAAATGAAATTAAGAAAAAATAAGTAAATTGGACTGTGAGTGAAAAACGAGCAATAAAAAGTGGTATTTTGTGTAATAATCTGCTTAAACACCAGCAGACTGCCCGGAAAACACTAGGAAAAAATCCAGTGGGCCGCCCACTTTGCCATCAGTTGGCCAATAGTGACCCGCTATCATTTTGCTGTCTGGGTCACTGTAAGGAAATTATTTAGGGCCAGTTTCCTAGAGCCAAAAGCAGCAATGAAGAGCACTTCCAATGGGGAATCACTTTGGCATCCACGTCAGGCTGTCTCTGGAGAGATGGGACTCTGTGTGCTTGAGTCGCCCTCTTGTGGCTGTTCTCTTTTTTTTTCAGTGAAAGTCATAAAAATATCACTATTTATGGCCTCATATCTGGAAATCTGAACTTTCCTCACATTTTGAAATAAAAGAGTTTGGAAAAGGTTCAGTCTCCAGTCCATACACTCCATATATGGACACTAAGCCACAAAAACAGCCTGTTTTTAATTTGTAGCTTTTGTGATGTCACAAAAACCATTGCACTCACATATATACACCCATTCAGTCTACAGCGGTTTAGCTCTGCCCATTCACGTTGAAGTTATAAGGAGTGTTTCAGACCATATTGCCTTTTGAACGAGGTAGCCAATCAGAACAAAACTCATTTACATATGGTGCCTTGCAAAAATATTCAATGACTCTTCTCCCGTCACAGCATAACCAGCAAGCTGACTGGCTCTTTTTATTGAAGGGTAGGGCTTTCTCCACAAACATCTTGGATATCACTCATATCATGGAACAATGAATTCTCCTCACTTTTTTGAAGTAAAGACTTTGATGTGGTGTGTAAATATTGTTAAAGTTTTAAATTGTACCCCTCACTCCCCAGTGCAAATATGGACATGAAGCAGCAAAACAGCCCGTTGTGAATTTGTTGTTTTCATGATGTCCCAAAAACCAACACATCAACTCATATATCTGCCTGATAGGCCTACAGCTGTTTAGCCCTGCGCCTTCACGCTGAAGCTATAAAAGTGCTTCAGCTCATGCTACTTTTTCATCATGCAAAGGTTCTTTGAGTGCTCATGGTTCTATAAAGAACTACTTTCTTTACTTGAGAACCCTGAAGAACCATCAGTTTTCATTGTGTACTACAACTACTACTACTAATAATAATAGAGTAAGATTTAATATTTTTATGTGCCAAAGGAATTGCCAGAAAGATGGTTCTTCAGTGTTTCTTTAGTAAAGATAATGGTTCTATATAGAACAGTGACACTCAAAGAACCATTTGCATGTCTAAATGGTTCTTTGCATGGTGGAGAATACGTTGTTTGGAAAACAGTTCTATATAGCACCAAAAAGGGTTCTTCTATTGTTACAAACTTGACATTATAGTGATAGAGGAACCCTTTTTGGTGCTATACAGAATCTTTTTCAAAAGGACAACACACTCTCCACCAATCTGAAGAAGCATTTCACTATGCAAAGAACCTTTTAAGCATGCAAATGGTTCTTTGAGTGTTTTATGGTTCTATGTTCTATGTAGAATTATGGTTTTTACTAAAGAACCTTTGAAGTGCCATCTTTTTTAAGAGTGCACTGTCCATCCCCACTCACCTTCCCCGAGTGGACATCAGGGCCTGATGTGGAGAGGGGTCTCTCTCACTTCACATTAACATGACAAAACATGCACAACGCCCATCCCTGCTGACAAAACACCTAGAAACCACTGAGTGTTTCTGTTGGTTCCTGGTGGATTTATAATGTGTTTTGGCTTTTATAATGGGTTGATATCACAGTGTAAACGATCCTAATGGTTTAACAGGTGACCAGTGGCTGATTCTAAATGCATTTGATGGTTTTCTAATGGGATCTAAAGGTGGAAACTAGTGGTCTCTTTTGGAAAATATTAATAGCAACTGCCATTAGAAAGCAACCATAAGGTTTTAATTCAGTTTCTAATGGTTATTTTTCATCAGGGTTCTGTGTATGTACACACTGATTCACGACAATGCAAGACAGATGCCCTCTCTCGACTGACAGCGAACAAATGGACAATAGAGTGACCCTGAGGTCTCGTGACGCCGGGACTTTTTCCACAAGACATGTAAACAGCGCATTGTTTGGTCTGAACAATCGGCCATTTTGTCCTGCAGTCTGAGCGCTTTGCTGAACGTGCTGAGGCTTCTGTCTCAGACATTCTTGTTATGATGCGTTAAATAATGCGACGTCGCCTCCTCCTCCACGGAGCTCTGGCATTTTAGAGGCAGGCTGCTGCCCACACCCCTCCCTCCATCCCTCCATCACTGAATCCGTCCCTTCTCTCCTCTTCTCTAGTGATGAGAATTTCGATTCAGTTTAGCCAACCGATTCTTTCAAACTGTCCGTTTCACTGAATAGATGGTCCGAATCAGCGGTTCATTGATTCACCTTCATTCTCTCATCCATGAGCCGTGAGATTCAGAGAGACTGCCGTTCACAGTAATGGAGTCAGACTCTAACGCCCCAGTTACTAACATCTCAAAGACCTAACGGACAAAGGAAGCCATATACAGAGAGAATATGTGAGAGGAATCAAAGAAGTTGATTTTAACTATTTAAAGTTATAAAACCAATAAACAGCTTGAGATCTCAGGTTACTGTGATTTTACCAAGACTTAAAGTGAAAATCCTCTAACCGTGCCAAAAATAACACAACCTCAGTGGTGTATTGCTTGAACTTAGAGAAACATACAGTATCATACAGTGCATAAATGTTTATTAAACTTTTTTATGATTAATAATAATATTAATAATATTAATTTTCAGCGCAATCCTGCTGACAAAATACCATTACAAACATTAGAATTAAAACCTAATGGTTGTTTGATGTAACATATGCTTATTAGATATTTATGCCATTATCACGACATAACAAACGTTATCTAGCTGAAACAATGCCTGTTATGTTGTGATAATGAGAAGACTCAAGATCTTGAAAAAACACCATTTGTTTTGTGACCTAAATATCACGAGATCTCGAGAAAACAAACGGAAGTACCTCATTATCATGGAAAAACAGAGTTTTAAAAAAACACGAATCCATGACCCTTTAGGGCCTCCGTTCTCTAGAATGCAGCATTTCACATCAAACCACTCTGACTGACTTTATTTACATTTTAACAATTTAAATACGGAGAACAATTGGAAAATAGGTGGGCTTTCCCCTTTAACAGTTACTATGGTTGGTTTAATATCAGTTTTTAAAGTCTTTAAGTAAATAATATATACTTTATTTTGCTTATTTTAGTTTCTTGTAAGTCTATATAGCTAACGCTGCGTAGAGGCTCTAAAAAAGCAGTTCGATTCGCAAATGAATCGGTTCGCCGACTCCTACTGAAAAGAACCGGTTCAAAGAACGATTCGGTTGGTCGTCGACGCTCTCCTCTCCTCTCCACTCCCCCCTCCTCTCCTCCCATCGCTCCTTTCACGCCCCTCGGCCTGCTGGAGCTGCAGAGGGAAAAGAAGCGGAGGGATGAGTGGAGTTCAAATTTGTTTTCGCGGAGATTCACGGTGAAATTCTCTCGCTGCCTCAGGACGCAAATGTGAGGAGAGGCGCGGGATGAGCAGGAGCCTCTCGTGGAGAGAAGAAAACGAGCGCGCGCCTGGAAGACCGGAGCAGCTCTGCGGACTGACAGCCAGTTAACCGGCCGCCCGGAAAACACCTCACACTGGGGTTTGTAGGAGAATCACTACAGGAGCAGCAGTGTACGCGCGGTAAGGATACACGTCCACTGATAAGTGGGAGTCAGTTTCAGCCACCATGGAGCTTCTCTCGCCATTCCTCTGACCTCGTGACACTCAGGAGCCAATCACAACACGGTACAGGCGCTTTCTGCTCTATAACAGCCGCGAACGCAGACAAAGCGAGCGGAGAGGAGCGAGAGGAGAGCCGAGCGCGAGTGGAGGGAGGAGAGGAGGAGGAGGAGGAGGAGGAGGAGGGAGAAGATGGAGGGAACGCTGCTGGCCCTGCAGCGCAACCCTGGCCTCTCCGTGCTCTTCTTCTCTCTCGTGTTCAGGGTGGTCCATCGCCTCCTGCGCTGTCTGCCCGCCCCCAAAGCGGTGCAGCTGGATGAGGTTCGCTGCTGGAAGTGGAGGAACCTGTGCGTGTCTCTGGTGCACGCGCTCCTCACTGGCCCCTGGGCTGTCACCTGGTGGGTGAGAACTTCATCTGCGGTCCTGCTGCACAGTGCAATAACTACTGTGAAGCCAATGTGTAGTTATCTAGAACTGAAGCGTGGGCTCCAGTGCAGGGCCTTACAGTGCATTAAAGAGGTAGTCTGGTGAAAAATGACAGTCTTCTTCCAGATGCAGCTGTGTGGCAAGTGTGTGAGGATTCAAGCAGTTTGCACAGTGCCAACTGACCATTTGCAAAATAATGAATGACGTGCCTCTCAGCCAATCATAACTGTCACCGAGCATTACTTCCTCCGTCAAGCCCTAATCGCTGTACCCCACACTGGAAATCTGGATCACTCCATAGAACACTATTATAGAGAACAGAATTCGAGATGGTAGCAAACAATTTGGGAAGCTACATTATACGGGTTTGCAGATTCTGTCGCATAAACACTATAAACGTCATGCTGCCAGACCACTATAACCGCTGAGTTTCACTGCACGCATGAGAATAGCTTAATTACATCTGTAATAGCTGTGGAAACACTGTGGAGGCTCAGTTAATCCTCCTCAGAGCAGCTGTGCATGAATCTTCAAACCAAGCAATGAAGTGCATTATGGGTATACCCGATTTGCTAGGGCACATCAGTTGAGAAACTGTGCCCTACTCACTATATAGTGCACTATTTTGGGGTTCTGCCATTTTGTCAAACAATTCCACAATGCACCGCAATAAGTGTACAACTGATATACCCTAGCGGACAGGGGATACCCATAATGCATTGCGTTGTCTGAAATTGTTTACTACCATCACAAATTCTGTTCCTTATAATAGTGTTCTATGGACTGATCCAGATTTTCAAATGTATAGTGATTAGGGGTCCATTTTGGACCTGGCTGTACACTGCCTATTGTGGTGCACTGTGGGATTGTTTGAGTGCACTGGATCTTATGTTTCTGGACACTACTACAAAAAGCTGAAAACTCAAAATAGTGCACTTTATAGTGAATAGGGCAAAACATAAGACAATGCTCTGCAGATCAAACTTGCAGTGAGGACAGTACTGGCAGTACATTAGTGAGAATTATTAGGCATAAAAGAGGTGAAAATTATTACTGGGGAGCTTCTAATTCAGACACTGCGGTTTTTATTTCATTCCAGAAGAATTATAAGCAAATGTGGAAGACTCACACCGCACCTAAGATCTGCCTGGAGAAAAAGCCAGATCACTTCATCGGGAAAGGTCGCGGGAACACAAAAAAGGATTTTGTTTCCAGATGCGTTTAATTTCGTTTTGCGCCAGATTAGTCTAGGTGAACTTTAAACCCACAAATTCATTAACCTGGGAAGCATCAGCCAAAATAGAAAACAAGAAGGCAATCTGTGGTGTCTTCTTTCTGAAAAGTACTGTCGAAAAAACTGGGCCTCAGTCAATGTAATGTCGCTTGTCACTCACAGTTTCAAAAACTAGTTTACCAGCTGATGCTAACCTAATAAACTATAGGCTACATTCCCTCCAAAACCACATCAAATCAGTACTGCCTGAACACGTCTGGCAAAGAAAATATTGAGACCACATTCTGGTGTTACCACGGCTTTGTGCCGGCTGTGATTTGAATGTAATTCCTGTTGATCAGTAACGTTACAGAACAATGTTAAGATCGGTTAGCAAAGTCAGCTTTGTGAAACTGCTGTCAGTTAGCCTGATAAATCAGTCAGATTGAGCAGGACTGTACGGTGCTCACACATCAAGATTTAAACATCTTGTGCAAAGATATTTACACAGACTATTAATGCACTCATGCACATTCCGTCATTTGTATTGCTTCAGTAAACTTTGCCAAAAGACCTTGTGTAAAAGTAAAGTCCTTCTCAGGCTTTGCACCAGCTCCAGTGTTAGCTGCAGTGTTAGCTTTAGCATTAGCTCATCTAAAGGGATAGCTTCCATCGCTTAAACTCCTTATTTTTAGACATTAAAACTAACTGACTTGCTTTAAATTGGTGTTCAGTCCTCAAGCCAAAAAAAGTGGAAAATGTTGGTCTGGACTTAATTATAAAAATTAATTGCAGTTCAGATCACAGTCACAGTATTGGCCAGAAAAATCACAATTCGATTTTCCCCAAAAGTATTTTTTGTAAAAGTGGCTCTCCTGTTGATTCACTCCTGAAGTGTCTCACCTCATATTTTTTTAACGTGCCTCATGAATGCCCTGCATCTGGTTTTTGGATTCCCCATTTATTAATTAGTTCTAGCGCAGGGCCTGCTATGAGTGTATGAGGCACAGCTGAGTTGCTGGGGTTTTGTATGCATGTCCTGCCATTTTGAAAGTGGTCCACCAAAAAAATATCCAGCCAAATGCATTGCTGTGGTCTGAAACTGACAGGTTCCCAGCTCTGGTCCTGGAGTACCCCCTGCCCTGCACATTTTAGTGTTTTCCTGCTTTAACACACCCACTTCAAATCAACAAGGGCTTAGTATTTAGCTGATTAGTTGTGTTCGGAGCAGAAAAATCACTAAAATTTGGGGGGTTCTCCACGACCGGTGTGAAGAACCACTGGACTACAAGATGGCTTAGTAATAATGTATGAACCGATGGGCCATAGTGTGTAAGTGTACATCAGCAAGATAGGTATTTTTAATGGAATGTACAGTGAGTGGATAGCTAAAAAGGCAGAGAATGACCTGAAAGGGAAATTATTCTGAGCATGTAATTGTGTACTCTCATGTTTTAATGACTTTTCTAGTCTAATAGTGCTTTAAGCAATCTATTATTCAGTAACTCAGTGTTGTAATGAAGAGAATTCTGGGGTTTATCTGTGATCATCTTATTTCCCTGCAGTGTGTGTCTGTGGCCAGAGACACTGAATAACGTCCATTCTTACTACACACCAGTATCCTACCTGCTCATTTGTGTCTCATCAGGTTAGTAACAACTCACATCACCTACAG
This sequence comes from Colossoma macropomum, assembly GCF_904425465.1. NCBI lineage: Eukaryota > Metazoa > Chordata > Actinopteri > Characiformes > Serrasalmidae > Colossoma > Colossoma macropomum. The sequence continues at coordinate 7,408,601 of NW_023494786.1, read as the reverse complement.
GCTCGTTTATCACACACAGTTTCTCTTGGACTGTTTTAGTCTCTAAATTGATTATCCTCCATTAACAATACCTCTATACCTTTACAGCTTTCCACAGTTATTATCACCTGTATTAAAGATGAGCAAACACAGGCTGTAAAGGAACAACTAAAAAAACAAAGAGTAAAAACTCAGACAGCAGAGGTGCCAGACTAAACCTGTTAGCTAACAGTAAACGTATGTATTCTCAGTGATGGTCAAAACCTGTAAAATTAGTTAGAACTTTCTTAGAAGTACTGCCTTTTACTTTAGTTCAGCAGTTTCACTAGTTTGACCGACAGTATTTTCCCATAATAATAACAACAGTAACAACCATTAAAATAAACACAAATATCTGTGAAATAAAGTGATCTTTTTTTCTGAATTCACTATCTGTTTCTGTATTAACAACATTAATTAATTATTAACTAACAACAGCAGTGTTATAAGCATATACCAATTACAGATTACGGTTTATTTACATACATTTATCTGTTCTCAGTAGTTTTTTACCATACTTTGACAGTGAAAATGCTTTTTTTTTACTGTGTATGGAAAAATATCTTTATTTTCTAACAGCTTGATCCTACACTAAAATTATGAGAGACATCTAATGTTTTGGTGACGAAAACTGCCTTAAAACACATGCAGTCAATTTGCATGTTTTGCTGATTTTCTAAGTGAAAATATGAAAACACTTCCTCTACAGAGAACACACTTTAATATGGTACTTTTCTATGTTTATAATTCATACTTATTATTTACCAAAATTAACATATTGGGAAAAAATAAATCATAAGCATAAAATGAGCCATAACATTTGCACAGGCCACATTTTATGTTTTATTTTTTGTTAATGTTAAATTCAGCAAAGAAACAGTAATGTGTACTTTGCGACATGTAATTTAACCAAAAAGAAAACTGAACAGATTTTTAAAAACGTATGTCTCAAACTTATTTCTGTATCCCTGCTGCTGTCCAGATAAGCAAATCTGCCTCCTTATCTGACACAGAGTTACAGCTCATCTGCCTCATGGCATCTTTGAGATGTCCATCGTAAGAAAAGATGATTAAATGTGTAACTGTATGTGACAACAAGAAAACTTTAATGGTCTGATTAAAAAACAAGCAAGCATAGTAAAATTATGGTTAAATATGAATTGTTATAGACTATATATATACACTGTTGTTTGAGTAGTATTGAGGTGTTGTTTCTGAACGAGTACTCGAAGCCTGTATAATGCTGTCTCGGCCCTAGTAAACAGGTGTAGTTGGGTCCACTGTTAGCAAACTATAACGCTTGCCAAAAAGTGGTTAACTGCTGTTATTATTATATATTATTAGATTCATTATTTTGTATTTTGTTGTAGTTTTATAAAAGCAATTAGCCACTCTGGGCTGTGCTTTACAGAGTTAACTCAAAGTAATTACAGTCATTTTATTGTTTTAATGAACAAACTCTAATCCATGAACTCCCATTCATGGCACTGTGTGTATGTGAGACACTTGTTTGAGAATGTTGATGGATATTGTAGAAAATGTGATTGGGTAAAAATTTTAACTACATAGACACAGAGATGACAAAATGTCAAACTCAAGATTTACCAGATAAAAGCCTGTTCCTCACAAAGATAGAATATCACTTCAATATTTAAGTTTCACAGAAATTGCACTATATCTTCATTTTATTACAATTTGGTATACAAGGATAATCTGAGAGGCATCAAGATGATATGATTCGAGCTATAAAGCTGTGCTGTGTAACTGAAGCTACGGTCAAACATTCATATTACTTTATAAAAAAAACTTTAGAAACTTGTTTACTTACACCTGATGTATATGACTGGCTGACACTTATATTACTATGCAACAGTGAGTCTCCAGGCTACGAAAGCATATAAACAATAAAAAACAGATAATGGACTGAGGATATTCTCAGTGACCACTCTTACATTAAAGCCATGCAGAAGTTATTTACAGGTCTGTCCTGCCAAAGCAGTGCTCAGGGCACTCTGTCACACTGCTAATGCTGGCCATAATGAAATATAATTAGCTCCTGACTTCATTCTGATGAGTGGAACATGCACTGACCATCACTGAACGATTAAAGCATTTGAAGTGGATACAGTTTGGTTCTGATTTATTTAACATTAAGTTTATGTAAAGATGGTTGAAGTCCTAGGTGACCTACATAACTGTGTTTCATTCATTGGCTTTATCAGTCTAATTCTGATGACTCTGGGTGCCAGTAAATGGGTAAACCACTTCAATCGTATACCACAAAACAAAATTTAAATATAGTCATGTTTTACTGCTTAAAGCGGGCATGAAAAGTGTGTTCTCTGTAGAGGATGTGTTCACTTATTTTCACCTAAAAAATCAACAGAACATGTCATTTGACCGGGGATGCTCAAACTTTTACACACAAGTGTATAGGAAATTATACAGTGTTTTCCTCCAGGCCTGAAACAAACATGTATTTGAATACGGCATGGAATAAGCAAAGGGATAACATGGGAGATCCCGGAGAGGCCTTGTCTTAGCAATGGAAATCAGATAAACAAAGGCTTCTTTTAATTTAAAGGTACAGATTGAGAAGATGGCTAAAGGGGAAACACTGTCATATTTATTTATAATTATATGAAATATTTTAAAATTGGATTTCTTCAAATGGGCTGAAGTGGAAATTGGATATTGCTCAAATGGCACAAAATATACCAATGTACTTGGGGAGGGAATACCTAAGTACAGCCTATGTATGGCAAATCCTTATTTTATTCCAGTTAATTTTGGACCATTTCTATTGGTCCATTCATCATGAAATGTTTACATAATGTAAAGGAGAGCTGCTGTAACACAGTGTAAAAAACAATGAGTGAAGTGGTTTTATTATGACAGGGATGATATGATTCAGCATATTCCTCGATATTTCTGAATCCTGAACCTAATCTGATCCTGTGCCCTTGTTGTCACAGGGTACTTTGTTCAAGACACTGGAGACATTCTATTCTCTGGCCATGCCAAAGGATCCTGGGAGTTCCTGCTCCATCATTTCTTGGTGAGTTGCTTTTGGTCAACAGAGGGCAGTGAAATACTCACTAAAGTGGTCTGCTGAATGACCAAATGTCAGAACGAGTTTGCCAGTGTTCTGTTTAAACCTCCTACACAGAGAGGTCATTTGAGGTAGACAACACTGAGGGTGTATATTCAGCACAAAAGCCACTGTGTGTCAGAGAGACTGTCTCTTCTGTCTGTCAGGAAACAACACAGCCCTTCTGTAAACAACAGTAAACACAACAGGAGCGTTTAGTAGCTCATTAGATTACAAAGGATACTTATTGTTTATAGACAATAAGTAACAAGGCCTGGATGATATAAAAAAATAATTAGCACAGTATTTTCTAGTTAAAAAAAAAACAATTATTGATTATATCACCACCCCCCCACCACCAGAAACCACCTCCCTACCTCCAGCCACTAACCAATCCATGGTCCAGTACATGAGTTTTGAACATTAACTGTTTTAATGAAAATCTTTGATAAAAATCACATATTATATAACATAATAACCCAACATCTTTTGAAAACTAGTTCACCTGTCGTTTTGATAGAGGTTACTGCGAACATGTGCATTCATGCACTCCTTCTGGTGTAGTCTCATGTCGACTTGCCTGCTTACAGTGGCCCCTCTTTAGAAACTTCAGGCTGCAAGTCATTTCCAAAGCTGTGCTCAAGTGTTTTACATGAAAAAAAGAAAGAAAGAAGTAATTATTTTTAACAAAACCACTTAAACCACAACTATTGGCACCCCTGGAAATTCTTAGAAACAAAATGAAACATGAAATGAAGCATTTTTTCCATTTATATTTTACTTTTTTAAGCTGCTCAGAGTGTCTTGGAACCTTCAAGCAGTAATCCATGACTTCCTGTTTCACTGGGATATATATATATATATATATATATATATATATATATATATATATATATATGGTAACAGAGGTCAAATTATGTCTTATTTTTTCTTCAACATGGGAAAGACAAGAGAACACACAATTCAGTTAAGAGAAAAGTGTGTTGACCTTCATAACTCAGTGGGGAATGGCTCATAAGGGAATGGCTATAAAAAATAGCTACTCACCTGAAAATGCCCATGTCTACAGTTAGGGCAACAGGTCGACTGGAACTGTGACAAACTTGCTTGGATGAGGACCCAAGTTTATTTTGGCCCGATGCACAGTGAGAGGCAAAAAATCCCCAAGGATCACTGTTGGAGAGTTCTAAATGCTACTGGCACTTTGACTGAAACTGTGTTCTATGGTTAGATGAAATGAAAACTGAGCATTTTGGCAACACTCCAGGTAGGTTTGGCATAAAAAGAAGGATGACCACACTGAAAAGACCCTGATGGCCACTGTTGAGTATGGTGGAGGCTCTGTGATGTTGTGGGGCTGATTTTCCTCCAAAGGCCCTGGGAACCTAATTAGGTTACATGTCATCATGGACTCAAAAATCAAAATCTGTCTGCCTCTGCCAAGACACTAAAAATGGGTCATTATTGGATTTTCCAGCTGGACAATGATCCAAAACATGTCCAGGTCAACACAAAAACGGTTTACTGAACACAAAAGCAAGTGTCTGCCATGGCCATCTCAGTCGCCTGATCTGAGCCCCATAGAAAAACTGTGGGGTGAGCCAAAGAGGAGAGGGCACAAGAGAGGACCTAAGATGCTGGATGATCTGGAGAGATTCTGTATAGAGGAATGGTCTCAAATTCCCTACTCTGTGTACTCTAACCTTATAAGATGTTACAGGAGAAGTCACTATGTGAAGTAGTACAAATGCAGTGGTGCTAATAATTGTGGCCTGTGTGGTTTTGTTAAAAATAAATATTTCTTAATGATATTTTTTTTTTCCTCAGAATAAATTTACTTCAGTTAAGGGTTAGATTTTCTCCTTTTTATTGGGAAAATTAAGCTAATTCACCAAAAGGTTCTTATAACCCTTTTTACTCATCTTTACCAGGGGTGCCAGTAATTGTGGAGGAGACTATATAATTTCACAGTTTAACTCAGCTCAACCACCGGGACACTTAAGCTGTACGGAAAATACTCTCTCCTTGTTAGCAGCACCATTTAACCTTTAGCTAGATCGATGGTTTGACATTAACTCATCGCTCATAAATCATGCCCTGCTTTAACTTATTTGGTGATCATGTAAGCAAACTAAACTTGTTTGATTGGTTTCTGCTTTCGGCAAATGTGGTGACACAAGACATCCATGTAGAAGCAATCACACAATTAGCTAAACGTGTCGAGAAAACGGTTTGTTAAGCGCTCTGTGTCGAATCGTGTCCGTGTGTAAATGCCACTGGGACGGTTGCTCTTTGCATTCAGAACCATTTGCCGCTACAGTGCAAAAGAGGCCAAGGTTTTGATAAGACAACAATAAGCTCTGTTTGAATGATGGCGCAGGAGGTTAAGAAAGGCAACAGTAACAGGAAATGAGTAGGTCATTTTGTATAAGATAGTCCTCACCCAGGCATTTCCATAACATTTCGTATCTCCATAACAGGTGCTGTGGTGCTTCCTGTACTCCCTTTACACCCAGCGCAATGTGGCGGGGATGGTGATATCCCTGGTTGTGGAGATCAACAGCGTGACGCTCCACACGCGGCTGTTGCTGAAGCTGGCCGGAGCTCAGTCCTCGCAGCTCTACCACACTAACAAACTCCTCAACCTCTTCACATACGTCACCTTCCGCCTCGGCGCCCAGTTCTACGTCACCTGGTACCTCTTGAACAACTACTCCTGGCTGGACCACAGCAACTACTTCCTGCTCACCGTGCTCCTCCTGAACACCATGATCCTCATCTACTTCTACCGGCTGCTGAGAGCTGACTTCTTCCCCCGTAGGAAGCTCCACCTCGAGCAGAACGGCACTCTCAGCAGCAGCTCCTCTACGTTCCTCAATGACTGACCATCCCTCCAAGGTCTGATGAGGACTGCTGACAGCATTACCTTCTATCCTCACGGTGTACTCGGTTTGGTTTAACCCATTCAGCTGGGATGTGTGCGTTTACCTCAAGGAAATCTCTAACTGCCCAAGATCCTTCTTCTCACCAACTCCAGTGTTTGTGTGGTCATAGTTAATGTGTAATGTGTTGTGAATAAGCTGTTTTGCCTTCAGTGTTGGGCCTTATGGACTGATTTCTTGGTTGTAAATAAAGCGAGCAATAATGTAGCATTCAAATTCAAATGCTCCTAAGATGATCTTTTATATCATAGATAGCGTTCTCTTTGATTCTTAACCTTGCCTGTCTTCGCTATGTTTGGTTTCCTGTTTGAATGTTTTGGGTCATCAAGTGAGATAGTTTATGTTATACTGCTCTCAGTTGGCCACCATGACCTCTCCCTGAAAACCACCCAAATGAACACTGTAAAGCTTTAAATTTAATGTCATGTATGAGGTATACAAACTGGTTTGACTGAATTACCAAGCAAAAAAAAGGCTTCATGTGTCAGACTGCTAAGGTTACTGGACAGCTGTGGTCCATTTGTGTTTTTGACCATTTTCATTCAGGCACAGTGACATGCTGGCAGATCCTTGGGTTCGCAAAGAAGAGGATGATCTGTGAAACCACCAGCTTATTTTCACATTTCCCATATAGATGAGCAGTACTGCCAACTTAATACAGTGTCATAGTACATCAGCGCTTTATTTTTACACCGCCGTTTTCTTTTGGTGGAACGTTTGACAGTTTATTTTCTGTTTTTTGGTAACATTAATATGAGTAAACTTTGTGATAAATTCAGGTCAGTGTTAAAAATGTTTTAAAATGCATTTCTTTGTATTAAAATGGGAAAGCATGCAGATACTAGGGGCAAACGTGGGAAAATGCCCACCTTAAGAACAGTGTTCATTTACTGTAAGGCTAAACCATACCTGTGCATGAGCTGACGATGATAAAGATGATGATGATGATGATGATGCATAAACCTATGATCAGTTAGAGGAACAGAAGTTAATGCTGATTTTATAGCACAGAAAAAAAAAAAAACAAACATTTAAAAGATTATCTGGGGTTAAAAGCCCCCCAGGTGTATCATGCATCATCTGTCATCTACAGAATGTATAATTTATATGTCCAGTCATTTCTAGTCATTTCTAGCATTTTTCAAAAATTGTGTTGTCTTAATGATTCCCCTTGATTTTAATAAACTATGACAAAAGTCAAATGACAGTAAAAATGATTACAAGAATTACATATGTTAATTCACTTAATGATATTACTAATGCCACTACTACTTATTATTATTATCCATCCATCCATCCACCCATCATCTAAACTGCTGATCCTTCTGGGTCGCGGTATTATTATTATTATTATTATTATTATTATTGCAACAATAACCATTTAAACGATGCAGTACACATTCAGTATTTAATTGGTCAGTGTAATAATTATTGTACATGACGGAACAGATCAGGTGTGAATGGAACTGTAAAACCCACACTAGCATGCTAATGCTAGCTTTGTGTCTTTATCATTAATAAAGTAGTAGTAAACAATATTTGGGGGCAGTATGCTAAAGGGGCCTTTTGCCCCATGTCTGTGGGCACTTCCCACTACTATCACCTTTAAAGAAAAATGAATTTCCTGTCTAAACCACGTAATGCTCTCTCCACAACTCCTTTTTTTTGCTCTGAACTCATAAATACTGGTACACTGGAATAGTGATTTAAATGTAAGTGAGCTACCAAAAACAACTGCAAACTGGCAAAAGTATCAGGTTAAAACATAATACTGAGTGGAGTTGAAACCTGTTCCTCCTGTACATCCAGCAATGTTAACTTAGGAAAGCGTTGTTACACAATATTCTTCTTACTTTTGGTCTAAAATATATAACATTACAGAATGAAGCCAAACACAAAGCAGGAATTAAGGACCACATGTGAAAGGCTAGTGAAAAGTAGATTCATTTTTCTCATAAATATAGGCTGCTGGAGCAAACAAAAGTATTATTATTTAAAAATACAAATACAAAATTGATCTTAAATATGTGTAACCGAGTAATAAATGTTAGTTCTGACCCACTCCGGCTCTAACACAGCCTCAGCTCAACCGAAACTGAAGCAGGAGAGAGAGACTACAGCACCAGTACGGTCCCTCGGTGTGTCCTAGTTCCTGTGTGTGAGGGTATCAGCACTAGGGTGCAGTGGAGAGTCTTCTTCACCTCCTTCTTTCCTCCTTTTTTCTGTTCTTTTTGGGAACAGAGGGATTAGAAGGATTGCTCAGGAAGGACGCCTGGAATGAATCTGTATGCGGTGGGCGACCCAGCACTTCCGCAGGCTGGAGTTTACTAAAGTTTTCTTTTTAATCTGTAAAATACGAGCTTTAAAGTAGAAACGCTGGCCCTGCTGCTCACATACTGGTCTTAACACAACTTTATAGTCCGGTTCACCAGAGGAGCGAAGCGACATCTCTGTGTCTGAGCCGAGAGGTGAGTAGTCTGGTGCAGCCTTGCAGACTGAAAAAACAGTGAGTCAGGCCGGCTGTGTCACTTTACAAACCCGTTTCTTTCATTTCTGGATTACTGTAGGCTAAATGAAAGTTTATGTTTGGGGTTATAGGCCAGACTTAAACGGGCATACAAGCCTAACAGCCTAACGGCGGATTCTTAAAATACTTGTTTTGATTCCTCGTCAGGCAGCAGCGCTACATTAGCATGCTAAGCAGAGTACAAGGGATATTTTAGACTCCTACTAGTGTTTATTGTTGACTGGCACAGTTATTAAAATATATAGTATATTAGCCACCTATTAAGAGTGTTTTATTAGACTGGCACAGTCTTATGAAACAAACAGGCGGTTTTCTTTGTCTGCAGATTTGCTGGATTAGCAAAGCGAAGATGAGTGAGACATCAACCTAGTAACGTTTCAGCTGAATGAATACGACGAGTTAGTTAACCTAAGTCGATAGACTTTTCCATGAAAAACTAGACTAGGCTACAGTAGTTGTGCCTTTAAATGAGAAACTTTGCCAACTTTTCCTTGTCACATGATGTAGGTCCATCTCCTGTAGCATTAAAGGGGCATTCCGGCCCAAAACCAGCCTTTAATATGTCATTTTACATGTTATGTAATATTGTCGTAGCATGGTATCCCTCAGCCTCAGCTTGACAGAATTCACGATTTTATATGCCTTTTCTGTGCTTTTTGCACTACAGTACCCAGCATGCATTATGCAAATACGTCATACAGCCAGTAGCATTGCCTCTCATGTAGTGGCCTTTAAATACAGACGTGATATTTGGCTTCTGCCCTAAAGTGCTTCTCTCAAAAGTTCCTCCCACCTTCAAAATACATCATCAGAAGGGAGTTTACTTAGTCTTTAATCTAGAAAGCCTCACTCTAGAGAGAGACTACTGTGGCACCACTGTAGGAAGACTGGTGGACATGTTTACAACAGATTTTACATTTTGACTGGAGTGTCCCTGAACCGTTTGAGCCAGTTGTGTGAACGACTTATTTCTGTTTAATGGAGTGAAGCAGGAGAAGTTCATGTATAGAGGAGCCAGGCTCTCCGAACAGTCGTTAATCATTCTCTCCGAGCTGAGGTTTGTGCCTTGTTATTACATTCCAAGCTGTGATTCATACTTTGGTGTGTATCCCACAGTGCCATCATGAGTGTGCTGCCCCCTGTCCGGAAGGACCGCATCATCGCTCAGCTCCCTAAGGTATACCCATTACTTCATTCACTAAGATTTCTGACTAAAGATTGATTCCTGTTGGTGTTTTTCAGTGTACTGTCATATTTTGTTATGCATGGTATAGAACACCTAATGTGTCCCATATCCAAATAACAGGAAAACATTCATTTCAGGCCTTGAAAACTGAAAACTGTTGTTGAGACATTAGGTGGCCATTGCTGGTCTTTGCTGTTCCAAATGAAATTATTTAGGACGTGCATTAATATCAGTGTAGACCTGTGAAGAGATGAGTTTGTTGTCTATCAGTTTTTCTTTTGGCGCATTTTCCTTATGCCATGTGCACTCTGTGATACTTCTTCTGTTTTTTATGTTAATGTAAATAACCATTTATGTTCATTTCACTTTAGTTCTTCAACAAAGGTGCTGCTTTACACACAAAGGATGAATTTAACAGCAAAGTGAAAACAGCCTGCCAGGAACAGAGGACTGGGACAGTGGGGTGAGATTAGGACTTTGACACCTACAGTAGTGTTTCTTAGTCCCAATTCTGGGGGCAGTGTGTAGTCATCCATCCATCCATCCATCCATCCAGTTATTTACTTGTGACACCTGGGGGTATACCACAAAGCAGGATTTCTCAGTAAGCAGGATAACGTGGGCAAATGTTGATCATTGTCCAATAGGAATGTTCCTATCCAATAGGAATATTTTCCTATTAGACAAGTTTGATTTTTTTTCTAACTTCATGCTAACCAAGAAATCCTGCTTTGTGAAATGGCCCCCTGGTCCAACTGGACGCACCGAGATGAGTCGAAGCAGATATTCAATATTTTTCATGTACGTTTCTGCCGATGCCCGTACATAAACGTTTATAAATTGTAGAAACTGGGGCATAATAATAATAATAATAATAATAATAATAATAATAATATTCATAATAAGTTTAATTTATATAGCGTCCTAAACCCAAGGTCACACATGCAAACATAAACAAACAATAGTTCCTCCATTTGTTTTCTTAGTCTAAAGAAGGTAGCATTTCAGAGAAAGGTAAAAAAAAAAAACTTTCTAAAAGGGCTATAAAGGCTGTAGCGTTAATTAAATGCAGACATTTGACTTGAGTGGCCCAGTGTCTCAAATTGTGTAAGTTCTATCAAGTAATTCTTCATATGATTCTGATATCATTGTGCCTCACTAATTATTATTAAGCCTCAATGAGTTGACTAGGGGCGGCACGGTGGCGCAGTGGGTAGCGCTGTCGCCTCACAGCAAGAATGGCCTGGGTTCGATTCCCGGCCGGGTGACCAGGGTCATTTCTGTGTGGAGTTTGCATGTTCTCCCCGTGTCTGCGTGGGTTTCCTCCGGGTACTCCGGTTTCCTCCCACAGTCCAAAAACATGCAGTCAGGCTGATTGGACATGCTAAATTGCCCCTAGGTGTGACTGTGTATGTCTGTCTGTCTGCCCTGCGATGGACTGGCGACCTGTCCAGGGTGTATCCTGCCTTCCGCCCAATGACAGCTGGGATAGGCTCCGGCACCCCACCGCGACCCAGAAGGATAAGCGGTTTAGATGATGGATGGATGGAGTTGACTAGGGCTATAACGTACACAGTTTTTCAGGTACCATAAGACTTTCAATTCTGAGGTCCTCAATTCTAAGATTAGATTCAGTTTATGATAATAAAATTGGCCCCAGAAGTCACAACCCTTATAATGTATAAAAGCCCACTTTTAAGAGCATGGAGTGTGCTAACATAGGCCCCTCATCCACCCCACTCACTTTACTCAGAGAGGATGTTTTGATTATGCTGGTTCACCAAAAGGCAGAAAATGAGTGACTATCAGGAGAAATAGAGGGGTACAGCAACACAGTTTTAATTTTCAATAATTTCAGTAATCTATTCTTAAGTTATTTAAGTAATTTCTTTCAAATTACTGTATTGAAACCACTGACAACCACTGACTTAGAATTCTGAATAGCGAGGGGCTTGATCTCTCTCTCTCTCTCTCTCTCTCTCTCTCTCTTTTGTTTGTCCAGTAGGTTTAAAATCTCTAAGGTTATTGTGGTTGGGGACCTGGCAGTGGGAAAAACATGTCTGATTAATAGGTAAGCAGTTTGAAGGAATCGAGACTTCACTCATTAATGTTTACTGAGACTCTGAGTGCTGAGCTAGCATGATTTTCATCTGAATGGTTTTGGCCTGATTTGTTAGTGTTCTAACTATGTTTTTGCTTTGTGCTAGGTTTTGTAAAGATGTGTTTGACAAAAATTACAAAGCAACCATCGGCGTGGACTTTGAGATGGAGAGGTTTGAAGTGCTTGGAGTTCCTTTCAGCCTGCAACTGTAAGTATTAACAAATGTGTGGCACATTTCTAGATCTGGAGCAGTTGAACGAGTACTGGACCAAGACTGTTCATTCGTTCTGTAGGTGGGACACTGCGGGTCAAGAGAGGTTCAAGTGCATTGCTTCCACATACTACAGAGGAGCTCAAGGTTAGTATGTGTGTCCTAGAAAAGTGGAAGAGTTGTAGGCAAATTGCTTTTCCCAGATTCAGTGGCAAACAATGACTCTTAGAGGTAGGCCTTCAATGCAGGCCATAAATGAATATGAAAACTCATCTCTACAGTAATGCTGACTTCTGCTGATGGATTCTAGTAGTTTTTAGCACTCACCTCACAGAGATTTGCATCAACATTTTTTTGCACTTCTAGATTAAACACAAAAATAGGAAGCTTCTAAAAGACGTTACATGTTTAGCTTGAAGCTTGTGACAGATATATTGGCATATTTTACCTTGTAGAAGTTTCACAATGACTCTTACAGTAGAGAGGCTGGTACAGAGCTGCCGCTGCAGTTTTAGATTTCTAACAACCCACTGATTAGGCTGCCGCTTGTATTCACAGTCAGTGACGTATCTGGGACTTTCAGAAGGCCTAGAGCACATGTGTCAGGCTCCAGTCCTCGCGGACCAAAACACTGCAGACTTCAGCTCACTGCCTCATTAAACACACCTGATTCAGCTCATCAGCTAATTAATGCAAGGCCTTCATTTCAAGGCCTTTTTTCACAAAATTGGTCACCATCCTTTAGAAATCAAAACATGATTGGTTGATTTTTCTGTCACTTCATAATTATGCAAATTTTTAATTTAACATTATGGAAATTTATTTCAGCTCTAAAAGTTGAATAACCAGTAGCTCACTCAGCTATATCTACTTAGACTCCACAGAGAAAACATTTCTGGATTGCCCAATTTTCCACTGGGCTTTTCAAGTTTTTATTTATTTCCATCCTTGAAGGCCCTTAGGGTTCCCCTCTGTCCAGATTGATTGTACTGATATGTTTAAATAGTTTTAGAGTACATATGGAGGCTTAAAAGCCTTTACTATGGGTGTCAAACTGTGATGCAAAATATGAAAATGGCAGTTTGTTCCTCATCTTTTGTTAAATATCTAGGGTTTTTATCCAGAGTAAAAATATCTGATTATAGACTTAAATTCTTCCAGGAGGGGGTGCAGTTGTAGCCTGCATACTGAGGCATTATTACTAAAAGAAATGAAAGCAGTTATTAGTTCTTAACAGCTTTTATATATCACTGTAATATCTTTGTGATCCCTCAGTAACGATGTTTGTGCTTATTCTTTTTCAGCTGTAATAATTGTTTTTGATTTGAACGACGTGGCCTCATTGCAGCATACTAGGTAAATTATATAAATTAAGTTTGGAAACGGGTAAAGAAATTAACTTTAAAAAGTTACAGACAGAAACTGTTTAAATTTATTACAAGAATGCATTTCAACATTGACAACAGATTGTCATCTCATACAGGCAGTGGCTGGAGGACGCTATGAAAGAGAATGACCCCACCAGTGTTTTGCTCTTCTTAGTGGGCACAAAGAAGGACTTAAGTGTGAGTGCTATTATTTTATTTATTTTTTTTTACTGTATTAAAATCTACAAAAGCTGTTAAAAGTTTAACATCTCATATTGCACCGTTGTGCCTGTTCCACAGTCTCCTGCGCAGTATTCTCTCATTGAACAGGATGCTGTTAAACTGGCCACAGAGATCAATGCAGAGTACTGGGCTGTATCCTCTTTGTCTGGTGAGTCTTATTATATTTGCTAATAGAAATAAAACAATGGTACTGCAGACGTACACTGATAAGTCAAAACATTATGACACAGTCACAGATGAAGTTGATCATCACTGTTGATTAACTTGTAACAACAGTGCATGTCAAGGTCTGGGAGATATTAGATGGTAAGCCAACATCTCATAGTTGGGATGTTGGATGTGGGAGAAATGGGCAGGCATGAGGACCTGAGCAACTTTGACAAGGGCCAAATCATTGTGGCCTGGCGACTGGGTCAGCGCATCTCTGAAACAGAGTTGTGAGGTGCTCCCAGTTAGTTAATGCCGGACGTCCGGTTACGTGTGCACTGTTTCCCTGGGGAAATGATGGCACCTGGATGCACCATGGGAAGAAGTCAATGCTCTGTTGGGAAACTCCCAGCATCGAATTGACATATGACACAAGCCACCTACCAAAATAATGTCGTGGACCAGTTACACCCCTTCATGGCAGTGTTGTTCTTAAATAGCAGTGGCCTAATTCAGCAGATTAATGCACCTCTGCCACACTACACCCACTGTTAGGGAATGGTTTGAGGAACATGATAAAGAGTTCCCTACAAATGAGTGGCCTCCAAATTCCCCAGACCTCAGTCTGCTTGAGCATCTTGAGAAAATTGCTGGAACAAGTCTGATTTGTGGTGGCTCCACAAATCTTGGACTTACAGGACCTAAAGGTTCTGCTGCTAATGTCTTGATGCCAGATACCACAGGGCACCTTCCGAGATCTTGTAGAGTTTGTGCCTCAGCTGTTTTTGCGAAACACACTAACACATTAGTCATTATGTTTTGGCTCATCTGTGTTTTGTAATGCTAGTTCTGACTACTGACTTCAGTCACTTACAAGGGAGTTTATTTAGTGCTGGTATTTTTGCTTTTAACAAAAGAAAACACTTGCCCCTTACAGAATTATGCCTGTATGCTTTTTTTTTCTTTTCAGATGTAATAATAATAATAATAATAATAATAATAGATTTTTATCAGCAAAAAAATAGTAGCAGTCATCTTGAAGTCTGTATTTTGTTTGTATTGCTCAATTTCATAGCTAATAGTATGTCAAGTAAGTCTATTTGAGATTACCTAACAGTTGTTTGAGGCAAATGCATGGTAATGGATCGGTATACGCCTCCGTAACGTTAGCTACAGTCTGCAAGCTAAATCATCTACGGACATTTAAGGGGACATTTTGTATTCCTTTCATTTTTTGTTTAACTGTTCCTCTGATATGTTGGTAGGTTAATGAGATGTTGACTTCTTACAGGGGAAAACGTGAGAGAGTTTTTCTTCCGTGTGGCGTCACTAACGTTTGAAGCCAACGTGCTGGCAGAGCTGGAAAAAAGTGGCTCCAGGCGAATTGGAGAAGTTGTCAGTAAGTACTAGGAGATTAAGAGATTATTTATGAAAGAGTTTTCTGCATTTCATTCCAGTGGTTGTAGAGTTCTTTCACTAACATAAAGACAGTATGAGGTTTCATCAATCAGCCACATTGGAATTTATCCCATGCTTGTCAAATTGCTGGCATATTGATTTTCATCCCACTCTGTAAATTTGATGATGGGCTTGCATTGAGGAACTTTGAGATTTTGATGTTTGGGTCTGTACTGAGTAAAAAGTTTGGTTGTAAATGGTTACGATAAGGGGTGCATTCATATGGGGATTCTAAGATGATGCCAATATCCAGTATTTTTCATGCAAATATTTGCTGTCAACGCTGATGGTGATACACATTTGAAAATGTAGAAACTAGGACTAGATCCAACTTGATTAGCATTACAGGGAAATATAACATTTATTTCTATAAGGTTACAGTTACAATAAGCTTAAATAAAATGCAGACATTCAGCAGAGTAAATCAAAAAAATCAAATACTGGTTTGAAACATTGGTCAAATGTAATCACCCGTCTGATATTACGTAATTTTTTCAAACAGTTATCTGTCAATCCTGATATGATATTGTGCATCCATTGTGCGCACAACAGCCCTGTGCTTTCAGACTTTTCTAATTTGTTTTCTCAATATGCAATAATGTGCAAAGGCCTAAAAAATTTGAAAAACATTTTATTTGCTCAAAATAACACTAAATTAGAATAAATAAAAACAAAAATACCATTAATACAGTAATTGTTGATTGTATGTATGTCAAAGTGTCAAAGTCATTTCCAAACCTGTATATTTGTAGTCATCATCCAGTTCCTGGTTTGGGTAATCAGTGCTTCATTAAGTTAAATCAAGTGTGCTGGTGTTGGAATTTAACAAATCCATGCGGTGGTTGGCAGCATGCAAATCTAAAACCAAAACCTTACAGTAGCTCACAAGATATCAACTACTTTTTTACGTTTTTACAACATTACTGATTGTTTGCATCTATTCTAAACTTGCATGTAGAAATATAAAGCAGAAACACATATTGCCAGTACTACTGATCAAACTGTTGACATGACTGTTTAGGACTTCAGCGTTAGCTTTTTTCAGCAAATGCAGTTATTTGTTTCTTTAAAAAGTCTGCAAAAGTTGCGTACAACAAGGTCTCCTAATTTTCCATTTTTTTCATTGTCTTGTCACAGAAATCAACAGCAACACGAGTAACTTGTACGCAACTTCTAAGAAGAAACAGGCAAACTGTTGTCAGTAAAGGGAGCAGCTCTGAAAATGGGGAATTTTGCACTGAAAATTACGGTACCAAAGCAAAAAGTACAGAAAGTACAGGTTAACAGGGAGACTATAGAACTGGACTTTAAAAGACCACATCTACACATAAGGAATGCACAGTAAGCTTTGTGGTTAGCTTTCTGTGGAGAGGGTGGAACTGAAAGCTCTGCTGGAATTGAGAGAACATTCCTTAGTAGGATATCATGAGGTTTTCATTTTTGTGGTGGAATTTTTCCCCCTATGATTTCTATGCAAAAAAAATCTATCTTCTCTTCTGTGTTTCACTTTTATGAATGATTACGGTACTGCATTAATGGTATCCATGCCTGTTCTTTTTTAGATACTTCATTTTAGTTTACATGGAGCAGTATGTTAAGATCATGCATGGCCAAGTATTAAATTGCACAATGAAAGTGGCATTGCATTTTAATGTTTAATCAGAAATGCAGTTTCAAAAATGTATTTAAAATAGTACTAAATGCTGTAGTGTACAAATTTCAAAACAGTAAGTGTTTTTACTATTTTACACAATGCTGAACAATTTATAGATCTTTGTTAATGTGCATTTTGTTTAAATAAAACATTTTTATACTGTATACAAATTAGTAGGCCTCATTAAAGTCTCCTAAAGTCTTTCTGCTCACCTCTTGCTTGTCAAATTTGTAAATGTGCTGCATATATTAAAAATGATTAATTAGTTAATATAATTTACACATTAAGCATCATTCTGTATACTTCAGTTAATTTTTAAAATAGATTGATTAGTGGCTGCAAGCAGTTTCTGTAGAAGATGTAAGTCATATGCCAAATTTCAAATAATACTAGACTTAATTTTCTCCTTCTTAATTATTAAAAGGCAGTGACTGTTTTGATAAAGAACTGTTAAGAGATCATCCTTTAGCTCTGATGTAGCTGTCAGTAATAATGATAAATGACTATCACTCCAGTCCTGTGTGAACATCTTCAGACATACCAGAAGCATCACAGACAGTCAGGGCACTGACTGCAGATCTTGTTTTCTTCTCCCCAGTCACTGGATCCCTAGTTCAACTACTGAAGGTCTTGAAAGATTCCAGATATTTGCTGTCTATTTGAGACTGGAGCTCCTTAGGAACGCAGTGGGAGTACTTGTAGTTTTCCTTTATCCACTTTCCACCTTCACTGTTCTCAATGGCCACAGCTGCAACACCTACAAAGAGCAGTGTGCATCAGAGAGAGCTACCTTGATTAAATCCTACCAACCAATATTCATCACTCTTGCACCAGCTTAGCATATAGCTCTTGATTATGTGCACTTTGTTTCTAATATGTATTTTCATGTCACCTTTTTTGCAGTATTCCTTGTGTTCTATCAGTGGCATGCTTGTTTGGTTTGCTTCATGCTCACCCACAACAGTTGCTCCCTGTTTTTCTACCAGTTTGATGGCAGCTTTCATTGTTCCTCCAGTCTCAATCCACTGGTCGACTATTAGAACACGCAGACCTGAAACACACCATAGTTTCACACACTAGATAGTAAAGCAAAACAGCACTTAGCTAGGCTGCTGTAAAGCCCTGGTCCTGGAGGCCCACTACTCTGCACCTAATAGTGCAGGGGTCACCAATCTTATCCAAAAGAGCCGGAATGGCTGCCGGTTTTCATTTTAGCCGAGCAGGACCACACTCCACAAAACTACTGAACTGTTTGAAGGCTGAGACAAACTGAATAATCAAGTGGAATCAGGTCTGCTTCCACTGGACTGGATTGTGGCTGCGGCCCCACCAGCCCTTTGTGGACACGACTGGGTTGGCTGTAGTGCTTTCCATTTTAATACATCTAGTTCACCCCAGCAAGGGGCTGTTAAAGTACCCCTAAAGTCATAAATTAAAATACAGCAAATCATCTGTATTAAATAATAAATTGTTAGAAATTAGTATGTATTATTGTTGTGCCCAAGAAACTACAATAGCATCCCTAAACCTCAACACTCATTAAGAATGTGCAGATATATGAATATAGACAATTATGCAATTTGTAAACATCCCCTTGGTGCCCTGTTTCTAAAGCCCGCCATCTTCCTGCCATCTTTATCTGTGTTACCGACTGAACAGATCGAAAGCCAGAGCAGAAACGACTGTAATATTCAGAGCGATTCGGTCCTTATGACCCTACGGCACCAGTCACTTGGTTTTATTTACTCAAATTTGAATCTTTACCCTCTAAACTAGCTTGTTGCAGCATCAGTGAGCCAGAAATGCTGGGTGTTTAGCCTTCTCGCTAAGCTAACATTAGCTTCTGGTGCTGCAAGGTGCTTTGCCTGCTCAGATCTGAGTCTTATCTAAACTTGCATCACTGAGGCTTCAATGAGCCAAAATGAACCTGCGTGTTTGTGTATAAAGCTTAGGCCTTCTTGCTAAGCTAACACTAGCTTCTAGCGAATGTGGTCAAACGTGGAGCAAAGTACCTTAGGCTAACAGCTGCACACATGAATGCACAGGTTTACCCACCCTGATTCTAGTCTTCATTCACAGAACTTGCATCAGTGAGCCAAAATGAACCGCCTGGCACGTCCTCTCATTAGCATATTTTAGTAGATTGAACAGTGATGGATTCAAGTTTATTCGTGACTTAGAAAACTAAGCCACTACGTAGCGCCCAATGAAACACTTCTTTGGTTGTACTGAGAAAGTGTTCTCGATGAAAAATGTGAACTCTACACTATAGTTACACATTTGATACAAATCTGTCTACATTAAATCAGTCTGCATAACCATAATAAGAGAGGAGTGAACAATTTGAAAGGCACATTTTTGAGTGCAGGGGGTTCTGATTAGTTGGATCAGGTGTGTTGGGAGCAGGGCAAATACTAAAATGTGATGGACAGTGAAACTCCAGGGTTGGGAAACACTATTGTAAAAAGGTACCCAAAAATCAGGTGTGCAAATCAAGGGTATCAACTCCAGACCTTGAGGGCCAGCGTCCAGCACAACTGCATGATTTCCCTGCTCAAACTCACCTAGTAAATACAGCAGTGAACGGATTAATTGAATCAGATGTCTCTGAGCAGCCAAACTGTGCGCATGATTGTACTTGAATGGCCCTGGCAAATGAATGCAATGACATCCTCCCCCAGGATAAATAAAAGAACTATGTCAGACGCTCCCTCCTGTGGATAAAGTTGGACACTGCAGCAGAAATGATGACGGAGGTTTAAAACAGAGAAAACATTAATGACTTCAGTGCTGGCCTGGAATATTTCAATTAAATAACAACTGTAGACTAAAACAACCATTCCTGTGGGCAAAAAACAGCAAGTACATGTTTTAGTTAACACCAGCTATAACACATTTGACTCTCAGCAAAGAGAGGGTCTATAAAAAAGAATCTATAACTTGTAACAATTATTTTAAGGGTGCAGTGTTTCCCAATCATGGCCTTCCAGTGCTTCATCGTGGCACATCACCTGCCCCATCAATTCAGCACGTTAATGAGCGACTCAAAAGTTAAAAATGGGTATGTTACAGCGATAGTGGGCAAAGAAATGTTGAATTTAAACAATTCTGTATACCCAAACATGAGCTAAGACATATTTGGTGTCTGAATTTTCCCTCTTCATTTTTGTGCTGGAGCAACGAGGACACTAAAGCTAGCAAATAATGGAAGCTTATACAGCACCAGTTCGCATCATGCCTGCCTATATCTTCACACATTTGCCTGAAACCAGTGTTTCTCAACCCTGGTCCTGGGGGCCCACTGCCCTCCACTTTTTAGTGTTTTCCCTGCTCCCAACACACCTGATCCAACTAATCAGCTCATTAACAGCCTGTTATTGGTTTGAAAGGGTGTGTTAAAGCAGGAAAATCACTAAAATGGGGAGGACAGTGGGCCTCCAGGACCAGGATTGAGAGACACTGAGTGTGTATACATGCACTCAATAATCCGATCATAATCGGATTTCTGCAGTTAACCAATTATTCAAATGTTCATACAAACACTATACTCCAATCTGAAATCCGATTAAGAAATCTGATAAAGAGAGCTGGATTTTAGCTCAGTAATCAGATTTATCAGGGCAGGTATACTCGTACTCCGATTTCTATCAGATTTCTCACTTTGCACATGCACAAGAACAGACAGTAGATGTCGCGAGATGGCAGCAAAAAACACTTTTGGAGAGGCGCTGAAACCAAATGAGTTATAAAGGATTTAAATATTCTTCATCTTCTAAATGATGTATGTTCATATTTTCAGGTAAAGTGGTGTGATGTTTACACGGCATGTTTTACATTACCTTCACGTCACGTCTTCTTCTGTGAGTTTATTGGCTGGTTGCAAAGTAGAAATCTGATTACTGTCTGACTCATGTAGACCCAGCGTGTCCCCATTATCTGATTACTCAAGAGCATGTAAACGTGTTGATCGGATTACACACTCACCGTCCTAAACCATCATAGTACTGTTGCTCCAGTGCAAAACTAATGAAACAAACTTCAGATACCAAACACTGGCTGAGCCACTATATTTGTGGTTTTGTAACTGTTGCTTTAATGCAAAAAAAGTTGACGTGCAGTACAGAGATGCTCCAGAACCAGAACTGCAGATAGCTTTACAAAACTGATCCGCAACAGACCAAGCATGTGACAAATTTGGCAAATAAGCCAACTAAAGTCTGGCTAGCAAATATAACAATAAACCAACTAAAATGTAGTTGGAAAATATGAGCCCAGCTAAACCTTAGCTTTGCAACACCAAGTCACATTTCTAACATGGATGAAAAAAACTGGTTCATTACTTAGGTTTAGTTAGTGTGAACTACAAGTACAGAAATGCTCTGTAGAACATCAGCTAAGTTTTACTGTACAGGTTAACATTACGTTCTCATTCATGGGCGAGGAAGACATTCATTACTGGTCACTAGCAAGTACAGTGAGCCATTTAGAGAGAACTGGTCCAACACTGCAGGAGGGTATGAGGTCATACCAGTGCTTTTCCACAGAAAACTGAACAAAGCAGTAAGAGTACACACTCCTGAGGACATTTTCTGATGTTTGCATTAGCGCTGGTAACTCCAGCAAACTGAAATATTAGTGCTGCACTTTGGAATTTAATGCAGATTGAAGTACCTGGTCTGAAGACATCTAGTCGCACTTCTATTAGCTTGTCTTTGCCAGAGTAGTCGCTGTAATCCTGTGTTCGGGTTTCCACACAGAGGTTTCCTGCTTTTCGAATGGCTAAAAAGCCTTTTCCCAGAGTGATGGCCACAGCTGAACCTGAAAACACAAGGCAAGTCAACCTCTACTACAGGCATTTCGGCATTCATTGACAAAGGTTTTCCAAGAATTTCCCTCTGGGATTAATAAAGTGATCTATCTATCAATTCCTACCTTGGGGACCCCTTGTCCTTTCCCTAGGATACCTGATTCAGCTCATTAGCTAAATAACAAGCTCCACAGATGCTACATCAGATACGTAGAGTAGTAGGTGTGGAGGCCCCAGAACTGACTTCGGGAAGGTGGTCTTGTAGTCCACCTGAACTGCACAGTTTGGTGTTTTATCCTGCTGTAAACCACATGTTTCAGTGTTAAGGGACATTCTGGCCTAAAACATATTTAATACATTATTTGTCATGTACTCTGTAGCGCAGCGTTGCATCCCTCAGCCTCAGCGGTTTGACAGAATTTATTTTTTGTGTTTTTGTCCATCAGTGTTTTCTCACTACAATACCCATGCTGCACTGCACTGCAAGGCTAATAATTACAGATGTGACATTTGGCTACCTTGCAGTAACATTATCCATTTGGCTTCCATCTGCCTACAGCTAGAAAGGGGAAAAAAAAACTTTACAATTGTATCCAAACTAAAGTGCTTGTAATTTTTCAAAGGTTCCTCCCACCTTCAAAATACATCATCAGAAGGGGTTTTTAAACCAGTAAATCTCACTCTCTGAACTATTGCGGCATCACTGTAGGAGGTGAGTAGGCATGTTTTCAGCAGATGTAGCAATGGTTACATTTTTCATTTTGGCCAGGTCTTGATAATTAGCTCATAATCAGACTCCGGGGCAGGGAAAACACAAAACTGTGCAGATGGCCTGCAGTTTGACAGTATGAAAATAAAACATTGCAAAATGTAATTGATATATTCCATTATCTAATCTGAGTGCAGCAATATACATCCAAACAGGTTAGCTCCACTGTTCAGGTTCTCTCAACACTGTAACATTAATATGCTCTCCTAGTCTATATATAGTGCCTTGCCCCAAGGTTTATATTTACTCCTCTAACAACAGGTGGACTGAATTAAAAATAACAGTCCCTCCTGCCAGGAGGCACGTGGCCCGCACTCTTCAGCAGCAAAATGAAGAAACGTACCCAGGATGAAGCCCATTGCATCTATTCCAGCCACCAGGTCGATGGAGTCGTTCTGGAATGGTTTGAGAAGGTCCTTCACGCAGTCTGACAGGGCCTGAGGGGTTGAGAGGTGACGAAAGACAAGGATCATGACGGTGCAGAGTGCA
This sequence comes from Colossoma macropomum, assembly GCF_904425465.1. Taxonomy (NCBI): domain Eukaryota; kingdom Metazoa; phylum Chordata; class Actinopteri; order Characiformes; family Serrasalmidae; genus Colossoma; species Colossoma macropomum. Next base: position 7,385,591 of record NW_023494786.1, on the reverse strand, counting down.
GAGTGCAAGCGCAGGGCTGAAAAATTTGTCAGTTACCAGGATCCAAGTAGTGGCCACTCATTATTTTTATTTATACGGCATGTCACCAGCAGGGCTCTGTAAAATTACAATTAAATAATGCTATTTTCAAATCACAGGCGCTTCATTTTTTGAATCATAGCCTACATTGTCAAAAACGTCTTTACAGAATTTGACCTAATAACATCTTGTGAGCTGCCTGTGGATGAGTTAGACCAATCAGAGGCAACCAAGCCTCCACGTGCTGTGACAGCACAACCACCACTAACCACAGCTTGTTGTTGTTGTGCGCCAGACAGCACTACATTCAGGGTTCAAGCTAATGGCAGAAAAAGTGCATATTTTCTTGATAAAAACAAGCCTGAACCTTAATTTAAAGAAAACAATCGCAATTTAAATCGCACTTGCAATATTAGTAAGAAGAAGTTCAGCCCCAACTGAGAGGGGAACTTTAAACACAGAGTGAACGGTCAGTAGTGAATGGCCAGTGTCAGTACAGAACATATTCCATACCTGGGAGTTGCAGTAAAGTCTGGATGGGTCAAGCCACGCAAAACTTGGTCCCTTTGTGTTTGGTGCCATGAGTGACAAATACCAGCCCTCTCCTCCGTTTGCGGGGACAGTTAAGGCGTCCATTCTGAATCGATTAGCTTTCCTTCTGTTATTCTTCGCCACAGAAACTTCGCCTGTGGGGAAAAAACTCTCTGCAGGAACCTCCCGTTAGCAGAGACAGCGAGGGGGCGTGGCCTCAGCGAGGCACTAAAACAGGGACACGTTTCTCGGTGTCGCTGTCAGGGAGTATTATAAGTGAAGTTTTCTGGGGTTAATATTTAATAGTGTGGAGAAATCAAAGTCGAGCTCAGCCAGAGGTTATGCCCAGTTTGGGCCAATAGGTGGCGCCTCAGTGACGCGCTGCGAGCGGAGAGGCAGCAAACAGGTCGTTGAGTCTTCTCAAGAATTAGCATCGCCAGCAGGACATAAACATACTTATTCTGACTTTTCGGAATGGCTTACAGCCTAAACTGTGCAGATGAAGATGAAGACAACTCCAAACTGCACTTTAAAACAGCAGTAGTTGTTTATTAACCCTAAGGTTAAACTGCACCCAACCGGTGACTGTTTATGTAGGACGCAGCTGTGTCAGTGTTTTGGAGTCAAAGTTAGCTGTGTTCACTCAGCAGGATCTGTGGACAAAAGACCTTCTGGTTTGTGAAAAGACGAAAAGAAGAACTTTACATCATAATAATAAAACAAAAAAGCCTTTTTTTAACACAAAGCATGTACAGTGGTTTACATTACTATATCTAAAATGAGCAAATGGCAACTTCCATGAACAGAGTTCAGTTTATGTCCCATTACCTTTCAAAAGGTAATCCAGTGATTGTTGTTGGTGCTGTTGAAGGGATCTGGACTTTAGCTTCAAGTATAATTGTTAAAATTAGCATTTAAATGATAACAAGAAAAACATAAAATGTCTGTGTCCACTCTTAATATGGTGATTTCATGCTGTCCCACCTGACATTCAACTTCTCTATGAAATATATTCATTAGAACCTTCTTGTAGTGCCATCATTACAATGTTATTTGGTAACATTATAAATTTACTTGGTAATAAACCAATTTATTATTTATTTTTTCACTATTAATTTATTTAATGAAAAAAAAAGTAACAGGCCATATATTATGATCTTCATTCATAATTCATCGTCTTGTTTTCTGCACGCAATTATTATTGTTCTATTTTGCATATGCATTGGTAAAGATTGACCATTCAACTCTGTCAATTCAATTTATGAATTATCAAATGATTATAATGAATGAACAAGCTTTTAAATGCTATTTATACATCTGCCTGAAACATGGTAACAGTGTTGCAAAAAAAGACTGTACATTTCAGAAAAAAACAGCTCATGTAGTATCTGATTTGACATGCTGAGGTGGAAAAATAACATTCTCTGTGGGTTAAGTGCTTACTTTGATTAATATTTTGTCAAAAAAAAAAGAATTTTTTAAGAGTAATAACAAGGATAATGTCAGATTGAAAAGAGGGCAATAAGACTCAAGTGCTCTCATCAGTTCAGACAGCTCTGATCTGCTCTCTAAATAAAATTTTTTTTTGTTTTTTGTTTTGTTTTGTTTTTTTTGATGGGAAAAGTACAACATTTGGTGACCTTCTCTTCAAAGCAGAGTTACCAGGATCCCAGCTAAGGAGGTGGAAACATCACATGTTCATGAATCTCCATGAGAGCTGTTCAAGTGGGGTTATCACAGGCAAACCTCTGCTGTCCAAAAGAAACACTGTTCTAGATCATTCCACAGTTTTCAGAAACTTTTTTTCTGATTATTGTTTGCAGTAAACAAAGGAAATGTTCATTTTTTTTGTTTGATGATGACCATATATATGTTCATTTTTCATGCGGATTTCCTCTGCCTAATTCCAAATGTCCAGATTACGGGACATTGATATCCATTGAAATTACTAAAAAAAACAGTACTACCGCTACGTTTAAGATCATCTGCCACTCTTAAATAGACATAAGATTCTGCTTTTAAAAAAATATATAAGAACCTATAATGATTGTGTTATGTAATGCATAAGTCTATTATACTAAGCAAAACAATTATATATAAGTATATATAAATTATATATAACTGAGTCCAAAAGTCCAGATTACTGGACATTGAACTTTATCTCAAATTTTTTACATGTACCAACAAATACCTACTACTACATTGTTTACCTTTCACAAGAGGGACCTTCTAGAAGGACATACGTACAAAAAAACATTTTGAAATAAATACAGGTCATTTAAAACAGTGTTCCATTTGGTCTTGAAGTGTCTGTCTCACCAGCTGTCATGTTTGTTTTTGTTAATGACAAGATAAAAATACAAACTTTCTAATAAACAACCAATCAGTATTAAGACTGAGTTCTGTAGAAACACTTAAAGTGAGTGTGGTGATGAACCTACTTCTATAGAGTTGGACTACCTTGGAAAGTAAAGTTTCCAGTAAAGTGGAATGAGGAGGTTAAAATGACAAACAAACATGAAATCAATTTTTCATTAAAATCCAGAGCAGCAGGTTGGCTCTTCGTGCAGTGAGGTTAGTGCATTTTACTGCAGGAAAATGGAATTATGGGAGGCCAGATTCCACCATAAGACCAACTATAGTGAATATCAGGCTTGACTATGAATAAAAGTGGATTGTGTTCACACTAATGCTACACTGTATCACAGTCTCTGAGCTTGCTGAAGGTTTTCCCCTGGTGATACTCGATGATATGAAAAACAATGTAAGTGGTTAATTATACCACTCTTAAAGGGTACTTGATAGAAGATAGAACCATCAACACTTAAATGATTCTTTGCATGGTGAAATGCTTCTTCAGATTGATGGAGAATGTGCTGTATATGGTTCTATATAAAGCCCTTTTGAAAACGGGTCTTTAACAACACCAAAAAGGGTTCTGCCATTGTTACAAGCTTGACATTGTGTCAGTAGCGAAACCCTTTTTGGTGCTACCTAGAACCATATACAACACATTCTCCATCAATCTGCAGAACCATTTCACCATGCAGAGAACCACTTAAGCATGTTCATGGTTCTATGTAGAATTAATGTCTTTACTAAAGAACTTTTTTAAGTGTGTACTTTTCTACTCGTTTCACGTTGATGGAAAACTCAGAAACGGTTTTAGAAGTCGCCAAAAGTCAAAGATTAAAGGAAAACAGTAATTTTGTCTATTAAATGGAATGATGTGATGAATCGTGCTTAATATGACCAGGAATGTGGAATAGCAAGGTAAAACAAAAGGTCCATTTTCAGGTTGCTTTAAAATATATATACATACGTTCATTATGGTCTGTTTTGCTAACAGAGACCAGGATTGATTGGTCTGAACAAATGTGTGTTCTTTGAGGGTTTGATGTTTTTATCTACTGCCTGTCACTGATTTGTTATTTAATGTTTAAAATGTCTCCTCTTCTTTTTGATGTGCTACAGGGCCAGGAGCTAAGTGGAAGACCGTGTTGATAGTGAGTTAGTGGACTTATAGATTATAGATTTAAGTGACAAAATGCAGTGTCATTGATGTTAATCTGTATATATAACAACATCCTCCATATTCAAATCCTCTATAGTCTTAAACATTGGATGATTCCAGTGGATGTTTCCATAGCAAAACCATAGGTGATCTGAACCTATTTAACCAAGCTGATTATATGTCAGTGTAATTCATGTATACCTGCTTGATTTACACCAGCCAAGTAGATGATGACGTTGATAGTTTGCTGTAGTGTCGTCTGTCGTCTTATAACTCTGGACCGGTAAACGTCTCCAATACAACTAATCGATCTCACTTCCTACACCTGAGCACATACAGGATCTGAATGTGAATAAAGGCATTATGCACCTAAAGCGTCTACAGTTAAATGCAAAAGTTTGGGCGCCCCTGGTCAAATGACATTTTGTTGGTTTTCTAAGTGAAAATAAGTGAACACATCCTCTACAGAGAACACACTTCTGCACACTTTACTGCACATTTGCTGCATTTGACACACTTTGCATTTGACGGGGGGTATTAAAAAATGTGCATATGACTGTAAAGATACTATATACCAATAATACTCTCTTTTTATTAACTGTTACATTAAAGGGCCTGATCTTACATTTTCCTTATATTTTATTATTCCCTAAGGTCCACTTATCCTAAAAACAGTCATAACTCATTTAAATGAGCTCTGTTCTGATTGGCTGTCCTGTATTGTGCCTCATTCAAAAAGCAGTCTGAGTTGAAACACTCCTTATAACTTGAGTCTGAATGGGAGGGGCTAATTTGCTGCAGGCTGAATAGGTGGATATATGTAAAGGAGTTGGTTGCTGTAGCTAGTTTCCATAAAGGGACTGTATGAGTCAGGAAGAGAAACTTTATCCACATCAAACTCTTATATTTAAACAAAAAATAAAATTCATATTCGCACAATAAGAAATATAAAAAGTGTTTAGTGACTGCAATCTAAAAAAAATGTACAGTTTAACTGCTTTAATTTGACCTAAACAAAGCAAAGCAAAATAGTAGTTCAGATCCAAAGCAACATTTTTCATTAACCCATCAATCAAATCTCAAAAACCTTCAAATCAACTTCTGCACTGTTCCATTACAGTGTGGCCCCTTTAATTCCCTCCGGCAGTACCCACTTCTTCATACGTCCTGGGAAAATTTAAGCACGCTCCACCATGTTTCAGATTCTGGACCATAGTGTCCCCCTCCCTGTCTCTGGCTCCTTGGTAACTTGGACAACCTTTATCTACCACCCTGTTAAAAGAAACTATTCTGACTTCTCTTGTTCTTGCTAAGAAATGCAGAACTAGAAGAAGAAACTGAATGTCACTCCAACAACAGTTTAATCTTATTGTTGAATATACTCCAACAAACAAGCAATGTTATTACAATACTGTATTCTCTTTTGAATATCTCCATTTAGTTTCACATCAGACTATATTTCTTTCTTCTGTTTCTTTTAGTTTCGTTTGCCTTTTTTTGTACGTTAATTTAATTTATCTCAACTTTTGGGCATGCACCAATAAATACCTACTACTACATTTTACCTTCAACAAAAGAGGGACATTCTAGAAGGACATACATACAAAAACGTTTCTGAAATAAACACAAGATCATTCAGAAATGGTGTTTCATTTGGTCTTGAAGAGTCTATCTCACCAGCTGTCATGTTTGTTTTTGTTTATGAAGATATAAAAATACAAACTTTGTAATAATAGACCAGTCAATATTAAGACTGAGCTTGTAGAAACACATACAAGAGAGTGTGGTGATGTACCTACTTCTATAGAGCTAGAATACCTCGGATAGAAAAGTGTCCAGTATACTGAATGTTTCAAATGAGGGGGTTAAAATGACAAAATGAATCATTTTTTCACTAAAATCCAGAGCAGCAGGTTTGGCTCTTCATGCAATAAGGTTAGTGCATTTTACTGCAGGAATTTGGAATTAATGGGAGGCCAAATTCCACCATAAGACCAACTATAGTGAATATCAGGCTTGACTATGAATAAAAGTGGATTGTGTTCACCTTTTGAAGTAATTCTAAAACAGCTATCTATAGTCACATTCTCTGTAATGTGCATCAGAGCTTAAATGCAGTAATTCAGTAATTGTAAATAATAAAATATGGTGTTATTTCCAACCCATTCCCAAACCATAGTATTGCTTAAAGGGGAAGTCCACCACTTTTTCCAAAATGTCTGCATAATTAAACCACAGACATGTAAACAAAATGATTCAAAGTGGTTTGATATGTAATGTTCATAATAGTAAAATTGTGGTCTGAAAAAATAAGTTTTCTTTTATTGTGTCTTACAATGCTCTGAATGTGCACCTCCACCATAAATGGATTTAAAAAATACACTTTAGACCAAAAACAGAAAGCAAAACTTTCATAAAACAATGTCTCAGGCGTCAGCCAGTGAATTCATAACCTGTGTTAACCGGGAGGTTTTAGAGTTATTAAACTCTATGGACGCCTGGTTCCTATCACCACCACAGAACAATTCTGACTCAGTAAGTTTCTCTAGAACAGAGCTTTTCACACCAAACCACTCTGAATGACTTTGTTCACATCTTACTTACATAATTATGCAGAAAGTTTGAAATATTGGTGGAATTCTACTTTAAAGCCTTTGTTATCCGATTTAGATGCTCATTCGTCCATGGAAAGCAGAGTAAGTCCAGTCTCCACTGACCATTGCTCTATATAATCTGAGAAGTGCAGGCTGGCTCTACCATTCCCACTTACACTTGTATTGAGTTTCATGAAATACACAACAAACTGATTGAGATCTACTGCTGAGGGTTCAGCTGGTTCACCAAGAAATTCACACTGCACTTTTTGGAAAGGTTTCTCCACAGTGAGGCCTACATCAACCAAACACAGAGAAATCCACTTAGACTGCTTGAATGAAGGCGCTGGCAGGTATTTGGATTCTTATAAAGGTTTAAATGAGCATTAAATGACATTATAAATCGGGGAGGCTTTACCAACATTGTGGCATGTTGCGTCTGGTGATTTTACATCATTTGTTTCCGCCTCCCACAAAATCCCATTATTCCCACAATACGCATTACAGGAGCTCTTAGAAAACTGGCCAAAACAGTCCACCCAGACTCTATATTCTCCAGTTTCATTATGATATAATAACTGGACATGTTTCAGCCAGAGCTGCCTCAGAGAATAACCTTACTGCAGAAACTGTCATGTAACTTTACAGTTAAATCCCATCTTCAGTTTCATTTTTCCCCATATTCCTTTTGTAGGTGCTGTTAGGTAACAAATCAATATACAGCTAACAAATTAAATATAAGCTTTATTATCAGTATTTATACACATAGTGGTCACATACACCTATAAACATAATGATCAAAATGAATACACTGTAAAAATGATTTATATGTTTTAACTTAAAAAAGTTTGCAACCTGGTTGCCTTAAAATGTTGAGTTCCTTGAACTTCTAACAGACTGTTAACTGAAGCAGCCGGGTTGCTAACTTTAGGTTAAAGCATTTTTGAATATATTCAAATATATTTGAATAAATATTGAATATTTTCTATATAGTGTAGGCTTGAGTAGAAATATCCATGTTTTGTTGATTTGATAACAATCTTTCAAAAGCATCACTAATGAATGGGCTGAAAATCCATGAATGCTCAAGTCAGGATGGGCTTCACATCTCAATACAGTCAAAGCACAGAAAACTGAGCTGTCTAAAGAACCCCACTATTACAATGATGGTTCTTTAGTAAAGGGAATGGTTCTATTTAGAGCCATGAGTCCTATACAGAACCATTTTATGCTTTCAATGGTTCTTTGCATGGTGAAATGGTTTCCAGACTGATGGAGAATGTGTTGTATATGGTTCTATATGGAATCTGTTTGAAAATGGTTCTATATACACTCTTAAAAAAGGCAGTTCTTTCTATGTTTAGTAAAGACAGAGGTGCTATATAGAACCATAAACACTCAAAGAACCATTTGCATGCTTCAAGAGTTCTTGGCATGGTGAAATGCAAGGATGTGCTGTATATGGTTCTATATAGCACCAAAAAGGGATCTGTTGTAGTTATGATGTCAAGTTTGTAACAACAGCAGAACTCTTTTTGATGCTATATAGAACCATTTTTTTTAAAAAGGGTCTATATAGAACTACATACCACACATGCTCCATCAGTCTGAAGAACCATTTCACCATGCAAAGAACCACTTAAGCATGAAATGGTTTTATATATATATATATATATATATATATATATATATATATATATATATATATATAACTTTATATATAGATACGTAAAACATTAACTTTACAAAAGATCTCTTGAAGAATCAGCTTTTGAACCAACTTGAAGCACAACAATCTTGAACAGTGCACACAATAGGGGTGACTGGTCCAGCATCTCTGACCGTGTCTCGTCTTTTAACGTTAAAAGCGACACTTTTTTTTTGAGAACTCGAGCAGGGGCTGAGGAAGGAGGTGGCCTTGCTGGTTTACAAATAATCAATTGTCGCCTTTACGAGCAGCACAGTGAAAAGGAGCTGTGTTATTATGTTCCAAATGAGGTCAGTCTCCAGTCCTTTTGGGGAATGTGAAGGATGCCCAATCTCGTTGGGTCGCAAGAATCACCCCATCTCTTGTTCCTGTGGAAGCTCCGCCCTGCTTCGTCACTGGAGGAAATCTCGGTTTGTGGAGGCAAATTTATTTCCCGCCCGTTTTCCGGAACACCCCGCCTCCTGCGCGCTGATTGGGGTTCCGTCTCATGCCCTCCGATAAATATTCTGCGGACTGGCAGCTTGAACGTGAACTGCCAGCCAATCCCAGCGCGTGGGGGCGTGGCTTGTCTGAATACGGGTGGGGAAACAAATACTCGTGGCGGAGCAGAGGTAACTTTCGGTCACAGCACAATGTCTACCTCCGTGTGTAGAAGCAGTGGGAACCACCATCACCACAGCACGAGTTCATTCATTCAGAATCCGCTCGTTTAAAGGGCGTCCTTCGTATTCAGGCGTAATCAGCCTACAGCACAGGATCCCAGGCTAAAGACTGGGGCTGCGTCCAAAACTGAGCACTACCACGCTAAACAGCAAGTCAACAACAGTACATCACCAATACGCGTCCACTCATTAGTGTAGTAGTGTGTGACTGTGGACGCAGCTTGGGTTAAAGCTCAGCAAATAAACGCTGTGAGGTGCTTTAACTTCTGACAGCTGCAAATACTGTGAAGTGTTGTACTGCAGGAAGCAGTTCCTGTTAAAATAGCGAGGTGTGCTGAGGCTACTGGAGTTCATTTGATGTGGGAAATGTTAATTAAGGGGGCAAACCCCTCCCATGATGGCAGCGCAGCTTATTAAAACCCGGGCAGTTGGAACCACCCGGCAGAAGGAGGGTGAGGTGTCGCCCCAGAACTTGCTGCTGCTGCTGCTGGAAGGGCCCACCTGGCGCGATGTGGTCAGTCTTCTTCCTTTTTCTGTCTTATCTGGACAGAGACTTTGTGAAGGGCGAGCTGGTGGGCCACCCACTAGACGCAGACAAAGAGAGCAACGTGGTGTTCCACGCGCTCGGCGACTCTCTGTGCGCGAGAAGCTCCACCATAGGAGAGTACAGCCTCCATCAGGTCTCTGATGGGGTCGAGGACGTGCGCTCCGTGCGCAGCCCGGCTGGTCAGCTGGTCCAGTGCTCAGTGACCGCCAACCTCACACAGGTCACATCCTTCATGCGCGCTTGTCGGCTGGGGCTGAGAGAGCAGAGGGTCGAGCCCGCCGGCTCAGCGCTGAAGTTGACTGATGTGGCCGAAGCCAGAGCGAACTGCCACCAGCTGAACTCAAAGGATGCAGCGAGGGTGTCCGCGCATGCGCAGAAGCAAGAGGAGCTCCAGCCCGGCGTTGATGAAGCAGGCGGAGAACAGAAGCTCCGGAGAAACAAGCGAGGCTTCACCTATCCCGGCACTCTGTGGTGTGGCGCTGGGAACATCGCGGATGACTACGACCAACTCGGTAAGGAGCTCCTCAGAAGCACGGCATTGCCTGTATTTGTTGAAGGGGAACTCCACCGAAGTTTCAAAATTAATGCATGATTAAGTGGACAAGTGTTGTGGTGTGGAATTCTCAGTTCTAGAGAAACGTACAGAGAATTGTTCACAGTGGTGGTGATAGGAACCAGACATCCACCTCTTAAGGATTCCTCAAGAAAAGCTATTACATGAAATGGTTATGAACACTCAGCCTGACTGACTTTGCAGTATTTAGTGTGACAAAGTTTTGGTCTAAAACGTATTCTTAACCAATGTATTCTAATCCACTCATGGTGGAGGGACATATAAAGGGTGTTCCAAGGCAAAATAGTCCCCAAAGAAAACTTTGGACAGTAAATAAAATAGCCATATTTGTGTTGTAGACATGGGGACTTCTGGTTCCTATCACCACTTTTGTAAAGATCTGTGTTGGTTAAGTTTCTCTGCAAATGAATTGTGTGACATCAAATCTCTATGCAAGACTTTGTTTATATCTTAACCACTGAATAATGGAGAACTTTTGAAAGATCAAAGGAATTTTCCTTTAAATTTTTACTGCAACGACTTCTATTCTATTTGAGTAGCTAATTTGTCCACCTCTCCTCTCCAGGGGAGTTTACTGAGACCGACAAGTGCTGTCGCACTCATGACCACTGTCCACATGTCATCCACGCCTTTTCTTCCAGCTACGGCTACACCAACTTCAAATGGCATTCAATTTCACACTGCGACTGCGACAATGCGTAAGTAACATGGTGCATGTATCTATAACTATACATATTCAGTGTGATTTACAGTTAATTTGATTAAGTACTTATGAATCTATACAGTAGTGTACAAAAGTCAGACCAACCTTCATTTATGCACTTTTGAGTCAAAATGGCCTTTGGGATTACTAGAATTTTGAGAAGCAATAAATGTAACCAACTTCTGAGACTGAACTTTGGAGGTATGGAAAAACATCCCTGCAGATTTCTTTGAAAAACTGAAAGCAAGTCTCACAAAAAAGAATGGAAACTGTAGTAAAGGCAAGGAGTGGACAGTCTAAATACTGAAAAAATTATTCTGTATTTTTTTTTCCCTGACACTAAAATTATAAATTAATTTATACTTATTGGCTGTTAATGAAGGGTGGTCTCAGCCTTTTGCACAGTACTGTATACCATTTAGTTATTCAGCTTTATTTTACATTTATTTTATAAATCAAAGTACTATACTTTTTGAATCTTTAAAGGTTTTAAAAAGAAAGTGCTCACTTCAGACATGTTGAGTCATTTTGAAATGAATAAGAGGAATCTTGCTGATGGCGTCTGAATCCTGCAGGCTGAAGCAGTGCCTGAGGGAGGTTAATGACACTTCTTCACGGGTGGTTGGCCAAGCTTTCTTCAACGTGATCGAAGTTCCCTGCTTTGAGTTCTCCTTTGAGGAGCAGTGTGTTGAGCGGCACTGGTATGGCGTGTAAGTATGAGGCCCTGTAAACTTTGCTTTTATATTACTGCTCATAATTCCACGAAAAAAAACACATAATTTGAGTCTTGCTTTCTTCTCCATTGTGAAGGTGTAAGAGATATGACAGAATGCCCGTCGCAGTGATCAGACAATCAATCCCCTATGACTTTGGAGGCATTGACGTCATTGATGTGCTGACCTTAGCTCCTCCCAAGAAGAAAGTATCCGAGCTGGACAAAGACGAGCAAGAGAAAACGCCAGGCTCTGAGAGCACCACCCAGTCAACCTTCACAGGATCTAAAGGCGCCACCCCGGAGGAGCCCTCGCTTACAAATGTGGTCACGGCTGCTGAAGACTTCATCAAAGTGCTCGCCACGGTGTCTACCTCACAAAGCTCCTCTGCCGACAGCAGCAAAGGAGAAGCGCAGACTTCGGAAAAGAAGAGGAAGAAAAATGCCGGCAAAAAGAAAAAAGATTCAAAGAAGAGAAGAGGGAAGGGTAAAGGGAAGAAGAGAAAGCAGAACGCAGAGAGGGTTTCAAAAACCGAGGAGGGAGTCGCTGGCGCTCCTTCTGCTAACAGAACAGAGGAGGTCATCAATAAGAACCATTTCGTAGAAGACCCTAGGGTCATCAAAAATAATGACAATTTCATGACCGGTGCGTTCGATTCTGTGGCTGACGGTGGGCATTCCAATAAGATGATGAGGGATGAGTATCAAAGGATGCCCAGTGAAAGTCAGATGAGCTCCACCACCACCACACCAAATGCAAAGCAAGAGGAAGAGATGCAAAAACCTCAAAAGCAAATCAAGAACCTGGATTCTGCACTGGCAGTTCACCCTACGACTGTTCCCAGTAAACCTAGAAGCGCTAGGCTAAGACAAAGGGCGGAAAGAAAAAGACATGGACATCTAACTCCGACTTCCCTCCCGTCAGAAGCAACCTTACACAATAGAATTGGAGATAAGTCTCCAGTGAGAGCCACTGAAAGCACCAGCCCAGCAGGTCAGACAACACAGAGTCCCATCAGTCCAGCAGGGGAGGAGGCGCCACGTAGCTTAGAGTACCAGGGTGAAAAGGGATCCGCATTTATTGCCACCACACAAAATACACCCATTGTTGGAACTAAAAGGTTGAGGTCAAGGCAAAGAGGGGGGAGGAAGAAAAGTAGGAAACTCAGTACTCCTTCTTCCCCCATTGAGAGAGAAGTTCCTCACGCTTTAAAAGCTGAAGGACCCTTATTCCTCGCGACTGATGTGATTCAGGAGCTGACTGTTGGCCCATCCCATGAACCACAGGGCGTTTCAGAAAGGCTGCGGCCTAACAGACTGGAGAACCCGGCAGAACATTCTGCAAGTTCACCCACGTCCGGTAAAGATCTACCTAAAAAGAGGCACCAAAGGTTAAAGGGCACTAGGGACAGAAGGAGACCTGCATTAGCAATTTCCGACCCATCCACCCAGGAAGACACGAGACTTGAAGACACGATGACCACCAGTGCCACAACAATTCGGGCCTTGACCGACATAGACTCACAGAGATTGCTTCAGACAAAGAATCCTGAGGCAAGCACTGGCCACTTTTTCCTTCCTATACAGACTAGCACTCCACCAACACTGCCCCTCAAGACCAACACGACCAAGGGCAGAAGATCAAAAGAGAGAGCTGACAAGAAAAGAAGAAAAAGCAAAGTTGCTGAAACCTAAGCTTAATATATTTGACTACGTAAAACATGTCAGTGGAATGGTAGCTTAGTATGTAGCCTGTATCATGATTTCTCTGAGAAGTTGGTACAATAATGACACAAATGTTTTTATGTATTCTGTTTCGTAAAATCCACTGATGGTAGAGAGTGAGATCACATGTATGAAGCATTCAGCATGTTATACACCATTATCACTTAATAAAATATGTTTAAAAGTCCTCTCTCAGGTTACTTTCAGTGTCTGTGGTTCCTATAAGGCAGGGGTGCCAAACTCCGGTCCTAGAGGGTTGGAGTCCAGCTCAGTTTGGAGGTTAAACACACCCACTAAACCACATGTGTCAGGCTCTAGTCTTCACGGGCCAAAACACTGCAGACTTCAGCAGACTGCCTCATTAAACACACCTGATTCAACTCATCAGCTAATTAGCAAGGCCTTCATGAACTGAATCCAGAGTGTTAGATGAGGGTAAATGGTCATCTCTGCAGCACTTTGGCCTGGAAGGTCCCCAGTTTGACATGCCTGCATTAATCCTTGCAACTAATAGATGAGTGTAATCAGTAGGTTAATCACAAAACTGCGTTGAGCACCGGCCCACCAGTACTGAAGTTGTGCACCCCTGCTGTAAGGTTTCATATGTTTCACACATAACAGAAGTATGTTATCACCTAATTCTTGCAATACTTGCCATATTGCATACATGTGTCTAAGCCACCTACAGTTGCATGCAAAAGTTTGGCCACCCTGGTCAAACTGGTCAAATTGCATGTTCAGTTCATTTTCTAAGTGAAACTGAGTTCAAACATCCTCTACAGAGAACACACTTTGCACATTTTGATGCATAATTACTGTTTATTGCTGAATTTAACATATCAGGAAAATGGCCTGTGCAAAATATTTTTTTTTTTTTCAGTATGTTAAACTCAGCAAAATTGTGCACTGAAATTTGCATTAGAATACAAATTTCATTGAAATATAATCAATATCATTGAAATATGTCATTTGACTGAGGGTGTTCAAACTTTTGCATATGATTGTTTCTGCAACACATTGGGTCTTCTTTCATTAATATAGCCTTTGTTCTAGCAGACTTTGGCCCTTCCAGTCCTTTGCCAGGGGACTTAGGGCATTGAGTGGAAAAGGGTCACATTCTTTGCGAGAGGATAATCTGGTTTTGGTGCCTCCTACTAACCCTACAATTTTCAATGAGCATCAGAACACTCGGCACAGCAGTTCAAATCTCCCATCAGCTGACCATCACATGTTCACGCTGAAAAAAAGTCACGTCTTCACGGAGCAGGACTTGGACTTATGCAGACTGCAGGATAGTATAAGACACAGGCCAGGTTGCAGTAGAAGGTACAGTTGCCTGGAGTAAGAGTAAGCCTAGTCCTGGACTAGGCAGCATACTGATTGGAGTTTTGCCATTGAAAGGAACATGTAGTCCAGGACTAGGTTTAATTCCGGTCTGGATAACACACCCTTAGTGTCTCTAAGCAATAGTTAGTCTGGGACTGTACACAGATGTGGCCACATGGGGATTTTCTGATTTGGGAACTATATGTTGGAAGTCAGGTACTTATCTTTAAGGAATCCAGATAATCAGATAATCAAAAAAGGGAAAAGAATCCTCTTAAATCCATATTAATTAATGTCCCGCAGCAGGGAGGACGGCTAAGAGGAAATACCAGTCATACGATTATTCAAATTATGGTCTGAGGGGAAAAGCCACACCCTCCTGTCCCAAACTCCTCCCACAGAGCCTTTGCTGTACTCAGCACTTTCCCACTGGGAGCTGTGCAACAATGTGCACTTTCATTCAGATGTTGGTAGGACAATGGGCCAGCTTTCAGAAGATCTTGGCGGTGTGAAATGATGTATACTGCAGTCTGGCATTCTACCAAAATAGAATCAGTTACAAAGACACTTTAGGGCTGACCAGACAGAGTTATGTGGTGAGAAAGCTCACTTAAATGAGGTTAAGAAGGTGGGCCACAGGCCAAATGAAATCTCAAGGACCCTGCTGGGCAGTTAAGCATGTTCAAAACCATGTTTTGGCCTCCTTAGCAAGGGGTCATTTAAGGACGACAAGACGGTGCTACTTTTAAAGATGTTCAAAATTACACAAGCCATGTAATGAAAGAACAAATGTGAGAATAGGAGGTGGCGATTTGTGTGTGCACCAGTTAGTGTTGCTGGTAGATTAGGAGCAAACCAAGCATGAACTGTAGACCTTTGCAAGATTCTGAACTTTAGTGGCCCTTTCTGACCCTCGCGTTTCCATCTGGCATGCAGCTACCATGAAACATTGAGCACTTCTTGTTTCCCCCACTGGCCTGGCACACATTCACAGTAGATTCACAAAAGAATTTGTTGTAAATACGTGGGGTGGACAAAATAACACAAATACCTAACACTGTCTTGAGTATTTGCTCATATACAGTGGTGTGCAAAAGACCATCATTCTAATATTTAATTTCCAGTCAAACAGCCATTGAGTACAAATTTTCAGGAGATATTTCTGAGACAAGATATAAAATAATCCACATGCATAAAGAATGGAAACGTTAAGGACTGTCCAAAACTGGAGTTCAAAAAATGATTAAAATTATGGAGAGAAAGGGGACTCCTAACAACATTCAAGACCTGGTAGACGACCAAAACTGTCACCATCATATAAACAGTACTTAAAGCTTTCATCTTTGAGAGAGAGGAGAAAATCAGGTTCCACTCCATAGCTTAATGTTAAAGAACTACATTGCTTGGTGGAAGAGACTACTGCTGTTATTATTTTTACCCAAAAAATGTTATTATGCACAAAGCATAGCTGTTACTGACGTGTTCACACATGCACAGAAAACTGTGACTCAGCGGTCCAAGACCACTGAAAATGCTGAAATGTCCCAAGCGTAAAAAAAAAACCTTAATATCAAGTATCTAAGAACCACAATCCTCCTTGGAATGTTGTCATACAAGTCAGGGCTGTGTGTGATGGGATACTAGATGATTTTTCATTAAAAAAGCCTGTTCTGTTGCACTCCAGTTCAGAGCTTAAGGGAATTCAACCGATATTTCTGCTTAATGAAATGTTGGAGATGTAAACAAAGTCATTTAAAGTAGTTTGATGTGAAATGCGTCATTCTAAAGAAACTTACCAAGCCAAAATTGTTCACCGTGGTTCTCAGCCTCTGTGGTCTCATGCTCTGTATGATTGGGTTTTCTCCCCTCTATGCACCTTGACCAGCACATGAGCTTATTAATTAGTTAATAGGTTGAATCAGGTGTGTTTGATGTGACAAAGCGCAAATAATGTGCATACTGTAGGCTTGTAACGGTACTCGACCAATGGCAGCATGCAGCCATGAGGATGTTGCCATGGTGACAGCATCACAAGTGAATGATAACCAGAGGAGAGTTTTAGCATTGTCAACTGTTTATTTACAGTGGAAAAAAAAATCAGTGTTCTACAATACTGGGAGATCCTGAAAAATTAGATGCTCCATGTGTCCATATCTCCCAAAAAAATAAGCACTGAAAATTGTTTTTGTGCCCGCCAAGATGTAAAATCTTAGATCTGGAGATAAAATAATAGATAAAATAAAATTAATTATCTTGTATCTGAAGTTATTTACTAGTTTATATCTTTGCATTCATAGTTTGATCTTGAATTGATGTCATGTCTTTTATGCCTCATTTAGTCAGGAAATCTTACAATTGAGTAATTTACTGGTAAAACAAGCTACATTAGACAGTCTTTTGTACCATTCTCAAGCTCAACTGCTTGATCTAAGAATCACACATAAAGTATATATTTAAAAAATATATATTACTGTTCAATGGCTATGGCCCAACATGCTTCACCTACCAGTAAATGAAAGGACACTTTGATTTTCACTGCTAAAGCTATCATAAAACATTCCAATCTACTTACTGTTTAATCAAATCACAACGATCAGCCTGACATACATCCTTAAAGACATGTTAGTGACTAATGACACAGTGAAAATCTGTAGGATCCTGCCTATGCAACTCGATCAGGACGTTACTCAGAAAACTGAGATGACCATATGTACGTGGTGGTGGTGTCACAGTTATTCTGGGAGAAACAGAAGCAGAGAGGTGATGGCACAGTGCAGCCTGGTAATCTGAGGAGAGTAATATCTGAGAGCTTTCAGCAATCTGCAATGCTCTGTGTATTACAGGAGTCATTTTGGGATTACTTCAGCTTACATGCTCTTACTGTGCAGTAACCAGTCAAGTGTAGCATTTGTCAGCATGATTTTCATGACTTTATTAAAGTTCATTGACTCGATTTTATGCTTTTTGCAGAAACGTGGTTAAATGAATGTAGCGCTGCAACCGTATTAATTAAGTCCACTCCACAAAACTAACTTTCTAAATGTCTCCCAGGCCGGCAAGAAAGGTGGAGGCAATGTGCAAGCAGTTGTCCTTTGGTGACTTCATATCCTCTGAGTATCTCTGTGCAGGTCTGAAAGGGGCACCAAGAATTTACAGATATGCTATCATTTATTTTCACTGATTTTGATCATTTTGTATAAATTTCAGATAAGAAACACCTCATTCATATCGGGCATTTTTCCCAGCACATTAAAAACTGCAGTTGTGAAGCGTCTCTTAAAAAAAAAAAACTAGAAGCAACTCTTTTAAATAATTACAGACTCATTTTAAATCTACTTTTCACCAAAAAATCATTGCAAAAATCATCTTCAAGCAACTGGGTTTTCAATTCTTGAACAGCTGTCTAGACAAATTTCAGTCAGTTGTTTATACTCTGGTAAAATATCTGTTCTACTACTGTGCGATCTCAGCGCTACTTTTGATACCACTGACTATAAAATTCTCATACATAGACTTGAAAACTGGGTTGGAGTTTAAGGAACTGTTCTAAACTGGTGAAGTTCATACCTGAAAGGAAGGAACTACTTTTTGAGGTAGAAAATAATGCTTCTGAGAGAGCGTCAGTGACCTGTGGTGTTCTCCCAAGGTTTGATTCTTGGGCCACTCTTATTTAATTTATACATGTTTACTCTTGGCCAAATGCTACAAGACTATGGGATGTCTTACCACAGCTACACAGTTGATACTCAGATTTACTTGGCCCTCTCCTCAAACAGCTATGGTCCCTTTGACTCACATTGTAAGTGCCTTGAGTGTATCACTAACTAAATGGGATAAAACTTTCTAAAGACTTGCAAACTACAGATGACAGATAAAACAGAGATTATTTTATTCGAGATTAGCAAAGAGAGGCACAGACTAGCTGCCTATCTGGATTCCAGAGCCCTAAAATTTAAAGACCTAGACGTAACCTTGGTGCACTAATGGACTCTGATCAGTTATAGTAGTCATGTCAAAGCATGAAAAAACAAATCAGCATTTTATCACCTTAAGAGCATCAGGATTATAGACCTTCTGACTAGAGAAACCCATCCATGTCTTTATTTCTAACAGGGTTGATTACTGTAATAGTCTGTGATTCAAAAGCCTCTTGGTTCATTCGGTGGACGTGGCACACCACTGCATTGTCTCCTGCATAATATTTATGCAATTTTACTTAGTTGTGTTTGTACTGTACATTATATTTTATGGTTGTTTTAGTATGTTTTATTATACATGTTTACTTCTTCTATTTATGCATGTGAATAATAACATATAGCCATACTTTTGCTCTTTAGTATGTTTTGCTGTAGTTTGTGCTGCTGTAATAGATGACTTTCCCTCTGGGATTAATGAAGTTATGTATCTAGCAGCTAGCTAAATGTGGCCAGAGTTCTCACTAGCAAAAAGAAGGGAACACATCACCCCCATTCATAAATCCTTACACCAGGACTGGCAACCAGTTACAGAAAACACTTTGAGGTACTATTACTTGTCTATAAATAGCTTAATGGTGTTGGACCAGGTTATTTATCTCATATGCTGCAGCGATGAGACCTGAGCCGAGCAGAACTCTCAGATCATTAGGAACTAATCAGTTAGTCCTGCTGAAGGTAAAGACTAAACATGGAGAAGCAGCGTTTAGATAATATGCTGCTCTTAAATGGAACCAGCTGACAGAGAGCATTAGAAGAGCCCAGATACTGGACACCTTAAAACCCTGGGCTGAGCAGCTTTCAGCTCAGTTTAAAACACTGTTAGCTCTACTGCACTTCTCTTCTGTAATAACACTATTTTCATTTCAATTCAATTTTTAATTAGATTTTTGTGTTTTAATGTAGTGTTTAATCTCTTCTCTAAATCTATTCTTTATAATCATGTCTTTCATTTCTGTTCTCCTATGTCTTTTTAAATGTTTCATTTGAATTATGTTCACACTTTAAAGCACTTTGAATGACTGTAGTGTATGAAATGGCATTCTGAGGCAAAACAGTCCCCAAAGAAAAGTTCTTTTTTCAGATTTACTACTGTTTTACCATCGTCAGTATTACATATTAACTCAAAAGACACAGGAAGGTTCACTGGTCATTTTGGATAGTAAATGTAATGTCAATCCAATATTTACGAACCCCTGGTTCCCATCACCACCACTGTAGACAAATTTGAGTCAGGAAGTTTATCTACAATGGACCATTTCACATCACAACATTCTGAAAGACTTTGTTTACATCCCTTTGCTTCAATTATCCAGACATTTTGAAAACGCTGTTTAGTTCTCTTTTAAAGGTACAATATTTAGATCTAGTGATTAGCATTTGATTTCATCCTGGTGTTCACGAAAGCACTTTTGAATTTGTTTACTAATCTATATGAAGTCAGTGAAATATGGACACATGAAAAGGGACTAGATTTTCTTTCTCAGTTAAATACCCATCCATACCAAATTACTCCACAAGGTGGCAGCCTAAACTCTTAATAGTCCACCTTCATGCTTAACAGTTGGCAACGCACATTGTCCACTGAAGGCCTTCTCCGCCTTTCTCCAAACACATTTTGATGTAGGATAGAGGGTGGATGATTCTTGAAATAAATTATGGTGCGCTGGCTTAGAGGCCTTACTATAAATTCCAGCTTTGTGAAGTTGACCTTGCAGAGATTGTGTTAAGGCTGAGTCACAAAGGGTAATTATTAAGGATCTGATTCAGATTGGGTGTTCACTTGTTAAGTCTTTGCTAATGTCTGCCAGTAAGCTTTGACCCTGTGACCACTGTTCCCCCTTGGCACACAGTAGTGTGCAAAAGTCAGTGACCCTTCAGTGATTTAGTTTCCAGTCAAAACAACTATATCTCATTTTTCAGGAGATATTCTGAGGAGATTAGATATAAGATGATCCACTTGCGTAAGTAAGAGAATAGCAAAAAGAAAATAAGTGAAAACAGTTTTTAAAACTGGAGCAAAACATAATTATTAAAATAGATAAAATGTGATATTCAAGACCTAATGGACCATCAAAACCGTCACATCAGATAAACAGCACTTATAGCTGTATAACTGCATGGGGTGGACAGAATTACACAACATTATCTTGAGTATTTTCACATATACAGTACTGTGCAAGAGACAGGCTTAATTTCCAGTCAAAACAGCCATTCAGTAAAAGTTTTTCATTTTTCAGAAGATATTACTGAGGAAATCAGAAATAAAATGGTCCACTTGCATAAGGAAGGAGACACCGAGGATTTTTTAGTTCAAAAAACTATTAAAAGACAGAAAAAATTGGACTCATAACCTGGCAGATCACCAAAACTGTCCGCATCAAATGAGAGAGGAGAAATCAAGCTCCACTCTCGGAGTTTCTGGGTGCTGTAATAAAAGTGCACTAAACACTGAACATTTGACATTTAGTTGCTGAGGCTACTGAGGCTATAAGATGGCTTGGGGTGAAGTTTGTGTTACAGCACATGACAACATGGCTGCTGGACAGAGCAGTTGCTCTGATGAACTCTGCCAAAAGCTCAGTGCTGAGTCACTGACTCATTAAAGAAGTAAGCGCTTTTGGAAAGAATACAACTCTGTCAGACTTTTTTTTATAGGTAACACATAAAGCTAATTGGCATTCAACCTTAACTGACTCATTGATGTAGTCTGCCTTTGTATTTTTTATTTGGTTACTTCAAAGTCCTTTTTAATGTGGGTTTGTTATTTCCACTGTTCCACAATGTTTAATGTGGGTTTGTTATTTCCACTGTTCCACAATGTTTAATGTGGGTTTGTTATTTCCACTGTTCCACAATGTTTCAGCACCAAGATTAGCTTAAAATGACTTCAATATGTAAGCACAATTGCTTTATTAATCAAAAATAGGAAAGCGCAAATCAATCAGGATTAGCATATTTAAAACATTATGTATCAATTTGACCTTAAAATTCAAAATCCAAAAAGCTTAAAAATACTTTTGATAGTACAGTGACTTATAATACGGAGAATGGCATCTCTGTCAATGCCACTCCAGGCCTGGAACGGCTGCTATAGCACTATGTAACTTTAGAGAAGCTGGCACGAGACCTCTTGCAAGAACTGCGTAACACTTTCTGGCACCACGTAGGGCTGGATGATATGGCCAAAAATCAAATCATTATTTCTTTAAAGTTTAAAGGCTGATTTGCGCTCCTAGGTGGTTATTATTAAACTATCCTTTATGGTCAGAACATGACAAACACTTGCCAAACAGTAGAACATTTCACAAACCTGTCATGGGATAGCAGGAGAAAGTTAGCTGTTTTTCCCAGCTGGCACGGCATGGCTGCAATTTGTATATTTATATAATAATATTCATAATTTAAAAAGAAAACAGAAAAACATCAGCTTAGAATGAAAACATCAAAAAAGAAAACATCAGCTTAGAGTGAACAGCAAACGAAACATCAAATGAACATCAATGATGGATCACAGTATTCAAACACCACTTAGCAAATATCTGGATTTCTCTAATCTGTCGTAATAGTTTGAGGGGTGAAAGAACCGCAAGATATCTGAAACTTGGGTTTAGGTACGTTTAAACTTAAATCGGTGCTTTTCTGTCTGATCTACAGGAACATCAATTCACCGTGCTGTGCAAGTGACGGAGCACTGCTTCAAGTTAGCCAGCTGCTAAAAACAGCTAGCCTGGGAAGCTAGCATTCTCTCACTCTCAATGCCTCACATACAGGATCGTCAGTTTACTTTCATTTAAATCAGGGCTGTGAGTTGCATGATCAGACTTTTTTGTTTCACTTTCGTCGCTTGGGAATGCACTAACACTCAAATATGACTGAGCACTGTAACAGCGCTTTAGTTATGAGGAGCAGACGTGATTTAACGCTGCCAAAGCTGTTTAGGATGTACAGAAAGAGGTGAGTTTGCTGTAGGACAGTACAGTTTCACCACTTATCTCATCACTCACTAGAATGTGGTAGTGTGAGAATGGTTTATTATATCGAACATTTATCGAACATTTCTTATATTTCTATTGAGGAAAGTTATATCGCGCTAATTATTGTTAGCATTTTATCGCCCAGCCCTAGAACCACATCACACACAAACAGCTAGCTATAAGAAGCAGCTGGATATTCCTAGCATGAACATCAGGGCAGAGGCTGCCAAAACCGACGACGATGTCGGAAGAAGCGGGGAAGAGAAAAACAGAGTGACCAAGCAGGAGTAAATCTCAGACTAGCTTTTATCCAGAGCTAACAGGATGCAACACGGTCTCACGGCTAACGGGAAAACAACGAAAACCCAACGGCAGAGGATAAGTTGCAACTCTGGCTACATAATTTATGAAAGATCATAATATGTACTGTAACCTTATCTGTGTCTTTTCTGTCTTGGGTATCATGCAAAGAAATAAATTAATATCTCATCTCAAAAATTTTGGACAGCCTTTGTCGATCTCGCGCCAAATAAGCCTTGAAAGTTTGCAACCTCCTGTAATGAAATCCTGTAATATTTCTATACCTTGTAAGTCAACATGGATCTTTATCGTCTGATGTTGTCTTTGCCGGTGTGCCGAATTCTGTCTCACCACCAGAATCTGACTCCCCTTTGGGTGCATGTGCCTCGCACAGGCATATGGACGCTACAGATCATACTCACGATTTCTGTTATTTACAATTAGAAACAACTGAAATCACGAGTGTAATCTGTAGCGTTCATATGCCTGCGTGAGGTGCATGCACATGAAGGGGAGTTGGATTCTGTATCCTTCAGCTCATCAACAAATGCATGTGTACAGCTGTACATGAGTGGAGCTCACTGTGTGATTTATATTTACAACAATAGTGTAAAAGGGAAATACACTCCACAACTGTAAGAGGAGCCCAAAAAAAAAACAATTCTTGCACAGTGCTGCTTTAATCAGTTTTACTGATACAAATTATGGTATAAAAGTCAGAAATAGTGCAAATTAAGCTTAAAACTGCTGAATACATGATTTATTGGATTGCAGGTGCATTTCACTAAAATGTTACTCTTATTATTATTTTAGTAGTAGTATTAGTGTTTTTAATCAGTTTCACGGATACAAATCTTGGTATATAAATTAAGCTATATCAATGTTTAAGTAAGAGCTTCAATCCCCTACAGTTCATACAGCTGTGCTGAATTCACTCAGTCAGTCAAAACACTTGCTCCACAGGCCTCATCTGTATATCTCCAATCTGTTAAAAGAAATAAAGGAAAGAGAAAATGTTCTCAAATGATGTCTTCTTCTCCAGTGCACAACAAAGCTTGACCATATATACAAACTGCAATTCTAAAAAACAGTTCAAACATTATGTGAAATGCTACTAAACAAAAAAAAGAAAGCAGTGATTAGTAAATTATGCTTGACCTGTATTAAGCTGAAGGCAGTACAAAAACAAGATGTGATGTTTTAGTGATTTTTTATGAACTTTGTTTAAATATATGCTCATTCCAAACGTGAAGACTGCAACATGTGCCAAAAAAGCTGGGACT
Source organism: Colossoma macropomum (assembly GCF_904425465.1). Taxonomy (NCBI): domain Eukaryota; kingdom Metazoa; phylum Chordata; class Actinopteri; order Characiformes; family Serrasalmidae; genus Colossoma; species Colossoma macropomum. Next base: position 7,361,443 of record NW_023494786.1, on the reverse strand, counting down.
GGAGTATGTTTACCACTGTGTTACATCATCTTTCCTTTTAACAGCAATTAATAATCATTTGGGAACTGAAGACACCAACATATCCAGTTTTAAAAGCAGAATTCAACTTCGTTGGTGTATTTTGTGCTTTGTAATGCACCACACGTTTTCAATGGGAGACACATCTAGACTGGCGGCACCTGCACTCTCCAATTACGCAGTCATGCTGTTGTAACACATGTAGAATGTTTCTTATCCCTGTCATGCTGAAGTAAATATGGGCGCTCCTGAAAAAGATGGCATCTAGAAGGCAGCAAAACGTGTATTTATCTTTCAGCATTAATGGTGCCTTTACAGATATGCAAGTTACCCATGCCATGTGCACTAATACCCCCCATATCATGACAGACCCTGGCTTTTGAGCCTTATGCTGGTAACGATTTAGATGGTCCTTTTCTGCTTTGACTGGAAGAATATGATGTCCATTATTTCCATAAACAGTCTGACAGAAGTTGAAGCTGACTCATCAGACCACAATACACATTTCCACTGTGCATCAGTACACTTCAGATGAGCTTGAGACTAGAAGGGTTGGTGGTGTTTCTGCATGTTGTTGACATCTGGCTTCCATTCTGCACAGTACAGTCTTAACTTGCATTTGTGGATGCAGAGACTAACAGTGTTGACAACAATTTACTGTAGTATTCCCAAGCCTGTGCGGTGGCACCCATCACAGAAGCATGCTGGTTTTTAAGACCATGAGCATCCAGGTGTGGTCTCTGGCTTTCTCCTTTATGAACAGAGATTTGGCCGGATTTTTGAGTCTTTTGATATTATGCACAGTAGACCCATCCTTGCCCATGAAGCCTTTCCTGAATGCTTCTTTTATATCCAAACATTACTGCATCACCCTGTTTTCTGAACATTTCACAATGTTCCTAGGCTTAAACTGCTAGTCATAACTTTTTGGAACATGTTGCAATCATCAGTTTCAGAATGATCATACATTTACAAAAAAACAATGAAGCTGATCAGGTAAAACTTTCATTATCTTTGTACTGTTTATGTTTAAATACAGCTCAAAGTGGATTTACAAATCACTGCATTTTTATTTGCATTCATTTGCATTCCACATATATATTGAAAAAGCTGGTGATAGGAAATCTCTCATTCCATAATAACAATAACAGTGAAAAGGTACTGGATTCTGTGCTAATTGACTTGTTCTACATAATAAAGCTAACACTTTAACTGCTGAGACCCTCTTTTCGTCTGCAGTTGCCCCAGGATATTCCAAATCAGCATAAAGTAGCAGAGAATAAGCCTCACAAGTAAAGAGCAAAGGGACTGCAGATCCTCTACAATGGGTTTTAAGTCTGAACTAGTAAGGCAAGTGGCCTTATCTTATACACAGACAGGGAAAACCTGAGCAAATGAGTAGAAAAACAGGCACGAATATAAGGTACTTCAGTCATAAAGACTGGCAGGCAACTACATAGAGAGAGATATGGTATGGTTGCAGTGTGTAAACCCCTCTTTATGAAGACAAAGGCACATTTGGGAGTTCAGTGGTGTAAAAAATCACACAGAGATGTGGAAAAAAGTAAAATGGTCAGATAAGTCATTCTTTACTATATTCGCCACAAGTGGGTGAGCGCATGTACAGTGTACACCAAGCGAACAGCACTGATACTTGCCCCCTACTATAAGGTGGTTTGGTGGCTCTGTTGTGCTGTGGGGGCTTTTTATTGGCATTGTCTGGGTCCACATGTCTACTTAGAAGGAAGGGTCACTGCAAATCAATACAAAGTTATCTTTATCCCACCAATTTTCTCCCCAGTTTTCGTCATGTCCAATTCCACCCACTAGTTAGGACTCCCCCAATCACACGATACCACCAGTGCTAGGAGGTCAAGGGCCCTGTGAAGCGAGACCTGTGAAGCGCCACTGCATCTTTTTGAACTGCCGCTCATGCAACGCCATTGGACAGCTGAATGCGTTCGGAGGAAAGCGCCAACCGCCAGATCTGCTACATCAGCTAACAGACGCCTGTGCTGACTAGCATCACGCTGATTGATGGGGAGAGGCGCAGCCATCCTACCCACCCAGAGAGCGAGGCCAATTGTGCTCTCTTAAACTCCTGGCTACGGATGGCTGTAGCATTACCAGGGATCGAACTCGCAATCTCCTGATGATAGGGCCAACGCTTAGATGGTTGCACCACTCGAGGGCCCAATGCAAAGTCATCCTGACTGATCACCGTCATGCTATAAAGAAACATTTCTGTCCTGATGGGAGTGGTCTCCTCCAGGATGACAACACCCCCATCACAGAACATTAGAGGTCACTGAATGGTTTGATGAGTATGAAAATGATGTAAATGATACACTATGACCCTCAAAGTCAATATTTTGGGCCCAAGTGTCAGGCAGCGCTCTCCACCACTATCACCACAACACCAGTGTAGGGAATATGTTTTAAGAAGAGTGAGTTCTATCCCTCCAGTCACAGCTTCCCTAGTCAGCTTCCTCCCCTCTCCCTCTCAGTGCTGTATCTCCGCCCCCCGTTATTCTGTTCACCTGTGTCTTCTTTGTAATTGTGCTCAGGTGTTTCCTGTTGGCTTTTCCCAGCGTATATATACACGCCCCTTGTTTTTGTCTTGTGTATTGCTTATCACTGTTCATTTGGTCATTGTTCATGAACTCAGTAACTTTTTTTTGTTTTGTATTTTACCTTTTTAGTCTTCTTAATTCATCTTTTTGTTTTCTTGGATTCTACATTTTCACCATCACTGCCTGCAGTTTCCATGGATGCTAATGAAGCCAATTTGCACATGCACTCTGCTTCCTCTCCTGCTCATCTACTACTATAAACTAGGTGAAAGGGCTTCAGGCACTTCATTAAGAGGACAAATATTCTTGCCTGAACATGTGGAGGGGCACTCAGGGCATATAAGACAGCACTGGCGACATCGTCTGCTTGAAGACACTGTAAAACAATATCAGGATAAGTACTGACACTTTAACAAGGAACAAGCTGCAATGTTAAAATATTCAGGCTGTGTTAGAATATACATATTTTTTCACCTTGATCCCTTCATATATGGCTGCAGCTCTTCCTGGGTTGCCGCTATAGAATCGGAAACCAAATTCTGTCTCCACTAGTCCAGGAGATATGCACTGCCAAAGAAACAGCAATGTCAGGGTCTTTAAAACTACTGTTATTAAGAATGATCTACTGACAACAAAGCTTTTATTTCACCTGTATAGTGACACTGTACAAGTATTGATCGACATCCCACACTGATAACTAGATATGCTTATACTGTACTGTACTATACTGTACTTTGACTACGACCCGTGTACTGTTTACTTACTGTGGTACGTATGTGAGACTTGGCGTCCCGTAGTTCTTGCCGCAAGCCTTCTGTGAGAGCGGTCACAGCGTATTTGGTGGCAGTGTAGAAGTGCGAGTCGGCACTGTGCACCACCCGGTGTCCAGACAAGCTAAAGCATAATGACATTTCTTCAGGCTCAGCGGTGATGAGACTACCGATGTTAAATAAATAAATCAATATTTAATAAAGATTTCCATACCTGTTTAGGTGGATGATATGGCCATCATCGATGTTTCTTTCTTTCATGGACTGATAGGCTTCACGAGTGCAGACTGACAGTGCAAGAACGTTCACCTGTAAAATGACGACTAATCTGATGACTCTAAACTGCAGTATTTGTGTCTTATGTTTCTGGTCATTCTTCAACTTTAAATAAATCAATAAACAAATCTCAAAATATCAATGATCCTTATTATCAATTCATCAGTTCAATCATCAGATTTCTTAGATTGCTTAACTGATGAGCAGCTTGATTTTAATACAATAGAAGGATAAATCATGAGAACTGTCATTCAGAATGGCTGATGGCAATGACACTTTGACACTTGACATGAGAATTTTTGGAATAGTCTCTTTAAATTAAAGAGGTTAAAAAACTGATTGATTAACATTTTAAACTGATTCCTCCATTTAAGCCATACGTGCAGAGGTGAGCAGCATAAACCCACACTCAAGTAAAATTATTATAATGGGAAAATCACGACTCAAGTAGAAGTTGCTGAATTAACTGCTTGAGTACCTTTCCTAAAAACAACTTGAGCAGAAGTACAAAATATATCAGATCTAAAGGCACATTCGGATGGGATTAGTTTTACATGTGGATAGTGGGAGCTGTTTCAAAGTTTCTGTTCACATGCGCGAGCACTTTACGCAGACTATGTAAGCTACACCAGCCAGCTTTGTGGAAGTGAAAGACTTACCACCCCTTCATCTTTTCAGCCAAACAGCATTCATGAAGAGAAAAAAAAGTGGACAGATACCAGGCCTTGGTATAAGGGTCACCAATACTGACAGATGTCATCGGTATATGTGACAGCTTACAAAATAAATATAAATCTCCATATCAACCTCTATACTTATATATGTAAAATAAAAACATGTTAATAACACTTAGGTCACTATTATCCAATAATAAAACAATTATATCAACTTTTGTATCAACATAACCCACATTATACTAGCACAGCCCATGTTATTTGTCAGCGTGCTTCAGGTGAAAAGTCGTTAATGCTTTGTTGATTAACAAAGTGAAGGAGTAAAACGTCAACTGAAAAAATGGAGAATAGTGTTGAAGGGCAGTCACTTATTCAGCAGCTATCAGAATTGGTGACCCCTAAGCCAATGCACATCCACACACAGTCATGAATGTTTTTTTGGAAGGTCAAATGGTGGTAAGTCACCTGTGAATATTTCACTATTTATTGTGGAGATGCAGAGTGGTCTCATATTCTGACTGCAGCTGTCAGGATTGGTGACCCTATGACAAAGCCCTCCTATACACATCAATCATGAATGCCGGTTTGGTTGAAAAGGTGAAATGGTGAGAAAAAAAGATGTGGTTGTTTTTTAATTATTTTTTGTGGGGATTGCAGAGCAGTCACATATTCCAATGGCAGCTGTCACAATTGGTGACTCCTATATCAAGGCCCATCTGCCAGGGCCTATCTGTACATCCCAGTCATTACATCATTCACATGCAGTGCCAATATAAGCTTCAAAGGTGGAGTGTAAAGTTAGGAGCTGGCAATGACACATTTATCACAATTCTATCATCTACAATGAGAATATAAAACTATCCCGTATCAGACATATTTAAACACAATAATACAACTATAACTTGATGCTTATAAAGTGTGTATTAATCTTTTCCAAAGTGGTTTACTGTGTCTGGTGTTTTGCTTTCTTGAGGCAAAATAGTGTTATTGTCCGACGTTCACACTGTCAGATCTTCTACAAATGATGTTTATATATATGTAGAAAACATGTGATGAGACATTCAGTAGTAAATATATTTCTGTAATGAATAGACAGACATGAGGAGTTTCTCATCGCTAGGCTAGCTGAACGTGGCAGTACGAGAAACAACATCACAACGGTGTAGCTTACATAGTCCGCGTAAAGCGCGCACACACGTGAACAGAAATTGCAAAACAGCACCCACTGTGGTCTCACAACTCGACGTGTCACAGAATTCAGTATAACACACGTGTCAGGCTCCAGTCCTCATGGGCCAAAACACTGCAGAGTTCAGCACACTGTCTCAAAAACACACCTGATTCAGCTTGTCAACTAATTAGCAAGGCCTTTATGAACTGAATTTGGAGCGTTAGATGAAGGTAAACGCTAATCTCTGCAGCACTTTGGGCCGGAAGGTCCCCAATTTGACATGCCTGGTGTAACACCGGTCATATTTACATTACCCCACCTCCCCGTGTGAAACTAATCCTGAAAAGGCTTAAGTGAGAATAAAGTTTTACTTAACAAATTTAACGTTTATTAGGGACTATTTTTTCCTCTTTTTGGGATCCTTGTGGTCTAAAAAAGACTGAGAATGAAAGAATTATAAAGCAGTACAGATGCTGTCACCAGTTTAACACTGCATAAAATGTAACATTACATAACATGTAACTGTAGATCAATTTACTTGATACAAAAAAAAAGTACAATTCTGTTAAATTAAGTCAAACTTTTACTTGAGCACCCATAACTGAGAAAATGCTGTTCGTGTACCGTAGTGGGTAATACTGCTGCCCTCCACGTGGTAGACTGCTGTTTGGGCAAACACACTAGCCTACACCAAAAAAGAGTCCCTGGGCAAGACTCCTAACACTATATTTGCCTACCTCTGGAACGTCATATAACTGTCAATCATCAAAGTTGCTCTGGCTAGGAGTGTCAGCCAACTGCATAAACATAAATGTAATTACCTACTACCCACCAACTACCATCAATTGCTACTGGTTGCTACTTACATCAATCATGTTTCTCCAGGCACTGGTTTTGCCATTTAACAGAGGCGCCACATGAGCTAAACCAGCATTGTTGATGCACACGTCGACGCCTCGATGTAATGATTTGATGGAAGAGAACATGGATAAAATCTCCTCCTCGACTGACAGGTCACATTTGTATGGAATCAGAGTGCCACTGAAGCCGGAGCTGACACATTCTGCTGCCAGTTTCTGGAAAAGGGCACAACATTTAAAAGAGCACACAGATGGTTATGAATATCCAACATTTAAGATGCACTGTAAAATTTAGCCATTTCATTAAAACACAAAACCTAGAATTTTTCTACACCCAACTTCAGAGTAACTGTTCCGGCCTACTGCAGTGTACTGGAACAATAATGTACTACTGCATTTCCATTACATACACTATTTCTCATGCAAATACAGTGCCTCCAGAATTAATGTCAACCTGAATAAAGATAAGTAAAAAATGTTTTGCACCAACAATAAGACAGAAATCTATTTAGTACATTAAGTAAAATCTTTTTCTAAAATCAATTCCTGGCAAAATGAGCATGCTTAGAAATTCTCATAAACAAAGTCAATTTTAGATATATTACCATACCATATTATCATATTTATCCTTTCTTGTGGAATAAGACAGAAATAGCAATCTATTAGTCTAAAAAAGGATTAATACACACCATAAAATGTTCATAATTAAATAATAAAATGTCAACATTTGGTCCTGAATGTTTTGGTACTGTTTTAGAACCCAAATTTTTCACCCTCGCATCTCACTAACCATCACTGAAACTGCCTGGAACCAGATCCTATGGTGAGATAAGATGAATATAAAACTTTCTGGCTTAAAGGTGGATCTGGTGCTACACAGAAAAGAAAACAAAAACGTAAATCACTGTGAAGTATGGTGGTGGATGTGTTTAAAACCTTGGATTTCTTGTTAGGACATACAACATCATCATAGGCTCTATCAAATACCAGGAAACTACAACTGAAAAATCTGCAAGGACCAAAGACTCTAAAGGATTTGGAGAGATTCTGTATGGATGAATAGTCTCATAACCTGTTATTTATGTTCTCCCAACTCATCCAGAGAAGGTTCAGTGCTGTTACCTTGGCAAAGGAAGGGTGCAAAAAAGTGAGGTGTAAGGCCCAGCTCATGCAAGCAATTGTGACGTTTTTTTATTTGGTACCTCAATCAAAGGGCAGATATTTGCCGTATTTTCCATGTAAGGTAAAGCTGATGAACAAAGACACTTTACACTTATCATTACCAAGGGTGCCAATGATTCTGTAAGACACACTGAAGCAAAATCACTAAGAACAGTGCTCTTGTTTCTTTCTTATGTTCTACATGTGATTTTTTTTCCAACAGTAAGAGTCCTTTACTGGATACTGAAGGTTACAAAATACACTTTATGGTACACTTTAATCTTGATGCCAGACACAATCTGGCAATAAATATTGACAGAAGCTCTGTAGCAGCGAAACATGAATCAGCAGGTTAGATAGGCAGCTATTATCTCAGTCCTTAGATAAAACTGTATAACCAGTACATTCTGAATGCAGCATTGTACAGAAGATTTTCAACTAGACAGGGTCAAATCAGGTTAAATGGAAAACTTTTCAGCAAACACTGGAATAATACATCAAAAACACTGTCCTGCAGGTTAAGTGTTATTAGTTCTTCTAAATTTGTGCTTATCAACATATCTATACAGAAATATATTGCTTTTTCTCCTATTGAGTGATGCGTCTACTCAGAAGATCTGAAGATCACCTTGAGTGGGGCAGCTGAAAAGGTTAAGTGGGATGCTGCTTACAAGGTGTGTAACATTATACAGATGTCAAGCACTCTGTAGAGAAAGTCCCAATATGATAAATTCAGCAAATAAACATTAGCTGTGCATTAAACTTTGCAGAAGTGTGTTCTCTGTAGAGGATTTGTTAAATCATCTGCACTTACAAAATCAGCAAAAAGATGTCATTAGACCAGGCAAACCAAAACAGTTGCATTCATTTACTGTATGTAAAAGAACTGTTCTGACTGCCTGCTCTGTATTTCGGCTCATTCAAAAAGCAGTCTGGGCTTGGGCAAGGCTAAACTGCTGCAGGCTGAACAGGAAGATACATGCAAACCAATGAATCAGTGTTTACACGATACATTAAACTCTTTCAATTCGAAAGACATAAAAGACATGTTCCGGGATGCAGGTGCTTAAAAAAAGCAGCCAATCCCATAATAGTGATGTCACATCAATCGACATTTATTTATATTCAGCTCTCTAAAGACACACCAAAGTAACATTTATTCATGTTCACCACACGTCCCACTTTACCTGGTGTGCTTCTTAAAGAGGAACGCCACAATTTTTTCAATCATAATTAAACTGTTAACATGTAAACAAAATTATTCTAAGTAGTTTAATGTGAAAAGGTTCACTGTGGAGAAATTTACCAACTCTTGATTTCTTTACAGCAGTGGTAATGGAACCAGGGGTCACAATGTTTACAACAAAAATAAAGCCATTTTATTTACTATCCAAAACCACAAGTGAACCATTTTTTTTATTGTAATATTGTTGATGGTAAAGTTGTGGAAAATCTGGAAAAAAAAAAAGTTTTCTTTGGGTCTATTTTGTCTCAGAACGAAACAAAGAGCAAAACTTTCATAAAACCTTGTCTCAAGGCGTCAGGCAGGAATTCTTAACTACTTCCATTTCTGTGAGGGAGCTTTTAGAGGCCTTAAACTCTTCAGACGTCTGGTTCCTATCACTGCCACTGTGAACAATTCTGAGTTGCCAAGTTTCTCTTGAACGAACCGTTTCAAACCTCCCTGAATGACTTTATTCAAATTTTACTCATGCAACTGTTCGGAAATTCTGAAAAATGGGTGGAATTCCCCTTTAACCTGGACTGACTGTACAGTTAAGATTGTATAACTATCAGCCTGCAGGACTTTGAGCGAGGCGCTAAAGAGGAAGTGTGCTAACTATAGTAGCTCTCCTCGGCTAAAGCGACCCGTTAAAGTTTTACAGGTGTTGACATTCAGACACAGCAGTAACTTCTCTCATAGCTTTATCTGACACGCACGTCGAACAGGTCAGCGGTTACTGACACCCCACTCTCTCTCTCTCTCTCTCACCTCTATTTTGTCCACGCTCCTGGCGCAGCCCACCACCTTCATGCCGTGCTGAACCAGCGCCTTCGCTACGGCAGCTCCGATTCCCACCGAGGCCCCCGTGACCAGAGCCACTCTGCCCTTCCAGCGCTCCATGTTTGACAGACAGTCTCCTCAGACTGCAGAGCGGACCGTGTAACGAGCACTGCTGGAGACCTTCGAGTCCATGACTGTGTCGCCGACCAATGAACGGTCGCGTCGTAATCACGTGCTTTCTGCAACCGCTGCAGACGCGTCCGTATTTTTTCCGAATATTTTTTCTTTAATGAGCACAGAATCATCAATTAGACACAAAACACAGTCCGACGGTGAACAGAGGCGCCACGCAGCACAAAATAACTCATAAAACAAGCGAATTCTCAAGTTAGATATTCCTGGCGGTGTGCCGCCTTGATCAACAGGTCAGGGAGCGTTGTGTTCAATGAGAACAGACAGTGTAAGAGATCAGTTCATCAGCTCCGCTCTCTTCTCTGTTCGAGTCACTGTAACTGAGTTCTGGCTGTGGCAGCACAAATGAACAACTGCCTACAGCAAATGTAAACGTGACCTAGGCACCTCACACATCACTCATGAAGGGGAGTGACCCAGAGTAAATCACCTCATAGTCAGTCTTGTGACACTATTTTGTCCCTCATTTCCCAAAATGTACCTTACTGCACTGTTCTTTACTCATCTTTACCGAGGGTGCCAATAATTCTGTAAGACACTTTTGAGCAAAATGACTGACAGAGTCGCACAGCAGAGCACTAAATACTGCAGCAGGCAACAGTTTAGGAACAGTGCTCTTTTCTCTCTCTGACACTTGTTTTCAAGTGTCACCTGGCATCTTGGAAGTAAGCTACAAGTGGTAGTGGTTGAAATCTTCCCCTGTGAAATGGGACCCTCAGATAAAATAATAACATTACTTCATTAAAAGACTACTAGCGGTGCTCTGTAGGCGACCCTGCCAGATAGCAGAGGAGGGTAAAGTTCAGCAACCTCGCTGCTGGTCTTTAGTTTAATTTAGGCAATCAATATCCCTTTAAAGAGGGGGGATGGAATAATTATTTATTATCACCCACCCCTAATTCTTCACTGACATGAAGCTTAAGTCAGATATTCGCCAGCTTCTTTTCAAATTTTCCTGTTCCACCTTAAATGGTGCAGCAGTTCTGACGCCTGAGGTACCAGAAAGTAACTCCCGCACCATTTAAGGTGGAACGGGAAAATTAGCCAACTAGCTACCAAGACATCAGCACACTACTAGCGATTTTTTATGCTTGTTCTGAAGAAAACGTCCATAATATATTGAACGACATTAAACTGAGATAATAGAATGGTTATCGTAATGTTTTAACAGAGAAAATACCCACATTTGTGTGTTTCTTTGGCCACTTGCGCAGCCATCTTGCCAGTTTTTCTGTTTTCTCATCGCACTCCATTTGGAGGGCCGTGTAGCCCTAACACTTCGCCCTACCCCTCTACCTCAACAACATTTGGGACACCCTACCCCTAGACATTAACGCACAAAAGCTAAGGGCTAAGTGGTAGGGTCAAGGGGTGAAATGGGATTAGGGCTGAAGGTCACAAAATACACTTTATGGTTGATAATCTTGATGCCAGACACAATCTGGCAATAAATATTGACAGAAGCTAAGCAGCAGCGAATCATGATTCAGCAGGTTAGATAGGCAGCTAGTAATTCAGTCTTCAGATAAGACTGTATAACCAGTACGTTCTGAATGCAGCATTGTACAGAAGATCTTCAGGGATATAACAAGTCTAATGGAAAACAAATCAGCAAACACTGGAATAACACATCAACACCACTGTCCTGGAGGTTAAGTGTTATTAGTTCTTGTAAATTGGTGCTTATCAATATATCTATACAGATATAAACTTTTTTACCCCTCTATTGAGTGCTGTGTCTGCTTAGAAGATCCGACACCCCTCGCCTCTTAAAGGGGAACTCCGCCGATTTTGCAAAATTGCTTAACCATTCAATGGTTTAGATGGAAACAAAATCAGAGTGGTTTGGTGTGAAATGCACCTTTCTATAGAAATTTACTCATTCAGAATTTGTTCACCATTATAGTACTAGGAACCAGATGTATGAAGCATTTAATGGCTCTAAAAGCTACATCCCGCTAAGTTATTACACACAACCGTTATAAATACATTGGTTGATACCCAAGACATTGTTTTGTGATAGTTTTGTTATAAAGTTTTGGTCTAAAATGTATTTCTAGTATAAACTATTACTCCAGGATTACTGCCGCATTCTGCACGCAACCTAACGTGCTTCTGTCGTTACTAGCCTGTAGCTACAACCGCTCAACACGGCTAACGCCAGCAGCAGCTTTTGTTTACAGTATATTTTTACAGTTTTCTTACATATTTCAAAGATGATTTTGAAAACACAAATGAGTTGCAGCTTCTTGAAGAAGAGAGCCGAAAGGTAGAGAGACGAAAGAAAGAGAAAGAAAGACTGAACCCGTCGGCGCTGAAGCAGAACAACCCAGGGCAATGGTGGTGTCAACAACAAACAACTTGCTACTCTGTTACCAGTTTATGAGGTAGGATAGCGAGGTAGATAGTTATTTTATTTTGTGGCCCACTTTAGACAGTCTGTTGTAAGCTAATGGCTAACAGGGATATTTGCACAGTGGCTAACAACGACTGATTTATTTCACTCACAAACGTTTCTTACCTTGATTCCAGTTTCTGTGGGGAAAAATACAACAGAGGGAACAGCAGTTTTCTTTAGCAGCATTTGAAGAAACCCACTTTGCATTTGATCACTAGTAGCTAAGTTAGTCTTTGTGAAATTGTTTGACGTCGGTATTTGTGCGTAGCTTCAAAACAATTAGCCATAAGTTCAGGATTTCTGGTATTTGTAACGGCACCATACTGTATTTTCTCTATTTATTTTTGCATCCTGGTACAGTGCAGTTCACCACCACTCTGACACCAGCTCCTCTGATGAATAACGTTACTCACATAAGCTCTGAGTTTTGCTGACACCGTGCAACGCAATGCTGCCTAACAAAACAGCACAAAACGCCTGCAAGGCAAAGAGGTACATGCAGGGCACTGTAAGGAAAAAATAGTACCCGAAGAAAACATTTTTTTTGTTTTTTTTATTTAGCATTATTTTGCCATTATCAGCGTGACAAAACCTTATAAGACACATGTAAGTTTACTGGTCATTTTGGACAGCAGATAAAATGGTGATTTTGTAGTGTGGACATAACAATGCCTGGTTCCTAGTACTATAATGATGAACAATTTTGACTCTGTAAATTTCTCTAGTAAGACGCATTTCACACCAAACCACTCTTACTAATTTTGTTTACTTCTAAACCATTGAATGATTAAGTAATTTTGCAAGCTCGGTGGAGTTTCCCTTTAAGCTCCTCAGACTGCAGAGCAGAGCATAAAACAAACACCGCTGGAGACCTCTGAGTCCGTGACTGTGTTGCCAACCAATGAACGACAGGGGGATGTATAAGTTCAGTTCATCAGCTCCGCTCTCTTCTCTGTTTGAGTCACTGTAACTGAGTTCTCGCTGTGGCAGCTCAAATGAACAACTGCCTACAGCAAATGTAAATGTGTCCTAAGCACCTCACACATTATTTAAATTATTTATTTACACATGTAAATCAAATATTTGATTTCTGTTACAAACCTCATATCTAGGAACAAATGCAGATATGAAATAAAAACAGATATGAACAGATGTGAACTATAAATGCATTCGCATATAACTGCAATGCGGTGTTCTGAATGATGTATGTTCTACCTGAAGTTCCTGCTCTGATTAGTCCACAATTTGCGTCCTAACACTGCAAACAAATCATTCTGTTTGCATGCACCTTATACTTAACAGGAGATGTTACATAATAATAACTGATATGGGTAAATATTCATTATTACTGTATTTTTCATATGACTGTAATGCAGAGTTTTAAATTCTGTGTGTTTCATCTGAAGCTCCTGTGCTCTGGGACAGCACTGTCTGTGGACTCAACCTCACTCTCACTACATTACAAATAAATCATTGTGTTTAATTCTGTTGGGTTTAGTATGTTTGTATGGCATGTATTAGATGACAGACAATGTATTTGCAGTCTCTGAACATATTGTGTTGTACCTGAAACTCCAGCTGTGTGTCTGGGACTGAGGTTCCTGCCAGCTGGTAGACATGTGTAGTCCAGAGATAGCTGATGTTGTCCACTGCCTTACAGACGAAATCTTCATCTCATTGGACACAGAAGATGACCGTTTGCCTCAGGGTCCAGGTGATAAAGTCTGCAAAGCCTGTTTTGCATACAGTGTTTTCCACAAATATTGGCACCACTGGTAATCATAAGCAAAATGATCTGTAAAAAATATCCGTATCATTTATCCTTTTGATCTTTCATTCTAAATATTTGCAAAAGTCTGACCTTTATTGAAGGTGTAATGATTAAAAGAAAAAAATAAATCTTGTCATGAAATAAATATTTTTCTTAACACAATCTTGTTGCCACCCCTAGAAATTCTTAAAAGCAAAATCTACATATAGATGGTCACTGGGTAAGGTTGTTTGTCCAGACTGAAAGGACACTCCTCAACCCCTATTTCTATAATATTTTCTGTATAATGAACTGTTTGTTATTAAGTTGTCAAAGACCTCAGAATGTGTACGTACCGGCAGTCAAATGAAAAGATCTGCTTTCAACCAAAAAGGGTCGGGGCATTACACAAGCGCAAAGTACCCAGATGTGTTGCTCTCAATCTACGAATTCCAATCGGGCTGTTCAGACTGTGCCATATTGCTTCATATTGTATAAGCATCGGATTTCAGTACCACATCTGTGTGTCCCAAATTAAGACTGAAAATGTCAGATTCAGTGTATTTTTTGCTGTTCACACTGCCACACAGATGACACACGAAGAAAAAGATCAGATTTGGGTCACTTTTACTTGATGTGCGAACGTAGCCAAAGTGTCTTTTGTGACATCAGCAGCGCAACAAGTGACGACAATGTCAAATCCAGACTGACTGAAGAGCTGGGATTTGAGAATAGCACTTAAGATTCATGCTTGTGCCTGAGAATTTCTACTCATACACAATGGAAATCTGCCTCACCAGCACAGCTACGTAGGGTGATCTCTCCCGATGTGGGACACATAAGCTCTAATTGGTGTAGGTCTTCCTTATACAAATGAAAGTCAATAAAACTATGTGTGAACACAAGCTGTGATGTCATACGGTCAAAATTACATCATTTATCAGTAATAGAAGCCATAGAAGACGGTAGCATAATCTTCAAACAGGAAGCACCCCTTGTGAAGACCACCTAAAGGTCAGTTACATAATGTTCAGACAAAATTAAAGAGTATAAATTTCTTATAAATGTTTATTTGTCAAAAAAAGTATTATAATATAGTGTAAACATACTCTATATTTCTTATTGCAATACATTTTTCTGTTGTCCCGCTTTAGGAAATGTGGTTTGAAAAGTGGAGCAGTATGATGTTTAATGTGGGACAAATGTGTGGTTATTTACAGAGTTTTAGTTTTCTAATGAATTATTTTAGCTATTTATGGCAAAGGGCAAATTCTATTTAATAACTGGGTTTGGCTGCATCTCTGTTAAAATGATACGAGGCTTTTTTTGTGTGCGAGGTTGTATGTATGTGTGCGTGAAAGGCACACCCTTGCCTTTTTAAAGTCAGGGTCAATGTTAAGGAAAAATGTCTGAGTTTAGAGGTTTTATTATGTGTTGTCCCAAAGTTTGATGTATTGCCTTCAAACATGCCTGTTGCGACTGCATGTGTTCCTTGTTTAGAAATAGAAAACATTTTACGGTTTAACATTTTAACTGTAGGTTTTGTAACAGCAGTAACATTGTAAAAGGTAAAATTAGGCTACTGAACATGGGATTGCACATTTAGCTTTGAGTGTTACTGACCTTTTTTTTTATTACTTGAATTAAGGTGATTTAGGCTTTTTATCACAGACTGTTCAGTGTTTTCCCACATTTTGGACAGAACTGTCCCACAGTAGGAAATGCAGACTCCCTGAACGCAGCCTAGGTTAAAAGCTTGTGTCCGATTCCAGAAATTTGACTCCTCATGGAATTGATTCCTAGCCCTAGCTGTGTCTGAATATTCAGAATCTACAATATGCTTTCTTTTTATATAATTATATATTTTTGGAGGAAAATGAAAGCACTTTTTTCAGCCCACGTTATATAAAATTAATGATTCACTGACTTCATGATGTTTGTTGGCACAGATGTAGGATGCTGGTCATGCTGTTCTGGAATTCTGGTATCCAAATTCTCCAACTGACTCCAATTCCGACTGATGGATGGAGTCGATTTTACACGAACATTTCCTTGATTCTCAATTCCAAAAACTAAGATATAAGACAAAAGAGAAATCAAAGGTACAATGTTAATTAAGCTCATCCATTAAGATTTATATTAAGGGATCTTGACATAACATACACTGCCTCACAAACGTTTTGCATCAGTTGTCATTAAAAACTGTTTAAACTTATACAGTATTGATTGAAATACTATAAACTAGACACCAACATTTACCCTGATAGTTTATTCACAACTTTAAGTGTTTTGGGAACAACAAGAATTTATGACTTGGTAAAAAAAAATAGCAAATGTTACTAAATAATGTGTAATTGTTTATTTCTGGTCATTTCTTGTCAAAGATAACTAATAATAGCTGATTGTTTAGCAAACTTTGATCATCGCTTTTCAAATATGAGGAATATGCATAGGAGGCAAATAAGAAGGAATATTCAGGATATTCATTTTATTATAAGGTCAGTCTTGATGTGATACATTCTCAATTATTCTGGATGCATTTACTGCTGAAAACCCCTCACAAATTGTTTGAAACCTGAAGAATATTAGCATTATATAGAATAATTTTATACATCTGTACATGGTGATAAAATCAGTTGTTCCTCACAGACACAAATTATCAGTTGAATTACATGACTTATTAAATCTTAAAGGGGAACTCCACCTATTTTTCAAAATGTTTGCATAATTCAGTTGTTACGATGTAAACAAAGTCATTCAGAGTGGTTTGATGTGGAATGCTCACTGTAGAGAAACTTGCAGACGCTGATTTCTTTACAGTGGTGGTGATAGGAACCAGGGGTCACAATATCTACAACACAAATATAGCCAGTTTATTTACTATCCAAAACCACCAGTGAACCTACATGTGTCTCCCCAGTTTTATATGTAATGTTGATGATGGTAAAAGGTGTTAAATCTGAAAAAATAAAGGGTTTTGGAGACTATTTTGCCTTAGAACACCCTGTGTGTACCCCTCCACCAATAAGTGGATTAACAAGACGTTTTAGGCCAAAACTTCAATCAACAAACTGCTATAAACAATGTCTTAGGCTTTAGGCAGCATATTCAGAACCATTTAGTGAAGAAAAAAAGACTCGGCAAGTTTCTCTAGAACAGAGCATTTCACACCAAACCACTCTGAATGACTTTGTTTACATCTTATCCACTTAATTATGTAGAAATTTTGAAAACTTGGAGGAGTTCCCCTTTAACAAGACTTAGCTGAATAACGCTAATCTGTGGTGATTCTCCTCTCTTACCTCCTTCTGTTGGGTAGATGTTTCAGCGCTGTCAAGGTTATTTGATTGTTTGTAAGCCGCTTTTGTTGTTTACTTTGCTTTCCACTTTGTCCAAAGTAAAATACGGCTGTGCTGTCGATGTAACGATCGATGTAATCGATGCAGGTGTTACATTTTTTTCATGCGCGTTGTCTATGGTGGCGGTGATGCGCGCGCGCGCGTGCAGCAGAAAAACCTGAGCGTCACCGTGTGGACTCAACTCCAAAGAGTCGACTGTCGAGTCCCAAATGCCTGATATCGGAGAATCGACTCTTTTGGAATCGACTCTCAGCCCTAGTTGTGTCTAAGAATGCTGAACCTGTAACCGTCGTTCTGTCAGAGAACTTGTAGAGAGGAGAATTACTCTGTAATGTCTTCTGGGTTTCTCAAACGCTAGAGGGCGCTCCCGAGCGAGTCCAAAATGAATAGGTTAAGATGGAGCGTTTCCCCGCGACCCAGAAGGATAAGCGGTTTAGATGATGTGCGTGTGGTGTGTGGAGCATTTGAGCAAAATCATAATTTGTAAATACTTATGCGTTTTTTATACTGAAGAATGATTTCAATTCCTGAGCACAGAACACTATAAAACATTTTAACACTGCTGTTATATTTTTAAGAGCTTTTAAACTCGAGTTATAAGAGTGTAAAACGGCGCCTCCTGTACATTCATGACGTCAGTGAGTGCGAACAGCCAATGAGCTGCCGCCAATCAATCAGCGCTCAGTAGCAGTAATACTAGTGTCCTGCTGCCCTATTTTAACTTTTCCTTTTTAGCTGTTTAGCTTCCTTCACCCACGTTCATTGGGGGCTTGCTTGTGAGCACAGTCATGTTTTATATATAATGGGGGAAACAGGAGGCCAGGCTCCTAATTAACTGGATATATATACACACACACACACACACACACACACACACACACACATATATATATATATATATATATATACACATATACATATATATATATATACTTGGAAAATTGTCTGGTTCCATTGACTTTACATGTTGATATTAAGTGTAAAGTATGTTTTTCTTTCTACTGCAAAGTTATCATTTTGGAGATACGATGTTTTGTTGCTGCTGGTTATACCAATTATTTTCTAAGTCTTGCAAAAAGACAAAAACAGAGAATTATAACATTTAGAATATTTTAATGTTTTTCATCCTTTCCATTTCACCAACACTACTACATTCTAAATATGTAAAGAGAGGACAGCATAAGCATAAAGCATAAATATGTGAATCCCAGTGTGAAAAAACAAATAAGACCAAAGAAAAAAAACTGAATTACTACAAATATATTACTAAAAAGACAAAATACTAAAAGCATTACTTCTGATGTGGAGAAAAGTCATGGTCATGCATTTTTTCATATATATATATTTACATATATGACATACATTTTAAATACATTATTTCATTCCAAAATGCATTCCAGACACTAAACAAAGTACATAAGAAAATTGGCCACTGTGTTTGATAAATACATTTTACATGTTTTTCTTTTCCGTATGGGTTGAAGCACATGCAATAGACCTATTTACCGTAACAAAGAGTAAGGGTTCTGTGTTTTACAGCGTATTGAAATTCAAAATAAAAGCCATGTAATTTTGAGCACTAAAAGACTGTAACTTCTTTCATTCTAACAGAGTCAAAAAGGTGATGAGAACGGTATTGACAACTAATATGGCGCTGACAGATGCAACATGACTGCTAGAATAGTAGACCGGTCGATCATTCAGTGGCTGCACTGGGCGAAATGTTCTCACCATAGTCATCCCATTTTCAAACTGGAGCTCAGAGAATGCAGACAGCTGAGAAACATGGAACAAAAATGGGACAGTATAAGCACGACTGGGGGCAGTTTTATATGAATTTAACAGAAAATTTTAATAAAAACAAAAATGCCTGGGAACTTGACTAAGAAGACAAAGAGAAAAATCTCCTGGTCCTTAAAAGGCCCATATCATGGAAACACATTTTTCTTTCTGAATAAAATAGTTGGATACAGTACGTAAACATTCTCTCCTCAGTCCATACAGTCCATCTATGAAAATCATGCTGCAAAAACACTTTACATATACTCAATGATTCAGCTTTCAGCCGTTTGGCTCCACCCTTTCAAAAAGTTATAGACACACTACAGGGCAGCCAATCAGAACAAACGTCACATACATCAGTCTTCAAATCGGAGTAACAGAAAGGTTGGAAAATGGTCATGAAAAAATGAATTATGACTGTTCTGGTTACATAAAACCACACAAACATCATTAGTGGACCCCAGAGGAAAACCTAAATGTAAGAAAAATGCAGGATATGGGCCACTCTAGATTTGTAACAAGCACTTTTAGGGTATAAACAGAAATGGAAATGCAATTAAGTAAACATACAAGTACTCAGTTTTAATAATGCTTGAGTGCAATTTTTTCAAAATAATACGTCATATAAAACCCCTAGGTTAGTGATTCTCAGTCCCAGGCTTAGGGACCCAATTCACTGCCTCATTTTGCTCCAGAAGGGGGTTGATATGAAGCTGATGAGTTGAATGAGGAAGTGTTGAAGCACTATAAACATGCAGAGCAGTGCATCTTAATCCAGTACTAGAAGCACTGAGAACCACTGGACTATGTTCTGAATTCAGTCAGAGGGGCCTCAATTTGAAATTTTTGGTCTATTCTAACAACAAACTCCAAAACACGCAGCCCTACAAGCCTTTGGAGGTTTGGAATAGATCACATTGTCTGCTGATTGCCTGAGGAGCATCCACCATAACTTACCTGTGACTTGCTGAGCAGAATGGTGTTTTGAAATACTGTCCAAATGACTGACTCTGAGCAGTTGGGTGTAGTGAGGGAGCCCTTGTAGCGGAAGTAGTTTTTCAACTCATTTTGGGAAGGGATAAGCAGGTCCAAAGACAGGGGCCCAACGGCTAAACTGCTGCCTGGAAATGAAAGCAGTCAGCTGAACTGTTTTCTACATTTTTATTGTAATTGATTTATTTTTTACTAAAAATAAAACTCAAAGCATTTATGTTTTGACCTTCAGTTTTATATGGTGTGCCATAAAACATTATACAGGAATGTGACAATGGTTGAAGCAATAAATATGTGAAATTTACCAGGGTGTGTAATATTTGCAAGCGCGTCTATGATGGAATCATATCTTTTGGTTGAGCTTCTGACTTCCTGTTAGGTAAGAAAGTACATTTGTGAACAGAGTCTGTTGACTTATTATATATTACATTATTTAGTAACCTAAAAGGGGGGTTCCTTTCAAAATGTCTGCATAATTCAGTCTCTGAGATGTCATTCAGAGTGGTTTGATGAAATGATTCATCTTTACAGTGGTAGTGTTAGGAACCAGAGGTTCTCAAATAGAGCCATTATATATACTATCCAAAATGAACCTACATGTGTCTTTTTATATGTAATGTTATTAATAAATAAAATTAATAAATAAAATGGTAAATCCAAAATAATATATTTTCTTTTCTGAACTACTTTACAATGCCCTGCACATACCTCTCTGAAGGTATTTAAAAATACGTTTTAGGCCAAAACCAATGTCTCGGGCATCAGGCAACATATAAATAAGAATTTTATGTCACATCTTGCTGTGATGTAGCTTTCACAAGTGTTAAAACTCTTCAGATGTCTGGTTCCCATCACCACCACTGTGAAACAATTCTGACCGGGTAAGTTTCTCTAGAATTTCACATCAAACCACTCGAGTTAACTTTGTCTACATCTTAACCTTTGAATTACACAGACTGTTTGAAGAATTTGCAGAATTTCCACAGCATTTTATCAATCAAATTAGATGATTGTTCTGACCTCATACAAAAATCCAAGAACTGCCACTCCAGCTGGGTCTGTAACAGCTTCTTGTAAGGAGCTGTACATTTCCTTTATGTGAACAATGTGCATCTAAGGAGATAAAAGGCTTGTATTAATCAATATAACACACAAAGAATAATAACCAAAATACTGTAATGGCTTAACATGGAATTGCAGACATTTATCCAATGATACCTCCATAGGATACTGCTCTCCATCAATAGTGTGCTCTGATCCAGGCCCACCGTCCTTGCCCCAGTGGAAATGGAGCTCCACTGCTTTGTAAGTTGCCCCTAGATCTCCGCCACTAATCTTTGCAGTGCCTGACAGGTTGAGCTTGACTGAAGATGAGAAAATGTGACAAACTGACTTATGACAAATGTATAAATTGCAATGTTGGACAAAGTACACATCTACTGTACCTAAAGATACACTAAGTAAAGCCCAAAGGCATCATAAGATAGGGGTCCTAAGCATGCAGGTATACTATTAGAAATAAAGGTGCTGTGCAGGTACATTTTTCATTCATCAAAGGTACAACATTGGTTTTAAGGTTTAATTGTGTATCTTAAATAAGTTTATCCCAGGTGAAAAGTGCATATTTGCACCTTTTCATAACCTAAAATTGTAAAATAGAACAGTAAAATAAAAACGGGGTGTGTGGAGTCAATACAACATAGAAAATATCATTTCAATGCATTATGGTACAATCATGTTCCCTGACTAAGGGTACTGAGATGTACCCTTGCGGGTACCACCCCACAGACAGGAGGGGTACTGCCCCAGTGACAGTTTTGTACCTTTTTTTCTGAGAGTGTAAAATTAGGAGGAGTTTTTTGGAGGAAGCTCAACTTAAATTGTATTGTTGACCTGACTGATGACCTGATGCAGAGTTAGGAAAACTTTTGACTCACCCAAGTTACATCAGTTAATGCAGTCACCTCACAATTTTCAGTTGGCCTGTCTTTTTACAGTGAAACTGCCTACAACTTGTAATCATGATCACAATGTACTCTGCATTTTACTAGCCCAGTAAGGTTGAAATATGCAAACAGCTGATCTTCAGCTTTGTCTAAACACACCTGTGTGGCCGTTGTTTGTGATAATGCTATGGAACGCTTCTTGGTAGCCTTGAAATCCAAGTGGTGTGAGGGTACTGTTAACTGCAACCTTCTTTGTTACAATATTAATAGGTGACTGGCTTGTTCCATTACAGGATGCTGATACTTCCGTCCATTGATTCGGTTCTACAGAACACATAATCATTAGATTAACTGTGTAATATCATTTCATTTCTAAAATCTTTGAAATGTTTTGATATTAAATAAAAGAACACAACTTACCGTTGCATTTGTGGTCACAGGAGAATTGGGACTCATAGCACCAATCTAAAAGAGAAATTCATGTTTATGGCTTGAAAGACATCAGTTTTAGCCACTCCACTTTATTTGATCACTCTATTTGTTGTCTGTCTCTTGAGGGATGTCAAACCAAACGATCCAAAGTTCTCTGACAATGACCTTACATGGAATCAAACTACCTTTATAGAATAAAACAAGAAACTATACAAAAATAGAACATACAGTGATGGATCTTCGACAAAGGAGTAATGGAATGCTTTGTAGGACCACTGTAATGGGGCATCTGTTGGCTTCTGAACGCTTTGTCTGTGAATAGTTGGTGCTCAAGGGCAGAAGTAGGCATTTTGTTAGCTTTTGCTCAAGTCTGTGGGCCACTGGTGGCATACCACTTCACAGTTCTTTGAAAAAGTGTGATCCAGCTGCTTAATTGATGGCGATCGATTCAGAAGACTTGTACTTACTTTCTGCAAAAAGGTGTGAGATCAGTGGACAACAGCATCTTGAGTCAAATTTAAGTTCAGATTCTTCTCACTTGAGTCTTTATCAGTGTGAAAGGTCTGGTTATGGAGGAAGATCTTGGTAAGGAGTGGCTTAAAACCACAAGAGAGAACTAGCAATTGCCTTGTGGTCCCACCACCCAACACTTCTGCTGTTCGGCTGTTTGTGAAATGGCAACTTTAACGCAACTTCTTGGAAACAAGAAGCTAAAATTCCAGTTTTGTCTTCCTAAAGAAAGACTCTCACTGTTTAACTTTCAAGAAATGAACATGCTGATCGTAATTGTAGCAGCACTGAAGGCCATATTTCGCAAGCAGCATCATTGGGGCCCCTGATCAAACTAACACCTTTATAGACTTAAAGCGCCTCTTTATAGTAACAAAGTGCAGGAGTCATGCGCACAGTGGTTTGTGGTTTGCTGTCCGCTGTGTAACCTGCATGAACCGTTTCAGTCACATACCAGGCATGTCAAAGCAATATTTTCAAAGACATAACTCCAAAAGTGAAAATGGTCAACCAGGGCTGTGTCTGTTGTCTTCTCCTTTTGGATAGCCTTGACTTTTAGCTTATATTGTCTGGCTAACTGACAAGTCCTGAAAGTGAAATATCCTCTTAGCTTATGTTATAAGGCATTCTTACAAACCGTGAAGCACCAACTCACTTTTCATTACTTTCATTACTCACATTTCTTGACAGTGGTGGTGATAGGAACCAGGGGTCATTGTTCAAAAGTTCACTACCCGTATTTACATTTTTTGTTATTTTATTTCATTTTTTGTTATGCAAAATGCAGACATTTTGAAAAATCAGTGGACATCCCCTCTAAGCAGTCAAAATAAAGCAGGAATTAGCTCAAAAGGCACTGGTGCAAGAAGACAATAACTGGTGTCTGAAATTAAGATGACTGGTTAAAAAAAAATGTCATCACATACCTGCACACACAGCAATCCTCAAGATAGAAGCAAAAAGAGCAAATAAGTAAAAAGCAAACATCCTTATTTGGCTGCAGTGACCAGAGAGCTCCAACTAGTTAATCACTACTTTACAGTGATGAGTAGTGAGGTGGCCTTTTATGCTATGACACAGTGTTATCTGATGACACATATCAATAACTCCTCCTTTCTGTTGTACTCACCAAAGGCAATAGAGCCCATTCCCTGATAAGCATGAAAAGTTTGCTTGCATAAGGATGAACCCTGAATATACCGGGCACCATAAAAAATACCAGGTATTGCGACAATATATTTCATAATCGGGACATTTTTATTTATATGGGGAATGGAAGAAACTACTGAAGCTATAAAGAGGTGACTGAAATCAGACGTGATGTTTGCACAGACTGACATTTTTAACATCTTGCTAGGCTGCAATGGTGCTCATATTTTGTTATCTACTTATTGCATTAAGGCAGTGATTAAAATGCAGTAGTGGCATTATTGCTAACAAGAATGCAGTGTTATCATTACAAGGAAAAAAAACTATGTAATTCTGCAGTAACAGGGTTTATGAATAAGCTATCACTTTGGGAGCTCAAGGACACCTTCCTATCTGTATTTAGCCTTGATGATCTCTTAGATTAGACCATCTTATCCAAAAGCACACAACCACCCGCAGTTCACTTATAAAACAAAGTGCCAATATATCACCCTTTTCCCCCAGTTCCTGCTCATCCATCACCATAAGTGGCTGTGAATAATGGACCAACTGAACATTTTCTCATAAGCCATCGTTCAAAGGTTTGGTGTCAGTTCCCGTATGAACATTTTTTGTTATTTTATAAACAGTAATAACTTCTACAATGTGGATTTAAGTTTGAATCACTAAAAATGATTTTTTAGATGTTTTATTTAATCTGTGTATGGGGCTGTGTAGCTGCAAACTAGTCAGAGTGCCCATGCTAACCCCATGTCCACTGTCATAAGCGCTTATAATGGGCACATGAGTGTCAGAACTGGGCCTTGGAGCAATGGAAGAAGGTCGCCTGCTCATATAAGTCCAATTTTCTATTATATTATGTGGATGGCAAGGTACATCTGAGGAGGAGGAGGATGGGTTTTGAGCCTTGGCTCTTCTCAAGGTTTCTCCCTATTGCTCTTAGGGATTTTTCCTTGCCACTGTCGTCATTAACTTGCTCATAGGGACTTATACTCAGATTTTCTGTAAAGCTGCTTTGTGACAATGCCTGTTGTAAAAAGCACTATATAATTAAACTTTGACTTGATGTAAGAGCTGTTTACCTGGGGAAGTGATGGCATCGGGATACACTGTGAGAAGAAGACAAGCTGGTGCAGGGAGTGTGATGCACTGGGCCATGTTCTGCTGGGAAATCTTTGTCCAGGCATTTACATGGAGGTCAATATGACATTCTTCTCCTTCCTAAACGTTGTTGCGTACCAGGTACACACCTTCATGGCAGTGGTATTCCCCGATGGCAGTGGCCTCTTTCAGCACGATAATAATGCACCCTGCTACACTGCACACACAGTTCAGGAATGGTTTGAGGAACATGATAAAGGTGTTGCCCCGGCCTCCAAATTCCTCAGAACTCAGGCTGGTCGAGCATCTGTGGGATGTGCTGATTGTCCAATCCATGGAGGTGCCACCTCACAACATACATGTCTTAAAGGATCTGCTGCCAGATAAGATAAGATAAGATTCTTTATGGTCACAGAGTACAACAAAGTTGGGCAGCAATCCTAACTGTGCATTAACAGAGAAACATTAAACTAGGGATAAAAGAAAAATATAAGCTAATATAAAATGCAAGATATTAAAAATGAAAAGACTTTGTAACTTAAAATTATATAGTTTCAAATTACAAAAAAAAATAAATAAATAAAAAAGGGTGAATATAAAAGAATGTAGCAGCTATGATATTCCATATGAGGGTATTGCACATTTATGGATGATGCTGATTCTTTTTATAAATAGTGCAGTTTTATTAATAAATATAAAAGTGCCAAAGAATGTAAACATCTTTTAATATTCTTTAAGTATAATTTTCATAGATGTGGATAAATGCTCAGTTTCTGTGTTGTTAGTACCTGGACAATGTCAGTGTTGGGCAGTGTTCAGTTCTCTTACTGCACTGGGGTAGAAGCTGTTCTTAAGTCTGTTTGTCCATGATGTGATGGACTTGTAGCGTCTGCCCTAAGGGGAACAGGATGCGATGGGTCTTTTAGTATGTTAGCTACCCTGCTGAGGCAGCAGGACCTTATAATATATAAAAGATATCTTATAATTATCTATTTGCATTCATTTCTTGTCAAATTATCAGCCTTGAAGAGCCCATATCCCACAATATCTGTATTATTTTATTTTATTATTTTATTTTATTTTTTACTGAGGTCCATTTATGACATTTGTGTGGTTTCATATACCAAAATCAGTCATCAACAAACTTCTCTTTGTCCCTTAGAATTAAACAGGCCTGTTCATACTGATATATGTAAATGAGCCCTGCATCATTCAGAAAGAAGTTGAAGTCCTTATAGGTTTAATATATGTGGGGCTAAACTAGGCCGAGAAGGTGGTTATATGTAAATGTAATGGTCTGCATGACAGCACAAAAACAGTGAGGTTTGTTGTAGCTTAGTTTCCATTTATGGACAGTATGGACTGGAGAGTGAACATTACACATTGAAAGTTTAAGAATGCTCACATACTACATCATCAAAACTTCAGTTTCCTTTAAGATTATGATCAGTTAATATGAAGCAGTCAAGCTAAATTCAGACTTCTCAGTCATTAAGTTAAGAGACTTGTGTATTGTAGTCATGTTAGCAAAGTAAAACAATGTACAGTGTTAAGACATTTTTACAAGTGAGAAGACACTGATCTGCTGATTTAAATAGCAAGTTGTTAGATTAAAAGTTTGTGCAGCATCAACTTTTAACATTTACAGTTCTACATGTGAGAAGTTGCCCCTGCCAGAATCTGACATCAACTTTTGACAGTATCAACTTTGAACAGTTATTTCTAGTCGAGACCAAACTCCACTTGAACGGGGGCGGAGAATATAAACCTGAAACTGAAAGCCAAATTAATGTTTCAAAAACAAGTTTGAAATCACTGGTAAAATCTGACAGAAATCACATCAATATTCTGTAGTGTTTGGCTCCAATAATGAATGTGTTTTTGTTGGCCTGTTCTGGCCTCCTCACATGCACAGATCTCCACAAGGAGCCAACTGGCTCTTTTTATTGAAGGGTGTGATTTTCCCCATAAACAGATGCTATGCTAAGCATTATGAGCTTTCACATTCATTTTTCAACAAGTGAACCGTCTCCTGTTTTGTAATATCTCTGCATCTGTTAACAGGAGAGCGAACGGCAATGTAACATCACACATGAAAGAAATTATATTTCTGTTACTGACTGACTCTTTTTTATTAATGTTAACAGGCTTTCTGTGGGCTAACTGGGTTAAGTTGGTGTATAGCTAAGCTAACAGGCTCCAGTAATATTCAGAGAGAGAGAGTTAGGGTTTAAATCTTTACTGAAGCAGTCAACATCCAGAGTAATTAAGCAATATTCAAAGTTATAACTTCAAATGTCTATTTAATGTAGAAAGTTGCTATGAAATATAAATTTAAACCACTATTAGCTTGAAGCCAACACAACATTGAAATCCCCAGTATCAGGCTAGCAGAACTTATCATTAGCTTAGCGCTGGCAAAACAAGTAAAGAAAGCCTACCTACCAGAGGTGGGTAGAGTCGCTTAAATCAACACTCAAGTAAACGTATTGATGACTAAAATAGTAACATGAGTAAAAGTAAAAGTAAAAGTAAAGCAGTGGAACTTCTTAGAACATCCAGCAACTGTCAGCACAGGAAGTGCTGTATTTTCCTCTGGCCAAAAATAAAATGCTTAAACTCCAAAGTCAGATATGTGACCGATCACAAAACAGTTCAGATGTTGTCAACAATAAAACAGAATGAAATTAAACAAAAAAAAAGGAATTATTAACAAAATATGAATATTTAAAATGTAACTGAGTAAAACTGAGATTCCTTTACTCACTAATACACTTGAGTAGAAGTAAAAGTATTACAATTTGAAAAGACTCAGCAGAGTACAAATCCATTAATATCCTACTTGAGTGCATGTACTTGAGTAAATGTAATTAGTTACTACCAACCTCTGCTACTTACAGGCAGCTTTCTGCATTGAACATTAAGTGTAGTGACATGCTTGGTTCACATGCTCATGATTTCGTGACTATATCTGGCTCCCAGTGCTAACAAATGTCTACTTAAATGGGGAGAGACATATAGATCTGTGTGAGCTCTCCAACATGTCTACTGCGACAGCCAGTGAAAGCAGTGGTCAACAGCGTACAAAATGAACACCCAGACAATGGCCTTTACTTCACAGAGGAGTAGACAACAGGTAAAACACATCATACAAAGACAAAAAAATAATAATAAGGTGTAATCTTTTTATATTCTTCACAGTTGTCTTTCAATGAGCACAGGGAAGTACATTTAACAGGAAAGATAGCACAATATCTCCTTTAAAACCTGTGATGTTGATCTAGTATATTAGAATCATTTCACATTGTCAGCGACCAAACCGGTTCTATATTATTAATACAGTGTTGCCAAATGTGTGAATGGTAGTGCACATCCACCTGCTTCAGACCCATCTGCAGGTCCATGCCACTAAGAGGCAGCACTGAGCACTACCACTGACATGCATGTATTCCCTTTACAGTGAGCAGATGATATGGGTAGGGGAGAGTGGAGCTCAACCTAACAACCTGGTTTTGGCTTGATAATTTTAGAAGTATTTGATCAGGATTAATATTTCTTATACAAGCAACCTACCTACCAATTCCACCAGCAAACTTTACAACTAATCCCATATATGTGGTTACTTGTAACAGATGGAGGTACTAGTTTTAGCAGTTGCATGAAAGTCTGGTAACTCAATGAAAGACAATTAATTTACTACAGTTCTGTGTTGATGAGCTTTCCAACCCCAATATATAAAATGTATATTAATCAGAATATCACTGTTGTCGGAAAAAAACCTTGTATCTCCATTTTTGACGTTTTCCACTTTTTAACATAATTTGAAAATGCCTGTTTCCCTTTACATTGTGTGTAAATTTCATTATGCATGGACTAAACAAATGCCCCAAAATGACTTGGAAAAAAATCTGGTTCCATTCACTTACATTAAACGTAAAGAAGGTTTTTTCCTTCTCTTGAAAAGTTACCATTTTGGAGATGTTTTGGAGAGGTTTTCTTCCGACAACAGCGATATCTTTGTGAAAAGAGAGTGCGTCAAACTTGGCAAATTTATTTTTGACCACAATTTAGAAGACATCAGCGCAATAAAACTGAAATATATTTTGTTTACATGACGTATAGTTGTATGCAAAACTTTGGTCTGTTGATTATCTAAGTGAAAATAAGTTAACACATCCACAACAGACAATACAATTAAATATAGCAGTTTTCTGCCAATTTTAGTGCACAGTTTCTATTTATTTGTTGAGTTTGATGTACCAGAAAAAATAAAACAAAACACAAAATGTGTAACTTTTGTACAACCCACATTTTCTGTTGTATTTTTCCCCAGTATGCTAATTTCAGCCAATAATCTGTAATGGTGTATTAAAATGTGCAGAAGTGTGTTCTCTGTAGAGGATGTGTTCACTTATTTCCACTTGAACAATGTTCAACGTCATTCGACCAGGGGCGCCCAAACTTTTGCATACAATTGTATATAGTGCGTTTTTGATGAATTTGTGCTTTAAATCTTTCAGATAACTGTGTTGAATTTATTCAGGGGATATGGACTTCCCTCACTGTTTAATTCATTAGGCTTACTTGTCAAAACTAACCCCGCCATATGGGGGCTGTACTTTAGATTGGCTAGCTCTTACTAGCCACTTTTACATGTAGCCTGATAATCCATTAATAAAACTAATAGCTCGATTGGAATAAAACACGTCTGTATAGTCTACTAGACCAGTCCGACTGAGGTACTAGTCCGACCAGACTAGTCCAACTGGTCTAGTCCATGTGTATACATGGTACTATTCCGACTAGACTATTCCAACTAGACCAGTCCAACTAGACTAGTACTATTGAGGCCATTCGGAATGCAATTTCTATTCTATTGAATGAGGTGGGTAAACATAAATGATCCGTTAAATAGAAGAATAATAACCACGTAAACGTCTGTATCCGATCACATTCCCAATCGTAAAGTTAAAGTACGTTCCGCGCATGTGCGTCACGTCATAGCAAAAGTTTATAAGGTTCAACATGGCAGGAGCAAAAAATGGTCTGCAGAGGAGACAAAGTTTATGCTCTGATCTTTAAAAGACAGTGGTGTGACAGGAGTCTGACATCATTTAAAGTAATTAAAAACTTAAGCATGCCCGCTGAAAACTAAGGTAACGTCTACACTATGTGGCACTCTACGCTGCTACGAGAGTACGAGATGACTAAAAGCACATTCTACTTGAACCTGCTTAACTACATTAAATATCCATGTTACGTTAGTTTGTGCCCCGCTTTCCCCTACTCTCCCTGGTAGACAACACACTCATTACTCATAGCCACTTAATTATAGATTAGATATAGAACTGTGACACACTCCTGCTGCTGTGTTGGAAGACCACCACACCCTTGACAATCAAATTCTGAACAGAACCCAACAAAATATGTTATATAATAAGTATATTACAGCGTTCTGTTTCGTATGTGAGACGTGCCAACAACATTAACATTTCCTTTTTAAAAGGGGAATATTTGGCCACATTCAGAAACAAATGATGGAAATGAGTTCCTAAATGGTTCCTGGATTGGATTTACAGTTCTAGAAAAAAACTTTCACTGGTATAGAACCTTTTCATCATGAGGAGGTTATCAACTTTAAAATAGGTTCTTTATACTCAATCAATCTCAAACTCATCCATTGAAAGGCTCTTTAGGAGACCAAAAGTGTTTGTTCCATGATCTTACTCCAAAGGACCCTATATTGCACCTTTCTTTTAATGTGTTTGTGCGGAGTAAAATATATGCACATTATTTTATTATATTTTATTTTCCCTTCTGAACTCCATAGTCTCCTATGTTAAGGCCTCTCAAAGGTAAAACAAGTACAGTCTTCAGACAATTGAATCAGTTACCGCTTCAATTAGGGATAATTGAATTAACCCTAATCTTCAACATGCCTGGATTATACCCACCTTTTCCTGTTGATTGTTGCTGTAAAGGACACTGGCTATGCAGTGGTAAGTACTTATTTTTAGAGATGATCCCATATGGCACATAAATAGGTCTATGATGAAAGCCCAACCCTTTCTAGTGCCTCTATAAAATGAGCCTGCAACAAAATGCCTTGGTTATATAGTCCTGCTAGACAGTTACTGTATCCATGATAAAGAGCTGATTGCAGAACCATCCACACTGTAGGCCTTTTCACTGAGTACTTTATGTGTTTGTTTGTTGCTGGGAAATATGGTCTTAAAAAAGTGCCAAAAAGGTCCCTTTGGAAATTGATGCCATAGAAGAACCACTTTGGGTTCCCCAAAAACCCTTCCAATGGATGGTGCTTTGAAGGATTATTTTTACGAACGAGACATGCAAGCATGAGGTACAGCTTTTGTGGTTGGCCATGGGCCAAAAATACAAAACAGTAAGCAAATAAAGATGGCAGGTAGACATTATACTATATTTGGTTACTGCATTATTAAAAATACAATTTAAAAAAAGAAAACAAGAACTTAGTGATATATGTAAAGTTTAAAGTATTAAAAACAACATTTGTTCTCTCATTAGATGAGAGGGAGGGGTTAGGTTACCTTTCTGGCAGGCCAAATCAAACGTCCCCACATGGCCAACTTTGGCCTGAAGACTACACTTAGGGCAGCCTGTACCAATTAAGAGCTCAAAACAATTAAGAGCTCAGTTTTTTAAGATTGTAATGAAGCTCTACCATCATATAAGATCTGAAGAGCGGTTCATAATTCAGATCTGCAGCCTACTTTCATCAGCAAGACTTTCTGCCAGGGCCAAAGACAATTTTATCTCATTCTGCCCTGGAGTGACCAATACACTCGGCCCAGTGTTCAAGCAAAAGTTTTAAGTTTACATTGTTTGTATGTCTGTCTGTCGATTTGTCTGTATATGTGTGTGTGTGTGTGTGGCTGTGTCTCTCTCTAACTACATACACGCTTCCTTTTCTGCTTGGCGACTTTGACTTTGAGGTTTGGGTTGTCTAGACAACCAGGCATTTGCGGACAAAGTCATGATACTGTGGCGAGAGTACTATCTACCGTTCATCAGAAATACTAAGCAAAAGCGAAGATAAACATTTCTGGTTTCTGACCTGCCTGAAACTGTGAATGGAAAAAAATTGCATGTAGTCAATGTAGTCACGCTCAGTGCATCAAGCAAGCACTGTTCTGAACAAATCCTGAGATGTAAGTCGACTGTGGTCTATTACAGGAATAGCCAACAATGAAGAAAAGTCAGCAGCTACCAGTTAGCATTATGGAAGTAGGATCATTCTAACTGGTGGCTACTAGCTTTCATTCATTCTTTGCCATGTTAGCATGTTTGGCAGAGTTGTCCTTTTAACTTTTATTCACATATTCAGCAACTACAACCCCATTTCCAAAAAAGTTGGGACGATGTGCAAAATGTAAATAAAAACAAATTGCAATGATGTGCAAATGATTTAAACCCTATATTTCATTGAAAATAGTACAAAGACAACATATCACAGATTTAAACTGAGAAATTGTATTGTTTTTTGTGAAAATATATGCCTATTTTGAATTTGATGCCAACAACATGTTCCAATAAAGTTGGGACAGGGGCAACAAAAGGCTGGTAAAGTTGTGTAAACTGGCTTCCCTGCAGTCCAGACCTGTCACCCTGACAGACCTGATAACATTTGGCGCATTATGAAATGAAAAATATGACAAAGAAGACCCTGAACTGTTGAGAAGCTGAAATCCTATATCAAACAAGAACAAGAAAACATTTCGCTTCCAAAACTACAGTCGGTCTGCTCAGTTCCCAAATGCTTACAGAGTGTTGTTAAAAGAAAAGGTGATGAAACACAGTAGTAAACATGGCCCCCGGCCCAAAATAGGCATATTATTGTCAAAAAACAATACATTTTTCAGTTTCACCATTTAATATGTTGTCTTTGTTGTATTTTCCTTTAAACATATGGCTTACCTGATTTGCATATCATTGCATTCTAATTTTATTTGCATTCTGCACAGCGTCCCAACTTTTTTGGAAATGGGGTTGTACTGTGAATCCTCTAATTACTATGAACACTATATGTCCAAAAGTTTGTAGACTCTTGCACATTCAATGTTTCTTCTGAAATCAAGGGTTTAATAGTGTTTATCCCCCATTTGCTGCAGCTACAGCTTCTACTCTTCTGTGAAGACTTTACACTAGATGTTAGAACATTTCTGATTTGATTGCATTCAGCCACAAGAGCATTAGTGCAGTCAGGTCCGGACGTTGGATGACCAGTTCTGGATCACAAACGCCACTCCAACTCATTCCAAAGGTATCCGACGGCGCTCCCATCACTCCACAGGACAGTGCTAACAGTGCTAAGGGGGTTTTGTTCACCTTTAGTCAGGCAGTGCTTTCTATAAAGTTTATAGAAACTGTATCAGCAATGGGTGCACCTTAAAGTACACAATATCGCCAAAAGTATGTCAACAGCTGACCATCACACCTATATGAGCTAGAGTTGCCCCTTTTTGTAGCTATAATAGCCTCCACTCTTCTGGAAAGGCTTTCCTGGCTGGCTCGCAATCGATGTTCCAATTCATCCCAAATATGTTCAATGAGGTTGAGGTTAGGTCTCTGTGCAGGCCAGTGGAGTTCCTCCACACCAAATTCATTAAAGTATGTTTTTATCTTTAACAAACTCAGGTCAAACCATGTCCATGTTTATGGACTTCATTTTGTAATGAAAGAGCAAAAGGCCTTCTCCAAACTGCTGCCACAAAGTTGGAGGTATATCATTGTCTAAAATGTGTATGTGTTAATGTGTAGCAATAACATTACCCTTTACTGGAACTAAGGGAGGGACAGGGAGCATTCCTGCCT
The DNA here is from genome assembly GCF_904425465.1 of Colossoma macropomum. NCBI lineage: Eukaryota > Metazoa > Chordata > Actinopteri > Characiformes > Serrasalmidae > Colossoma > Colossoma macropomum. The sequence continues at coordinate 7,327,470 of NW_023494786.1, read as the reverse complement.
AGATTTCTCAATTAGGCTGCAAGAAAGCATGAGAACACGTTTTCACTGCTAGAGTCCAGTGGTGGTGTACTTTACACCATTCCAGCTGACTCTTGGCAGTTCGCATAGCGACCTTAGGCTTGTGCACAACTGCTCAACCACTGAAAACCATTTCATGAAGCTCCCAACACACAGTTGTTGTGCTGATGTTGCTTCCAGAGACAGTTTGGAACTCTGTAGGGAGTGATATAACAGAGAATAAGAGATTTCTATGCACACTGTATGCGCTTCAGCCCTTAGCAGCCTCACCCTGTGAGTTTGCGTGGTCTACCGCTTCGTGGCTGAGCTGCTGTTGCTTCTAGACGCTTTCATTTCACAATAATAGCATTTACAGTTGACCAGGGCAGACCTAACAGGGCAGAAATTTCACAAACTGACTTGTGGCAAGGGTAACATCCTTTCAACAGTGCCTCATATAAAACCAATCCTCAGAGCTCTTCAGTACGATCCATTCTACTGACAATGGTTGTCTATGGAGATCACATGGCTATATGCTTGATTTTCTACACCTGTTAGCAACGGCTGTGGCTGGAACAACCAAACTCAGTCATTAGGAGGGTTGTCCACATATTTTTGGCCACCAATTCACTAATTATTGGGGATGTCTGGATATTTTGGGGGGTATTTTGTTACATTTTTGGTGCACTTTAGAGTTATATAATACTGCTTGGTGACTTTATCTTCATCTGGAAGAGTAAGAAATTTGCTATGTTGTCTTTTGGCAAGATATAAAGAGAGGGAAGAGCTTCCTTGAAGACCATTAGATCTCCTTGGTACTAAAAACCATAAAACTGGAATCTTCCGTGCTGGTTTTCTGGTACCAAAGGTTCTGGTACTTTGTGCCGTGGACAGTTTTGTCGTTAGGAACTGAAATTTGGGCCTCCATACAGGCTCTCAAGGTTTAAGGGGTTATAAGTTTGTATTCTCTTCGCCTTACGCAAATTCTAGTGCACCCATCTGAGACACAACAATGAAACAATGCAACACTGCGTGAGCCCGCTCTTTACAAACATCCGGTGTGCAAAAACACTTGGTATGGTTCTATGCATCATTTCACAGCTTCTAGATGTAACGGACACAGTCATCTACAGGCACGTTTATGAAACTGAAATCATGGGCTACAAATTGTGGTCCAGTGTAGCATCATGTAGAGGGTCTTCCTTTATGTTTTTTGGTTAAGACTAGGAAGTTTATGTGCATTTTGTCAGTCACCTTTAACCTGCGTAGACTTTTAATCATGTAATGTGCCTAAAAAGCTGTCGCTTCTGTCTGTCAGTGTAAGAGAAAGTATATTTATGCTATGTCAAGGCCAGGGCTGCTAGGCCTCTTCCTGTGGTTTGAAGCATGTGGCTGAGAGGGTGTCAAAAGCAGGCAACAGTTCGCTTCGTCTTCCGTTGTTTCCGAGATGAGAGAGCAGCAGGTAGTGGTAAGAAATCTTTCTACGTTTAATTAAAAAATGAAGATGATGTGAAGTTTCTTTTGAATTATATTGGCTGCACTATGTGATAGTGCATCTTACAGCATGATACTGTACTATGAGTACCACAATGATTGATAACAGCTTTTTTTTATGATAGTAACTAATTTTTAAGTTCAAAGAACAGGAAAGACTCAAGCACTTGGCAAAAAGTTTTCCACTCGGATGTTCAGGACTATTTTGTGTTAAAATGTTCATGGTAAAAATGAATGATTATAATCTTACTCGGTACAATGCAACACACCAAAAGGTCTGACATTATTACTGAAAAAGCTTCTATTTTACATTCTTTTCTCATTAAATACAATATTTTTATTAATATAAGCAACTAAGTTACTAACTTTTTGTTAAGAGGTTGCATATTATGAGTGAAATTTAGAATCTTTCACATATTTACATGAATTTTAGCATTTTTAAGTATTTGGTCTTATCTTTTGCTTTAATGACTGTGTGCCCTTGAGCTGGACACCACACGTATGTGTAAAAACCTCTCAAGCGGCAAAAACGCTGTTACCAGTTACCAGCCTGCCTGAACATTTTGCCTCACTTGAACAAGTTAACAAGAATTTTAAAGCAGCCAGGTAACTAACATTTTTAAGTTAAAAAAATGTAAGTTAAGTTAAAAAAGTTAAAGCATTTTTTTTTATTTTACAGTGTAGCTCAAATCCACAGGAGAGACATCTGAGCACATGACTCAATAGAACAAATGAGACAAAATAAAAAGCAAGCTTTATTACACAAATTTGCTTCAATCTAAATATTGATCCAACAACAGTGCAGTATCTTCAATATTTCTTCTTCATTTGACCTATTTTACATTTTACACAACTTTGTTTTCATTTTTTAAATTATAAAACTTTGTTTTATTTATTTTCAGGTTTAAATTAACAAAAAAAAATCCAGATTTTCAGAGTCTTTTGGATACTTCCGTATGTGTATACATTATTTGAACTGGTTGTACGCTGGCAATACACAGACGCATAGTAACTTTGTGTACTTATGTACTTATTGAGAAATATTTCAAGATATTATAGAAATTTAAATAAAAATATTTTGTTTGACTTTTGACATCACTGCACTTTTTCACATGTGCAATTTTTTATCACAATTTTATTCTACAAGCAGAAAATAAATCATGTTGAACTCGTCTGTGATTCAGTCTGAAATGTGTAAAACAGTGAAATGCAGTCTAAATAAAAAAAAAAAAAGTTTTTTTATTTGAGAATATTAATTCAAGGAAGTGTGCAGAGTGGTGACTGGACCGCTATCAGAAGACACGCGAAGATCAAGAATACAGTGCTTTCATCCATAAAGTAAAAAGCACTACTAAATGTTCTATACAGTGTAGTGTTTCCTACTTTATGGATGAGTGGACTGTGGGCTGCAGTGGAAAACCCGAAGAAGCTGCATCAACTCTTGAAGATCACTGTGGTGGCGTTTGTCAAGAAAAATGTACTTAATGCTTTTGAACTAGGTAGCTGGTATGGAGCACTCTACCGCATTAGTACAAACTGCGGTACCACACTAGAAAAAGACTGCTTAAAAAACAATTAAGCACTCAGACCTATGATATTAGATTTTAAGGTTTATGTTATGCCAATTTAAAAGGCATTAACTGAGCTAGTAATGAACTAAATGTATACAAATTCATCATTTATAGAGTACTTTCTATTGGAAGGTGTCTGTCCCAAACCCTAACCCTTAAAATGTATACTTTAATACTTTTTTCAATGTTTTCAAAGGGTATTTGTGATGTTATTGTATTTGGATTCATCATATGTTTAATTTTTAAATAAAAAAATTTATTTAAAAAAAAAAAATGCTGTCCCACATTTTAATGTCACTAAAGAGTCTTAGTTCATGGGCGAAGCCTTATTTTAGCCACACCCCGGCATTTTGAAGCATGAAGCGAGACTGCATCTACATGGTGAGCGGTTAGGTGCCTTTGATTTTAAGTAAACGTGTCCCAAAGTCTGAAAATCAGTGTGTAGCATTAATAATTATCACTACTGAAACACATTTTCTGCAATTAAATAAACTTTTTTGTGTTTTAATGAAAAATGCTATGATTTTAAGTGTGTACAACTAATGGCGCCATCAAGGGGAGCCAAGGGGAGCCATGGCCACCCTGATACAATCACTGGGCCCTCTAGTGGCGCCCCCTGGTGATATGCATATGCATAATATGCTGCATAATACGCTTCTGTCGGATGTATTACATAATGTACTACGGTTGTCAACTAATATTCCAAATTCCATTATATAATAAATAAAAAAAACAGACATTCGATTGTTAAAAAGTAGTATTCAATTTTGCACTGAATGCACTGCATGACGGACAGGAGTCACACAACGTCACTTTCATGGTTTAAAATAAAACGTAGGTCCAGCTGAAACAGCGAATAATTCAACAATAACTGTGAAGTAACAATGGCAGAGAGTTCACAACCCAAGTCAGCCACAAAGAGAGTGATTTGCACTCTGAGCAATCTAAAAAGCCCCATTTGGAAATACTTTAGTGCAGAACTTAAATAGACGGCAAAACTGTGGAAGATAAAGATAAAGTATTTCTCAAGATAAAGTTGTATGTAAGCCATATAAGCTATAGTTAGCCTAGCATTCCAGCACTAGAAACAATGGAAAGCAAAATAGGTGAAAATTATTTTTTTTTAGTTGTTTGTAATTAAACATTAAAAAAAATGTTAAAAACCTGCAAGTTTAACAGACAATGCCTAAGTAGTTATCACTGAAACCATAGTGCTGAGATCACCTGCGATTTTAAGTTAAAGTAACCACTACCTATGAGATGAAACTTGATTGTCTACATTTATAGCACTAACTTTTTCAACTTTGTCTCACTTATGAAGTTTTTTGTTTTATCGATTTTCATACCAATACACTTCTCATTGTGTTACAATTGTAAACACAGTTATAATGACCACAAGTTCAGACATGAGGAGTAACACTTCTTTCAGTAAGAGTTTTGAGAGTTACATTCTCCTACATCAGTCTTTAAATTGACTGCTGAGTTGCTAATTGGCAGTAACCTCGATTATTCTGCCATTGCATAGTTTAGGTACATTAGGTATGAATGTTGACATGTAATTTAAGTGTCAAATGCAGTCTGTTAAATTGAACAGCATTGAACGACACCACTGACAGTAGCACCACTGACAAAATGACTAAAATCTGAGCTTTTCTAAAATACAGACACTGCTACTTTAGTTTCAAAGTCATATTGTATGTAGACAATTATACATATTTCATTAATGTGGATCTTCTTTCAGTTTTAAACTCACTTAATGTTTGGTGAGTAACACCATGGACATATTTTTTTTGAAACACCTGACGCCACTAACTATGGACTTCTTAGAGTTATTCTTTCTTAGTTTGAGATATTCATACAAGAAGAAGTTTACAGAGACCTTCCATTTTTATGACATTTTATGTTTCTAACATATGACAGAAAATAATTTGAATGCATTTTTTAATTTAAGCTTAAAAATAAGCAGTAACATTACTACTTCAGCATATGTAAGGTTACTGCTCTGACATACCCAATGTCTTGTACAACATGACTTAAAATCAATAAAATAAGCAGTCAGATAGAAGAACATCATCGCTTTTCATTGGATTTCTGTGGTTTATTCTTATTTTGAGCTCAATTTCTTGGCTTCAAAGTTATGGGACACCATTTGCAACCACAATGGTACAATAACCCACGAATGAAGCATATGAAGTGACATAAACAGAGACAAGACTATAATGGAATAAGAAAGCATGTCAAATGCATCCAAACTTAGCCTACAAGGTGAATATTATAAGTGAATATGTTTATGTGGAAGCAATATCTGAAGAAAAAGAAGGGCTAATAAAAAAAAATCAACAAAACAGCTAAGAACTCTGGGATAACCTACCACATACTGTCTTCCAACTGTCTTGTTGGGTCTCATCACCTTGCAAAAGTAAGAACACTTCAATTTTCGACCAGATAGCACAAACAACTTGATTAAAAAACTAATTGTGACCTGACTGTTTAAATATGAACACTGCCAGGGCCTACAGTGTTTTTTTTTACTGAAGACATATACAAAAGTATGAGGACACCCCTCTTAATTATTGAGTTTAGGTGTTTCAGCAACACTCATTGCTGACAGATGTATGAAATCAAGCAAATAGCCATCCAGTCTTCATAGACAAACACTGGCAGTAGAACGGGTTATACTGAAGAGCTCAGAGACTTGAAACGTGGCAACGTCATAGGAAGCCACCTTGGCCCTAAGTCAATTTGTGAAACTGCTCTGCAGATCTGCTCTGCTAGATCTGCCCCGGTCGTTTAGCAGCAACAACAGCTCAGCCACAAAGCGGTAGACCACGCAAACTTACAGAGGAAGGTCACAAAGTGCTGAAGCTCTTAGTGCAAACATCACCTATCCTCTGTTTCATCACTCGCTACAGAGTCACAAACTGCCTCGGGAAGCAACATCAGCACACATACTGTGCATCGGGACCTTCATGAAATGGGTTTCCATTTGCCGAGAAGCTGTACACAAGCGTAACATCGCTTTAGGCAATGCCAATCATCGACTCAAGTGGTGTAAAGCACACTGCCGCTGGACTCTGGAGCAGTAGAAACATGTTCTCTGAGGTGTGATGAAACAGGTTACACCTTCTTCCTTGATGCCAGGTCACATCTTTCATACCACTATATGATGACTCGTTTTCCCTAGTCCCAAGGCAGCGGTTGAAGAAAATTTGATGGCACAAGACCACGATAGCCATGTAGATCTCCCTGGACCAATGCAAGAAATTTTAATATCTTGTTAAGGAGTTGATTTTACAATAAGGGCAAAAGATAGAAAGAAAGGCCAAAATACTCACATAATAAAACCCATCACTGTCCACATCTCCAAAAACATAGATTATATCTCCTGCTCGGAAAGGAAGCTCATCCTGCAAAACAACATCAGAACATCCTCAAAATGACTGTATTTTATGGAACTGGTTTTAAAAAGTTTGCTCAAAACCAAACAACTGACTTTTTTTTAACATATAGACACAATATTCTTGCAATTTCATGTGGAAAATAAAACAATATGTGTGCGTAGTCACCTCAATATCCATATTGGGGGAACTCTCCCAGGGGTCATAATCAAAAATGGCTACCATCCTGTGGACTGCCACATCATCAGGCAAACTGGATGACTCGCTAGGTGCTGTTAATACACACAACACAATTTAGCAGAAAATGGGCATCATGTGAAGCTTCTGGCAAACCTATGCTTGGTTACTTGCATGCAGAATATGTGAAACCTCCAAAGCAAAGGTAAGAGAAAGAAAAATGGATAAATGGATAAAAGATGGATACCTATAGAGTTTCCTGAGGACTCCTCTGGCAGAAAGCCCTGTTCAAACAGGCGAAGTTTGAGCTCTTCGTCTTCTATTGGAATCTCAGACACCATGTTACTTGGTACAAAACCAAAGCGACCAGCCAATTCCCCTTGGTAGAAGCCATCAGCATCTTTATCACCGTAAACCTAATAAAAAAGGCTGCATATCAGTCATTAATTTCCATCACAGTACCAGATAAGAGGGACGTATGATAAAAGCAATCAGAGATAAGTTGCAAAAGTGGAAACAACTGTTTACTTCAGATCTCACACATGATTTCAAATGGTAAACTTGTTGATAATTAGATGAAAACGTACCATGACACTAATATTCAGTAGTCTACAGATATGCTAAATATCAAGCTAATATTTGAAATAAGACTGACGACACCACAGGAGTGAACTGTGAACTCACTTATCTTATCATTCGCCAGACTATGTTAATAACGCCAATAAGACCACTGACTGACATTGCAATACAATGCCAAGGTTCTTTTTGAATAGAGTTGAAGTCTTTACGTTTACCTTAATAATCTGTCCTTGTTCAAAAGACAGCTCCTCCTCCATTGTCTCAGGGTTTGGAGACATCACTGCAGGGTTGTACGAGAAAAGTGCTACAAAGAGACGCACATTTGGGTCATACATCTCCCTTTCTTGCTCCCACCTTTCCACATCCTCTGGCGTAGCCACCCTCAAACCATCTGGATACAGATAAACATCCACTCCGATCATTTCAGTCCACTACCTCCCTGACTGTGACTGTCCAAGTCCCTTCTGGCAGACGTTGAGTCCACAGACAGGTGGCTAGGAGATGAAGTCTGCTCCTTTAGAGTTTTCTTTTCGGCCTCAAGAGAGGTTACCAAGCTAATCTGTCCGGGACTAATCCTCTTGAATGAAAAGGATCAATCTCACTGCCGACAAGATGCAGACTGGTCAAGAAAACAAACAACTAAGCAAGTAAAAATGATTTTGTCCTATGAACGGTCAGGATTCTACAACAACCTGGACAGCACGAGAGAATGACACAGGGCGCACAGGAAGGAAAGACCTAGTACAAGCTTTAGGAGACAGAAATAATAATCTGACGTTGGACTTCACTAATCCTGCATCCCTTCTGATTAGCTGAGCTGTCCACTCTGACCTGAGCCAAGTAGGGCTAGTTATTAACCTGCTAACGCTAAGAATGGAGCGTCTACACAATCCTCATGTTGCCCAGACCATGTGAACTGATTCATTCAGCAGCTGAAAGCCACTGAAAAAAAAAAATCAATAAATTATAAGTGTGGAAGTAAGAGTTCGTCCATGTGTTAGTGGCAGGCGGGATAAACTGGACAAACAGACAACTTAACTAACCTGCAGCAAATGACTAGTATTTCCCAAGCAGCAAGAATTCATCAGGCTGACCAAGGGTTCTAATGAACGCAAGAGACTGATGTTAATGCCTGATTAAATGGATGAAGGTTGACCTCTGACTTTTGCACAGTACTGTATACAGAGGCACTCATGGCCAGTATAAAGAATTTTAGCATTTGATCTTTGTAACAGTTTTATTCAAACCTATAAACCTGCTCCAGCTGTGGGAGTGGCCCATTATCAGTTCTTAATGAATATTTTAGATCTGATGCATAATGTCTGGGGCATGACTTCTGATATCAGGGTGAAAGTACAGCCAACACTTCATTATTTACTCCAATACATACAAGGTGATTCATAAAGGAATTCATTGAAATAGTTTATGTATATTGTGCAGTCTCACCAGATTACATAAGACTAATCACAGAGTAAAAGTCTCTGCATTATTGCTATTACATGTCAATAATTGATGATGAAAAACAGGGTCAAGATTATTGACCTACGCCAAACATCATGTGTTTGGACAGGCTACAGACTTTGTATTGCAGGGTGTGGTTGGAAGCACATTTGCTCATTCTTAAGTCCTGATCCCGACTGAAGTAGTCATCACCATGCAGAGTCCAACACTTGCAACTAATCCAATAGACAACAGCTTTTTCATAAATTAGTTTTCACCTGTATCAGTTGTCTTAGGAAGATCGCTAGGTGGACGCGGGTAGTGTGAACTTACATTTATTTCAGGTCAATTCTCATGGATTTGTACTTTACTGAGAATTATCAAATTATATAATCAAAGTATATCTGTGTAATTTACCATTAATTCTCATTTCCTTTTTGTGTTAAATATAATTGAGTTCTTTTGATTCAGGGCCTTTTCTGCTTTGCTGTTTCACCTGAGTTTCAGCATTTTATTTCAAACAAAAAGTGGCATAAAAAGAAAAGAACAGTGCCTAGAAAACTTAAGTTCTTATGCTGATAGATGCTGTATGGACTAAGACATTCCACTCGATACGTGAGGAGTTTTTGACCTGAAAGTTTTTACTCTTACTCGAGTTGTTTTATGGAAGCTATTTTTACTTCTACTCTGCTCATTATGTTTCACTGAATGCTGAACAATATATTCAGGTTTAGGAGCAACATATGCTGACATCCAGATGATGTCTTTTTAGGGAAGGCCTTGCTTATTTTAGCAAGACAACGCCAAACCACATTCTGCACGTCCAGACCTGTAACCCACTGAGAACATCTGGTGCATTATGAAGAGAAAACCACGGCAAACGAGACCCTGAATGGTTGAGCAGCTGAAATTCTATATCAAGCAAAAATTACACAACTTTTCACTTTTAGAACGACAGCAGCTGGTTCCCTCAGTTCCCAAATGCTTAAAAAGTGTTGTTAAATAAAGAGGTGATGCAACACAGTGGTAAAACGTGTTGCTAGCAAATTCAAAATGGGCAAACATTTTTCAAGAACAATAAAATTTCTCAGTTTCAACATTTGATATGTTGCCTTTGTACTACTTTCACTTAAATATAGGGGTTAAACGATTTGCACATCATTGCATTCTATTTTTATTTACATTTTGCACAGCGTCCCAACTTTTTTGGAAACAGGGTTGTAAATTATGTAGCGGATTGCAGAAGTGCTGGATGCAGGTAGGGGAAAAAGCTGGCATATCTCGATGTTGTAGTTAACACTGTAAAAGTAGCATCAGGTCAAAGGCTCACCTATGTAAGGTACCCTGTGCTTATAATTAAAATATCCACTTTTTGGGTGTATATGTAGACACTCACACACCCTTGAGCCAAAACATTATGACCTATATGCCATTATGACATATATGCTTGATATGCTGTTGGTCCTTCGTGTGCTGCCAAAACAGCTCCGACCTCCTGAGGACTCTACAAGACCTCGGACGTTGTCCGGTGGTATCTGGCACCAAGATGTTAGCAGCAAATCCTTTATGGCCTGTAAGTTGTGAGGTGGAGCCACTGCAGACCTGACTTCTTGCTCCAGCACATCCCATAGATGCTCAGTTGGATTAAGATCTGGGGAATTTGGAGGCTGGCGCAACACCTTGAACTCTTCACCATGTTCCTCAACCATTTCTGAACAATGTTTGCAGTGTGGCAGGGCACATTATCCTGCTAAAAGAGGCTACTGCCATCTAGGAACACCACTGCCATGAAGATGTGTACCTGGTCTGCAACAATGTTTAGGTAGGTGGCAAGCGTCAAACTGACGTCCACATGTATGCCTGAACCCACGGTTTCCCAGCAGAACATTGCCCAGTGCATCACACTCCCTCCACCGGCAGGGTAGACAGGGGTTAGCATGGGCAATTTGACCGGTCCACAGCTATGCAGCCCCATACACAACAGGGCACAATGCACTGAGTTTTGTGACAAATTCCTCCCGCTACCATCATTAAGAATTTCTTGACTTGGGGCACAGTAGCCCTTCTGTCAGTTCAGACCAGAGAGGACAGCCTTCATTGTCCTTGCATATCAGTGAGTCTTGGGCACCCAGTACCTTACCATCAGTTCATGGTTTGTCCTTCTTCATTCCACCGTTGTAGGTAGGTAATCATCACACCTAAATGGAGCACCCCACAAGCCTTACCATTACCTTAACAAGAAGATCCGACCCAGTCGGAAAAAAAAATCCTCTCTGGTGGCTGTAAAATTGTACCTAAGTCCAAGTCATGATATGATGTTTATTTTTAAAACGCTTCAACAGATAACACCTTAACATCTAATCTCGGACATCAGGGCAAAGGATGGTGCAATTAAGTGTGACCCTATCAGTAGGCCAACCAAGAAATGATAATGCTATTTAGAGAAGCCTTCATATCACACAAGTGTCAGTGTAATGGTAGCCTGACACCAGTAATCAAATCCCTAGCTAATCCACTGGCTACCAAAGCAATAAAACTAACCATAGGAGTTATGATATCAGTTATAATATGATATCCAGCTCTGTTATCCTTGTTACTGTAGCTTTAATAGGGTTCCTGAGCTAGCTGAGTGTTTTCAGGGTGGGATTTTAACATTATATTACTGATTTTGATATTATTAATATTATCATACATGATGTTATTGGTTACACAGGATATTATTGGTTAATATTATTTATTAGAAAAATCAGAAGACGTAGGCAAAATTGTTACATTTTCACAGAAGATTACAAGAAAGCAAGATTTCTGTTTTTTAAAACAGTGGTTCTCAAACCGGTCCTTGAAGCCCCCCACAGACGGTTCACCTTTTGTTTCCCAATCTAACTCACAATGCATAGGGATAGAGTAAAAATGTGGAGCATCTGAAGGGCCATGATGCTTAAAGCTGCATTGTGTAGCTAAGGATCCCTCTCTGGTGGATCCCTCTCTGCTGGATCCCTCTCTGGTGGAAATGTGTCATTGCAACATCAGTTGGCTTCCCCAAGCAAATGAATAAGATAATTGTGAGCATGTTCAAAGAGCTTTCAATGTAAACTCAGCCAAAACTTGTTAAAGGATGTGTCTTCTGAGAATTTAAGTGAATTATCTACTATTCTTATCAGTATAATGTTGATTTTGCATTTGAGACCTAAACATCAAGTCGGATCTTCTTTTTACTCTATGTGTGTGACATTAATACGTAAAGACGTATGACGTGGTCCAAAAAACTACCGCAAAATCCAACCCGACACCTCTGACTTTTAAATAATTATTTTAAGCTTTGCAGGGTGACTCACAGCAGTGCACAAACACTACACTAGCATGTTTTTTTTTCTTACTCAGCAATGCTACTTCTTTCAATTTCAACAAAAAATCGTATATATTGCAGCTTTAATATGACAACAACATGAATTAACAACGTAAAAATGTAAACTTTCATTGCTGGTTGACTTCAAGTGCTTACAAACAAAGGAACAATGCAAAAAGGTAGAGCTAAATTCTTCAGGAAAACATGAAGTACGTTTATGTTAGTAATGAGATAAGATTTTGGTCTAAAACCCAGATCTACATGCAGATCTTTTTAAGTCAAAACAGTTCCCAAAGAATTCTTATATTTTCAGATTTACCACTATTTCAGAAGACTTGTGTAGGTTCACAGGTTGTTTTGTATTATAAAGAATAATGTCTAATTCTGTTGACTCCTGGTTCTTATCACCACCACTGTAAAGAAAATCTGTAAGAAGTCTGTAAGTTTCTCAACAATTAACTATTTCACATCAAACCACTCTGAATGATTTTGTTTATATCACAATGACTAAAATATGCAGAGATTAAAAAATAATCAGAGTAATTTAAAAAAATCAGAGTAATTTTAAAAACATAAAGGTTGTGAAAATCCATGGTTTAACTCAGATCTAGCTAGTTTTTTTACATGAGCATGATGTAGCTTGGGTGAAGGCAAGATATACTGGTCATAGAGCAGACTGGTTGATTTTTAGGCCATTGTGAAATAAGTGCACCATTGCAATCAGAAAATCTAAAGTTAATTTTTATCTTTCTGAAATTACAGTTTATTTTAACTATTCTGGGCAATACTGGAAAAGCATCAAATCTTTATTTGGTAATAAAGATGCTACAGAATTTCCACCCTGCATTATAAAAAATGGCAATAAAATTTTAGACAAAGTTCAAATGCTGAATTGCTTCAATGAGCACTTCATTGTGGCCGGATCTTTATTTGATTCATTAGATCTTGAAACACTGAAATTTAACAATGTTAACACTTATAGTGACCATAAAGCAAGTTTGTCATTTAGTTTTAAACAGATTTCTAGTTCTGAATTATATAAAGCTCTTAAGCTTTTAGACACAAATAAATCAGCAGCACCTGATAATCTAGATGTATTTTGTTTTTAAAGCTAGCAGCTGAGGTTATTCCCGCACCTTTAGCTTGTATTTTTAATATTTCAATAGCTACACATGAAATTCCATTGATCTATATATAGGTCCATTTCTAAACTTCCAGTTTTAGCAAAGATTTTGAATCTTTTGTGAGTGAGCAGCTAAAGGAGTTCTTAACAGTGAATAATATTTTAACTGATAGTCAATTTGGTTTCAGAAAAAAATAGTACAATCACAGTGATGTTGAAAGTAATAAATCACAACTGTTTTGATAGATGAAGGGTCCCATTGTGCAGCTCTTTTCACTGATTTATCGAAGGCTTTTGACATGATCAATCTTACAGTAATGAAATCTAGACTTATAAACATTAGATTATTTGAAGATACGATTCTGTAGTTCGAAAATTACTTATCTGGTAGAACACAGTGTGTACAGGCTGAAGGTTGTAGGTTTCCCCATTTGCGTAAGGGTGTACCTCAGGGATCAATTTTGGGGCTTCTGCTTTTTACTGTGTATGTTAATAGTCCTTGTCACAATGTGCCAAATGCAAAGCTGCCATCTGCTGTTCAGCACTTGATCAAAACCAAGCTTTGTGTAACAAAATGCTTTTAATATTATACAACACAGACTTGATCATCTTAAACATGTTTTACATGTTGACAAAACTAAAACAAAGTTTGCTATTTCAAGAAAAAAGCTGTCGGACCTTTCGCCTGTCACCACGTTAAAGGAAAATGTGGGCAAAAATGCATCTACATACAAATATTCTGCTTTAGTATTAGATAGTTCTTTGACATTTAACCTCATATTATGCATTTGCAATGGCACTGTCGGGGGTGTGGGGGTGGCGGGGGTGTGGGGGGGGGTCAAGGGGAGCCTAATACAATTGCTGGTCCATTGGCCCTCCTTATGAGTGCCATATGCATAATGGGCTGCATAATATGGTTCTATCTGATATTTTACATATTACACAACAGTTAGTTCTGGCCACGTAAGCTGATTGGTTGAGAGGTGTTCTAACTGTTTTCACAAACACTGTATCACTCCGTTGAGACACCGTTGCTAAGCAACGACTTTGACAGCTGTAGGAGACGCTCAAGCCATTTGAACGTTTTTACTTCTTACTTTGCGCACAAACAGAAAATGGACACTTTTAAGATCACATTTGACCGACGGCCGATTTGGTCAGACTCTGAAGATGAGACTACACTAAATTCCCAAACTGTCATCACCACTGAGCAGCTTTTCAGTCGGCAGCTGTGACAGAAGAACAGCTAAACAACCTGAAATCAGCCATAAATGAACTGAATACCATTCGCCAAATGTGTAGTCTCATTTTCAGAGTCTGACCAAATCAGACTGAGTCATAAAACTGAAAAAAAAAGCACCCATTTGGAAATACTGGAGCAGAACTTAAATAGACGGCAAAACTGTGAAACCTCAAGATAAAGTTACGAATGCAAGCTATGTAAGCTACAGTTGGCCTACCATTCCATTGGTTGCAGGCACACGCATTCACGCAGCACTGAAACAATGGAAAGCAAAATGGGTGAAAAAGTCTTATGCCTCAATTTAACAATCCAATCAGCTGCAAAGTGAAGATTTACACCTTTTTTGCACCTTTTTTACCTTCCATAGTTGCAGTGTTGTTTGGTGCTGATTTCTGCTTAGTGAATGTGGCTCCTGCAGAATGTCAATTTGAGGAAGAACTGAATCTGGTGCAACACTCTTGTTGTTGTTGTATTGGTTTGCCCTCTTTTTTGGACATTTTTTTATTATTTTTATTATTTTTACCCTTCCAGTTAAAATACAAAATTCATGTTACACAGATAACCATGACAGGCATATTGTATACACAAAGAGTAGTGGAAAATTTTTTTTAAAATACTACTGGATGTAATGATAAGAAAAACTTTACATTTGAAAATAATTTTTGATGATTTTTGGGAACATGGGGCACATAGGATTAAAATGAAAACTAGGTCAGCACTAAAACTAGCTCAGCCAACTAAAAACAACCGCTAGTTTGAATTGAATTTAGACAACAACAGAAACCAAAAACGACCAAGCTGAACGAAGTTTACAGAAAAGACTGCAAAATGATGGTGAATATAGGAAGCTAAAGTTGACTTTTCTTGCCAGCTTCATATTGGAATTTTTCGTTCCACCTTAAATGGTGCAGCAGTTATGCTCCAGTGCCTCACTGCTGCACCATTTAAGGTAGAACAACAAATTCCAATAGGAAGCTGGCGAGAAAAGTCGACTTCAGCTTCGTGGTGAATGCTGTGCTTGTTTTACCTGCAGAAGCTGTTAAAATTGGTCGAACAGAGAGAGCGGTGTTTCATTTTGTTTTGCTACCATGAGAAAAATGGTCAGCTTGCCTGGTGAGTTTCTGCAGTAAGACTGGAGTTTAAGTGCTGAGCAATTGATGCTGTTGATGCTTCTCTTGTTTCCAGCTTATGGAGGCGAACTTGAGCTCTAGCGCTTCTCTTGTCTTCTGAAATAAAATAAACCCAACATAAGCTCAGAGACAGACATCTGACGATGTTGCTGTTTATTCAATTTACAGGAGGAAACGTATTCATTCACATTGAAAATTCGACTGTGTAGAGCCCCGTCATCAGTCTGACTCTCCACATTTCTTCCACTTTGAGTCTCGAGTCTTTCCGAGTCATGACGCTCAAGTCTGGGTCAGAGTCCGAGTCACTGGTGTTGAAGTCAAAGTCGAGTCCTAAGTCTTTCTCGATTTTCTCGAGTCGAGTCTAAAGTCATCAAATTCATGACTCGAGTCGGACAGCAGTCATTGGGCAGAAGGCAGGAAACACCCTGGACAGGTCCCCAGTCCATCGCAGGGCAAGTTCAGGGACTTGTATCATTGAATAGTTTGAAAAACATTCTTCAGACAGTGGACGTGGGAAAACCCATTTGTCAATGTTTTAAATGATTTACTGGGAGTCGCTGATTATTGGAATTTCTGTCTTAGGTTGGTAATGTATTTGTTTTGTGAGAACAGTTCAAGTGCTGCTGTCTGTCTTGGCCAGGACACTCCTGTAAAAGAGATTTTAAATCTCAGTGAGCTTCTTCCTGTTAAATTAAGGTAAATAAATAAATAGATCATCATCTTTAATGGAATAGAAGAGACCCTACGAATGTCCCAGTGAATGTGGAAAGGAGGTAAATACATCAAGACAGCGAATTAGCTCAGAATCTGTCACACGAAAAGCTTGTATCACCAACAGGGCCCATGAACAGCCGAACATCTCAGGCCGATCAAAATTCCTTAGGAAAAGCAGTCTAGTGCAGTTTAGGACCACATTTCTTCTCACTGACTTAGGTTCTCCAGTTCTCACCCCGTGACAGTAAGACAAAAGGGGGTAAACTGTGCCCCAGACTCAGACTCAGACTCAGACTCGTTGTGAAATCGCTGGGTTGTGGCTCGAAAGCTAAAGATGAGGCCCCTCGAAAGTAACGCATCTGATCCATGCTTCGTGGGGGCCTCTGGGTACCCATATAAGGAGTGTTACATCATGAGTAAGGCACCCACCTTTTTAGGATGCTGACGTCGCCCTGCAGAGTGTGAGGAGGGGGGCATCTGAGCGGGAGGGGCGAAGGGTGTCCCGTCGGCACGAGCGCAGATAGCGAGGAACAGCTGCAGAGCCGTTTCACCGAATTACACCGAGGCAGAAAAGCCAGCACATTCAGCCGTAGACCTTCGCCTCACGACGCGTTAACGAATTGTGAACAAACCGACACCAAACATGGTCGACCGCGAGCAGCTGGTTCAAAAAGCTCGACTAGCTGAGCAGGCAGAGAGGTACGACGATATGGCAGCGGCCATGAAGTCGGTAAGTCACCCCCTTTTCTCCTCTTTATGCAAGTGTTAATAACGCCCTTTTGTTTCTACTGTGCTGGAAACGGCCGTTAGCCCACCACAACGGCTTTTCTGAACATCTGTGAGAAGTGCTGAGATCAGACGTGTTTGACTCCACATGGACAGGGAGCATTCAAATGATGCGGAGGAATGAAAAAAGAGAGATGTCAGACGCTTTCTGTCGTCTAAAACGTCTTAAATGGTGTCCAGTTCGGCTGGAAAGCAGCACATAACGGACTGGGTGTGTAGACTGTCTGGTCCTTGGGCGGTGCCTCCCCTGCCGTAGCCGAGCTTACAAAAAAATGAATGAGGCGACACACAAAATGGCATGAAATGTGTTTTAACGCAACGTCTTGACCTCTACTTTCGAATAAGAACGACATTTTTCTGTGTAAAAATCTCCGCTTAACCTGTTTTGCTTATTCACTGGCAACTCCTTCATTCATTGTGGCTGGAGAGAAGAGCTACTACAGCAACGTTAACCGTAAAAAAAAGCGTTGGAACAGTCACATCTGGCCTCTATCCAGACAAAAGGTAGCTACACGCTAAAATAAAAGATTTCTGTCGCCAGGACTGCATAGTTTTTGTAATAAAGACCATTTTTGAATTATCACCACCTATTTAATCACGTCTTCCAGCGCTCTCTTTCACAAATGCGAGCTATTTTTTCCTCTAAACAAACGTTAGAGGCAGTAGAATTCCTTCTAGAATGTTCCATCGTTGTCATATTGCAGTGGGGGCCGACATTCACATTGGATACTGCACGCTTTACTTACATCCACGGCCTTATTTGTTCTCATTTTAGGACAGTGTTGATTAAAGTCTTACAAATAGGTAGTCATGATCCAGAATGATTTATATGCTTCACTTGTACAAACAGTTACATACTTGTCCCACATGTAAAGGAGCATACGCTTTGAATGACTTTACTATCACCATCATTGGGATTGACTTGTATTTTCCCCAGAAAAAAAAGGTGTTTGTCAGATCAGGGCCTTTAAGGACTCAGCGTGGAGACATTTGGTCAAAAGATCTGCATGTGAACGCCCATCCGCTGTCAACATCCAGTGAAAGTTCTATTCAAGCAGGAAAGGGCAAGGACACATGAATTTTAATTTGATCTTTGCATTGCACAGGCTCAGTGAGTGACACTGAGGAGGCGTCATTGCCACACAGCACAGAGGCCCCCTCCTTTTCTGCCTTGTTAAGTGTTGACATCATGTCTATATAGCTGGGCTGTATTCCTTTTCCCTTCTTGAGACTCTTGAGATTGGAAATACCTCACTTTCAACCAGCCATATTGATTACGTAGGTAAAAAACTGGACGTTAGAATCTGCAGCGTTAATCAACCCCTGCGGATTCCGGTCTGCTTTAAAGGATAATCTGATATAAAAACTCAGGACAGATAATCAGCATCTCTTTATCTGCTCATGGCCACTAGACCTGCAGATAGCAATGCTTATAGTTGCATTTTGGATTTATTCAAAATGAATCCGTTTTAAAAACAAATACAGAAGATCAGTCAAGATGTTGAATGGCTTTGCTGTGAAAAAAGTGCCTTCTCCTTCAGGACGTGGGCTAATTACTGCAAAATTACATCGGCATCACCAGTTAGATCCAAACATCAAAACCAGACCACTGCTTTAAGCATGATTTAAAACAGCCCATTCTCGCACTATTCTCTGTTAACACTGGCAATGTTAGTGGGAGTCGTCTTGAATACATATAGCATATTGCTGCTCCACATTAATGACCTTACAGTTGAAGGAAAAAACGTACTTTGCTTTTAATGTAAGTCAGTGGAACCAGACTTTTTTCTAAGCCATTCTGGGGCATTTCATTTGGTCCATTCATTATGTAACTTACATACAATGTAAAAGGCAACAAACATTTTCAAATCATGTCAATAACTGAAAAATAACAAAAATGGAGATGCATTGTTTTTCATAGCTCCAGTAATGGCTGCTTGTTGTAGGCTCCAAGTATTGTTCTTTCTTAAAATTGAGGAGACAGTATAGCAGCAGTGTTGCATCAGCCAGCCCCACTGTTCAACATGCAATGAATGACTTTATGTCCTACATATTATAAGAAATCCTTTCAGAAGGATTGCACTGATTTTCATATATGTATTAATATATGAAAATCAGTGCAAATTTAGCATAATTCTTAAAGAATTAACCGGAACACAAAATATTCTTTGGCTGTAGGATCAACAGCTGAGTTTGATTGGTCTAGCACATCAAAATAAGCATCCTCACAATGACCGTAAAACATATCCTGGTCTAACAAATGATCTGATAATAGGTTGTGGATTTTTAAACAAAATATTGCTCTCTGTGACATTTGTTTTAGCGATAAAGGGCAGCATTTAGTTATTTTCTATGATAAGTGATGGTCCGTGTACACTGACAGCCTTAACAGGGTTAAGATCTACCACTGGGACCCAGTTGTGCCTTGTAGGCTGAAGCAGCAGTACAATTGGCCACCGGCCCTCTCATTGGCAGGATTCCTTTCTCTCTTAAGTAAGGTATCAGCAAATCTGGCCATTTGTTAGAACACATAGACAAAGTCTAGCAATTAGTGTTCTCCTCCAAGTGCACTGAGATGCTCATCAATTCTGTGTGGTCAGTAGTTTGAAAAGAAGCAGTGGCAAGCTGCACACAATTCAGATTAAAACCTATGGGAGCTTTTTCCATCCCAGCCTCCAATCGGTGGTGCTATCACATGGGACATAGAGCGATATGAATGCACCATAACCACACCATTTTCTGTCTTTAAGGGGAAAAGACAAATCACTGCATGATAAAATTAATATTTAGCTCAGAGACACTTCTCTGGCCATTTCTGTCAACAGGCAAATACTCTTTTGGTACATTAAGGGTTGGGTATATAGCATAATGTTAGTACAATTTAAAATGGAAAGAGGTTTTACAGACAGAATCCACAATTTTGCCAAAATGGGGTTGTCTTCCCTCTTTCTTATCCTATTTTCAAAGCTCTCGTTAAGCACTAGGAGAAATATTTCGGATTACATTTAGATTGAACTGAAAAACTGATTGTTACTGGTCACATTAAGAAGGTTTGACAACTTTTTTTTTGGAAAGGAGGATAAAAAACCACATGCTCAAATGATAAATCGAAACATTAGTAAAGGAAAGTATTATATCAGTACTCGATACTGGTGAAATCATACGGATATCAGAAAGGAAACTTGTGTGCATCCCAAATGTCTGTAATTGACTGAGTAGCGTGGCTCACTTAGTGATGTCTAAAAGCTGTTTGACAGTGAAGTGGCATCAGTCCCATAGATAAAAGCCCTTTTAGCCATAGAGCTACCGGCAAATTTCCTACCGGCTATGCATTAACCCGGAGTTTATGGCCTAAGAGACAAGCCGTTATGAATTGATTGACTTGAAAATTCCACTGGAGTAAGAAGCTTTTATCCTTAATACTTTATAAAACACATCTTGGCTGAGACATCACACAACACCCAACATCTTTGTCTCTGAATACCAGGTCTCTTAGATGAAGGAAAAACGACAAAAATAGCTGCGCATTTGTTATTTCCTTCTCAACAAACCTCTTTAATATCCCATCCACCTTTCTATCTTTAGTGTCCCTGCAGCGCTTGGTTACATACTGTCATTTTCCTGTCCTTGTTACTTTCTTTTCCGCTTTCTTGTTCTGATCCTTCAAAGCTTACACTTTTACATTTTTAACAGTGGAGCTATTTTTGACTCTGAGACAGTTGCTGTTTTATGCATGTGGTGTTATGCATATAGTTGTTATGTAAAATACAGTCGAATGTAAAATATTTATAAGTTAACATTTGTGCAGCTGATTTTAACGTGACTGTTTCTAACTACTCTGATCTTGTTATAACTACTCTATAATTACTTTGTGTTTATACTGTTATGTATGCACCACTTGCGAATAGCCGTAAAACATGGCTTAATGGACATAAGACAGAGCACACTCAAAAATAACACCACGCATACCTCTGTAGTTCTTATGTAATCACATCCCAAACAGAGGCACTCTACATCAACTGGGGCTGAAAATTGTTCTTGCACTGTCACTAAATGAGATGCAGACTGTGCTGAGATATGTGAGGCGTGTGATCTTATGTAACTGAAGTGTGCTCTCCACTATTCGTTTGTGCCATTATGGTTTAAAATCAGTGAAGAAAACAAAATATGCTGCTCCTAGTGGGGTGTAAGAAAAGGTCAGGGAGAAGGCCACTGTAACAGGTGAACTGCCACGTAGTGATCGTCTTAGCTTTCAGTGCAGCTGCCCAGGGCTGTTCGTGGGAACATTGCCCCCCCTCCCCAAGCATACACGCCCCCACCCATTCACCCTACCCCCATCCTCAGTGTAGCTGAAGTCATCGCTGCTCTTGCTTAGTAGTAGTGCTCGGTTGCTTCACAAAACAGTAGCAGCCTTCTTGGTGGTTCGAGGTGGACTGCTGTACAAAATGAGACGATTGCCATGGAAACTGGAAACGGCACTAGGCGTATAGCACTTGTTCATCTCTATGGCTGCACAGTTGCATTGAGGCAGCTGACAAAGCCCAGTGTGGATATTACCATTATGCAACCGAAGAATTATGGCTTTGATAATAAGTCCTCTCTGCCTCGCATTACATATTCATTAATAACGTGATTTGTTTTAGTAACATTTAGGGATGGGCGTGGTTATTTGAAAATGTTTGGACATCCAAACTCATCTTAGTATTAATTCACTCAATTAGATATTCAAACAGTTTAAAATAAATCTTTTATCTTGTACTTTTTATGTGATGTAGAACCACGGACGATGTCATGACACAAGCATCTGATATTACGTTTGGAACAGACATGAATTTTCAGTGCAACATTCTAAGGTTCGATATTTTAAGTGTTAAAAATCTCTGGATTACTACATATCTGCTCAGCTTAGATTGGTTTGTCTGCACCGGCTTTCTAACAAAACAGCCCCCCAAAATTTTAACCTCCAGAGCCCATGTTTCCCAAAATGGTCCTGAGGGCCCCTGGACAGCCCACGTTTTACTCCAACCTATATCACAACACACTGGAATGAGGAAAAAATGTGGACCATCTTGAAGGCCCTGAGGCCCTAGACTAAGCGAATTCAGACAGAAAGATGAACCCAGATGCTTATTTTTGATAACTGAGAGTGGTTTCCACAAAAAATGGCAAATGAGAGATACTCAGAAGAAACTGATATAAATTTTAATCTTTAATTTAGATACCTTGTGTTTACTTTTTTGATTATTTTGTCACATTATTAAACCATTACCATAAATCTTTTCTAACTGGAATATTCAAATACTATAAAAATGTAAAAATGTAGACATAAAAAAGGTTTGTGTGACAAACTTTAAAATGCATTATAATTGAAAATATATTTTGTCACTGTTGGAACAAAAACTTGCATCTCCATCCTTGTTGGTTTTTATTTTTGTACAGAATGTGAACATGCTAGCTGCCCTTTACACTGTGTTAAAAGAATTCATGATGAATGGAGCAATAAATATGGTCCAAAGCTACTTAATTACATGCTTCCCTCAACTTGCATGTAGAGTTCAGGTTTTTTTAATCTCCTGTAAAGTTGTCACGACGATGACGATTTGTGTAATTTATTTTTCCTTAATGTTTTCAGTTTGGTGATCCACTTTTATTTAGCTCACCCAGGATTGTTTGTTCTTTGTGTTATAGGTAACGGAGCTGAACGAGGCCTTGTCCAACGAGGAGAGGAATCTCTTGTCTGTGGCCTACAAGAATGTAGTAGGTGCCCGTCGCTCTTCTTGGAGGGTCATCTCCAGTATTGAACAGAAAACCTCTGCAGACGGAAATGAGAAGAAGATTGAGATGGTGAGGGCCTACCGTGAGAAGATCGAGAAGGAGCTGGAGGCTGTGTGCCAAGATGTGCTGAACCTGCTAGATAACTTCCTCATCAAGAACTGCAGTGACACCCAGCACGAGAGTAAAGTCTTCTACCTGAAAATGAAGGGAGATTATTACCGTTACCTGGCTGAGGTGGCCACAGGCGAGAAGAGGTCCACTGTGGTGGAGTCTTCAGAGAAGGCCTACAACGAGGCTCATGAAATCAGCAAAGAGCACATGCAGCCCACCCACCCCATCCGCTTGGGATTGGCTCTCAACTACTCGGTGTTCTACTACGAGATCCAGAATGCTCCGGAGCAGGCCTGTCACCTTGCCAAGACCGCCTTCGATGACGCCATCGCCGAGCTGGACACCCTCAATGAGGACTCCTACAAAGACTCAACCCTCATCATGCAGCTGCTCCGAGACAACTTAACACTGTGGACAAGTGACCAGCAAGACGATGAGGGTGGGGAGGGCAACAATTAAAAAGGTAGACGTCTCTGAAGAAAAGCGATTTAAAAAAAATTAAATGGCTGGTGGACTTTGGCAGCAGCTTTTGCCATGGTTTCCTCTGCAGCAGCAGTTCTTTATTTTTCCACGAGTTAAAAAATATCAAGGTTGGTTAAAAAGGGGGGGCTGAAGTCTTAGTTTGAATATATACAGAAATATATATAGCTGAATGGGCCTCCGTCTTCTTGGTTATCTTTGACATTTGCCAAAACCACTGAAAATGTCAGTCAATCAGCCAGAAGGGGTCGTTGTTGGTTTGGAATGGCAGCCTCGCACTGGCAAATGGACTGATGTAGTTCAAAGGGATGCTGCTTATTTATGTTTTTGGGGTAGTAGAAAAGCATTTGAAAAGAAGGTAAGCTGAAAAAAAACACTTGAATGCAATGTCTGCAAAATAGTCTTAAATGGTTCCAGTATAAGTCTCAAAAATATAACATAGGTAAGGCAAATTTGTTGATTCTTGCTGGCAGTGACAGTAAAATAAAACAAACATTTACATGGTATTTACTGTTAGATTTACTCTAATTATGGGATCCATGGATGCACCAAAATGTACAATATTAAAAAAAAATTCTGTCCATAAAGTCACATTCTGTCATCACTGGAACCATAGACTATTTTGAAGGTCAGATGAGATAAGAGCAGAGACTTATCTGTTAAAAAAAAAAAGAAAAAGAAACTAAGAAAAAATATTGCAGCTTCAAAGTTTGTGGTTTACTTCTGTGTTTAATTTATTTTTGCACTTGCCAACTATACTGTTTTGTCAGTGTAAGATAATTACGATGATACTATCAATGATTCAATATTGTGCATGCTGGTGATGTATTTATACAATAGCTTGACTTTATTAACTTATACCTTGGATGTTATGTATTCCTATGATTGAGAAGTAAACAGGCTTCATATTGATTACTTATAATTTATCATTTTGTTTTTCGTTTTGATTTGCTATACCAAAATTGTGATTGTTAACAATAAATTGATCTGTTATGGGCGTTGCTGTTGTGACATGAAATATGTTTATTTCTTTAGCTAGATTGAAAACTGAAAAACACTACTGATCACTTAACTGTGCACGTGTTTTTCTTGGTAAACTATAATCATGACATTGTTTAACAATGTTTCCGCTCTCGACAATATATGAGTGCTTTTTCTTGTCATGTTATGCACAATGAAACATGTATGGTTTGAACTACAGTGGAGTATCAGAATCAGTGTTTCTGTGACACACTCAGAACATGGACCATAAAATTGTATTTGGCAGTATTCTTTTTTTCATTCATATATTTGTTTTTGTTTCCTTTTTTTAACTTTTAGCTGTCTCCTGGGTGACAAATATCTTGAATGTGAATAATTATGTAGCAGTTGCACAAGAGCCAAAATAATGACAAACATGAAAAAAAAGAAAAAAAAAATCCACAAATAAATAAAGAAAAATTGAAGCGGTCATAGATGCATCGCCTCTATGTTGGTCATGTTTAACGATGTGCATTGCTGTGGTGTTTTAAGAAGCAAGTAGCTACCAAAACAAGTTATGCTTGCTAAATATTTTAACTACATAAACAAATTTCAACCTTTTTGGCGTCGCTTTTTTAGTGTTGTGTGTGTCTGAGAAGGCAGGCACTGATAACTGTTGCACCGCTGAAGAAGTAAATCACATTCAGTGTAGCCTTCCATGAAGCCACCACTAGATGGCTGAGAATCTTATATCCACACTGTAAAAAACAGTTCTGTAAATTTACAGCAACTTACAACTTTTCTGAAAACTGTATATTGGCACATATAATAGATCATAAAAAGGTTTAAACAGCAGGTTTAAAATGAGTCACAAATCCTAACAAAAGAATCAAAATGCAAAAAGCTGTTCTTTTAAAAGCTAAAGAGCTCTTATAAAAAACACTCATAGTCTTAAAGCTGATGTGTTTATTAAAGGATTCACTTAAAAACTGCAATATACCAAGTACAAGTTACATTTATGTTTAACCTAGAGCAGTATAGTATGAGCAGTCCATGTGAGAAAGTGAATATATGTCACCGTTAGCTTGGCACTAACATAACACTTCAAGTTCATAGAGGCTGAATTCCATAACTAGATAATAAGTCAAAGAACTGAATTAAACATCGTATGCTTTATTTTATGTTGGTAGATGTGCTATGTAAGTCAGCATGCTATTAGATAGCTAGCTAGCATTAGCTAACTTTATCACTAGTTAAGTATTAGTCCTTATAGGAAAGCCTGTTCACTCAGCAGCCATCTTTGCAACGACGACACAGTTATTTCTAGCCATACAACATCCAACTTCATCTCTTTAAATGGGGAGAGTCCGAAAACCTTGAAACTTAAGGTCAAATTATGGTTTCAAGAACATTAGAAATCACAAGTAAACTGACGAAATCTCATAAATAATTTGTAGCGTTTGGCTCAACTCAAAAACCATAATTTTTTTTAAGTTGTTCTGGCTACTGCACTTGAGCAGATCTCCACAACTGAGCCCAAGTAGAGGGGGGATTTTCCTGCTTGTGGCATAACCAGCAAGCCAATTGGCTCGGGTGGGCCTTTGTCCGTAAACAGACGACATGTTAAGCGTTACTAGCTTTCCCACTCATTTTCCTATCAGTGATCTGTCTCCTCCTGTATGTATACGTCTGAATGGTATAAACTTGTTGCGTTTACCCTGGTTAACAGAGATTAATGGAGGTCTGAAATAATGGTAAAAATAGGAGGGGCCGCATGAGACGATACTCAAGTAAAAGTGTAAAACTAACACCATTGAGACAACTTCAAGGAGGATCAAGGAGATGGCTCTTCTACCACAAACCGGTATGCAGAAGCTGCACATTAGAACCAAACCAAAGTCAAACAAAGACATAACTAAAAGCATTAATGTTCCAGCATCATCACAAAACGAATTACAAAATTTCAAAACAAAATGAATGGTACTATCTTGAAAAACTGGCCCCCATTTACTACAACAACAGCCTATTGATATGCCTATTGAATTTATTAAATATAAATCAGGTAAACTACCAAATTGCCTATTTGAATTCAATGTACCCATTTAACTGAATAAAAATGTAAATGAATACATATACAGTATGTAGTGTGTTCCCAGCTGTTGCATGTATAGCATGGAGTGTGTTTCAACATAGCTGCAGTTAATACTATTCAAATATACAGATACAACCAAAGCTCTTAAAGGGGCACTCAATACATCTGCTTATTTACATCCAACACCCATGCTGCAGTAGTCACCAGCATGAGATTTTCTAGTTTAAAGACTAGGAAAAGACAATTCCGATGATGTATATTGAAGGTGGGAAGAGGTTTTGAAAAACAACAGCTGCTTTGGACTGGATGTTTGGAGGTGGGCTATTATGAAATGCATTCTTCATTAGCTGAATGCAGGAGGAAGCCAGATAGCTAACATCACTGCTAATGAAGCCAAATATCATATTACAGCTGTAACTGTATAGTAACTGTCTTAAAGTCATCATAACAATGGAGAGAACAGATTACTTAAACAACAGAAATGACTCGTCAGATGAAGAGGACAACTAGCTAAAAGCTAAAGTTAGCAAGAAAGATAGATACCTTAACCTCAGTGTGGTTTCCCAGCAAACACACAACATTGTCACAATGTTGCCTACTTTCTTGCACCATTGTCAAAAGGTGGCACTGCTAACGTCTCAACAGGCCTGTCACAACCACATTATTAAGTAATAGACTTCTGGCATTAAGACTACCTAATGGCAACTTTACCTTCCTTTGTTAAATTTATTTACATATATATATATATATATATATATATATATATATATATATATATATATATATATATATATATAACTTCATGGAGCATAACACTCATGCTTTACATATATTTCATACTTTACAATAGTCATCCTGCAGTTACAAGCACATAGTGATGTTTACTGTTTGCTAGTTTAACTGCAGTCAAGCTCATTATGTAGTAATGGCAGATATTAAATAAAGGTCCAATGATGGATCTTGTAAGATGAATTGCATTTGAATGACATTTAGCATTTTTAGTTGTTCGGGGTGAAGGTCAAGGGAAAAAACACCAAAACGTTTTATGACGCAGAATGCTAATTTAGCCCTTATATATCAAGAAAGATTGCCAAATAACATCCTGTAATAAAGTTCATTTCTTTTTATTGCACCCACACCCTTTTTAGTCATTTAGTCAGTATGCACATTAAAAACACAGAAATGTGGGTCAGACATTTGAACTGTTTTTCCGTAACTACACTATATACTGTGTGCGAAACACTGCTTGGTATTTGGGGAGCCCCATGTTGGCTTATTTACTCGTCATGGTTAATTTGCTTTAACGGCAACCAAAGAAAACTCACTCCACCAATCTCTTGGGCAATTTTTCAAATTGGGCGAGTTTTCAGATTTACAAATATGCCACGGCACATTGCATCTGAGAGAGTCAATCCTCAGCGGGGAGTAGATGTTTGTTCTGTGTTTGTGTAAAATGTCTACAGTGGCGCTATGGACAACGATGACCTGGTGCGCCCCACTGCCGCCATGTGTGCGTGTTTAGCTTTCTGCCAGCTAGTTTATTGTTAGCGAGCTGTTTCAACATCTCCGGCTAACATGGCTAATCTAGCATTGTGTTTATAGTTATTTTCAACTACCAATTTTTCTAGGTGATGATGTTAGCTGACGTTATTGTACTCTAACAGCTGTGAAGGAATTTTCCACAAAGCATTTATTTAGTTTGGACTCATTGCTGTGTGTTTGGTGTTCTCCACCCATTCTGGACACACCCTCAAATTCAAATCTTGACAGCTACGACAAAGATAAAGAGCCACACCTTTCTGTGTTGAGCTGAAGTGATACAAATGCCTGTATTTTTGAGGTTAATAACTGTCCTTAAGGCAACAGCGGAACTTGTTTTCCCCAGCGTTTACGCACTTCCGTTTCTTGTGAAAAGGGCCTACTGCTAATTCAGTCAAACCGATGAGGCTGGGGGATAAAATGCTGCCACTACAGAACATTACATTCACACAACAAATGACTTTGGTTTTTTGACCGACAGTGTCCCTTTAACTGCGGCAAGGCAGTAGGTGTAGTTTGCCTCTGATGATGTGGGGTTGTCACCTCATATGATTCAGACTCAACAGAGACAAAACCGCCTGCTCAGATTCAAGAGTGACTCAGTGATTCATGTTTGCAGCTCGACAGAACAGCTTATTCAAGCAAGGCTGACCATATGACTGAAATCTGCGTTGATTTCTGACGCTTCCATATGAATTATTTGCCGAGGTGCTTGTCATTAATTCAGCAATTCAGCTGCCTCAATCTCTCTGGTGAGATTGCACAGCAGTAGCTCACACAGTTTGCTTAAAATGAAGCAATCATACCAAAGGTTGCACTCAGTGTGTGTAAAACTTTGGTGGTAAAACTGTTGGACCTCATCTCAGCATCTCGCTGCAGCCTCGTACAGCAGCCCACACCCAGCCATGCGCTAGATGAATTTCTCAGTCCAAACTGGTCTGCGATGCCAGCCAATAGGAGGCGGCCGGGACTTCCACGTCAGCCAATCGGATGCCTGTTGCTAGGGCTGGGAAGGTACATCGCCTTGATTAGTGCCATTCCCATTGGCACCGTTCAGACATCCAGTGCAACCTGCAAAAAGATAAAGCTGGAGCATCAGAGAGAGCATTAGAATTCAGGGGCGACCTCTCTCCTCCCCTCCGCCACCACTCTGAGGTGGCACGACTCTGTCAGGGAGACAAAAGACCACCGTGTGTGACAAGCAAACCTCACCACGCTGAGGTCACTGGAAACCGGAACATTTTGGACCTGGCTAAATTGGATAATGAGCATTACAGTGGCAAACACAAGCT
Organism: Colossoma macropomum; assembly: GCF_904425465.1. Taxonomy (NCBI): domain Eukaryota; kingdom Metazoa; phylum Chordata; class Actinopteri; order Characiformes; family Serrasalmidae; genus Colossoma; species Colossoma macropomum. The sequence continues at coordinate 7,298,223 of NW_023494786.1, read as the reverse complement.
TTGATGGCCTATTTGAAATGATCATTTCCAAAGCAGTGCGATTGTAAGGCCATTATTATGTACTGGCACTCACTGACCTAATTATTCCAAAACATCATTAACCCACATTTAACAAAGACCACTGTTCCTGCATAATTTGGACTATATTAGAATATATCACACTCCAGCAGGATGGCTTTTAAATGTATGTAGAGACACTGAGGTAAAAGCTGGCTTGGTCTAGCTGCTACAGTGGGGACAGAGCCATTCTAGGTGTAAGTAATTCCTGTGACCTAGTTTAGAACTCTAGTTGAACAAAAATCCTGACGAAACCATGTGAACAAGTAAGAAAAATGCATACGTAATCCTGCAGTCAGCCCAACTGTGGCATTTCAGGTACAAACATTTGAATGGAATTTGTAATCCTACTCACATTAAGTAGCTTAAAGAAACAATTTATCTTAAGGTACATATCGATAATTTCCAATAAGGGCTATTTATTGAATTTAGAAGGTTTAAAATGGATCATTTAAGTTGTGGAGTGACTGTAGTGTTTGTCTGTCTCATCAAGCATTAACATTAGCGCATCTCATATGGAGGAGCTCATGCCGTACTGCTTTACTGTTCGATGGATCAAATGAAGCATACGTACTGTATGGCCAAATGTATGTGGACACCAGACCATCACACCTATATGAGCTTGTTGGACATCCTGCAAAACCCTGAGCATGTAATAAGGAGTTGGACTGCCCTTTGTGGTTATAACAGCCTCTTCTGGACAGGCTTTTTAAATTAGATTTTTGTGTAAATTCCATTATTGGTCCAGCCTCCAGTTTAAACCCAGAGAGCATTTTCAGTGGTGTATACTAAATGTGTTGTGAAAGTGGGGGTTAACGTTCCTGTAAGTTAGTTCTGTCTGCTATGCACTGTGACGTTAGCTTTATCTAGCCCTCGGCTCTTCACCTTCTACTTATTTCACTTCACGTTAAGTTTAGCTTGAGTAAAGGGAACCAAAAAAAAAATGTCATTGTACTTTGTAACCTTTCAGTGCGACTTCAAAACAGTTGGGCTAAAGTGACTAGGTATGTTATCCCAGGGTAAAATGACCAGGATAAAAAAAAAAAAAAACCTAATGAATAATTCTAAATACTATGTACACATAATGTTTTATTCACTTTCACTCCTAAAGCACTGGGTTAAAATGGGGCTTTTGAAAAAGCCGTAAGGACACAATAAATTCCTCTCTGTCTCTGCTGAGCATTTCCCCGAGTGTGAAAACACTGAGAAAACATTTGCAGTATTGTCTGCACAGCTAAAGTGTTCCACTGGTTTAGGTTATTTAAACTGTTAAAAAAAAATCTGGATGGTTTTACAACGGTGTATATATAGCTGAATTCCAGGGTGACCCAGAGTGACATCTCATTTTAATATGTAAAGCATGTGGGCGTGGTTTCAAAAATCACTTATTTAGAGTGTTGCAGTCTGTAGTGTGTCCAGCAGGGAGCACTTTTGGCATGCAAGTTGGCTATTGCTATTGGCTTAACATCAGAGCTGGTTCAAGGGAAGTCTGGCCACTTCTTATTTCTCCTGTTATATCAAAAACATAACTGACAAACACCAGAGTGCACCCAGGGGCAAGTCTTAAATGAATGGGGGTGAATGAAGCTGAACAGGTAGGTTTCTAGCCACTTGTCCAGGACCTTCGTTTAATATATTCCACTAAAAATAAATAAAACTAACCAGTATATTTCATATGCTGGTCGGTGAACGGAGCAGCTCATTGGCTGAGTGAAGCGGATCTCTGATGTCATGATCATACATGAGGCGCCTTTATAAAGTCTTATAACTGGAGTTTAAAAGAGCTCAATAATATAACAGCAGTATTAAAATGTTTTGTGCTGTTCTGTGTTCAGAAAATTAATGTATTCTTCAGTATAAAAATGTTTGTGTTTACAAACTGATTTTGCTCAAATGCTCCATCTTAACCTATTCATTTTGAACTCGTTCGTTAAAATGACAGGCGAAGAAGTTTTCAAAAGATGTTGCATTACTCAGTATTATTTCATTTTAATCTGTGATCTTTGTCAAAGATTCTCATTAAAACCGTTAATGTTCAAAAAAGCATATAAAATGAAAATAGAAATAACAGAAATTAAACATTTTATTAAAAACAGTTAGATTTTTGGTAAGGGTTTTCATTTAAATATAAAAAGTTTTATTATTTACAGGCTTTTAATTAACAAAAATAAATGGGGTATTTCAAAGTATGATCATCAGCACTACCACCGTTGTTGTGATAATTATGTTCTTAATGCAAAGTTAAAATAACATTTATTTTTTTATTTCTTGGCTTGAGACACAGGGATGGATTTTTCGGCACCCTGAAGTGCAGGCTTAGGCAGAGGAGCCTCGATGGTCAGCACGCCGTCAGGAGAGAGGGAAGAGGTGACCTTCTCAGCATCCACTCCAGGAGGGAGACTTTGGAGAGAGAGAAGAGCTTATTTTGTTTCTATCACTGACAGTCCTGCTGAGCGGTGCAGGGCTATCTCTTTAATGTGATACTATTTTAACTTACGTATATTTCCTGGTGAAGCTTCTGGACACGTATCCATGCTCGTCTCTGCGCTCCTCATGTTTGCCTGATGATAAAAACACATCTATGTCTATCACAGACGCCTGTCACATGCAAAACACAGTAAACACTGGTCCACTGCAGGGAGCACTGGGTCAAAGACTGTCTCTCACTAGTGTGCATTTACTCTTTACCTGAGGGACAGTTTGTGTGTTTCTTCTGACTTGGCATTTTTGGGACAAGGAGTGAAACGCACTGATTAGTAAAATTAACAGAGAGTCATAGTCTGTTTGTTCTGGTCAGTTTCTTCAGCTTTGTTTCGTGTCCTGCATAAGTCTAGTTCTGATATTTATCTTGGTTCAGACACTGAAAACAATCATAATTGATTTTTAAAATGACAATTTCCCAAACTCTCTTTCTGCTTTACAACAAAATAGGCTGTTTTTGGTACTGGGCCTGTGAGCCTGATGTATGTAAATGAGCTCTGTTTGGATTGACTGCCTCACTGTGTTTCATTCAAGAAGCAGTCCAGGCTGAAACACTCCTTATAACTTCAGAGTGCATGGGTGGAGCTAATCTGCTATAGACTAAACAGACGGATATATGTGATTTTGTTGGTTTTTGTGACATCACAAAAACAGTAGATTAAAAATGGGCTGTTTTAAACAGCTTAGTTTCCATGTATGGACTGTATGAACTGGGGGGCGAATGGTACGTTTTGAAATTTTTAATAGTGTTTACATACTACATCAAACTCTTTTATTTTAAAAAACCAAGGAAAATTGCAAATTTGGAATTACATTAGAAATGTTTTTACAGACTTCCCTAGTGCTCCCTCAAAATCACCCCTTGATGATATTCTGGAAATAGATGCTAATGGCAGAAGCATTATTTCTAAATTATATAACCTCATATTCTCTTTAGCCCCTAGCCCTGGTACTGTTATTAAACAATAGTGGGAAAAAGAACTACAGTTCACTTTTGAGGAAGATGATTGGGACAAGATTATTCGCCGTATCCATAGCTCTTCAATCTGTGCTAAACATAGTCTTATTCAGTTGAAGTTGGTTTATCGAACTTACTGGACAAAGGTTAAACTCGCTAAACTTAACTCAGATCTGATGATCTTTGTGATCGATGTTCCCAAGCTCCAGCTACCTTGTCTCATATGTTTTGGTTTTGCCCTGCTTTAAAATCCTTTTGGCAGTCTGTGTTTGGTTGCTTCTCCTTTATTCTCGATTCAAAAACTGAACCTTGTCCCCTAGTCGCTCTGTTTGGTTTATCGCCCAAAGATTCTATTATGTCAGCTGCATATTCCGATGCCCTTGCTTTTTGCACCCTTTCAGCTAGACGTCTCGTTTTGATTCAGTGGAAAAGTCCCACTCCACTTTCATTTGAACACTGGTTTAAAGATGTTGCCTCATTTCTCTACTTGGAAAAAAAATTAGACACACACTTAAAGACGACACACGCCACTTTCTTTGCGTATGGGGCCCCTTTTTTTCTCCTTCTTCTCTGAGTTCATACAGTTTGACGTTCCCAGTATATCGTGCATTAAGTTGTGCATATATTTGTTTTTGTTTGGTAATATATAGTATATAAGTTTGTATATATATGTATATACGTATACATGAATATGTGTATGTCTATTTTCCCATTTATTTGTTCATTTGACACTCAACCTTGTCTGGTGTGGCGACACAGGTGACGGGTGGATGAATGTGGGTGGGCGGGTGGATTTGGGTTAGCGTGTGGATGTGGGTGGGTGGGGTGGGGGCTGGGTGGGTGGGAATGGGTTTAGTTGGATTGGGAGATTTGGGATGGCTTATTTGGCTAACTGTCGCGAATAAGCAAACAAAATCTACGCATGTATCTTGTTTCGGCTTTGTTAGCCTTTTCCTTCCTTCATACCCAAAAAACAGAATGGTTAAAAAAAAAAAAATCAAGGAAAATTAAGTTTCCCATGATATGGGCCACACTGTGATGGACTGGTGACGTGTCCAGGGTGTTTCCTGCCTTCCACCCAGTGAGCGCCCCCCTGCGACCCAGAGGATAAGCGGCTTAGATGATGATGGGTGATAAGGGCCTTTTGAGTCAATCAAAACATGAATATATATTAACATTCAAAACTTTGGAATCACTTGTTATATGAATAATTTTTCTTATTTCATGTCTGACTTTTTTTCTGAAGTACTGTTGCTACATAAGAATCCTTTTGTAAAGCATGTAAAAGAAAAGTCAGTTTTACATTCAACACTGATTCCAAACTTTTGAAGAATAATGTTCACACTTACCAGTGATTTCCACCATTCCATCCTTGGTTTTGACCCGTCAGTTCCTCAGGGGTAAACTGATTGACATCCATGCTGACCTTCCACTGGTCTCGGCTTTGCTTCACATCAGCCATGCCTCCACTGAGCTGGCGGGACAACATGCGTGTAAAAGGGTTTTGGGAGAAGAGTCCAGCGTCCATCATGGAGCCTGAGGGATGGAGATAACCTGCCCAGTGGCTGCCGGGCCAACAGAAGAGCTCCTCCGGCAAGACCGGCATGCCGAAGGCCTGGTCAAAAATCCGGCTGCTGTGCTGCCAGTCGTGGAAAGGATCCCAGCTAGGCTGGCGCAGCATTGTGAAGGGAATCTGTCTCTCGGCCATCGCAGAGTGGTCAACCACCTTGTTCTTGCAAGGACAAGTGAAACCCTCATTGGCAATGGGCCTTATAAATGCTTCTCTGTCCCCTCCGCTACCTCCAGCTGGATATTTTTAGAAAGATCTAGAATGACCGATGAGGAGACACCACTAGCCTGGAAGTCGCGAGAAAAGATGGTCATGGCTCAATTGACTGTCAACAGTCTCAGTGTCTGTTCAGTATCACAGAACAGACTGCAATCAGCCGAACAGCTAACGCAGTCCAAGAGCAGCTATACAAACGCAGTCTATATATTTATCTCAGCAGCTCCAAAACACTGGGTTTTTTAGGCACACTTACCTTTTTAGTATACTATTAATACAAATGAGCATTCCGAGTTGTATTTTTCTTCAACAAATGAGTGTTTTTTTCCTTTAACGTAACACATTAAAGACTAACTAGTGTTATATATATAATATATATATTTATATATATATATATATATATATATGTCATGCTATAGTCTTTGCTACTTTTTTCCTAATACTAAAAATGAATAACTTTTACTTATAATGGTCTTGGCTGGAAATTAAATAAATGAAGTGGGGTTGGGGGTCTCTGATGTTTGCACACTACTGTATCTCAGGCAAACCTGCTATTCATACCAAGGAGGACACCTTTATGAACAGAGTGTTGCAAAATATATACAGCATTATACACATAAATACATATGCATGTACATATGCATACATACAGTACATATACATACATACATAGCCATTTTATGGTAACAAAACCTTTGCAGATATTTTTTGTCTTACTTCTGAGAAAATATACGTTTCAAAGGATGTCCTCTGAATGACTGCACGGGTTGGAAGTATTTAAGTAATGGGGCAGCAGGCCTGGCAGACCTTTGAGTCGAGTATGAATGCTGCTGTTGTGCATTAAAAGCTTTAGAGGACACTCCAGTCATGTGTGTACAGAACATTCATGAATGTAAGCTGAGTCACTGTCTGGATATATTTTTACTCATGCCAAATGTTTGGTACATTAGGGGGAGACATTGCACATGAGGGAATATGTAGGAGGCGGCATAGCCAAGACAACTAGAGCACATAATGGCTACTGCCATGTAGGTAAACACACTTCTGCTCTATTGTGTGGTGTTTACAGATCTGCTCTTTCTTAACATCCCAGGCTTATTACACACTAAGGCTTATTATTCAGTTACTACAGGGACTTCAGTACAAACTGGTGGAGCCATTCTTAGGTTATAGAAGAGTATAATAAAACTTTGGGCCTGCTGGTGGGCCCTAGTTTTTAAGAGGTTAAACAATAATGTAATGAAAATACTGAATTGGTTTTAAAGCTAAATACTGGCCTGTCTACCATATGAGATCTGACTAAACTGAGGTTTATGAACCAAGGTTTAGATGATATAACACAGTATATACAGCATAGAGGAGCAGTTTATGTAATATTATGTGGCCATACAGGCAGTTTGTGCTAACTTTTCTTGCTATTTTTCCCCTCTTCTGCTCACTGTATTTGCTGTGATTGCTTTTATTAGTTACAAAAGGTGAATAGTGCAATGATTTTCCAACAAAGAAAACCTGTATTACCAAATTAGTTCAAACTACAGTCCCACAGTAAACAACGATTTAAAAAAAAACAGTTTTCAGGCCTTAGATATTATCAAGGATTATGATATATTTAAAGCCAAGGAATTAATTGAGATAGTAAGAAGCTAAATTTCTACAAAATCATCATTCATAGGGACTTTCTATTGGGAGTTTGCCAAACCCTAACTCTAAATTTCCACTTGTGAAAATAAATACCTTTTTGATTTCTTTTAAAGTTAGGCCGAAATATATAAATATAGAGTTTAATTTTTGAATAAAAAACTTTAAAAAATTGCTGTCCCACATTTTCATGTCACTACCGAAACATCAAGAGTTTTAGTCTATAGGCAAAGCCTTATTTTAGCCACGCCCATTTTAGAGCAGGAAGTGAGACTGTTCCTCATGGCCGCATGGTGAGCAGTTAGCAGTTGTTTTGAAGTAAATGTGTTTCAAAGTCTTAAAAAATCAGTGTGTAACTGAAACACTACCGAAACATTTTCTGCAATTAAGTAAATATTTTTGTATTTTAATGGAAAAATATGATTTTTTTTTGTGTGCCGAGTTTTTGCAAGTCATGTACTGGCAGTTTTTAGAATCAGTATGCTGCGTGTATCAAATATGCTTCTAGTCAAATTCTAAAGATGGCCTCAATTAACGACTTCTTTGCAAACACTAAAGTTCTTACTAAAGCCTGAGTAGACTGATAAATCAGTGTGAAAAGTTATTATTTCTTATTATTTCTCTCTGAGCTTATCTGAGATCAAACTAATTATCTCAGTAGTATATACGTCTGTGAGTGATAAGTTTAGCATGAGTGTTGTACTGATCATGGATTGTGAGAGCAGCAGTGAACTGAAGCAGGTGGTGAAAGGGAAAACAGCTTGAGAATTTTTAGAACTTAATTTAAATGACAAGCAAGTTTTTCATTAAATATATCACCAGAATAATTATTTGAAGAAAACTGGCAACCAGTAACAGCAAGAAACAGTGTGAATTAAGTAAAAACAGCAACGGAAATTCCCATGTGCCTCTATATACTCCTGCAGAATGCTCATAGTTCTGCAATATATTTAGGCTACCTTACATGCACAACATTTTTAAGATCTACCCAATGATGTTAAAGTCAGAGAACTGTAAGGGCCATTCCAAAAGCATCAATTTTCATTTTTTAAGTAGAACATGCTGGAGTTGAGGTATGAGATATGTTTTGGATCACTGTCCTGCTGTAGAAGCCAGCCTCTTCTTAGCTGACTGTTTTGCATTTGCTTGCATTGGTGATATTTAGTGGAATCCTGTGGTGGCTCCTGCCAAAACAGGTGTCCAGTTGATTGGCTGATTTAACAGCTAGCTAACTGGACAATTGTCACATTGCATTGTGCAAATTAATCAGCTAGCTAACTTGACACTATCACATTGCGTTTGTTTTTAAAATTCATATGGCTTGTCTAGATGTTGTTTTCTATACTTCAGTTGTTGACTTTTGTAATGAGGTCACAGATAAGTTTTCCTTCTGATGACTCTTCTATCCAGATCATGTTTGTGTAAGCAACGCTGCACAGTAGAACAGTACACCACCACTCCTGTCAACTAAAGCTTACTGCAGGTTCTCTGTCACATTGGGGTTTTGCTTTGCATATATAAGCAGTTCTATTTGAGAGTTTTCTTGGCCTTCCAGGTCTTGCCTTGACTTCCATAGTTCCCCTTGACTGCCATTTCTTAAGGACATTTTGGACAGTGCAAATAGCAACTGGAAGCTCTTTGACATCTTTTTAGCCTTCCCCTGCTTTGTATGCATCAATTTAAGCTTCATTGATCTGTCTGCCCAGATCTGGTCAATTAAGGCCTAACCAGTGAATTGGTTGTCCAAACTTTTGCACATGCCAAAATTACTATTTAGTTTGTTTTTTATTTTTGAAGTTGATCAAATGTAAAGTAAGTAAACTTTTGCATACAGCTGTAGTGATTTAGAAAGCTTTAATTAGTAAGGACACCTTAAAAAAAAAGCCTTATCAATCCCCACGGTTTTAAAATGGGATGTCCTACAAGCTAATATGGGTGGAATGTATAGGTGTCACATACTTTTGGCCATATAGTGTAAATAAGTAGCAAAAAAAGGACTGAGTTAGGGGTGGGCAATATGACACATCATTTTTGTGTTAAATTATGTCACATTATGTCACAATATGCTTTTCTGAGCATTCCATGGAAATCTCAGTGCTTACAGAGCATATTTCATTACAAAGAGAGCAAAATTAAATGAATTTTGTTTAATTAGCGTATGTGAAACAAAAAATCACTGTAATATAGATTTTTACTGTATTTTTAAATGTGGCACTACTGATTCTGTTGCTTGTTTCAGCTTTTTTCAAACTTCAGAGAAACTAAATATCATGAAGATGTCTTGAAGCATTGTGATGCTGAATTTCTGCAAAATCATCCACCCCTAGATTAAGTAAACTGGTTAAATAGTGAACCTAATTATATAGATAATGAAATAAAAATAACTTTTAGCCTGTGGTTTTGTCATTTGGCCTGTGATTGTGTCTTTTAGCCTGTGGTTTTCCAGCATAGCTGCAGATAATGGATTATAATGAAAGGTTACGTAGTTCGGAGTGAATTCCAAAACACACCAAACAATATGCCGTCACCTCGTTGCATGGCAACTGTTGCCACAGTAACATCAGCTCTCACTTATTCTCCGCTGAGAAACCGGTCTCTCTGTCATAGCGCAGAGCACGAAGACACACAAAGTGAACATTAAATGCATTTGTGAAGGGACTGTCAGTCACACAGCTGACAAAAGCAGATTCAGCTTTCTTTTCGGGTTACAGACCACAGCTTTTAGTAAGAGTGAGTAAGAGTCTAAGAGTAAGTGTCCTCTGAGATAAGATTCAGTTCAACCATAACACAAGCACTGAGGAGGTGAATCAGCTGTTTGGGCTGTTCTGCATGAAAGAAACGTTGGTTGAGGGAAGCAACTGCACCTCCTAAGAGAATAATTATCAGAGATGTTTTCATACAGTCATATTAAAACCTCATAACTCAAATTCTTTGATTTTACTAGAATTTCTCACAGCTTTTGAAAGCGCCAGCTGCCCTTAACAATGAACGTTTCATTAGAAATGATCCAAAATTACTTTACAACCCTTCTAGAAAAACCACTTGCAAAACCAGTACATCTTGTGGTTTGGATGCTGGTATGCTGGTCAACCAACATGGCCATGCTGGGTGACCAACTAAACCAGCATCAGTCCAGCACTAGACCAGCTTCCATGCAGTATCCATGCTAGTCTAAGCTGTTTTTTTCAGCAGCGGAAGTCTCTTTACATTACTAAAGTTAAGAACACTTTTCCTTCTCCTATAAAGTTTCTATTATAAGGTATTCTTAGAACATATATTAACATGTAAAGATGGATATAAAAGCCAATAAATGTCTCACCTTTTCTAAAACAGTAACGCCTCATTCTCCAGTGCGCACATCTCACAGCAGGACTAGCTGTATAAAGTGTTTAAAAGTGCTAAAAAGAAGATAAAGGAAGCAGACGAAAAGTTGTCTGTCTGAGCCATGGTGCCCATGTGATAAGGGAAGGGTTTCGTACTGACATGTATTATAGACAACTTTCAGGAATTTCCTTATTTAAGATAAAGGTTGGTGGGACTGAATTTACAATAAATACACATACAATAAAAATCAATGCTATATTATAATTATGTCAAAGCTAATTCATTTTTAAAAACTTGTTATGTCCAAATTCTGAACAAACGGATAAACTGCATTTAGGAATGAACTTCCCAATGCTATATTATATACATACATGTGTATATATATATATATATATATATATATATATATATATATATATATATATATATATATATAATGTTTTATTCTAAGGAGGGTAAAAAGAAGTTGGTCACATCAAAATTAATGATGACTGTTTTTGACACACAAAACACTTACATTTTTGAAGCAGGGAAGCTCAGGGAAAAAGGATCACCTCACGTTTTAAATAAATTTGATTTTTACTCACCAGCATGACCAAGTTGGCCGATCAGTGTGACTTAAACAAAAAGCATACCCTATGCTGGCCAACCAAATAAGATGGTTGAATAGCACAGTTATGGTTCCATCAAGGGCAGCTAGATGTTTAGCTTGTCAACCTACTAGACCACCAAAGACCAGCTTAGACCATCTGAAACCAGCTACCAGCAAAAGCTGGTCTTGACTAGATTTTTCAGGAGGGCCAGTTTTGGTAGTTTTTAGTTTCTGAACTATGTTTTCAAAACTAGACAAGAAAAGTGATCACTTTCACTTTCAGCCTCTCAAAAATCTACTCTGTTAGTGTGTCTGTGAAGGCAACCATATGAACAAAGGAAAGAGCAACTCTGAATGATGCTATTCCCAGAGTAACCACAAGAGGTCACTGTTGTACAGGTGTCTCATACTGTGTACTTGCACACAGGGCCAGAAAATGAGTTACTTTGTACGTCTCATACAAATGAAATATACAAATTTGTATATAAATAGGATTTCCATCAAATACCAGAAACATTCATTTATTTTATCTCAAGCAAAAAGTAACAAAAATATTCTTTGTTTTCCTACAGAACATTCAGCCAACTATGCAAGCAGTTTGTGAACAATGTGTAATCTATAGAAGATCAAACAGAACACAGTAGCAGTGCAGTAAGATGGTAAATAACCTTAAAAACAACATCTTATACAAAAATCTAACCTGACACAATGTCAATACTTATTAGGTGGACATCATACAGCCATTCAATAATAGTTACACTACTGACATATTAAAACCTCTAGCACTGTAAGTTGTAAAGTATGTGTAATGATCTTAAGTCATATTTATGCAATTAATAATCGCCCCTCTGTAATCTCCTCTTAATGAGACAGCAAAAAGCTCTACTCTTGGCACTCAGTAAGTGGCGATGTGTGCTTTCATTGCACTTTAACTGACCAACACTAAAGCTCTTTGGGATCCCGTTTGCTGATAAAGGGCTCATGCAGCGGTTTGCAGGCTCAAAATATGTCTCCTTTTGTACATATAAATATACATATACATATGGCCAAATTCTATTTTCACATTGTGTAACAATGTGTTGCTCTGTTAAAAGTATAAACTCAAAATGCCATTAAGTCAATTTACACTACTGGAAGATGCATATTTTCTGCTATATAGCTGTGTAAAAACATACAGATTACAGAAATGGCAAAGGCAAAGCAGTTACATATTCACGTATCTTCATCCTCATAAAGGTCCTCCAGTTCTCCTTCTCTGCTCCCATCACTCGCTCTGCTGTAGAGGGAAACAAGATCTGTTAAGTTAGAAATGCAATGATAAGGTGTAACATGCAATAAATCACTAGTGTTAGATCTATCTATAACAACCCTACCCACAAATTGTGCTTACAGTCAACAACAACTATGTATATATATATATACCTTGGCATAGATTCGACAAGTCTCTGATACTTGAGAGATGGAATGTAATTTTTCCAAAAGATATTCACTCAAATGGCAGTTTGATCAGGTGACCGTCCATAAATTGTCATAGGAGTTCAATTTTGGTGATGTTTGGTGACTGTGAAGGCCGTAGCACATGATTAACATCAAGTTCACACTCATCAAACCATTCAGTGACCCCTCGTGCCCTGTGAATGGGGGCATCATCTTCCTGGAAGAGACCACTCCCCTCAGGATAGAAATTTTTCACCATAGGATAAAGGGGGTCAGTCAGAATATCTTTGTATTTGCAGCTAGCCGTCCTTCTAAGAAGACAAGTGGACCCAAACAATGCCAGCAGAATGCTCTTCGCAGTATAACAGGGCTACCAGACCCTCTCACTGTAGGGGCTTTGCATTCAGGCCTGTGCCGATCACTTTCACTTTCACCTTAAATTCACTGCCACCTTAAATTATTTGCTACTTTAAATCCACCGCTCCCTTAATGCCACAGATACGTCCAATGCCTCCTTAAATTTGTTCCTATCTTAAATGCACTGCCACCTTAAATTCAGTGCTACCTTAAATTTACTGCCACCCTTGAATGTCCTGAACATTCCACCATTCATTTTCTATTCTCTTCTAAGCCAACTTAATAAAAACAGGGTGATTACTAGCAGGATTGCTTTTAAACTGCATACAGGCAAACTCACTGAGGAGCAGTTCACAGTGTCTTATTTGGACAATCCACGAATTTAAAGAAAGCCTTTAAATGCTTGGAACACTTCATCAAATAAGGGTAAAATGCTATGAGGCTACATAAAGGATTGGCAAGAATCAAAGCGGTACCATAAGGTTACCTTAATGATGGGTGAATGTTCACAGAGGCGCGAAACAACGAAGTGTCCCTGTGAACAATAACCGAAGAAAATGACAGTGTCAGCATTGATGTGTTAGCTGGAGCACATAAGGAATGTGTGCTCCGTGCATTCAGAACGTACGAGATGAGGTTTCCTGGGGCAGACATGGATCTGCCCTGCCTGCGGCTCAGAAAGTCGAAGGGGTTCCCAAAAGAGCGCTTTCTCAGCATGGACTTCACCAGGATCTGTGGAATTGAGAAATAAGCCTGCATCAGGCATACAGTGCACTGCTCATCAGAAGTTTAAGGATTCCTTGCCTTCTTTTAAAATTTGAATTCTTTCGCTGTATTCAGTTAAGTAAGTAAAATGCCTGCAAAATTAAGGTTTTGCTAACATAAACTTCTATTTACTAATACTTCTATACTTTAGGTATGTTCTGACACTCAGCTCTGTGTGTCTTGCTAGGTATGAACAGCAGGTTTTGCCGAAATAATGTTTAGACAGTTTGCTTCTGCAAATTATTGTTGAAAACACACATAGAAAATCTTCTGGTCAAAAGTTGGTTTAACAGCTAATAGCAGGGAAAGCAGGGAAATATTATTTTAACAATATATTACTAAAATATTTAGATTATTAATAATATAAATACTATTCACTTGTTATATATATTATTATTTATTACAGGAGATGTACACCCTTGTACATCCAGGCACCCCTGGTCAAATGCCATGTTTTGTTGAAGTGAAATAAGCGAACACATCTTCTATAGGGATCACACTTCTGCATATTTTAATACACAATAACTGTTTAACATATTGGGAGAAAAATAAAATATAAAATATTAAAAAAATATAAAATTCCAAAATGCCCATTTGCAACAATGTAAATCATGAAAAAAATAAAATTTATGAAAGTGGTTTATATTGTGTCCTGGAATGAAACTATTAATTTTATGTTTTCTTTTTTCCAATATATCAAACTCAACAAATAAATTCAAATTGTGCATTTCTGCATTAGCCAATAAAATACATTCTCTGTACATGATGTGTTCGCTTAGACAATCGACATGTAATTTGCCCAGGGGTGTTCAAACTTTTGCATACAACTGTAGGTGCACTTTGTAGGGTTTACAATTATTCACGGCAGCACAATTCATCAGCCCCCTCTATCCTGTTCTTCAATGGATAATGACCACCACAGGACCACTACCAACCAGATATTATTTGGGTGGTGGATTATTCTCAGCACGCCCTGCGATGGACTGGCGACCTGTCCAGGGTGTATCCTGCCTTCCGCCCAATGACAGCTGGGATAGGCTCCAGCACCCCACCGCAAACCAGAAGGATAAGCGGTTTAGATGATGTATGAATGTATGTATGTATTATTCTCAGCACTGCAGTGACGTTGACATTGTAGTGGTGTGGTAGCATGTTGTGCATGCGTATCAGGCAGATATGCGTTGCTGGGGTTTTAACATACCTGGGTTGACAATAGTCCACTAAACAAAAAACATCCAGTCAACAGTGGTTCTGTGGTCTAGTGAGGGCTAGAGGATGACTAATACAACTTTGGATGTAAAATTATGTGCCTAACAATGTGGACAGCAAATGTAGACAGTGTTTAAAAACTCCAGCAGCACTGCTGTGTCTGATCCACTCGTACCAGCACAACACACACTAACACACCACCACCACCACGTCAGTATCACTGCAGTTCAGAGAAAGATCCACCACCCAAATAATATCTGTCCAGAGGTGGTCCTTTGGTGGTCTTTTTTATTGATAGTAAGTGTAGAAGGGGGCTGAACAATTAATGCAGCAACAGGTGGGCTACAGTTATATTATACTGGTTACATATAAAGTGTGCCTTTATGGTGATGTACCAATACTATGGCATTTCATGTGGTGTTTCTGTTATTTTGCACAACCTCTGTATGTTATCTTTTTATAAACTGATAAAAAAAATGCTCATTTGCATTAGGACATTAAAAACATTTCACAGATAATACAGTCACGTGCAAAAATTTGTACACCCAGGTCAAATAACGTATTGATTTTTTTAAGTGAAAAGAAGTTAGCATATCTGAGTTCAACATTTCGGAAATAAAAAAAACATAAAATGTGCCATTACTTTTGCACAGGCCACATTTTAGTTTAAATAAACAGTAATTGTGTATTAAAATTTGCGGAAGTGTGTTCTCTGTAGAGGATGGGTTCACTTATTTTTACTTAGAAAAACAACAAAACGTGTCATTTGACCAGGGGTTCCCAAACTTTTGCACACGACTATATATAAGACAAGATAAATTAATGGTGCGTACCACAGTAGACAGGCTGGGAATGAGCTTGACAGAGTTCTGCACCTCCTCCTCTGTCACCTCCACCACCGTGCAGTGCTCCTCCTCCAGAGGCAGCGACTCCAAACCGTTGAGCGTCACCCATGGGTTCAGCTACCAAAACCACAGGAAGATCCACAGAGAGGACAAGAAATCTAACTTCTACACCCAGTATAGCTTAAAACTACACATCAGCTCACTGACAGCCAGGTCTGGATCATCCAGTGGGGTTTACAGGCACGTGTCCAGGGACCTGAGCCATTAGGGGGACCCTGGCGAGTGATTATCAGAAAATTTAAACAGCTGTTTTGAATGCTTTATCGTGGTCAGTAAAGCAGCCATCTTTTGATAGGTCTGTTGCTTGTTCACGTTTTGACACGCACTTGACATTTCCAGTGTAGTTAGACATCCTGTATGCTTTTGCAAGGTGAGGCGATACTATATTTGAACGCCAGCTTGTTGTTAGGACACGGTGTAATTGTGTGTTATGGCCAATCATAATCTTAATGCTCTCCACGTCTTTCTCCTCCAATCACTGCTCAGTAATCGTTACACTATCCTTCATTGTCTCGCTCAAGCTTTCAGGTTTTTAGCATTGAGCTAGTGTTCCTGTGAATGTACTTTGAATATGAAGCTCCAGGTATTTAAGGGATGTACCTGAGGGATCTGTAAAAGTCAGACATGAAACTTCAGCAGAGTAGAAGATGCCCATTTGTCGAAATGCTGAAAATGTCAACCACAAAGTTGTTTCATTCTTGTCGGCAGTGATCTGCGTCATCAGAGGTAAGATATAAATGAAAGAAGAAGAAAAAAAAAATTCCACGCCTGCTGTGGCAGTATACCTTGTGTCTGCTTCACAGTTTGTTTTTTTTAGTTTGCTGCTTTTTCTGTCTTTATGCACATTTTAGCTGTCCAATTGTAATTTATGTCATCTTCACTGGGGTTAATATTTTGCTTGTCAAAGACTAGATGCATGATTTCTTGGGAAATGCTGCACTGCTTATTGAGTTTATGTTAACCTGTGTTCTAATTAATGTGTGTGTAATCTTATTACTGTTTTGTCATCATTGGGGGAAAAAGAAGCGTTCATACTGGTGACATGCCAACACTTGGATTAGTGTGCTGCCATTGTGGTGCTGCACAGGCTGTCTTTAACTTGCTGTGATATCATAACAAAATCACTTAAACTCAAAAAGGTAGCCAGGTAGAGGCCCACCAAACATTAGTGCCCAGGGGCCCATCACTTGATGATCCAGGCCTGCTGACTGCTCATCAAGCACTTAAGAAGCCCTACCTTTATTTCAGAAATGGTGATCCTTGTTTCAGGGACTTTGTCCAGCATTCTGGTGATTAGCTCCCTCAGCTCCTCGCTTATAACAGGCCTGCACAAACAATGCAGTCCATTATTAACATGTTTGATTTCTACAAAGGAGTGAAACGCATTAGCCCTGTATATGCACACCTTGGGTTGCTAGTGATTTGTGACCTTTTTCCACCCTTTACCTCATCCATTTTTTATCAGATAAGTGAGAAATACAATATTACTCATATATAACTTATATATACTCATGTCACAATATAACTGTTTAATATAAATATATTTTAGTTCATCAATTTGTTCTTTTTAGCATGTGTTTTAAATGTTTTAACAGTTTTAAACTATCATGGAAGTTTTAAATGTCAGTGTGTTAGATATACGTGCTGGGCCACTAACGACCCAAGGTATGAACCCAAATTATTCAGAAATGACCCCATGTGTGTCCAAACTATTGATTGGAAGTGTATGAAGGCCAAATATATAAAGGACAATAGGGCAGTTGCCTTAACACACTCTGAATCTAAACAGAGCCAGTTAGAAGGCTGTGTAATATCTGCTCTGTAAAAAGGAACAGCATTGAGAGAAAGGATGCACCACTGGTGTGAGGTTGTAATTAGCATGAACTGGGCCATTCACAGTCCATGCTGGAATAGATTAGTGTTAGAGACAGCTTAGGGCTACGTCTAATCCCGTTTATTTGGCATGCTTCATTTTCCGGTTTTGCAATGGTAACTCACATATCTGGAAAGATCACTGGCATATTCCTTATCTTGTCATACAGGGCTAAAATGTAGTCATCCACAAAAGGACACTGAATAAAAATAGAAACATTTATGTTAGCACAGTGGAAACACATTGAACTCATTCACATTTCAATTTGCTACATTGACCACAGGATTTCTTAACTAACAGCAGCAACACTAGCATTTCAGGTGCTGTATGAAAATAACTCACCTTCCCAAAGACAAAACAGAATAAGGTTACTCCCATCGCCCACACGTCTAAAGCCTGAAAGACATGAACCGCAATTTAAGTGTGTGAAGTTTGTGTGTCGTGGAAACAGAACAGAAATATTTTGAGAGAATTGGGAAAAAAAGTAACAGTAGTAATAGTAATAGTAACACCATGCTTTCAATC
Source organism: Colossoma macropomum (assembly GCF_904425465.1). Lineage (NCBI taxonomy): Eukaryota > Metazoa > Chordata > Actinopteri > Characiformes > Serrasalmidae > Colossoma > Colossoma macropomum. Next base: position 7,280,316 of record NW_023494786.1, on the reverse strand, counting down.
ACCACAGAAGTCAAATTCTAAATGCTTTGTATTCTTGTTGTCTCATGCATTGTACAGCCAAATGCAAAAGATTTTGCGCCCTGATTAAATGATGTTTTGTTGAAAATGTAACACTAACAGTGAAAAATGAAAATATGAATAACTTGTATATATGAATTTGCTGAATTCAAACATAATGGAAAAAAAACAAAAAATGTGGCCTGTGCAAAAGTTATGGCACATTTTAAATTTAATGATTTATGTTTTCCTTGTTCATTTTTTGTCACTTAAAAAAAATAAAAAACATATGCAATTTGACTGGAGTGTAATTTGCACGTGACTGTATATATACAAATTAGTCTCACAAATGTATGAACACATTAAGACATGTTTTATTAAACTGATATATGGGCATATTCAAAATTTATTTTAAGGGCATATGAAAGGATCCTCACCTTTCCGCTGAATCTCTGCTCCTGGTCAGTCAGAGTCTCAGGTGCCATGAAGGCTGGCGTTCCTGCACTGTTTGATAACAGAGCATCGCTCCCCTCAAACTCATTACTGACTCCAAAGTCTGCAATCTTAATATGGCCATCATCTCCGAGCAGCAGGTTTGAAGGCTTTATATCTCTATGTATGATCTTCTGATAGTGCACTTAACAAAGAAAATAATATTGTGAATAATATTGTGCTAAAGGCTAAAAGGTGAGATCTAGCTAATAATGTTAAAACATTCTTATCAGCATTTGTGAGCCAACAGGCTTGCTTTTTCCAAAACCTAGACTGCTGACTGGCTGTTCAATTTTCAGTTCCCACAGACACACTCCCAAAGAATGGAGGTTTTTACAGCCACGAAGGAGCCAACCATGGTTTTCTAATGTGATGTCCAAAAGCTCATAGGGGAGTGATGGTGTAGTGTTCAAATACTCTGTATTTTTGGTCTTACATTTGGTCGTTTTATACGTGTGTGTGTGTGTATAATGCATAGTATACATAGTATTATGTATATATATATATATATATATATATAATATATATATATATATATATATATATACACACACTGGACCATGGAATATCTGGTCATCTTACCCATTTAGAAAACTTACAGTATTCGATGCCCAGGATAACATCTCTGAAGTAGAACCTGGCCTGCTCTTCTGTTAAAGGATTATCTGTGGGTACATCCATCACTGGGCTGATGAAGAGTGGAAAACAAAGAAAACAAAAAATGAAAAATATGCTACATGAACAACAAATTGCTTATGTAAGTTCTACAGTACATTTAAGTAATTTATTTGAAATTAAAGATGGCAGAGACTTTGTGTATTCGGGGAGAAGTCAAATGAGCTTTAGGTTTCTCACTCAACTAATAAACACTTTGTGCACTAAACCTAACACTGAAAATGGAATTAAACAATATAGACTAGGGGAGTCTCGCTCCTGTCCTGAGGGGCTTTAGTCCAGTACAGTTTGGTGACTTCTCTGCTGAAACACACCTGATTCTACTCAGCAGTTAGATAAAAAGGAAATCACCAAACTCTGCTGGATGCCACTGATATAGACAGTCTAGCATCATGTCCAAGCATCATGTTGTTGGGTCATAAATTGATAGTTGTTGAAAAATGAAATAGACTTATTAGCTCTGAGCCACAGCAACACCTGTTCTGGACAAAAACCGCTTTAGTCATAATTAACCTTTAACCAGAGGTCGGTAGACAATACTTGGACTTTTACTCAGGTGCAATTATGAGGAAATGAATCAACTGTTTACTTATTTTACATTTTCGTCATTAACATTTAGCCACTTTTTCCTTTTTAGCATTTAACATAATTGAATCATTAAGATGTAAACAAAGTCATTCAGAGTGGTTTGATGTGAAATGCTCTGTTCTAGAGACATTGTGGAAAGTTATTACATGGGGAATACACTGCATAATGCCGGAGACATTCTTTTTACAATAGTTTTGCAATAAGGTTTTGGCCTTAAACATTTTTATACATATTCAGGTCAAAACAGTCTCCAGAGAAAACTTATTTTCCCTGTTGTTTTTTTTTACAATGATCAGCATTACATATACTGGTCAGATGTGGAGTAAAAGGTAAATAAAACATAAATAAGCTCTTTTGCTAAATAATATGGTTAAATTGTTGAAAATGATTATATGTGCATTGTAATCATTGAACCCTGGTTCCTATCACCACCTCTGTAAAGAAATCTGAATCGGTAAGTTTCTTAACATGAACCATTTCACTCACATCAACGCACTCTGAATGACTTTGTTTATATTTCAGCAACTGAACTACACAGATGGTTTGAAAAATCAGTGGAATTCTCTTTTAAATTCCCAGGCTTATTACATCCTAAGGCTTATTATTAAGTAAATACAAGAAAAGCAATGCAAATTGGCTTTTACATTGGTCACACTGTCTGGACTACTATGTGATTGGTCACATCTCTGACTTTTGTAGTTTATGATTTATTTTCAACAAAGAGTGCACAAAAGATGAAAAGAATGAAAAGAGTGTAATAAATAGCTCTTATGCTAATTGAGGCTGGATGAACTACGACATTCTATTGCAGTTTTATAGGGAACTCAAGTTACTTTTACTAGAGTCATTATTTGACCTCAATAACAATACTTTCACTGGACAATGAGTTTGGACTACGCTACCAACCCCTCCCTATAGCATTGCATCCCAATCCTGGTCTTAGAATAACTTGTTTAATTAGCTGATGAGTTGAGCCAGACTGTAAGCAGGGAAAACACTAAAAAGTGCAGTGCAAGCACAGTGAAGCACTAGCATTGGAGAACACAGCCCTAAAGGAGCAAATACTCACCCTTTTGGCACCAACTCAAAGGCTATGAAAATCACAAAGAAGATACAAGCAAACAAACATGTATAACGAATCACAGGACAGCAAACTGTATAAAATAAATCAGAGGTTTTTATCATTTATGTTCATTTGACTGCTCACCCATGTGCAGGTTGTCTTCATCTGGATCATCAAGAACCTACAAATGGTAATGGTGAGATGTTGCTCTGAACTGCACTAGAGCAAAGCATTTATGAACCAGTACAAAGTAAACCAGGAGCATAATGAATGAGCCTTGTCTCATTCAGAGATCTAACACACCTCCACTAGTTTGACAACATTCAGATGGTCAAGTTTCTTCAAGATGGCAATCTCTTGGTACACTCTGTCCAATGGGCCGAACGGTTTTGGACGGTTGCCCTGTGAGGCAGCACTTTCTTTGGGAGGGGGACGCCCTGTAAAAAAGACACAATATTAGTATTCTTTAACTCAAACAGAATTAATGGAGTAATGCTTCAAAAGCACTATCATGACCTACGTGGAAATCCACATTGCTTCATTAGCTTCCTCTTGGAGACCACCTTCATAGCCTGTAAGGGAATAAGATCAAAAGTTTAGTATATGTAGGGGTTAACAACCATCTAAGATTAAAAAAAAATCTTTTTACAAAACCCTATATACTGTATTTACTTACATAGTACTGATCATCATCTTCATTATAGGCCAGTTTAACCACACCATATGAGCCCTGAGCAATGACGCATGGCAAAGTCATTTGTTTCATTTTACAACATGCAAAATATGCAACAAGCATATATATATAATATATATATATATATATATATATATATATATATATATATATATATATATATAGACTTTTCAGCACCTGAAAGGCATATGGAGTAACTTACTTGGTTAACAATAATTGGCAGCTACTCTTTTTTGCATGATGCTGAAAGCCAATTGGTGGATTTACAGCAACATTAGAGTTTTTGACTTGGGTACAGTACAATGCAAAGGTCAGAGACCACCCTTCAATTATTTAATTTCTAGTCAAAAGGGTCATTAAGTACACTCCTAAACAGATGGTTCTTCAAGGGTGCTTGAGCACAGGAAATAGTTCTATTTTGAACTATTCTTCAGATTGATGAAGAATGTGCGGTGGTTCTGTACAGAACCTTTTTTCAAAGGGTTCTATGTAGCACCAAAAAGTGTTCTGCTATTATTACAATATCAAGCTTGGAACAGTAGAAGAACCTTTTCTTTTGCGATTATTCCTTTTCAAGAATGTTTTGTCTGGACTGAAAAATAGTAAAAGATGCAGAGCGGCTGATTTAAATAATGCTGTGCTCATTAAAAGTCCTTGTACAATTCATTTCAAACATGATCATAAACCCCTAAAAGAGTAGCCACTAAATAATTAATGTATAACCTACCTTTCCAATCTCATTCTTTAATTTGTACTGGTTAAGCTGCACACAGTCCTACAAACAGAAAGAAAGGGTTGTGACTGTATTAACTGAATTTAAATACTATGCAGAAAGCAATAAAGGGCCCGTATCTTAGATTTCTCTTGTATTTTATTATTTTCCCTGATGTCCAGTTAGGACTTTTGAGTGGTTTCATGTACCAAAAACATCAAAAAAGGCATTCTCTATCATTATTTTCCAACCTCTCTCTATTCTCTAGAATTTAACAGGCTGTTTCTGTTACTATGTCTTCAAGACTGATGTATGTAAATGAGCTATATTCTGATTGGCTGTCCTGTATTATGCCTCATTCAAAAAGCAGTCTGAATTGAAATACTCTTTATTACATCAACATGAATGGGCAGTGCTAAACTAATGTGATGTGTTGGCTTTTGTGACATTATGACAACAATGAATTGTTGAAAAATGAGTTGTTATTCTAACTAATTCTCCATATCTGGACTGTGTAGACTCCAGAGTGATCAGGTCACTTTAACAATATTTACATACTACATCAAACTATTTCATTAAAAAAAGGAGGAAAATTTGGTTTTCCATGATATGGGCCCTTTAATTAGTCATGCAGACTATTGAAATGTGTGCTATACTACTATACTATACACTATACTACAAACACAGAGAGACAACCGTGGCCACCTATTTTGAAGGGGAATTCCACTGTTTTATCAAAATTTGTGCATAATTAAGTCGATAAGTTGTAAGTCATTCAGAGTGGTTTGATGTGAAATGCTTAGTTCTAGACAACCTTTCCAAGTCAGAATTGTTCTGACTGATGGTGATAGAAACCAGCAGTCTGAAGAGTTTAACCCTCCTGTTATCCTCAGGGTTAGGTTAGGGCCCAAAAGCAGAGGAACGTTTTTGAAGATTGTACAATTGCATGCTACAGTGACCTCAATATCATCCAAAAGCTCCAAAACAAATGTGTAAATGTTGATATTTATTACGTTTTATACAGCTAAAACAGCTTAAGGTCAATCATTTATTTAGAGACGTTAAACACTGAATGGGGTCAAATTGACCCCAAAGATAACACTGAAACACTGTCTGATGATAGTTTTGAGATAAGATTTGGCCTTCAATGACATTTTTTAAAGTACAATAATGGTGGAAGGGTACATGCAGGGTGTTGTAAGGCAAAATAATTCCCAAAGAAAACATGTTTTCAAATTTACCACTATTATACCATTATCAACATTATACATATAACTCAGTAGTCAGTAGTCAGATTCATGTAGGTCCACAGGTGGTTTCAGATCGTAAATAAAATGGCTATATTTGTGTTGCAGACTTTAACTCCTGGTTCCTATCACTACCACTCTCTACAATGAACCATCTCACATCAAACCACTCTGAATGACTTCTTAATGACTCATTTATGCAAAAATTACCCAGTACCCAAATAAAGGTTTTTACAAGATTCTTGGCTGGAAGTGCACAGTTTAATTGGCAAAAAACCTTTACATTATGTAGAGGTCATTTACACTTTAAAATAGTTCTTAACACTCTCACATCTTACTTTCAAAAATTATTCTTTAAAGAACCAACCGTTAGTGAACGATGTGTACCATTTGCATGATTTGCACAGTGCAGAGATTAATTAGTAACAAACAACATAAATACCATCATTAATGCTATAGAGTCTAACGAAAAAGCACCAAAGAGTGTTCTTTGGAGTGCAACTGTAGAAGAACCACTTTTGGTTCCCTGTAGAATCTATGAATGGATGGCTCTTTAAAGAACTGTTGTTCTAAATGAGATAGGGGTGTGAAGAACCTTTTTAAAACATTCAGCTCTATACTAATTAAAGATTGTACCAGGCCAGGAACCATCTAACAACCTTTATTCGGTGTAAAAGACTCCCAGCTTCAGCATCACTCACCTCACCATCTGAGATGGACACCCGTTTGGACTCGATGGTCGGCCTTCTGGCTATCCTGGGAGTCGTCCCGTTCTGGTAACTCCCGCGCTCTTGCAAAGAGAACTTGCGGTCGGACAGCAGTAGGCGGTGAGGGGGGCTCCTGTGGCCATTGGGTGGGGTCACCCTACTGGCTGCTACATCAATGGCAGCCACCATATCGGCCAGTTCAGCATACTCAGAGTCCAGCTCCTGTGGCCTGCAGGCTGTCTCTGTGCTCATGACTGTCTTGTTTCAGGCAGATCTGCTTGAAACGTTGAAGCAAATGTCACAGTGGACATCCCAGTGGTCCAATCTCTTCAGAGGAAGAAGAACAAAGCTCCATGGTGCTGCGCAGTCAAAGCAGAACGGTTTAAAGGCCTTGACTGTGTTGATGCTGACTGATGCCAGACCAAGCATAACTGTGCGTCATAGGACTGAACTGATGTCTGCTGTTAAGTGCTTAATCACATGTGTTGTCTCATGCAAACACCAAAGGTCTCCCAAGTAAACAGCTATTATGTAACTTTGAGTCCTCTAGCTAGTGAGTCCTGGACAATAGCCCATGATGCCTCACATCACCGCTTTGTCATGAGTCTTGGACGATAGCCCATGTTGGGTTTAAAGCAGTTCACATGCTAGTCAATGAACAAACATAATAAACATAGGTCTACTGTATAATTCCTGAAAGCAAGCCAAGAGGAAAGGTGCAATATGTATGTTTGGTGGGAAAATAATAAACACCAGTGAAATAACAAAATAAAGTCAAGAGATCCTAAAAGACATCAAAAAAGAAGATATTCTGGAGTAATCTACTTAATGGACAGTAAAGAACAACATTCTGATAAACACCACCCCTAAACATTACATCTACGTAAGCAATAAATGACATTATTGTAATATGCCTATTGCTGTTATGGTACTGTTTACTTACATACAGCAGTGGCAGCCTACATCTCCAGTTGCTGTGAGCATGTCTCATGGTCTGTCCACCTGCTCAGCAGTTAGAAACACCTCTGCGTCTGAAAGGAGCCCTGGGGATCCAGTCTATACCAGATCACCGTGACAAAGAGGATTAGTCAGTCCCTACAGCCACATATAGTCCATGGTGGCTAAATCTGTATGAAAGGGCTGGGTACACCAGCACGTCTCAGTGAAAGTACACAAGCTGCAGTCAAGTCAAAAGTCAGGATCTGAACAGTGGTATTCACACATGTTTATGGCTTAGTTTAAAGTTATGTTAAGAGAGTTGTACTTGCCAAATGAGAATCGTACTTCAACACGACCCCTTTGTTGGGGGTTAGAATAACAGCCTCTTAACTCTGTCCATCCAGGACAGCAGCTCAAGCATTACATAACATCCTTATGGACATCCTGTACTGATCAATATCTTGCACCCCAATTACTCAGGCCAAGGATGATCACAACAGACGTACACTGCAGAGTACTTAGAGCTGTAAAACCACTAAAATAGTCTTAAGATCTGATTTGTCACTTACCATTCATTAACTACATATGAAGAGAGTATTGATGTAAATCATCTGTGTTATTTGTCATATGACACAGTTAGTTTAGTATATAAGCCCAGGCTTTAGCTTAGTAAAGTTGCGAGGTATTGTATCCACTATTGTGATCTACTGAGCGTTTTTCTATTGTTGTGTATTCCGTGTATGATTTTTGCCTTTCGTTTTCCTCAACTGTGCCCTTTTGGAATTGTTTGCATTGATTCTGATCTTGGATTTTGACCAATTGCCTGCACCTTCGACCACGCTTCTGCCTTTCCCTTTTTGGATTTGATGCATTGTCTGATGTATGTCTGTGTGTATTTCTTGTGCCTTCTGGATCTGTACACTGTCTGGTTTTTGATGACGACTTTGAACTTTGTTCCTATCAGTAAAGCCCTTTCTGTAAGTTACATCTGCGAGCGTCTGACTCTGCTGGAAACCTTACTATATACATATAAAATGACTTAATATTTTATACACACACACACACACACACACACACACATATATATATATATATATATATATATATCAGTCTACTCAGATTTTAGCAGAGCTCAGTAACACTGAGATTAATAACTGATCATCACATTGATTTATCAGTCTACTCAGGCTTTAGGAGGTACTTCAGTGTTTGTAAAGAGCTGTTTATTAAGAGTTTGTCTAACAAGCATGTCTGTGTTCTAAAACACTTATCTCCTATGAATGTAAAGAGAGACTGTATTCTGAACACTGACTTTACAAAATGTAACTTGGACAGAGTACAGATACTCAATTTCTATATTCTGAAGACGTATTCCCAATACTTGTTTTATGTTAAAGGCTATAAAGGCTTCTACATCCAGATATAGCATTAAAGCTAGACAGGGCATTAAATGTCTAAGACACCCATTTTTAATTCAGCCATAGGCTGCCCGTCTCCCTGCTTTACATTTATACATTTGGCAGACACTCTTAATCAGAGCGACTTAATAATTTGATTACAGAAGTAGGTTAATGTAGTGTTAGGGGTCTTGTCCAAAGACTCTTATTGGTATAGTGAGAGATTGAGCCATAGACTAACTTAAGAACTGAACGGGGCAGGCTGTGGTCTGCATACAAAGTACTTATGGACAATATGGAGCCACTCTAATCAAAGCTGTCCGGCGCTGTCCGGCGCTGTCCGCGGTGCTGAAGTTCTTATCTAGCTTCGCCTATTTTTAATAAGGCGGCTGGACTTGGTACCTTTTATTACAAGTCCAGTCACCATGACTTCCAGCAGAGCGAAGGCCTGAACTCACACCCTAGTAAATGTGCTAGTAGTCCTGTGAAATAAGGACTGAAGTAAAAGAAGGTTAGAGCGGTCATAAAGCTGCACAGACGCTCTCACCAACCTCACACAGTGAACTGAGTGAATGTAACTAATCACCACTGCGAGACATGTTAAGGTAAACAACCCGGAGGAAACTTCCACAAACTCGTGTCTTAATGAACATACGGGGTATCCAGGGTTTGCCTCGTGTGAATAACGTGACGAAAATGGCGGTTTGTTCGTCTGCCAAACACAAGCCCCGCCCCCAACACTGCTCACACTCACAGACCCTCAGTGTTCACTCAGTTCAGTCTTCAGCGCTGAGTGGCAGCGTAACTCTGACAAACACTCAACAACAAGACTGAAATGCCTCACAGCTGGGACTCTGACACTCACCTGGACCACCTCAGGCGTTTAGACATCGTCCAGTTGAGGGACCTGCTGGAAGATGAGGAGACTTTACTGCGCGCCGTCAGGAGCAGCAGAAAGGTATTAGTATCCATTTTGTGTACAGCAGGTCTGTTTAATACGTTATATAGAGATATATGGTGTGTACGACGGCGTTTTAGGGCCACTGTTAATAAAAGTAGTAGACTTCGAGAGTGAAGTCGTAATGTTTCGAGAATAAAGTCGTAGAATTACGACATTACTACCAGGAAAGGTCGCAATATTGTGGCCTAAGGCTTTGCGTAATATTTTTTTAATATTTGAAAAAATATTACGCATATTTGTCACGTAATATTTTTTTCTCGAAATACTACGACTTTTTTTCTCGAAGTCTACTATTTTTATTTTTATTTACAGCGGCCCTAAAACGCCGTCGTAGGTTTATATCTATATACAATCTATGTATATACAAAACTTCTATATAGAACCTTTTTGAAAATGGCTCTGTATAGTACCAAAAAGAGTTCTTCTGTTGTCACAAACTTAGCAGAACCCTTTTTGGTGCTATACAGAACTGTGTATAACACTTTCTCCATCAGTCTGAAGAACTATTTCACCAGGCAAAAAACCATTTAAGAATGAAATGGTTCTATAAAGAACTCATGGTTCTAAATAGAACCATTGCATTTACCAAAGAACCATTTAAGAACCATTTTTTTAAACGTGTACACGTGTTGGTTTCAGTCTATGGGAGTTAATACTGACAATTAAGCCTTTTGAAAGTTTTTTATTGATTGAATTTTTGACGATGTTGGAAAAGCATCCCAAGTGGCTTCTCTAGAGGCTGAACGAAAAGCTGCATTAAGGCACATGAGGGGCTAGTATGAAGGATCTGCATCCTAAAAAAAAGGGGGAGGTTCAGGGGAACTTAAGGCAGTAGTTATATGCAGAACACTCAAAGAACCATCTGAATATGTAAATGGTTCTTCTCTGTAATGGAAAACCTGTTGTATATGCCAGTTAAATAACCTTATAAAAGTATAGCACCCAGGAAGGGTTCAACTATTGTTAGTTATAGAGCCCTTTTAGCCAAAAGTGTATTTAGTACCATTCACCACCATCAAGTCCATGTCTTGAAACTGAACTTTCACCTGCAAACTGCCTTTGGTTGAAATGGTAAACATTTGCTAACCACACTTGTCAAATTTTATTTATACTTCATTTTCAAAAACAGTTCCAGGATCTTCAGAAGCAGAGTGAGGTTAAATGGGCCTCCAACCGTAGGCTGGCAGAACAAAATTTATCCTACCAGCCGTACCTCAAAAACAACAAAACGCTATTAGCAGAAAAGTATCAGCTTCTTGGCCAAGTCGTATCCTCATTAAGGCGCAAACAGAGGAAGCTGGGTGAGTATTCAAACTGCTTCCACCATTTAATTCCTCCATTCAGTCTTCCAGCACTACTTATTCAGTCTTTTTATTGTCTGGATTTACAGACGCTTTGCACGGACAACTGAGGCTCAAGGCCACCCGGCAGTTTCTAAAGCAGAAGGTTGCTCATTTCATGAATGAATCTGAGGTAATGTATTCATGATGAAATTTAAATGTGGAGAAAAAAGAGAAAAGTTAGGCCAAAATGTTTGTTTCTAACATTTCTCAGAGTCTTTGGCAAAAGTTCTTAGAGGGCAACGTGCTGCCAATGGATTTTGTGGAATCGTTTCAAAGCATTCGGAAGTTCTACTACAGACACCTGGTTCAGGTGGAGAAGATGCAGGACCTCAGCACACGTGAACAACAGGGAACAGAAATACTTTCCAAATACTTTCACTCAGCAAATGCAGTGAGCGTGTTCTACAGCCTCTCTCCTGCTGTCATGCTACCCAGCACCTTTCTCCCTTTAATGGGACGGTCATACCTGCCCCCTCTTAACCACCACGGTGCATTGTGGACATCTTTTATACCTCTAACTAATTCTGGTCAATCACAAGAAGATATGGCAGTTTGGTCACGGAGACTGGAGCATTTACAACAGCACAAGGAAACTAAAAACCGTGGACCAAAACCTTCACCATGAACACTCCAGAGTTCAGTCTTATAAGTTGGTTAAATGTTCTGCTTCTCATGAATAAAGTAACCAATTAAATGATGTGGAGGGCTTCTTGGCAGCTGCACATGCTTAAGTACTGTTTATTTGACGGGGCAGTTTTGTGGTCTACCAGATCTTGCATGGTTGTTAGAAGTCCCATTTTCTCTGTATCTTTTAATATATATATTTTTTTAAAACTCCAGGTTTGGAAACCCATTTTTTCACTTGTTTTCCTTTGACTTTGCTCTTTCTTATGTGAGCAGATTCTTTTGCATTTTACTTTATTACTTTATTTACATTATTTTTGCATTTATTTTACATACCTTGTCAGAAACATCAACTGAAAAACAAAGTATTTGTACTCAGTGGCCATTTTGACTGGAAATTAAATGAAAGGTCGTGTGTAATACTGTTCAAAAACCTGGAATCACTTGTTGTAGTTTATTAAAAGAACATAGACTGAAATTAAAAAAAAAACCAAAAAACTAGGTGCTTAGTACAAATGACATGGCAATTATCTGTTTACAGTAATTCATTGATAACTTGTCTGCCTTGAGATTTGATCATCACTTTTCAAATACGGATTTGATAAAAATGTGGATTCTGGGTGTTAACCTATTCATGCTTCAGTTTTGTAAAACTTTCTTTGGTCCATGTATTCTCTGCGCTTGCCTGAGCACAAATCTGAAGACATTTTTCAAATCGATTCAACCAAACCACATTAAAAAGTGAGTTTTTATCACTTGTTGTACTAAATTTTATCTTTGCTACACTATTGATTACTAAGACTACTGCATTACCATATGCCGCCACTATCAAGTCATATCTATTATTAATGGATGATTACATCATTAATAAGTTACTCATTTTCATCAAGCAGATTCCCTCCTTAATAGACATTCGTCCTGTGCAGATAAACGAGCCTGTGAGTGAACTCACCTGATCCAGATGAAGGTCAGCCAGGGGTCCAGCTCCTTGATCAAACTCATCACTCTCATTAGAGCAGATAAAGCGATGGAGAGAAGGGGGGGGGCAGGGGCTTTTGTTTGCCTGTTCGCTTGTTTGTCCTTGGATAAGCCTTCTATTACATCACTGTCAGTGGCTGTCATTGTTCTCTGCAACTCAAATTGGCCAATTTTCTCATCTGTCAGCCAAATGCTTAGTGCCACTGGGCTCCTCAATCATACAGCTATCTGCTGCAGGCTGGCAAACTGAGAACAGAGCTAAAACGCATCAATAATACAACTTTGAGCGCAACCAAGTTGTATAGTTAAATCATTCCACTACAAGCTCCTACAAATACAAATTTCTTTATTTAGAAAAATAAAATTAATACATTCATACAGCAAATAAACAGCCTTTCTTATTCATCACATTATCCAGCTACTATCTCTGAGCTTTGGACATTATTAAATCAAATAAATAAAAAAAAAATCACCAAATAAATATTCAGAAATATACTACACACAAAACAAACATAAAAAAGCAAAAACAGTCTATAAAACTGCTAACTTTCCTCTGTAAAATGTGAAGCGAATATTTTCGCTATTCTTTTGGTTTCTTCTCTCTTCGCCGATGATGGAGGGATGTTGGGCCTTGGCCGAGTCACTCTATGATATGGAACATCAGACTTCACATTCTCCTAAAACAAGTTGTTTTAAACCACAAGGGGAAGCATAACATCTTTTACACACAAACACACTTCAAGGCTTCTACAGACTGGATTCAGAATACTGTATTAAAGTATGAAAACAGTTGATCAAATGTCTGCCATCATAAGGAGATTTTCACAGCAGTTAAATGAAGAGGAAACCAGTGGCTGCTATACTTACTGGATCAGAGGAAGCTGAAGGGAAGACAGGAGCTAAACGCAAAGCTCTCATAGAAGCCTCCAAGTGGTGAGATGGAAGGAAGAAGTTTGGAATCTCTACAGATTCAGAGCTTGAAATAAACAGGTTAAGGTACAAAGCGAAGCTAAATGATGATATGCAGATGAAACGCAACAAAGAAATAAGAAGAGCATTAGAGAATCATAAATACACTGAGCTGAAAGCTTCTAAGCTACATTCTACAGCTACACAGACACCTGAACTCATTGGTCATTTTTTCAGATACACCTACCATTTACATGCACTTTGTAGGTTTACCATTACAAACTGTAGCCCATCTGTACAATTTAATCAGCCCCCCTCTACTGCATCTATCAATGGAAAGGGAAAACTACTGGAAGACCACTGACCTCAAATTACTTTGTGGCAGAGCACTCTCAGCACAGCAGTGACACCGACATGGTAACTGTATGTTAGAAGGTGTTGGTATGATGTTGGTAGGTGCTGGTATGAGTGAATCAGAGTATATTCCTCACATTATTCATCATCTTTATGGTAGATCAGGGGTGTTCAATCTGGTCGTGGAGTTTCACCACCCTGGAGAGCTCACATCTGGCATGACTATTCAGATGCATCTGGAGGTTTTCAGTTCCTTTATAAGCTGTCTGAATCACTTGCCAATTTTTCTTATTTTATATATGATAACTTCTCTAAAGTGGATTTAAATGTTACAAACTATTCATCAAAAGGTATTTTTGAAACAAGGCATTCTGAATATTACTTTTTATTCTAACTTGTTATACAGCTTTCTCAGTCATTTCAGAAAATACACATCCATTCATGATTCTGATTTATTTTATTGCTACAGTGTTCTACTAATTATTTGTAGAACACAAATAGTTAATGAAGCTGTAGTGGACCAACATATTAGGATCATTTTCATACACTTGTCTGCAGCCATATTGGTTTTATATTACTGAAAACACTGAATGTATGAACAGCAATTCCAAAAAATGTAAACAACTTAATAATAAAATTATTAAGAAGTAATATACAAAAAACACAAAACAGGTAAAATACATCTATGTAGTGTTCTAATAAAAATTATCTATAAAACTGTCAACTGTTCCTTAAATTAATTTGATGGAAAAACTCTTCTTACCGATAGCAACTGACCTATATTTTAGATGTACCTGATAAAAAGTCAATAAAAATGCAGCTACAAGGCTCTTTAAATGTTCCAGGAAGGATACAGTTTTGTTTTCACTTCATCACCTTCACCACCGTTTGCCTTTGTGTTAAATCCCTTGCTGGAAGCTTGTGGTGAGTCCTCTTCAGAGTCAGACGTGTCATGCTGATCATGACCTGCTATCTGCCTGGTGTCCTGAATGGAATCCTCATGCAGACCATCAGCAAAAGTCTCCTGTTCATCGCTGTGCTCTTCACAAACACTCTGTACATCTCTAGCTGCCTCTGCATCCTCACCTGATTCAAAATCATCAGAAAACTCTGAGTCATCAGCAGACTGAGCAGTAAAAGGCTGTGAGGGAGCAGATGGAAGAGAAACTGCACTGTCTCTCTTCTTTGAAATGCTGGTACAGTTCCAGAGCGGCTGCTCCACCACCTCCAGACTCTCCAAAGAGCTGAGATCAGGATCGGACAGCACACTAGTCCAGGGGCTGGTCCTGTCCGTGACTGAGGTGACCTCGTTCAGCGGTCGAGGTTCTACCAATGTCTCCTCAAACTGCTCTTCTTCCTCTTCCTCTACTGCTTCACTCTTGTGTTTATGCCCATCCTCATCATCACTTGACCTGTTGCCCTGGTGGTAGGGACAGGACAGCACGAAAATTTTACAAAAATCATGACTTCAGTGACCAAAATGATCATGCATTTCAATATTTTCCTGGTATTGTGAAAAGTAGGGCTGTTCTGAACAGCACTTTTTTAGACTTCGAATACTCTTCAATACTCATTCTTAACATCACACCTAAATACAGTAATATTTGTCTAACGGAACAGAAATGCTTTCATTTTTCAGTGTTTCAGTCTGCACCAGCTGCTCTAGATCCAGGTCATATTGTCTATCAAAACGCAAGCTTATTTTTTCACTTGTGCGTTTGGAGTGTGCGAACTCCATAAAGACCCAGTCAAACCACACAGCAGTTCCTAAGTTGTACTAACAACATGTGGAAGAGACTCTTCTCTGATACATCAGTAAAAAGTGGCGCAAGTGAAGTAAAAACCTTTATGCCACTTTTGTGATGTCGCATTCTGCGTAGAAATCAAAAATAATCAAAAACATTTAGTTCATTTACATGGTCAGCAACTAAGTGAAAGTAGTGTGCAATTTTCAAGCCATTAACAAAAGTCAAACAATCAAAGCAAAGGCAAGTCACTGGTGTTCGAGTGAAAGCAAAAGTGTTCTGTGGCCTTTGTAGCTCTTAGCCACTGGGTGACTGTCATGCTTAGCTTTCCTGAGGTCTCTCCTGGTTCTGATTTTTCCTTTCTTTCTTTCAGCAGCACATATCAGTGAGCCCCTCTAAAATATAAATGGGTGGAATGTGTTTATTTGACAGACTGAAATAGAAAACTGACACATCATCATTTTTTTAAATACTGAGACATATTACTGTTACACCAAGCAACCCTAGGCCAGGAGCATGCTTCTGCACTGAGAATGTAGCGGTATGCTATTTATTTCCACCATGAATTAAAAAAAATGATGATGGTAAACAAAGGCAGTCAAGATTTTTAGAGATGGCACTGATCCAATATTAGCAGAAAATGCCAAAAGTGTCAGATATCGGAGGGAAAAAAAAGAACAAAACCTGTAACAAACCTATCCTGAAATATCACAGTCACACTGTGTGATGTGATGTTGCTAGCTGTGTATTTCTGCGTGTGGGAAGTGCAGTAGAGTGTTTGAATAGTTCGAGCATGCGAAGGGAAATGCTTTCATTAAAACAGCTAACTTGTAAGCTCAGAAATACCGTATCGGTATCGGATGGTACTCAAAGTTTCAGTATCGGTATCAGCAAAGAACAAGTGGTATCATGGCATCTCTCACGATTATCATTGGATTTTAGTGTGCAGTATACCATTAACAGTGACTGTGCCCTGTGTACCTGGTGCACCTCCTCAGCCTCAGGGATGGGGGAATGGCTTGTTTCTTCTGAAGTAGGAGTGGTGAGGGGTGAGATGCCTTCCGTTCTGCTCTCTGGCTCTTTCGGAGAGCAGATCTCCGTGTCACAGCTTTCCGACTCCGCAAGTGTTAAACGATCCACAGCAGAGAAAACATAACCGTCCTTTTCAGCAGGTGTGGATGGGCTCTGCTGAGGGTTTGAAGATGCTGCTTCAGTCTGATGTTCCCTTAGACCTAAAAAAAAAGTGTGAATCATATCAATGATCCATAAAAAGCTTAATGTGTTACTGTGATTAAATCCAGGAAATCCAGTGGCAAGCATACCTCTAATAATGTTGTTGACTTCTCCCACCAGTTGGTTGGACTTGAGCAGTAGATGAGCAGTGCCTGTTTCAGAGTCCCTGTGCTCCTCCTGCCTGGAGCCTCGGCCCTGCTCGCCCAGCCCTGAAAACACTGGCGTGGACAACTTGCGACTGAAGTACTTTTGGATATCATCCAGTTCACTGAGGTTTTTCCTTAAAGAGTAGAACACATGATTTACAAAGTCAGATTCAAATAACATCCCTTTGTAAAACTTCAGTCTTGATTTACCAGGTACAACTTCAAGGAATACTTTAATTTTTTAAATCAAATTTACACTATTCCTCCTTCCCTTTACCCCCAAAGGTAAATCAGCCTGCAGTCCAACATAATCTTCTGTTATCTGTTAACCATGACAACTTCAGTTTAGACTGAATTATGGGAAATAGCTTTTACAGAATAATAGTTTGTAAGTTCTTAATTATATCCTTACTCTAATAAGAAAAAATTAAACAGGCACCATAACTAGACCAATTTCCTAAACACTGTTCAAATTCAGCATTATGACAGCACATTTATTTATAATGCAAAACGGCAGTGTGAGAGTGATGTGTCCCTAACTCTGTTCTAACTTTCAGTTCATCGCACTTTAGTTTTTTTATTTTTACACTAATAGCTGTCTTCCTAAGTAACACTAATTTTTATTATTATTTTGATTGCATTTTTAGGTTTCAGCTCAGTGCATATCACTGTTTGCTTCGTAACAATCAATTATCGACCTTGATTGAGTAGTTAAGGATTTCCTAAATTGAGATTCAATAGGATGCTGTAAGATATGATATAATTCCTTAATCGATTTGCTTCCTTAATATAAATTTGTGAAAAGTCTTCTCTTGACTTTGTGAGGTCCTAACTTATTAAAGACAGGGAGTTTCTGTAATCTGGCCCCAGCTGTCTGTAGTTTGCTTCTTCAGTTCAGTTAAAAATGGGCAAAAGTACATTAGCTAAAAACAGCAGTAGCAGCAACTGAAAAGACTGATTCTTCCATACTTTCGTTCATTTTTATAGATAACAATATGTTATACAATTTCAGAAGCCACTTAAGCACGTCTATTTGAGATTATTTAACTTGACACTGAGTCAAGTGGGTGTTTGAACTATGCTAATTGGTGGGGTATCAGCTTCATTACTTGTAAGGTATGTTATGCCTCATAACTCCAGTGCAAAACTAAAGAAGCAAACTTCAGACCCAAGTATGAATTAAGTATTTGATCAGGCAAGTATGTCTTATTTCTTTAAAACCTAATGCAACAATTCACCACAATTCAAAATAAGTTTTTTCCAGCAGAACCTGAGTTGCACTTATCTTCTCAACAGCAGGAATCAGTACCTGAGGGCTGAGAAGAGGGCGGAGCTGGACGGGTGGGTGTCTCCAGCACAGGACGGCAGTGGGGCGCTCTCGGCCTCCTGCAGGGCGTGATGGAACCGGCGAATGTTGTCCATGTGCTCATCATGACGATCAGTCACACTAGACCTCACAAAACAATGACAGATTATAGAGATAGTTCAATTAACCAGAACTAACACAACTAAGAGTGAATGAATGCTGGTGCTGCTAGTTAACGAGCATTTATTTGTCAATCATATTAAAACTGTTGGGCTACACCAGTGTTTTCCAAGCTCTGAAAATTTCAATGTTTTTCTTACTCACCCTCCTCAGCTCACTACTACTTGACAAAATCAAAGCCAGTTCAGCTAAACAGTGGTGATGTAACTAACATCTTCTTATTCATCGTCATCCATAATAGCACTGTTTAATGAAACTCTCTCTTTAAAACAGCAACAGATTACATGACACACTGAGACTGCGTCACAAACAGTGAAGCCATCCTTCTTCATTGTAGTTACCTGGCAGAGAACAGTCTGTCCAGGTGTTCCGGAGGAGTGCTGATCCTCTGCTCAGAAAACCGACTGATGTGGCTTGGGAAGTTGCTGTACACAGCTGTGGTTTGATAACACAGTGGCAAGGCACTAAACAGAGACTGCAATAGAAACATAACCCATCACCATCAGTAGCAGCACAAAAAACACTTGAGCTCTATGTACTTTTTGTTTCACTAATAATCTTCTCTTCAACGGCATGTAGGAACAGGAATGTTACATCTATATGTGCTTGCTGAACATCTTACTCCATATTAATGCGCATTACTATGGAGTAAGTCCCCTATTAGATTTTGGAACACAGCTGACGATGCATTTGCTGTTCCAACTCAAAAGGTGTTAGATGGGGATGAAGTTAGGACTGTGCAGTCCAGTAAAGATCTTCTTAGCAAACAATTTCTTAATAGACCCTACAGTGTGTTTTGACATGCTCAACAGGAAACGGGCCTTGCTTAAAGCATTGTTCAAAAGCATGCAGTTCTACAGAATGTCACTGCATGCTGCAGCATTATGTTTTTCCATCATTGGAAGTGAAGTGTCTCCTACAAGGAGGGTGGCATAAAAGCATTGTAAGTTATATAAAAGCATTTATGTTGCTTTTTTGCCATCTTGTCCCAAGTTATTTTAAAACAGAAAATAATCAAAATGTTTAGCTCACTGTCACCAAATAAGTGAACACAGTGCACAATTTTCAAGCAATCATTCAATAAATGATAAAACATCCATCAATTAAACCTGTTCCATGGTGTTTGCATCTGTAGCCTGATCTGCTGACTGAACATTAACAGTTAACTTAAGTACAGGTTTGATTCTGACTAATTGATGCTCTGCTAAAACAAGTTTAGATCATAAAAACTAATTAGTATATCATTATTCCTCCTCCACCAAACTTCACAGCTGGCACTATGTTTTTGAGCAGGTAGAGATGTCCACACATCTATCCAACCCAGAGTCATCCATCAGACTGCCAGGTGTTGGAGCACGATTCAATCACAAGGTGTTTTCAGAGTGCACACCACTCCAGCCAAGGCTTCACACTGTGCAAGGCTGTATGTACCTGTTAACAATGTATGTGGCTGGAATAGCAGAGCGCACAAATTAGAAGGGCTGTCCATATACTTTTGGCCACGTAATAAACTTCCATTACATGTCAGCTACATTAAGCAAAACTAAAGTAGCAAACTTTGGATGCCAAACATGTCTTGGCTCGTCCTCTACATTTGGGATATTGCGATAATTTGGGAAATTTGCTTTTTGACGTACGCTTGAGTCAGTGGTAGTGTTTTCACAGAGAGCCTGTCTCTGAGCCCGGAGCTCGTGCACACCCATCAGAGGAGACACCGACACTTTGAGCTGCCCCTGACACTGTCCACTGAAGTCTGTGATGTTGTACCAGCCACTCACGGACTGAAAGCCAGAGAGAAGCGGGGACAGGTCTACTGAAGCGAAGCCTATTACTCGCTCCATGTCTGTTAAACAGAAAAACAAAGAGAGAGCAACTAATTGTAAAAGGTGAAATTGTCAGTGAGCTCATTACTGAATGCTGACAGCACAGTGCATAAAAGAATTGAACTGTGAGTCTCTGAGCAGAGACTGTACCTCCTTTGTGCCAGACTTTGAATACCAGTGACTGCTGCGGATCCACAAGTAGCTCCTTTGAAAGCCTGCAGCAAACAGAAAGTTATTATTGGTAGTACAATGTGTAGATGGTTGAAAGTGTGAGTGTAAGACTAAAGGGGCCTACCTGCATTCCTGCTGGTGGTCCCACACAGGGCAGTCGCTGTCCTGCACCACATCTGTGCTCACTGTACCAGAGGCATCAGCTGTGGCATAAGAGACACAGCAGCTGGGGAGACCACCACTACGTTCAGCTAGAGGACATCCTGTAGATGAAATAAAAAACAACAACAAAAACACTTAAAGAGCAATGCCACCAACTTTTCACATCCCTTCTTTATCTGATCTCCTTCAGGTGATGCGCTAACAGCTGCTGGTGTTATATTTTTTTCTACTAGTGCACAGGGATGTAACCACAAGGCATTTTAGAGGCAGCCATTCCATTTTGAAGTAAGATTACAGAAAAAACTAATTTTATGATATGATTAATCATGCTTAATATGACCATAAATAAAGGTCAATTTCAAGTTGACTTTACATATCATAAAGCACTAGGTTACAATTACGTGACATTCTTATTTAATTTCACTGGCGTTTCTCTTTAAAACCTCAAAATGTTATACAAAGCCTTACTGGGGGCTCTTGAACAGTGCAGCACTTACTAGATCACATTTTAACAATGTAAAGAGTCAAAGAAAGTAGAAGCAGCCCCATTTGTGGGAGGGATGGCCAGGGGTAGAAAGATATAAAAGTTTGCACTGGCCACCCAATAAATCTTAAGGCAAAAATTAACAATTTGTGGCCAGAATTAAAGTGTTTATTTTATATATGTTGTATAAAATAAACACTTTATCTCAATATTATACTCTTTTTACACAGATTCTTCACGCTGAATTTTCTTATTTGTGTAGTCATCATTGTGATCTGATTCTTTTTCTTCATCTTTCAATAACCCAGCCATCACAACAGGAAGAAATGCTTGAAAGAAGTTGTCATTTGCCGTCACATTATCTATAATGTTACCGTTACACTTGGCAAATTCTGAAAACATCTAATTTGATGCAATTACTTCTGTGTCCAGCCAACAGCTGTTTTGTTATTGATGGTGGATATTATTATTTGTCTGCATTTTGGCCATCCCGTCCACAGGAAAATGGCATTTCTGTCACTGTTCCTGTAGCTGTTTCCATCTATTAATAATGTAAAATTCTCTCTGAAATATGACAGAAGACTGGGTTGTTTCTGTGTGCTCAGCAATTTGTGGGTGAATAATAAGTTATAATCATATTTATAACTGAATTTAGCTTTACTTTTCATTAAACTGCAGCGTGGTAGAGAAGATACTGCACTCCGTTCTTATAAAGGGGGTGTCACCTTGATCAGTTATGCCACTTGATCAGTCGGGGGATCTTACCTTTCAAGCTGAGGTGCATGGCTCTCTCCACACTGACAGTGGCCGTGAAGGACTCGTCATCGCTGAGCTCAGTACCGCGGGATGGTGGTGGTGGCTCAGAGCTCATGGCTGATTTGGTGTGCTGTCTGCTAGAGACACGAGACCGTCTTGATCCACTCTCCAGACCACGGGACTGTCCGTCTCTTTCCTCCTCTTCTTCTCCTGGGCTGTTGAGACGGTCCTCCTCCTCAGTGAAGATTGGGCCTGAGGGTGGGGCAGACCCTGTGGTGGCAGTGATGTGGGCTCTTAGTGCGGCTCCACCGAGATCAGCAGCAGAACGCTTAAACAAAGGGTACATACCTACAGAAAAAAAACAAAAAAAAAACAGAAACATTACCAAGTCGTGCCAAGTAGTGACACAATGGTTGGATATCAGAGTGGACAACACTATGCCTCATTTATAGATGACTTGATTCCCCATCCAGGCAGACTATTATACTAATACTGTCTAATGTCCAGTATAAGCTGTAATAGTTTCACCTGGGGAGGTGCTGTTATTAAGTTATTACAGACCAGATCCAGTGCCAATCTGCCATGTCAATAGTTTTTACAAGTCTGTCAGTAATGACTCAATTATTAAACCCAAACTGATCTTATATTATACAGTAATATAACAAACATGAATAATAGACATTAGTACTCTGTTAACCATTGGAGGTGGAAATATTCAGACAGTGAAATCACTACATAGGTTTCTATTTGGGCTTTGGGAAAACAGAGAAAAAAACAAAAAGCAACAATTCACTGTGTTTATGTTTTAACCGGACTGTAAAATGTCAAAGTTATGTGTTATTCATGTGCCACACTAAGACAGAGACCCCAGACCGCTGAGCAGCTTAAGTGTTATAATAAAGCAAGAATGAGAAAGGTTCCACTGTTTTACAACTACAACAGTTTGTGTCCTCAGTTCCAAAACAGTTGGGTCGTTCTACAGAAATGTCCATTTTTGTGTCCCTAATGTTTACAGATATATTACACTTCAAAACATGTTAGGGTTACAATTTATTTATATTTTAAAATAAATACGTAAGTTATTTTAACAATTACACCCTCTTGAGCACCAATTTAACAACAGTGGTTTTTAAATCAATAATCTAGAATCCCAAGCACCACAGAAGTGCTCATCCCCACAGTCATGTGTAAAGGCTGAGTGCCATATTTTGAAGAAAAAAACTAGTTTTTCTGCAATTTTAACTGCAATAATCTACAGATGACTATGGAATATATAAATTAAATGATATAAAGAAAACAAATGGCAAATAAATATTATAAAATATATAATGAAAGTTGTGGTCCCCAGGAGTCGTGTCACTGGTGTTACCGCATAACAAAAAATCTCTTATTTTGGAATAAAAATCACACTGATGACATCACTTCTTCCCTTTTCCTATTTTCTGAGGATCTATGATGAAAAGCACATGGTGCCTCCACTGTGTCTTTTCAGTTATCAGAAATTTTCTCGTTTAGCTCATGATTTCATATGAAGCTTTTAGTTGACATCACTGGTATGACCTACTTTATTGTTAGGTAATTGTGAAAAAATAGAATACAAATGGATTAAATTACATTTTTAGTGGATATTCCATGATTGACAACATGTAGTTTGATGCTCTGTAGCAGCCATTTTGTAAAATGCATTTTTCATTAAAAATGTCACTGGTGTTACTTTTCTTATGTGCAACACCAATCAGGATTGGTAACACCAGTGAAACCTATGGATAGATAGAAAAGTAGACGTTTCTGTAGAATGACCCAATTATTAAATGTTGTTAAAAGGCGAAAAAATTGAAAAACAAAGTCACTTAGTCACTTAGTAACCATTTTGAAGTGAATAAAGAGAAAAAAAGGATTTTCAAATCATAGTGTTGTTTTCCTACTGTGCCAAGTTTTTTGGAATCAAGTTTGTACATTACAGAAGCTTTTTTGGCTAAACTAATCCAGTGCTGATATTTCTTAGGAGTTCTTGGGTACTTGAGCACTACACAGCACGTACTGTCCAAAGTGTGGTGGAACTAAAATGAGAACTATAAAACAGTACCACTTATTGTCTGCTTGCGTTTTGAAGCCGTTGCCAGTGCTGAAAGATCCATGAAGGCTGACCCCACCAGGCGGTCTGAGTCGTGAGGCCTTACTCTTTTCTCCTTCCCAAAGCAGACCCACAGCTGCACCTCCAGCCTCTCCTCCCTCAGGTACCAGCGTAGGGGCTGACTCCTCCTCAGCTCAATGGTCCAGTTACCTGGAAATGCTACTGTGGCCAGGCTTGAGTCTAGGTCAGAACAATAAATAGATAAAGATCAAAACATATACAATCTTTGGTCACTTTAGATACTAATGTGGAAATTCTGTTTCTGTAAAAAGTGTTTTATGTATTTGGTAGAAAACATTTAATTAATATTGATGATACATGTTTGGGGTGAAAAAAAAAAATCTACTCAACAACATTTTAACATTCAACATTTAACCCTTAGGTTACATTCAAAACTTAACAATGAAACGAGTAGTACTGTAGTACTACTCGTGGAGTTTTTTGGAGACTTTCAAACAAAGGAGAAACAGTGAAAAAGGAATTCTTGCTACTTTAGCTTTTCTGGTATTCATATGCAATGACAGCAAAACTGCAACTACACCACTATTTGGTAACATGTTACCACAGATTTGTCATAATGAAAAATTAGTTTAACTGCTAATGTGCAGCTTGTTTTACAAACACCATTGACTGGAGAAAGTGTTCTATAAACATACATTTCGCATAAACTGTTACTGACAGAATTCAGCAACTGCCCGTTGGCTTGTACTGTAAGAGTGTTTAAACTAAAAGGGTTTTTTATTGTGTTATAAGTACAGAGAAATGTATTTAAATTATTGCCCACGGTAATTGACAGCAGCCAAAATAAGCTGGAAAATACATTTCATTCCTATAATTGAGCAACAGGAAAAGCATGTATCGCTTTTCCTTAATTAGTGATATTGAATGATAATGAAAAACAAATTGTGAATTTAGCAATATCTGCCAGCCCTACCAGAGTCCTCCTCGCCCTCCTCCAGGGCTGGGTGTTTCAGCTCGGAGCAGAAGGCCTCCTGCTCATACAGTTTGTATCTGTAATAACAGTAGGTAGATCGCTGGAGCTCACTGTGACCTGGCAGCAGCAGGCAATGGACAGGCAGCCAGGCTCTTGGCATGGAGATCGATAACACCATTGACTGGCAGGTCTCTGAAGAAAAGTCTCTTTCCTCTTCTTCTTCACTGTCTCTCTCAGCTTCCCATCCCAGGAGCCGGGCTGAACTGAAGACTCGCTCTCGGTCTGCATGATGGGCAAAGTGGATGGAGAGTTCAAGACCCCCGACTGAGGTTAAGCTGCAATGTGACGACACGCTCGGAGGAAGAGAAAGACCAAACCAGCCAGATATGCCTGTAAAAACAACACAAATTACTAATCTGATGTCACACAGTAAAGATGTTATTATTGCTCAATCATCTTAAACATCTCACCTGTTCTTTTACGAAGCAGGTCTGCTAGATGAATTCTCACTGAGCCCAAAACACTGTCCTTAGGTCTCGATGCATCCACTGCTACAAAAAAGATGATGTTAAGACTGCATTGAGGAGTGAGACATACACACTTCTTTAATGCCACAACCCACATGTAGAGGTACTGCTGCGTCCCAGATCCAACAAATACTTTGGCAAGTGAAATTAGACAAACAAGCTTTGAGTCAAAACAAACACAACTGTATGCCATGAAAGAATAATGAAACATGTACATATTGATATGATTGGGTAGTTTGCTCTGTATTTAGTTGTAAACCATTCTGCTCTAACCTTCAGTATATTAATACACTTCATCACTATTTTGTTGGACATTACTGTTTTATTTACAAACCTCAATTCCAAAAAAGTTGGGACAGTTTGTGAAATGCTAATAATAACTAAAAGCAGTGATGGGTAAATTCAATTTGATCTGTATTAAAAAACAAAAATGTTGTTTTATTCATGTTTTAACTTAAGAACTTTTAACAAATATATGCTCATTCTAAATCTGCTGCCTGCAATTTCCTTCCAAAAAAGTTGTGACAGGAGCATGTTTACCATTGTGTTACATCACCTTTACTTTTAACAACACTTAATAATCATTTGAGGACTGAAGACACTAACACATCCAGTTCTGAAAGCAGATTTTTGTCATTCTTCCATTATACAAGTCTGCTGTCCAACCATATGGAGCCTTTGTTGGCATATTTTGTGCTTCGTAATGCACCACAGGTCTGGACTGCAGACAGTCTAGCACCCGCACTCTCTGATTACGCAGCCATGCTGTTGTAACACATGCAGAATGTGGCATGACGTTGTTATGGTGAAATAAGCATGGATGTCCCTGACATAGCAGTCATCCAGAAGACAGCATATGATGCTCTAGTGGTCTGCTCATACATTTTGTGACAAAGTGGTAAGCCTCAATCCATCCTTGCTCAAGAAGGACTAAGCCTCTCCTGGATGCTCTTTTTATACTCAAGCATGACTATATCACCTGTTTAAGATGTTTTCCAAACATTTCTTAAATGTTCCTAGTCTTACGTTGCCCCTGTCCCAACTTTTTTGGAATGTGCTGCAGAAAAGAATTTCAAAATGAGCATATATTTACAAAAAACAATTAAATTGATAAAGGTAAAACATTATGCATCTACTATTTGTACTGTTTTTATTTAAACATGATCAAAGTGAAATTTTACATTCAACATATTATGTCAACTGAAGCTTAGAAATTAAACAACAACACAACAACAACAACAACAACAACAACAACAACATGTAAAAATAACAGTCCTTCATGTTTCTCTTTTGATGACTAACACATAGAAAAGCATGAGTTTTCTATGCTGCTCTACAAAAGTCCAATGGTCTGATTCTTGTTTAGAATAAAGTGCTCACCCTTGCGCGTGTCTCTGTTGTAGACGGTGAAGACCGCCACAGCCTCCTGCAGCAGCTCAGCCAGGCTCACACTTTCACCCGTGTCCCTCTGCACCATCAGCTGACAGCAGAACTCTGCATGATGCTCAAAGTCTGGGCAGAAGCTCTTGGCGGCCACACGCGTGCTCCGGCTCTCCCTCTCCGACAGCAAGGACAGCTGCACAGTGACGAAGGAGTTGACTCCAACCTCCGAGTAGTACTGCAGTGCTAGAGCCCTACACAGACCAAGAAACATGAAGAGAAGTTTAGGGGACAGTGAAACACGTACCCCACAACATAACCAAGCTCAATACAAACACTGAGAATTAACCTTTGAGGTCGCAGTTGCAGCAGCGACAACAAAAGCACAGTTTCATATTAATTACTTCTCACTTGATGCTCTTTGAAACATGTGTGAGACACTTTATTCTGATATGAATTTGCTAAAGTTATTATTGTGCATAGAGTTTGGTTTCTTTGCTGAAATTTTTATGTTTTTGTAATTTCTTAACAAATCAGAAGTACAGACTAAAACCTATTAATACAGAGCGTAAATCAAAAGCAAGTGTAATTCATTACATAGTCAACCATGTGCTTAATTACACAATTACATATAAAGCTACACTATGCAAGATTTGGTGACCTCTCTGGAGGAAACTGCATGCATTGTGTGGAAGAACATTTTGTAATGTCATTTGTGCATCGGACCCCTTCCCTGAGCAGATGAATCTGATGATTGTCTGCACGTTGAAAGAGCAAAAGAGAACTCAGTCAAAACTGAGTGAAGGACGTGTCTTCCGAGGATGTAAGTGAATTATCTATTGCTGTCATCATATCTTTATCAGTATATTCTTTTATTTTTGCTTTTGAGAACTAAACATTGAGCCTGTGCATGTAACAGTAATACATAAAGGCATTCTCTGAAAAACTCTCCTGACCCTTCTGACTTTAAAATTATTATTACAGGGTGACTTGCAGCAGACCGTGCACACCCTATTTTAGCATGTTTTTTTTTTCTGTTCTGACTCGGTAATGCTTCAATTTTAACAATAATTATTAGACTAAGGGTTAATTAAATGGCAGTGGACAATTAGAGTGACACAAATCAATCATTATAACTAGTTCAAATGATCTGTCATTATGATCGTTTTGTCACATTATTTCTGTTAAGAGATTCCTTCAACTGGTATGGCATGGTTGCACAGGTGGGGATAGTAAATGAATGGTGAGTGACTCACCGTGCTGCAGCCTGTAGTCCAGCGGCTCTGTGTACCTGCACAACCAAGTTCACCACACGGGACGCCACAGCGCCACTCTTCAAACCATGACTCCTCCTCACCGGCCGAGTTTTGTACTGGACACTCACGTCAAGTAGCCCTACAAACAAATATTGTTCTTTTCATGTTAAGGGGGAATTTCACCAATTTTTCTACATTTCTGAAAAATTCAGGTCTTTGAGCTGTTAAACAGACATTCAGAGTGGTTTGATGCGAAATAATTCTAGAGAAACTTTCAGACTTTAATTTCTTTACAGTGGTGGTAATGGAACCAGGGGTCACAATGACTACAACACAAATATAGCCAGTTTATTTACTATCCAAAACCACCAGTGAACCTACATGTGTCTTCTGAGTTTTTAGATGAAATGTTGATGAAGGTAAAATAGTCATAAATCTGGAAAAAATAAGTTTCTTTGGGGACTATTTTGCCTTACAATGCTCTGCATGTACCCCTCCACCGTGAATGGATTAAAATACATTTTAAGCCAAAACTTTATCACAAAACTACTAGAAAACAGTGTGTGGACTGCATATATGTAACCATTTCATGTAATAACTTTCTGTGAGGGAGCTTTCAAAGGCATTAAACGCAAGCGTTTGGTTCCTATCACCACCACTGTGAACAATTCTGACTTGGCAAGTTTCTCTAGAACGGAGCAGCTCACACCAAATTACTCTGATTGACTCTGATTGAGTGTACACCACAACCATTTAATTATGTAGATTTTTTCTGGAAAAAAAAAATCAAAACTGTGGAATTCCCATTTACCAGCTTCAGTTGTGGTCATTAATTAGACTGGTTTTGTAATATATTTTTGGTCATTTAAATCCACAATTCATATTTATTTTCTCTTTTGTAAGAACAGGAAAAATGAAAAGTTTTACAATGTCTTGCCTTTTCTCGAAATTTTACTCTTTTTACTGTCACTTTTCACTTTCACCACATATTATAACACGAACAAATAAACATAAACACAGTGAAAACAGGAAGAATGTCTTGTTTTGAAAGTGGTTGACATCTTCTGAGCTACTTTGAAGAACAAAGTCTGGTTCCAGATTTCTCCTGACGCCTCCAAATATCACAAGAATTTATTAAAATCCATTAACAGCACATTAGATTTAACGTAAAGAAGCCAAACTACGTGTTGGATGTTAACTAAAAATAATAAATCATAAATAAACAATCTCAGTTCTAATATTTGCATCTATTCTAACACTAGTGTTATAAAATAAATGCTCACTAGCCAGACTAACTGCTCTTTACTTCTGCTTTTGTGTTTTATACAAAATATACACCCACACACATATAAAAATATATAAAGATATATTATAAAAGCTATATTATTAATGAACTGAAGAAGAGACCTGAGGGCTGAGGCTGGACATCAGCAGGCCTGTCGGTTCTTGGTATCAGTGGGAGGGAGAAAAGCTGGGCCTCCGTTTGGCCCTGTCTCTGCATCGTCACCATGGCACACAGCTTGGCCACAGGCAGAACCCCTCTGGCTACCAGCTGCTCTCGAACATTTGGGTAGTAATACCTGCCAAAGTTTTACCACAAGAGTACTCAGTGTATTTGTTCAGTTTCTTTGTCTTTGTTTTATTACACAGGCAAACTAATAATAATGATAGTAATAATAATAATAATAATAATAATAATAAAAGATTTTAGATTTTTAGATTTTGTCCATTACAAGATGACCAGGACTCTTTGGGCAAACTGTCAGTGACACTGCTCACTACTGTACCTGCACCACACTTCGAACTGGATTCCTCCTCCACTGCTTTGACCCTGGCTTGCCAGAGAGCTGAGCAGCAGTCTCTGCACTGGAATAGCAGGGGGTGCCAAAAGCACGTGGGTCTCACAGTGTCCAAACACAGGATCAGGCACGCACAATGTGGTAGCAGTTCGACATGACTTCAGATTTACACCTGAGAGACAGGAAACAAAACTGAAATTATTTTGTGATACATAAAAAAAGACAATTGCACTCCAGTCCAAAAATATGGGGCCAGACTTAAAGGGACCTGTGCTGATTTTTTGATTTTCTGCATAATTAAATCATTAAGTTGTAAAGTCATTTAGAGTGGTTTGATGTGAAAGGTTAGTTAACACTTTTTTGTTTCCAGCGTCTGCTTCTTTAGTTTTGTACTGGAGCTACCAACCACATGCAGCTAGCAACGAATTAGCATCATGCAAATTACAGGCCTAAATCAAACATTTGCCTCAAACTGTGTTGACGTGTTAAAGAATCTCAAATAGATTTGCTTATGTGGTTTCCAACACTGTATGACATTTACTGTTATATACAAAAAATGCTTATGACTAAGGTCAGTGCCATTTTGTTTGTAGCTTTGTCCATTTTTACAGCTAACAGTATGTCATATAGTACCTGAAGGCACATTTGAGACAAATGTGTGATGATTTAGGTATGCCATTTTCCCTGCAAGCTGCCAACTTTAGCATTTTTGGCTCAAACATTCTTTGCATTTGAACAAGCTACACACTGTTGGGCAGCTGCTTACTGCTCTCCACAACATGGGGGTCGACGTCCTCACTGGCGTCCTCCTCCTGAGCGGGAAATGAGTACTGGACGTAGCAGTCTGCTTCTCCCCATACAGTGGACTGTAGTGGTGTCAGTCCCTTCACTCTCTCAACCCTGACCAGAAAGACATGCTCGTTCAGAGCCTCAGCAGGGGGAGCAGTATTCGCCTGCACAAGAGTAAGACAGTGAATTAAAACCTGAAAAAAAAGTCAGCATTCATTTCATTTTACCTCAAAACCACAAATCTGTGCTTTGATGCAATCTGATGACTGTCTATCAAACTTTGAAACACTGTTTTGAATCAGGAGCGTAAAACTGCATTTCTTAAGACTAAAGGCACTGCATAAAGCAGTGTAAACACTCTAGCAGAGCCAAATCAAGTCATGAAGGGTGGATGAGTTGAATCAGGGTATTAAACTGAGCAGGGCTGTGACCCCCCAGGACTGAAGTAGGGATGAGCATGGTTATCTAAATTCATAGACATGAATGTGTCTCATGTTAAAGGAGAACTTCACAGATTTTTCAAAATGCCTGCATAATTAAATGGTTAAGATTTAAACAAAGTCATTCAGAGTGATTTGATGCAAAATGCTCAGTTCTAGAAAAACTCACCAATTCAGAATTGTTCACAGTGGTGGTGATAGGAACCAGACGTCTCAGTTTAATGCCTCTAAAAGCTCCCTCACAGAAAGTTATTACATGAAGTGCTGACAAATGTGTTTCCTGATGTCTGAGACATTGTTTTATGTAACTTCTGTGATGAGCTTTTGGCCTGAGACAGATTTTTTAAACAT
Organism: Colossoma macropomum; assembly: GCF_904425465.1. Taxonomy (NCBI): domain Eukaryota; kingdom Metazoa; phylum Chordata; class Actinopteri; order Characiformes; family Serrasalmidae; genus Colossoma; species Colossoma macropomum. The sequence goes on along the minus strand of NW_023494786.1, from coordinate 7,249,020 downwards.
ATTCACAATAGAGAGGTGTTATAGGGGCCATGACAATGTTGTGCAAAACCAAAAAGGTATATCATTAAATTAACCCAGAAAGAGTAAATTGCATAACCTCATATGCAATAAAAGAAACTTAAACCTTCTGTGTTTTTGGATACAAAATATTTTCTGCAATGTTCAACTATTGTTCACCTAGTATTTAAACAGCAAAAGTTGTCAAAATGCCCATTCCTAGAGAGGAGTCTGATACAGATCATACCTTCATGTCTGGAGCGGGCCTGTGGTCCAGCAGGTGGACAGGTCTGGGCAGCTGAGAAACAGAGGCCAGTTCCTCATCTCTCATACGCTGGAGAGCTGTGATCTGCTGGGCCAGGCCCATGGCCAGACACACCCTCAGGCTCCCACGAGTTCCACCTGTGAAGATGTCCACTACCGGCATGTAGCTGTCCACTGCCAACACTGGATACTGAGCCTTCAGGAGCAGCTGGGAAATCTTGGGGTCTCTAATGGAGGGTGGGAGAAGTAGAACAATGTCTTTCTCAGTAAACATAATGTAAATGGCTTAAGTTAAAAACTACAAAACTAAAAAGTTGGGACAGTAGGTGAAATCCAAATTAAAACAGAAAGCAGTGATTTCTAAACTGTCTTTTACAGATATTCAATTAAAAACTGCACAAAAATGAGATGTTTAATGATTTACCTTATCAACTTCACTGATTTTTGTAAACATATACTAATTCCAAATTTGATGCCTGCAACACATTCCAAAGAAGTCAGGAAAAGAGCAACACAAGACTTGGAAGTTTGTGTAAAAATCAAAAACATCTGCTTTGGAATTTTCCACAGGTAAACAGGTGAATAGGTAGCAGGTGACGCTACCATGATTGGATATAAAAGGAGAATTCATGAAAGGTTCGGTCAGCACTTAGCAAAAAACTGTGTATGCGAGAAAGGCTGAAAGATTAATCGATTTTATATCAAAATCGCAATTTGAGAGAGTGCAATTTTCAAATCACAAGAGCTTCAATTTTTTCAAGTTATATATATATATAGATATACAGTATCAAAAATGCTGTCCAAGTAACACAGAGCTTGTGAACTGCCTGTAGATGAGTTAGACCAATCAGAGGCAACCAAACCTCCACTGGCATGACATCATGACCACAAGTTACTGGCAGACTGGCACAATGCACTCAGAGGTTGAGCCTCGAGCCAGAAAAGGTCAATATTCAGGTCTTCTTCCACTCTACTATGCGGAGTGGAAGCCATATATCAACAACATCTAGAATCGCCACTAACTTCTCTGGGCTAAAACCAATCTGAGATGGATTGATGTAAAGGGATAACGTGTGCTGACGAGTCCACCTTTCAAACTGTTTCTGGAAATAACTGACGTCATGTTCTCCAGGCCAAGAGGAAAAGGACCAGTCTGATTGTTTCCAACACTAAGTTCAAAAGCCAGCAACTGTCATGGTATAGAGGTGTGTTAGTGGGTAACTTGCACATCTGTAAGGGCACCATTAATGCTGAGGGGTACAAACACATTTTGAAACAAAATATGCTGCCATCTGCTCAATGTCTTTGTGAGGGATGTCCCTGCTAGTTTCAGCAAGACAATGCCAAGCCACATTCTGCGCACAGTACAGCATTGTGGCTTCGTAGTAAGAGAAAGCAGATGCTAGACTGACCTGCTCATAGTCCAAAACTTTCAAACCGTGGCGCATTATGAAGCGTAATATACCAAAATGGAGACCCCGGACTGTTGAACAGCTGAAGTGTTATAATCAAGCAGGAACGAGGAAAAAATTCTACTTTTACAACTACAACAGATACTGAACGTTCTTAAAAAGAAAGGTGATGTTTACAGTGGTAAAAATCCCCCTTTCCCAACTTTTTTGGAACTTGTCGAAGGCATTAAATTTAGAATAAGTGTATATATACAAAAAACAAATCTAGTTGATTAGACAAAGCATTAAATGTCGTGTACGGTTTTAAATTGAATACAGGATTTGCAAACGATTGTTGCCGTTTGTATTTACATTTTTTACATTTACATCTCTCCTAACTTTTTTGGAATTGGGTTTGTATAAGGTAACTGTATACATCAGGTATCATTCCTGCTTTTACATGATTCAATGTAAATCACATATATTCATTGTCCTGATGCCAACCTGAATGACATGTAGAACTGGTGAAGAGGTAGTTTGACCAGCCCAAGCAGTTTATCATTATCTGAGCTGCTTGCTCTGAGCCAAACTTCTATGACCATCATATTATTCTTCATCCTCTCCAATAGTTTGGAGTTGAGAGCCACTGGTGCAACCTGCAGAACACAATATATAAAAAGTTTGTATAATATATACATAAAAATTGTTTGATATATTTGTGTTGGAGACATCATGACACACGGTTCCTATCAGCACCAGTCTACAATTAATCATTAACCTGAATGACTATATTTACATGTTAACCTTGAAAAATGAGAGGCATTTTCTATTAACCCTTCTGAAAAAGAAGTTAAGCATTTTTTTTCAATATTTCTATTTTTAGCAGCCTTGAAGAAAATATACCTGAATAAATGGATTTCTTAACACACTGCAGCATACTTAAACAAAAGTATATTTAATTGACATCAATGTAAGTGTATTATTTAGAAGTATGTTTTAAAGCAATGACTTTTAAAGAACGCTTTAGTACATGTTAACTGCATATTAGTTGCAACATATCGCCAACTAAATATCAATCAAACCTGAGTGTCGGGTACACCCAAGAGCACATATCTAAAATATGTTTCATACATTGTAGAATTTGCATCATACCAGTTGCTTAAATCAGGGGTGTCCAATCTTATCCACAAAGAGCTGGTGTGGGTGCAGGTTTTCACTGCAAACAAGCTGAAGCACACCTGATTCTACTTGTTCAATCAGTCGGTCTTAGTCTTCAAACATTTCATCAGGTGATCTCCTGCTTTGTTGGAGTGAAAACCTGCAGCCACACTGGCCCTCTGCACATAAGATTGGACACCCCTGGCTTAAGTTAACTTCAACGCAACATAAGTCGTTTCAATTTCGAAACAGAAACGAACTTGCAGGCATAGATGATGTGTTTCAACACTACTTAAATATAATTTAAGTACATATAAGTAGTGTTCAGTTATTCCTAATACTATTTAAGTGTATACTTAATTATGGTTTAGAAATGTACGGTTAACATGTGTTTTATTTGTTGAATGTAATTATATTTAGTGATACTGAAATATAATTTAAAGTGCATTTAAGTGCATTTTAGTGGCAGGATAACTAATTTTAATAACAGCTATGTTTACAAATTACATACTTAAATCTACTTAAGTGCAACTTAAGTTGTCAAAAAATTAGCCTAAATTTTTCAAAGGCACTGTAATGGATTTTTTTTTTTTTCAAATGCACTCACCTGAACCAAGTTGAAAGTCGGGTGCACTTGACCCCAGCTGACTACAGACCGTGTGGTCTCCTCAGACCCAAACAGCTTACAGTTTAAGTAGACATTGGGCTGCATGGGTGCGCAGCTGAAATCCTTCCCATCTGGCACCATGAGCAGGGTATGAAGTAAAATGCCACTCTCTTCATCCTCTGCACTCTGAGAGAGTTTATGGGGAGAGTTTTGAACTCTGCTTCGGGGGGAAGTGGACTGAGGCCCAGTCCGGGGCATCAGGATGTTCTGGACTTGAGGAACTGCTGAGGGGGAGGGGTCTCTTCGGCGATCACTCTCAAAGATAGGTGGAAAGTCTCCACAGTACTCATCAATCTGTGGCCCAGTAGAAACTTCAGGGGCAGGAGTTTTCCGTGGAGACGCACCTGGACTCAATGCTGTCTTTCCTGATTTGCTCTTGGAGGAGAAGTCTTTCTTGTCTGCTGCCAGCTCAAATGAGACCTTCAGGGAAACATTTCTGTCATTAGCCTGTCATTAGCCAATGGATATAGTTTTGAGGCCACTACTCTCACTTTGTTACCTTCATGTAATTTTGTCACAACTTTGGAGGAATGCATTGGATCACTGGGCCTCATTTAGCAACTGTTTTTAAGGAACAATTTCTTCTCAAAAACCACTTACAGAGTTTTAAGGAGATTCTGACCAATGTTTACTTAGGATTTGCTTTTAGGTAACAACAGAATCCACACACACTCAAGAGTACAAAGATGTGAACAATTCTGCGTTTTCTTAGGACCTTTCTCAAGAACAAATTTAAGAAAAAACTCAGGAAGTTATTGCTGAATGAGGCCCATTGTCCTGCTTGAAGACCCAGCTGTGACCAAGTTCTAACTTTCTGGCTGATGTTCTCAGGTGCTGTTTCAGTATTTCTACAGAATTCTTTTGATGCCATCTACTTTCTGAAGTGCACTAGTCCCTTTTACAGCAAAACAGCCCCACAACATAATGCTGCCACTCCATGCTTCACGGCTGGGGTGGTGTTCTTTGGATTAAAAGCCTCACCCTTTTTTCTTCATACACAGCGCTGGTTATTATGGCCAAACAGTTCAGTTTATAGGGATGCACAATATAGCAATTGTGGGCCAATGCCGATATCCAATATTTTTTGTGTGCCAATGGCAACTTACAAAATGTAGAAATTGGGACTACATCTTCCTGGATTCATTAGCATTTTGGAGAAATCTAAAATTTTTATATGGTTACAAATGCAGTAGTTTATTTCAAAGTAAGTATCTGCCAATGCCAATATGATTCTGATATTGCTGTGCATCCCAACTAATTCAAATAAAATTGTGAGCTCCACAAACTGTTCTCTGGATCATACCATTTACTGATGTTAAGGGGTCAATGTGGCATTTTTTTTCAATGAGAACTCTGGTCAAATGGATGCTAAAGGGTATATTACCTTGAGGGGCCCAACATCCTGTTTGTCTGAGTCTTCGTCCAACTTTTGGACAGGAAGAGCAGTGGTGATAGTCAGCCGGTCACTCTCAAGTAAAGTGCGTAAGGGGAACACAGCTGTTCCTATGGGAACAGGCTAAAACAGCATATAAAAAGTCACATACAGTCCACAGCATATAAAGGGGAGACTCCATACATTTAACACTGAAAATTGATGAATGTCACACTTACTTTCTTTTGATAGCTTTTCCTGCAGTAGACTTTGAATGTAAGGCTTGTGTCCCACCATCGTTTAATAGTGGGCCCATTGAAGTGCACTGGAAAGACACTCCGCTGCTGAAAGTGCACCACTGAAAAGAGAAGATTCATATGATGTCCTTCCTATTTGGTCAATGTCACTGTGCTTTATGTACTACTCAAACGAAAAATAAGGCTCACCTCCTTCCACAACTTTACTGGAGACAACTCGCGTGACCTCCGCAGGCACTGCCAACCCCGCTTCATTAGTAGTAAGTGCTAGTGGAAAGAGATATTCCACAAAATACGAGCTACACAAGACAGACAATGAAATAGATGACTAATTTATACAAACATAATCATTTCCACAAGAAACTAAGTATACAAACTGCTATTTGGAGCGCACCATTTCTTGGTAGTAAGAGGTCGAGGTGGTCTTCCTTTCCCTGAGAGCTTCCTTGGTATGTTAGAGGTACTGTCTGTGGGGACTGTTAACTGAAGGATGATAACTCTGGCCAAATGGATGCTTCCAAGAAGTGCAATCCTATCGACACTGAGGCCAGGGAGCACATCTTTAGGTCTTCCATGCTGCCCAGCATCTGAACCAAGTCTTCACAGAGATGGAAATATGTATTAAGTAAAAAGATTGATTTAACAATGACAGTTAAGGTCATTTTGCAAAACATGCTTTGTGCTTAGTCATGTACTGAACATTTCAGCAGTTGGCCATTTTGCCCAAGCACTTATGTACATGAAACTAACCTGTTATTTTTTTCTGAGCTTGGTTTCCTCTGATAATCATCTTCTCTTGCACTCAAACAGCTGTCAGACTTCTGAAATTAGAAAATCAAAAGTAAATTAAATCTAAATGGCACTACAGGACTTTCAAAATTAGAGACCTTCTGTACTGCTCACACTACTAGGGATGTGTATTCAGACTAAGAACCAGATTTACTAAAAGAGGCGCTCATTACTGGCAGTCTGCCGACACTTCGCGCTGATGGGGTGGCCAATTTTGCAGTGTATCTACTAAGAACTCTGAAGCAAATAAACACAGATGCAACTTCATATATGACCAGCGCAATATAACCACGTTTGACTCGCATGCTTTTTGTATGGGAGCCCATTTCCATCCAGTAAGAGAAAAGGTCTGCATTCCAAACTGCACACTAACTAGCAGGGGTGGGCGATATGGCAAAAATATTATATCAGAATGCTTCACAACATTTTTACAATACATATTATGCATCACAAAATTTAATTTTTCTGAAAATGTTTTAAGTCGGAACAGACACTTTAGAGCATTTAGTGCCACATGTACTCCAAAAATACTCTTAATAACAATAAACCTACAACTACAATTTTTTTATTAAATATTTCACAAAATGCACTGCACTAAATACAATTAAACAGCCCCAATTATGCTAATTTTGTAACAAATCTACAGTACAGAAGGGTGAGGTTTGGGATGCAGCCAAAACATTTTTTATCATTCACTGATTCTGGTTAAAATTGTAACTCATCAGGTTAAAATAATGACTTACTTTTTCAAGATTTAAGGGTCAAAATAATGACTAATAACTAAAGTACAGGTTATAATTCTTTGAGAAACTGTGTGATTATTTTGACAATAAGTCATTATTTTCAGATAAGATTTTTTAAAATACATAAAAAAATAGACAATAAGTAAATTATTTTGAAGTTGTGATCATTTGTGGAGTTATGTCAAAATACCATTCAGGTTCTTGCTAGAGTTCTAATGGCCTCCCTCTGTTTCCTGTGTCCACACATAATCTGACGATCTTCACTATGATTACTGTTTCTCTGGCTGTTCCCACTTTCCCATCTCCACTCTCACTTGGTATTGCTCATTGCAGTTTTTACTACTTGTCGTACTTGTGCTCATTTTCTAGCAGTGATTTATCACAGTGATAATCAAAATGTTTTATCACAGATCATTTCAAACATTCAGTAAAATGGTCACTGTCCGGGAAAATCATGTCTCGGAATGCAAGCTGTAGTGACAGGCAATGTACCGTGATCTGTCCCTAACATGAGCAGGTCTGTCACAGTATGGAAAATTAGAGTTAAAATCTTGTGCAGTGCAATCAGTCTGTATCGGTCTAATATAGCTGACATGGAGTTTGCCATGTGTGGGTGGTGTGCAACAGCAGTGCAACAGCAGTGCTACAGAATGCAGGACTTACTGGAGTTTTGTAGAACAGGTTCTCCAGAAGGCTCTGGTCATATTGCGGATCACCAAGTTCACTGTCCAAGAGAACACTGCTACAACCCGAGAGAGAGCCTGGCGGGGAACCATCTCCATCCCATATGGGAAGCACAGATCTATTCACGCTGAAAACAGAGAGATTACTAAGCACTTCATTTTCACGGCAAGTGTCACTGATACAGCACTCTGAGTTTAGAGATCAAATTACACAGTGGGTCACTGAAAATTTAAACCTAATTAAAAGTGAACCCGAAAATCCGTACAACATAAACTAGCATTTTCATGGAATATTTGCAAATCTTACCACACTTAAGAAAAGGCTAATCTAGACTACCTTCCCAGCAGCAGATCCACAGCTGCATCATGAGTATCTGTGGTATACTCTGGCCTAAGGAGATCAGGGTCCTGAGATGAGTGCTGGAGGTCGGAGTGGAGGATGTTCTGTAGCAAATGCCCTGATGAGGGCAGCAGTGGCCTTCAGAGAAAAAAAATTAAAAAGCTTATATTAAGCTTACTTTATGCTAGCAAGCAATTGCCATATTATAATGCAATTTTATGTTTCAAAAAGCCCAGAGACATACATTAATGGAGCAGCACCAATGTTGCCTCTTGGCAGAGGCAAAGGAGCATCTTTCAGAATGTCAGAATCCATGTCAGACTTCAGTGCTGAAACCACCATTGCATTTCTAAGCTTGCTACCACGCTCAAGAAGAACTGTGAGGGGAAAAAAATAAAGGAACACCTTTCAATTTGACTTCATCCACAGGTAATAACACATTAGCACTCTGACTTAGTGAAGGAATAGTTTGTAAAAACAAAACAAAAAAAATATATATACGACTTTAATTTTACCCCAGATGTGGTCAAGCAGCCAAGATAAGCTTGGTGTCCAAATTTTGCTTCTTTTGTGCTAACGGACGCTAAAAGTTAAAGCTTACGCTACCAAAAGACTCTAGAAATCTACAGACACTCAATTTTTTTTATAAATAAGCGCTCAAAACTTCTCTTAACCTGCTCAAAGCACTTCCATATCTTCTTACTATATACACAATTATAAACAATATTATAACACAACATACACAATGGTTTGTTCATTTTTATAGCTGACAGTAAGTGTCTACTGTGAAATAAAAAACAATGACAAATTTGTGTGACATTAATAAAGACCTGGAGGGGGCTGGTGAAAAGTTCTGGGGATGTATTTACAGAAAAGATTTCTGAGTGGAAAATTGTGTAAAGTCGATTTTTTGCATCACTGTCCTCAAATGCAAAGAATTATAATGAAAGAAAAGTTTATGAAACATTACCAGAGAGAAGATCAATAGATGCCTGATTGTCTCCTGAGGCTATGTGGGCATCTGGATCACTCATCTCCTGCACACCTGTGTTAACTACAGCTCCTTGTCCAGCAAACCTTGTTTTTTGGTGCAGCATAATATCATCTGGCTTCGGGGGTGACCGGCTTCTGATGGGAAAGTTTCTCCTTTCTTGAAAGTACAGGTGATCCTTCCCCCTAATGCAACAACCACAGAATACAATTAAAACACACACACTATGGCAGCTTTAGTTTCTTTTTTAACCTGATTTTACGTGAAATACAGCATTCTAGAGAACCTTGTGACTTCTTCACAGTGAGTGTGAAAATGTGAAACATGAAATGAGCAGATATCCTTTACCGATAAAATGACATTATATGCTGATGATTTTGGTGAAATGCTCAAATATCATTCAAGAAGAAAAGGAAAAAAAAAAGACAGACAAACCTTGGTGTGCTGTTGGAACTGCCTCCAACTGACTCTTTCCCACTTTTGCTTGGTCCGTAGTGGGACAATGGAGGTGCCTGCATGTTTTGGTCAGGTATTAGTCCAGGAGCAGACAATGCAGCGTCAAAGCTCATGTCTGTGGTTGGCACTGAGCTGCTGCTGTCATAAGTTTCTGTAAGTGGCTCTAAGGCCAGTGTGACCTGTAAAAAGAACACAAATTAAAACATTTTGCAAAAAAATGCATCTACCAAAAGCATTATCATCTGCAAAATGAATCTTGAGATGTTTAAAGCCCTTGTCATATATATATATATATATATATATATATATATATATATATATATATATATATATATATATATATATATATATAGGTGATGTCAGATCTGCCAAAGTACCAATCAGAGTAACAATATATACCTCAGCTACTCGCGATCTTCGCCCAAACCAAAACTCCCAGCAAGCAGCTTATTTCAGCTTTCCTAAACGTGTTAATGGTGCTTGTTTTGAAGGTTTATTACACCGTTCTTTGTAGTGTATCTAGACACTGCCTCCTACTTGTGCTAGACACCTGTTGCAGGTGAAGCAGTTAACTTCACTTCAGGCCTGCGATAGCTAGCAGTCCACCTTAACAGTAGAAATAAAATGATTCGTTAGCTTAGTATTACATTAGCTTACTCCCCCTCCCAACATCAAGGCTCACTGTGTTTCCTGCAGGCATGGCGCACAATAAGGCCTGCTAAAAATTTCTCCACCATGTCCGCAAATATGATCATTCTAACTCATAACGGGAGCTCGTGTGGCCTGTAATGTAATTAGATCTCTAAAATGACCATTTGTCTGCCAGGGGGCTTAAAAAGTGTAGATCTGAACCACACCAGGGTCATGGGTTATGTTGCCTGGGAGATGCCACTGCGAATCATTATGCGATCTGACACGCCCACATAGTCCCAAGCAGGCACTTTGGAATTCCTAGAGCATTTATCTACATTAAATTGGCTAAATTTATATATTTCTCTAATGCCAGTTAACGCTTTTTCCACGGCATACCTTTACTACAGGGAGATTCACTCGAAGAGGCCCTGAATATTCTGTAATAACTCTCTCTAGGACGAAGCAATCTGAACGAAACAACGTGCAATGTGCTCCTCAGTATATGGAGCTTTGAACAAGCCGGGATGCCCCTGCGTTGGAGCGATGAGGTAGGCGCCGGACAGTCATCACAATTTAAGTTATAAGTTTGCTACTTAGTGGTGGGCTACATAGCCCCGTACCCCATCATGTGTCTGGCAGAAAACTGAGATCACTTCCAGCATCGCATGTAATGCAATCAATTACACATACGTCAAGGTATGTAGCGTATTTTTTTGGTTCAGACTGCTTCATCCTAACGGGAATTACAACAGAATATTCAGGGCCTCTTTCGAGTGAATATCCCTGTATTAAAACAACAATTTAAACATTTGAAACTATGTTGACAGAGGCTTTAATTTGACTTGTGCAAAACAAAAATGAAGGCAAAATAATCAGATATTAGTGATTAGAAAATTTAATTTGTCTCACTCACCTGAAGCTCCCCAAGTTTTTCAGATGTTGGTGAAACAAGGGTAAAAAACCCATGGATGGAATGTGAAAGTGACAATCTGGCAATCCCAGCTATCTGAACTCGTGCTATAGGTAAGTGATCAGGCTTTGTAAGAACATCCAACACCAAGGAGCCCATATCTGTGAACAGACAGACCTACATGTTTTTAAAGATGCACAAGAAACACTAAATTATTTTAAAAGTATTATTGGACCTGTAATCTTTGACATCTCAATATAACTTTACTATTTGATTTTTGCTATTTTAATTTTAAACATCTGCATTGTCATATATTAATGTGCAATATTTGGACTGTAATATATTAATTTGTATTTTTTATTCATTATACATATTTGAATTAAAATATGTTAATTTGTATTATCTGATTTGTAATTTTCAAACTGTAATAATTACTTTGTAATATTTGATTCCCAATATTTGATACTGAAGGGCAAAATCTGCAATCTCAATATGATCTGTGTTGTAACAATTATGTTGCAATTATGTAGAAATGGTGTCTGATTTCACTACCTGTCAGATATGAAGTGAACTGCTTGGGTCCACATCGGACTGGAAAGCGGCTTGTGGACTTAACATCCTTCTGTCGAGTGAGGGACCCGTCTCTGGGACAGAACAGAGTTCCGCCGGTCGATTCACCCCACCATCGCAAGCGGACCAGGGTCAGCGGGGGAGGCTTGCTTATTGTCCACAGCACTCTGCTTACTGTGACCCTTAAGAAGCATCGCACCTGACCCTCCACAAGAGGAGGAATGCTCGTGGAAGGGGAAACATCACTGATGACTGAAAAACAAAGTGTTAGAATTTTAATTAAGAAGCAAAGCAACGACCAGACTAAAGCTTACATTTTAAAAAAGTTGGACACAGATTTTTACATGTTGAACAACAGAAGTGTTACTTTTCAGTTTAGCCTGCTGCTGTAATACTTGGGAGTGTTTCTGCTTCCTTACCACACTGGAACTGGCACTTTTTATCTAACCTGTCAATCTGACACATCTGCATTCAACCAAAACAGATGTATCAAGCGATAAAAGTAGGGATGTAAAAAAATACAACACGTATTGCATCGTATAGTATTGTTGACTCGTGACTTTTGTCAGCTTGTGTTTACCATATTAGCTTGTGCTACAGCAATAGACTGGGACACTATAAACCATTTTTTTAAATACTGTCATTTTATAATGCTGAATGCTCTAATAAATTGAAAATCTACTTATTTTTTCTGTATCAAAAAATTTACCAAATTGAGAAAACAAATTCTCTGAATCATTACACCCCTAAATAAAAGCACAACTGTTCTACTCATTCTGCACATATTTTGCACTCACAGACTTCATACTCTTCCAGTCTTGATTTCCGGAAGATAAAAACACAGCTAAAAACACAGCTTAATCAGATTTTGTTAAACATTTGTGAAGCTGGGGACAAAAAGAAAAATGTGAGGAAAATAAACGCACGCAGGGGAAAATAACATTACATATACAGCTCAATGTTTTGCCTAAAAAACACTTTTACTAGCTGTTTCTCAGTGTTTAGAGTTTCTGAAACAATTTTGGTGAAATATCTGCTTCTAAAGGAAGATATAGTTCAGGAACCTTCCAATGCTTCCATAGAGCATAGAACAAAACATCAAAACTGCTTTTAGAAAGTGTAATATGTCAATAATACCATGGCACAGTATTTTGCAACAGTTGTGCTATTATTTCCATCTTATGGCAGACCCCAGAGGGAACTGAACACATGTAATCTCACAATTCACCTTGCACTATATAATGCTGAAAATATTCTTTCATTTTTAATGTACTAACATGAGAATGCCTGTGGTTGTACTGCAATACTTTGATACTGAAACTGGATGCAGATCTACGCTCAATGGATGCTGTATCTTTCTTTAAAAGCACACACTTCTGAAAAAAAATGAGGGCAAAAGGTTTGAAGAAAACCCTGGACCGCTCCTTTCAGCTAGTAATCCTGATCAAAACTGCTAACTGTTACTTCACATAATTTCACGCACAGCAAATGAGAACTACACAGAACGAGCGATTAATCTAGCAGAGTTTCACAGACAGTCAGGCAAACTTGTTAAAACAATGTCTCTATTAACAACTGTAATACGTTTTTCACTGTAATGGACTCAGTATCTGGAGGATGGCCGGTGTACCAACAATTTGTCCTACCCATCAAGCGGTCCTACCGAGCATAGGCATGTCTCTCACATAAGTGCTTCATCCCAATTATTTGGGAAGACTGCAGTTATTTAAGATGACTGCAGTTATTTAAGATGACTGTTATCATTTTTCACATTTGTTAGATTCCACAGTCATATTAGGCCACAACAAACAAAATGTGAATGGGTGGTATTGGGTTGAGGGGAATAAATGTAAATAAAAGAAAGCAGTAAATGAATTCATTGAGACAGTATGGAGATTATGTAAACAAAAAAGGATGTAACTCTGTAATTCTGATTTTTTAGCATGTGTGTCGGCAGAATGAGTGTTTTTGCATATATTTTCACTCTCATGAAGAAGAACTTGCAGCTTTACATATTATTCCGTGTAACTGTGGACGTTTGTGTGTGTTTTGAATCGACAATACAACCAGTGTTATCTAATAAGTAAACATAGCTAGCAGGTAAGTTAAGGTGGCTAATCAGCCAATTTGGCCATTTTAGGTTTGCATTTTCATAATTGTAGACAATGACTAAGAAAAGACAATTAAACTCAAGTCAACCAAAAAACCATGATGCTGACAACCCTACACATTTCATTACGTTACTATCGCGTAGTCACTTGTGCTTTAATGTTAATTCAGCCTTACCTCAAGTCTGTCGTACAGACTAAGCTTAGCATTAACGTTAACAGCTACTTACTTCCGATAAAGTGATTTAGGCTATCAAATGATCCTGTGTAGAGTTTTATGTAGAGCGCTAGCTGCCTATAAATCCGCGCTGTGTTCGGACTTTTCCACACGGTACCTTTAGCACAGGTCGTCAGAACAGCGGCTGTCGGATTAACGAACTGTCAACAAAGCGCAGCGGCTCCTTCAGCGCCCAGGACTCCACACAACACCGAGCTCATCACCAAAACTCACCTTTCTTTCTGCTACTTCCAAACTTGGTAGACTTCGTCCTTTTGTTCTTCATCCCTGACACCCAGAAAAGCTGATTTGTGCAGGTCGCTGATCAGGTTATCATCTCTGTTTCACAGCTCTGTGTGTCCAGAGCGCAGCTCAGCAACCAAACCACAACAACCGCCTCTTCACTCGGTCCGCTTCTTCTGTGGATTCGGGCGAAGCGCTCCATCACTCACGATCGCCACCTACAGGAAGGACGCGCTATCAGCCAGGTTTCCGTCCAGCTGTCGAGTTAAATTTAAGCGAAAAACTGAACTGTTGGAAAAATAACAACACACGGCTCAGTTTCAGTCGGCTTTGAATAAGAGAGCAAAACTCTGTACGACTCGAGTTCTGAGAAATGGTGAGCGACTTCTCACTGCTGTTCACTGTTATTTAGTTTTTTTTATGGCTGTACTTTACATCGTAGGAGCGTGGTTTGTTGTAGTGGAGGGTAAAGGTACGTAAACACCATTTACATATCTTTCAAAATATGAAAAGGCATTCATATCTTTTTAGAGTTCACTAATGTTTGTTTGTTTATTTATTTATATTTTATTTATTTATACATTTTAAGTTACTAAACTGTAAAAAATCAAGTCAGGCCAACTTGAAATTTTAGGTCAACCTTGCAAAGCTTTTTCTACAATTTTTCTTAACATAGTTTACTTCTCAAAAAAAAACCATACATTTTTTTAGTACTGTATCTTAGGGTTCGTGAACAAAACAGTTGAAGTTGAGCTTACTAAAAAAACAGTGCATGTGGTTGTGAATTTTATGGTGGAAAATTTTGTGTCATAAAGTGTGGATCAGGGGCGTAGCCAAGGGCAAGGCTGGGCTTACGCAGATTAATCACAGGCCTACGCAATCAAACAGGGAATTATGGCCAATCAAAATCATTTCTCTCTAAGCCACACTCCACCGAATCTGCCATCCAAGCACCACTGAGCAACTGTTGCTATCTGCCGTTGCCTTAAGCCTTCAGTTTGGTATCAGTGCCATCATAGCCATAACTAGCATAAGAAGGTTTTTTTTGTTTGTTTGAGATTCAATTGTGGAAACAAAGACGAGACTACACAATCAGCAGTGATCTCTGAACAGCTGTGGTTTGGCCATAGACTGAACTGCTGTGCTATGTTTATCTCTGTACGAGATGCTATGCTAATGTTATACAGAGTGAACTTGACTTCTTGAGATGTTCAGGTAGGCAGCACACATACTGTAGGCTAACATGCAAGATGGCTATGATACAAATTTGAGAATTTATGAGAGTAATTAACAGATTATGTCTGTAAAATGAAAACCCCATGATTATTTTTTTTATTCGGACAACGCTTAGCATTGGCTAAATCAGCATGCTTTAGTGTAGTTTCAATAGCTGCTCAGTTTAGGCTAATTTGACATGCTCCTTAACTGGCCACATTAGTGATCAAATGAGAAATCAATGGATAAAAGTTGTTGTATTGTGCTACCACCACATTATGTGTTACAAGGAGCGTAAGAAAGTTTACTGTTATCTAGCAATGTCGTGACCTGACGACACTGTGGTACATAGCATGCTTGGAAATTGTATCTACCAAGGTGGCCTACCTGCTTTTTCACAGGCCAGAAATTGATTTCTGCCTATGCCACTGGTGTGGTTGTTCCAATAGTTTTTTACAGCAAAAAAGTATCTGCCTCAGTGTACACACTTTGGGAATTCTGGTAATTTTCTTCAATACTTACTGTTTCCATAAAGTAAGTTTTGTTCAATTTGCTAAAATATGCACAAAATACATGAACGGAAACATAGGTCATCTCTGCATAGACATATCTGACCTGCACTTTCAACCTTACTGCTGAGCATGCGCACATTACATTTGAATACAAAGCAGTGGAACTCATTTTATTTATCAGTTTTATCAGTTATCAGCATTATTTCTTATTTCTGTTTTCTTTCATGTAATCTAGAAGTTTGTTGCTATGGCCTAGAACAGGGCTGCCCAAAGTGTGGTCCACAAAAACATTTGATTTGTCCCACCAGTAGGATACCCTAAACATATTTTTACACTACAAAGATTTTTACACTATATATAATTTTTTATATACATGTTGTATAATATATATATAGTATGTTTTATATTATATATCACTTATACTGAAATTAGTATTTGTGAGGTAATTTGGTAACAATTATTTAGTATTATAAAAATGTTATAAAATACTACTAAACTATAAATACTACTAAAAAAACTACATGCCTTCTTAATTTGTAAATTGCTTTGTGTTTTTGGCCCTCAGCTGTCACAAACATTGCACTTTGGCCCCCCCAAAACAAAAGGTTTGGGCACCCCTGATGTAAAGGTTTGAAATTAACCACTTGAAAGCCCTTTTGTGTATTTGTGTAGGTGTGTGTGTGTAGGTGTGTGTGTGTGTATGTGTGTGTGTGTAGGTGTGTGTGTGTGTGTGTGTGTGTGTTTGCATTCACTGTGCTTAACAAGTAAACATTTAGAAAGACCAACATTTTAAGGAAAATGTCTGACCTTATATATGGAGATTTTCTCCTTACAAAAAATACAATTTTAAAATTAACACTTGCAAATGGAAACGGAGAAGTAATAACATACTTTTCAAGGCATTTATTCATATTTTAGTAGTTTAGTAAAAATTTTGTTACAGGGGTAACTAACAAAAATTCAAGGCATATAATGATCATAACAAATAACAGATACACACAACACAGTCAAGTAAAAATGTATGCATACGACTGAAGTGATTTAATGTATCATCTTAGAATTTGTCCTAAATTTAAGCTACTGAAGTAGGTTTAAGTAACAATGTAACTGAACTAATGTTCTGTCGATGCGTAACCATTTTAGTGACGTGTATAGTCAAACTGCAAGACTGAAATAAGCAAATTAATGGCTGTAATATAAGTAAACCATGTTATGCAAGATGATGTTTGAGGCAGTAGCCAGGAAAATGCATCTCATTCGCTTTCTTTAACAAATATTAGGAGCATTAATGTCTGTAATGAACTATGTTACAGTACAGCAATCCTGCAATACCTGGTAGTGAAGTAGTCCACCCCAGATCACTGGTGTCCAGCTAACTTGCAGAAGCATGCAGTACCTGCAGTACCTTGGCAGTACTTTAACGTGAGGGATCATGGTTCAGGTAATCCCTCCCTTATATCAACATATCACACTTTAACTCTCATAAAACACACAGTAAGCTTTCATCTATTGTCACAGGAGCTCCAGTACCAAAAGAGAAGATGGACTACACAGAAGAACATCTGGATATGACCTTTAAGCTCTTTGCAGAGACATTTCTACACGATAAGCACATTTTCATCAATAGGAAGATATCAGTGGCTGATCTGGTAGCTCTTCTGAAGATGCAGGTAAAAGATACAACCTTTAAGTTTTTACTAAAAGTCATCAATCAATCTTTGGAAGATTAGAAAATACAAAAGTGTGTTGATCTTTAAAAATCAGGTAATAGATATTAAAAACAGCTACACACCTGAAAATGCATATATCCACTGTTAGGGAAATAAATAATAAGTTTAAAACAACCAGAGTGGTAGTGAACCTGTCTGGAAGAGGATGCAATTGTATTTTGCCTTCACGCACAGTAAGGAGGATGTTTATAGAGACAAACAGCCTTCAAGGATCAGAGTTGGAGATTTGCAGGAGTTTCATTTTAGGGTCACCAAGTCTTCAAAACTACAATTACACACCACCTCCATGCCAACCAACTATATGGAAATGTGTGCCAAAAGAAAGCCTTTTCATTCATCTTAACAAAAATGCAAGTGCTTGGAGTTTATTAGACATTCTGGAACTTCTATGGGTGAAATGGGAGAAAAGAAATTAAAATGTCCCCACTGTTATGGTGGAGGATCTGAAGTGTTTTGGGGCTGCTTTTCCACTAAAAGCCCTAAAAACCTTGGTAGGCATCATGGACTCCAGGAAGCCCCTGGAGATTTTAATTGGAAATCTGGCTGCCTCTTCCAAAAAGGTAAAAATGGGTTGTGAATGGATCTTCTATCAATACAATGATCCAAAACATATGTCAAATCCACACAAAAATGCTTCAGTGACCACAGAATGAAGCTTTTGACATGACCTAACCCCCACTGAAAATCTGAGCTGAAAAGGAAAGTCCAAAAGAAAGAACTCTGGAGGTTCTGGAGAAATTCCATGTTAAAAGGAGGTCTCAGATTCCTTGCTCTGTACACAAACAAACTAAAAAGACAAAAAAACTCAAGATAGACTTGGTTGTTAACAGCCCTTACCTCAGATTCCCTTCTTTAAAGCGCTGTCCATAAAATTTAGTTTGGTTCTAACTCACTTACAGTAAGCAAGCCTTAGGTATTACTAACACTATGTACCTGCTTCTGCCTCCCAGAGTCTGAAGGTGGTACAGTAATGGAAAGTAGAACATTATGTGGATGATAATGGCCCAATCCCATTTCTTATTTTCACCCTATCCCTTGTTTTCCAGTGTCACCTTGAAAAACTGAGTTACAACAGGTAGTCATTGAAATCTTCCTCTACGAAATGGGACCCTCAAATAAAAAAGAACTTTACTTCATTAACAGGTCACTAGCGGTTCTCTGTAGGCGACCCTGCCAGTCTGCAGTGATAGCAGAGGAGGGTAAAGTTCAGGAACCTCACTGCTGGGCTTTAGTTAAATTTAGGGAATCATATGCCTTCAAAAAAGGGGGGGGGGTGCAACAATTATTTATTATCGCCTAATTCTTCAGTGAAGCTGAAGTCAGCTATTCGCCAGCATCTTGTTCGAATTGAGCTAGCTAGCCAGCGAGACATCAGCATACTACTAGCAATTTTTTATGCATGTTATGAAGAAAAGGACCATATTACAATAAAACAACATTAAACTAAAATAATACGGTGGTTATCATAATTTTTTACAGAGAAAATTCTCACATTTGTGGGTTTCTTTGGTCGCATGTGCAGCCATCTTGCTGTTTTTTCTTTTTTTCTCACAACACTTTTAAAGCGTTCGGAGTGTGCTGCTGAAAAACTTCTGTTTGGATGGCCACGTAGCCCTAACACTTTGCCCTACCCCTCTACCTCAACTAAAATTGGGACACCCTAGCCCTAGGCATGAGTGCGCAAAACAAAGAGGGATAAGAGCTAAATGGTAGGGGCAAGTGAAATGGGATTGGGCCAATGTAGCTCCAGTTTTGGCTGTTAGGTACATAAGGTCTGTCCATACCATTTTCCCAAATTCTTTGTTTATAAATGAGTTTATGTAGCTTATCAATGAAATATGAAGAAAATATATGAAGATTTTGGCATGTATTTGTGAAGGCGGTTTTTACTTTCATTGTATGTTTGCACCATTAGCCTGGCAGCTCCAGTTCTAAACTAAAGAGGCAAAACTTAGACACCAATCACGTCTTGGTTTATCGACTGCGTTTGGGGTAAGTACACATTAAAATAAATTTGATTTTTCACCAAATTATTCCTTTTAAGGATTTTTATGGTAAAAGGAAAAGGTCCACTTTGACAAAGACAAGTTTGCTAGTTAGCCCATTATGTTTAGTTTCACAGAAAAAAAACCTGCACATCTCTCACTAAAGACAAATTGGAATTTCAACCCATCGACAAGACAGCAGGGTTGCTAGCTCTTGAGTCAAATGCCTCAAGCTACCTCTGTCTTCGTCATCTGCTTTGTTTCATTGATGGTTTCTTCTTGGGTTTTCCTACAACAGCACATACTCCAGAACTTCCTTCTCAGGTGCGTTTTGGAAGCGGTCAGGAGGGCAGCAGTCATGATGCAATAGAAAGAGAAGCCAAATATTATTAGGAGGTAACTAACATTTACCCCAATAAGCCTTAAGACAAAGAAGAGCGCCACAATGATCAGGGTGGTGAGATATACTCCTGCTAGAGACACGTTCAGCTTGCAGACAGACAGGTAAGAGTCTAAACTCTGCACTTGGGTCTGGTTCTTGCGAAGCGTCAACATGTGTTGACACAGATGGATCACCATTCTGATGGATGTTGGTAGCATGATCGCCAGAGGGAGAGGGCAGAGGAAAGACATGAAACTCACAGTATAGGCATCTGAATTAATCAGTGGAGAGAACATGGGCGCACTACATGTCAAATAGGATGCATTTGAGGTGTTCAAGGTGTTGTTGATACCAAGTGTCCCAGTTATGGCTCCTGGTTCAGCTTCAGGAATGTGGAGTGTGAAGAAAGGGAAAAACAGGACGAAAGAACCCACGCAGCTCAGCAGGAGCGCAGTGTTGGTGATGATGGAGATGTTCCTCTTTAGTGCTCTGAGACACTCGGCGGAAAAGTTCACAACTTTCACACAGTAGAACACACTCAGCCATGCAATGGACCAGAAGCTCATACAACTACTGCTCATCCACAGAAACAATAATGTAAGATATTGAGGTTGAACCACCGTAGTGCAAATAAACAGTGGATTTAGGCTAATAAAAACCACCATGAAGAAACAGGACAGTACCAGAGTATTGTTGTTGATGGAGATGGAAATTATGATGAGGCTCATGGTTTGAACACTCTTGGTCTTCAGCTGCTTTTGGATGGTCATAAAGAGGTTAAACGAGTTCCACACTACACCGATACACACCATTACACTTACAGCCATTATCGCACAGATGAGTACACCAGAGGCCATTATGTCCCTCCACTGAGTTTAACCAAGTACACATAGGAGCCGCATTGTCTTATAGAGAGATGAATGGATGCCACATGCAAAGTGAGGCATTACCTGAGTCACATTAGTGGTTGATTTAGATGAGGGAATTCTGTGCATGGAGTTAAATATATGAAAACACAAATCAGTGGTTGCAAAATTTCAGTCTAACAAGTCACGCTAGCATATGGCCTTGATCAACTTTCCAGCCTTCTAGATAAACATTCAGAACAAAAATCATTACATTTTGCAGTATACTTCTAAATATGTTGATATTTTTTATTCAACAACCTATAAAGCTTGATTCCTACATCTCCCAAAATTAATTTGGACTGTTATAGCTGCATGGGGTATGGGTATATTGGCACTGCCGGACATCACCATGCTTCCTCATCTACCGAGGGTTATTTATTTTTGCAACTTTGTAAAGATCTATGGTTTCTATGGGATTCACAAACATTTTTTATTCTGAGTCAATATGCTGACTTGTGCTATTGAATATTGTACATGAAAAATGTTGTGTGAAAAGTCACACAACATTGAAGGGCCATGAAAGGCCTTTCTTGTCCTGAGAAACACTGATGCGTTCAAGCCAGAAGATTTTAAGAAGGATTTAAAGTTTGGACTTTTAAAAAGCATGAAATCCAGACTTTAATTCTTACTGTGGACTCTCGGCAGAAACAGAAAACCTGAGCTCAGGTAGGCTGCCTGTAACTGAGCTAACACTGCTTTAACTGCCTAAAAATGGGGCTTACTTGACAACATTACAAAATGTTTTTTATTCATAAACTGAGCTCATGTGCAGTGAAATAAAATACACGTAATCCAATTTGACCAGACTTGTTTAGGTCCCATGGCCACAAATTGAATATATAAACAAAGCCAATCTTTTCAGATCTGAGCCACTTTCATATGTGGGTCTAGATAGGATACATATGCGATGGTTATGTGACATTAATGAGAACGGTCAGATCGGAATTCATGTTTTTTTTTTTTTAATTTGCATGCGCCATCATTCAGTGTTAATGTGGCAGCAGCTCCTAACCTGAAGTGTCTGTAAACACAACAAAAGCATCTGACCTTTCTTATGATGCACTTGAAGTTGTCTCTATTCTATCACTTCCAACTTCAAAAAATAAAATGGGTTTCTGGTCACTCTAGAATAACTAAGGTTGAATCTTAATGTAAACACATCCGCCATATTAAACTCCAACTTCTACTTTAGCTAGTTCTGTATTCCCAGTTGGAAGGAAGTGTGTTAGTGGAAAGTTGTATTACTGGATACACTGTTTCCATTGTGTAAGATTTGATTTTAGTTAATGGGAGTGACTAATTGAGAGAGTCATGCCGCTGTGGGGATTCTTGGGGGATGAGACCTCTCTATGTTTGAAACATGCCCAGAGATGTCACTACTACAGTTTTTCTCTATTTTTTTTTCTGACGTATCTTGGAAAAATTTTTCAAACCTCTGGCATTATGCAGGATGTTCTGTAAATACCCTATTTAAGAATTTGCTAAGATTATTTTAAAAAAAGTCTTAGAAATCCCAGTAATCCCAAACACATTCAATGCAGTGGCGTAGCCACGGGTAGGCCCGGGCCTACTCCAACTGCTCAAAGGCCTTCAAAATCAAATCGGGGCAAATATTTTTAAGTTACATTGGCTATGTTTACATGCAGAAATTTCACTAATTAGATTGAAGTCATTCTGATTATAGATTAAGACTGAGGTGTTTATATGCACACTCTACTCAACCGTCTGATGAAAATCTCTGTTTAAATGCACACAATCAGATCCAAAATTATGCACATGCGTAGAGTACCACTTTTAGACATTACCAATGACAACGTTTGTGTAAAGCCACTGCTGTTCATTTACTCATGTACTTGTCTGAACAGCTTGTTAGTGCAAGCTTTATGGCCGTCCATGCTAACTACTTTTAAGTCTTTTAAGGTCTGAAGCATAAACTTCATCTCCTCTGCAAACCAGTTTCTGGCTCCTGTCATACTGAAGATGATAATCTTCCGTTATGATACAAATGCACAGGTGCAGAACATACTCAAGCTTTCCAATTGGGTATGTAATCAGATACAGGCATTTACATGGCTATTATTCTTTTATTTAATGGATCATTTACAGGATTACCCCCTTATTCGGAATGGCATCAAACGTACTAGTCTATTCTTACTGAGGTGTATATATGTTAGTATTCTATTCCAATGGAGCAGTTAGTCAGATTATTCTATATGTTAAGAATTTTCAGGCTGCAAATGTGGCTTTTTTTCAAGATAATTTAATCTGATTTGTTTTCTGTGAGCGCCGTCATTGTATTATGGCCCATCAAAATTGTTATGCTTCCCAAGACGCTCTGCCTTATCAGTCCTCCAATCACTGCTTAGCAACCTTGCTATCCGCCTCAAGCCTTCAGTTCATTATCAGCACCCAAATTATTCCTGTAAAATGAAAACCCTATATTTGGACAACTCTTAGCTAAATCTGCATGATTTAGTCTAGTTTAGTTGTTCAATTTAGGCTGACGTGACAAGCTCCTTAACTGGCTATATTAGCGATCAAATGAGAAATTAATGGTAGTTCAAAGGTGTTGCATTGTATTAGAAAGGTAGTTAAATGAAATAAAACCAATGTAAAACTATCACCTGATTTAGGATAGGTTTCAACATTTCAGAATTTTCAGCTGTATTTAAAAAAAAATAAAAATATGCCCACAACGGCAGCATGCTTTAGCATACAATGGGTAGGTTGTTAAGTTTGCTGTGTGGTTTATCTCTGTCTGATTATAAAGTTGTGCCTGTGGTGAGCGGTGATACTGAAGGGTGCTGTTGGTTGGTGAAGGGAAGTGCTGGTTGGGCTTATGTGAATCTAGTATTTTGGTTGATGTCAGTTATATCAGGGTTGAAGCACTAAAAAAGGTACAATGATGGCTGCACTGCTGTCAGCAATAGGCTGTAGTCGATGTCTACCAAGTTGGCATACCCATTTTTTCACAGGCCTACCCAAACATTTATGTCTGCCTACACCACTGATTCAGTGATTTTGAGGTGAATCTAGAGGGCAGTCTGTTGCTTTGAGAACAAAAGCAGTTTCTTTGTTTGATTTGTCAAATTTTCTTCTTCTTTGTCTATTTCTTTTCTCAGTAACAACTTCATGTCCTTTCAGACTCATAGTGTTAAGTTGTCTTCTTACAGTGGAAGGATGGACAGAAACACCTGTGGATTTTTCAGATCTGAAGTAAGAGTGGAGTGTGATTTTCTCTTCTCTCTCAAAGATGAAAGCTTTAAGTACTGTTTATCTGATGGTGGCAGTTTTGGTGGTCTATCAGGTGGTTTTGCATGGAGTTACATTTTCTTTATTTATCTCTGTAATTTCTTACAAACTCCAGTTTGGGAAACTCCTGTTTTGTCACTTATTTTCTTAGACTTTCCCCTTCCTTATGCAGCTGAATTGTCTTATGTTTTGCATCTACTCTCTGCAGAAATATATCCTAAAATGAATGACTTATGCTGTTGTTGAAGCTACTGAAAACTTCTGGATACAACACTGGTACCACAAATTGTTACTATTGTCTGTAATAGGCAGCCCTTTCTTTCTTCATTTTTCTTTATTTAATAAAGGTATGGCAGCCCTAGCAGCACCTAATAAAGAGGTCACAGAGTGCACCTCCCCTCTCTGTTTCCCCTCCAGCTCCTCTACCTCTACAGTGTTAAGGCCCTTTCTAAATGGATGGTTGGTGTTTCATTCGTGAGACTGCTTATCTCAATGTCTTTTATAAACATTTGAATAGTAAATGATTTAAATGATTAAACTTGGTTATTTCCATAAGATGCATGACTTATTTGTGTGGATTGCAGCCGACATGCATTTGAATAGTCAAAATAGAACAATGTATTTAACATATCACAGAGACATCTGTACTCATTCTTCAAAAGTAATTACATCTACAGTGTTTTTGTAAAAACCTAAAGGCAAAGGAAATGAAGTGAATGCAACTGTGGAATGTCACTGTTTATTTTAAGGACATTCTTGAATTAAATTCAATTTATTGGGATGTTTTAGATGTTAGTCTTGCACTGGAATTTCCCATTCAGGTTCCAGTGAAAAGAGGACAAGCAGTCACAAAACGTAGGTAAAGGAATGATTATAGAAGCTTCATACAAAGAGTTTGAGAGTCAGAGGTCTGACCCTCATCTTTTTCTAAAAGCCAGAGGACACTGTCAGAACAAACACAAATTTGGTTGATGAGCCATACCCATGTCTGACTGTTTGTAGACTCTAAAATGTTTTCCATCCATTCACTCTAGTTCATTTTACTTGTCGATTCCTTTTCTGAACACTGGGCCTCATTCAGCAATCGTTCTTAGGAAGAAACTTTTTCTTAAAACCTTCTTACATAGTTTTTGTGAAGATTCTGACATTCACCAATATTTTCGTATTTGGGATTTGTTCTTAGGTAAGAACAGAATCTACACACACTCGAGGGCACCAAGGTGTGAACAATTCTGTGGTTTAAGAACACGTCATGAATCTGATGCAGACGTTTTCTTAGGACCTTTGTCAAGAAAAAACTCAGGAAGATGAGGCCCATCTGGAGAATAACTGCAAAGGTTACATTGTTTTTGTTTGTCCTGTCCATGTACTCTGGCCATTCATCTAACTGTTGCCTCTGAGGCCCCCGCAGAGACATAATCTAATTTACAGCATGTTGCAACCGCTTAACAAGACAGACAGTGTAATCATGTTTCAGAAGGAAACAAACAAAGGGCCTCATTCACCACCCATTCTTAAGAAAAGCCCACTTAGGCAGTTTTCATGAAGATTCTAACATTCACTAATGTTTCTCATTTGGGATTTGTTCATAGGTAAGAACAGCAAGAACAGAATCTATGCACACTCGAGAGCACACAGGTCTGAACAGTTCTGTGGTTTAAGGGCATGTCATGAATCTGATTGAGACTTTTTCCTAAGAGCTTTCTCAAGAACAAATTTAAGAGAAAACTTATGAAGATATTGGTGAATGAGGCCCATATAGTTTTTCCCATAAGGCAGCCAAAGGTACTATTTTTTCTGTTAAATCAGAGATTTGAACTCTGATCTTCAGCATACAAAGCTGTGTCATGATCCAATATGCTGTCTAATTGCTATGACCTTGCTAGAAAAACCAGCATTGACCAGCTTGTCTAGTCACCAGAATAACCATGTCGTGTTTTGGATGCTGGTATGCCAGTCAACCAGCATTAACAGTCTGCGTGACCAGCTAAGCCAGCACAAACCATCATTGACCAGCAAGGAAAAAGTTGTTTTTACAAAAACAGAAATTGGTTTAACAGGATATTGTTTGTTTTTGTTCAGAAATAATCCCATGGTGGAATGTGATACTTTTTTAAAAAAGACATCCAAAGTGGATTGTTGCTAGATAAAGCATGTCCTTAGCAATGCCCTTAGCAACATCCTTAGCAGCAGCTGTCTGCAGAGGGCCCTTCCAATGCAGCTAACACAAAATGAGCCTCTATATATTCATTTCTAACTCAGAAACCTCAGATGAGAGGTGGATAATACAGAAAACTCAGATGAGCAGTCGATAAGAACAAAAGTGTAGCTACTGGCTAGCTATCTTAGTGGACAACTAGCCTAAAGTGATGCTATGCTAGCATAACACCACAACTGTCTATTTTTACAAGATTTGCCTGAGCAGCATACTGTGCTTCCAGCCTTCTTCACTCCAAAAATATCCAAATATCTTTTTTTTTTTATCAGGAGTGTTTGATGCACGTCATCCCTGTTTAAGGTGCACATCAGAGTCACTGTTACTTCATGTTTTAACTTCGTAGTTTTGCGTTTATGAAGTGTGTAATGATTGTACTCTGTTACAGGTATTAATTCAAATTCTTCATATAGGTTATTTTCCTTGGGGGGAAACACAGGCCACCTATATAAATACTGGAATGGCGCATCCCCCTCGTCCCCTGGTTCCAAAGCCTGCTTAACTTCCTTAGCCCATAACATCAGTGCTTAGCAACCATTTCTATTCTAACCATGCTATTAACTTTTAACATTGCTATCTTCTATCAGCCTTTTGGCAGAATTTCTTGTGAATATTTTTGAAGTTACACATATTTAAAAGCTGTGTTTGGGGTGACAGAGCTAAGGTATTATTAACAAACCATTTAAAAAGAAATAAAACTTTAGATTTTTTACACACATACACCTTAACCAAAGACACATATGTTTGCACAAAGACAAAGTCGTTTCATTCATAGTTTCAGTAAAGTTTGCACCATCTTGATATGAGGTGTATGCAATTTTACATTGTATGCCACTTTACTGGTAGATGTTAAAAGCTGCCTTTGCCTTTGCATTTTGCAGTAGTGTTTGTGTTTTTGGTGTAATAATGGGATAAATACGTAAAAAGGTGGATTGGGTCTTAGATTAAGAAGGGCATGTACAGAAGGTTTGCATACAGGCCGGGGAATGATTTACTACACTACTGACAGCCATTCTTCCTTACAATATTTACATGCAGTAATTACGATAAGCCTTGCTTTTGCATTAGACCATTGGTCTAGAAATATATCAGAATAATTTTTACTGTGCCCAGGAGTTCAAGACAACATAATTGGCTTTACTGTCTGTGGGTGGGTGCCAAGAACTTAGTTCAAAAGTAAACAATCAGGGAAGAAGCCAGGCCAAAGCTTTGTTGCTTCCCTCTAGCAGCACACTCAGCTATGTCAGAGGAACTCAAGACACTCCTAAACACGAATTAAATCATGTAGAAGATTGATCAGTCTAAGTGCTCCACATTGTAGAAATAATACAGTTTGCTTGAGTGATGACCCGCGGGAATCCATTAAGGCTGTGGTTCCAGATAGACACACTCCTATCCTGACTGAACACATACTGACATACTAAGTTACACAGATCAGTAATCTTTTTCATGATTGATCTCAAAGGTGCCTACTACCAAGTGCAGCTATGTGAAGAGAGCAGGGGACTTACTGCATATATCACACCTGAAGGCCTGTATCAGTTCTGTAGGGTACCATATGGGTTAATCTCAATACCTGGCACCTTCCAAAATGATGCCGATGATTCTCAGTGGCCTTGCAGGGGTGCAGTGCTACTTGGATGATGTGATCATCTGTGGGTAATCTAATGCCAATGACCATGCCAACCTTTATACTGTTTTACACAGGATTAATGAGGCAGGTTTAAACCTCAATCCTGGCAAATGCAAATTCTGGAAGACCACAATGAGCTTCCTAAGCTACAAACTCTCAGCTGAGGTATAGCTGCTCATAATGCTGCCATAATAAATGCACCCTCCCTACTGATGCCACCACCATGCGCTCATTCTTGGCGCATGGTAGATTCAGTTTGTGTCCATCTATGCCACACTAGTAGAGCCTATGAGCTCCTCCTCCATACATTTTAATAGATGGCACAAGAGAGCTTTAATTGAGGTAAGGAGGCCATTATGAAGAGTAATGTACTTTCCCTATTTGATCTCAATAAACAAACAATACTATTATGCAGGGGTGCACAACTCTGGTTCTGGATGGCTGGTGTTCCAACACACCTGATTATACTTGTCTGTTAACTGGACACTGGCCCTCCAGGACTGGAGTTGTGCACCCGCTGCTATAACGCAATGCCTCAGATCACAGGTTCCCATCTCTGGTCCTGATGTACCACCTGCACTGCAAGGTTACTCCAGAACCAAAGTGGGAACCACGGCCTCAGACTAAGGGGTAGGCTCCACCTTGTCCCTTCCAATTATTAGAGACAGGAACTGTGCTACATGCAGACAGAATGACAAATCTTTTGTTACACATGGTGCCCTTCTTTATCTGGTGCCCTTACCAGCTGCCACTTGGAAAAGATTTCCATTGAAATTCCGGGGCCGTTTGAGACTGTAAGTTTGCTATAAATCTAGTTGATTATTTTAGCAAGTAGCTTGAAGTTACCATTGCAGTTGATTCAGCTACTGTCATACAATTCCTGACAACTGTCTTCTCAAGAGTGGGCATTCAAAAGAGCTTGTCTCTTGGCCTTAATGAGAGCAAGAGGTATTCTGCACCTCAAATCTGCTTTTTATTACTCTTGCTCAAATGGAGAAGTCAAGAGATTTAACAGGTTCCTGAAAGCTTACCTGCAGACAGCCTCAATCCAAGAACACTTCTAGAAGTCCTTTCCAAACCTTTCTGTAGGACTACAGAGCTAATTCTCATACAACTACTGGGGTAACAGCTTCAGAGTTGCTCCACAGATGGCACATCTAAACTACAAGTTATGGACCTGCCTGCCAAGAATGCAGATAATTACAATTGAGATCACAAAGGGTAAAACATAACAAGACAAAGAATAAAGTATACAAATAACAGAAGGAACACCAAGCCCTCCAGATTCAGTCTGGGGATCTGGTCTGAATTATGAAACCTTGCATGGTACAGAGAGGAGAACATAAATTCACTCATCCCAGCACTATTGCTCAAAAGAAGGATTAAGATTCTTGCTGGATGATGGCAGAATATGGAATGATTCACGTTGTATTGCTATGCCAGAATTGAGCAGCAAGAAGGAATTGGTTGGAGCACAGAAGCACAGTTAGTGCTGGGATCACTCCTGGTGCATTCCCTAACAGCTTTAATGGACAAAAGATAATGTTATAGGTAAAAAAAAAGCATGAAAAAAGTGTGTTTAGCTATCAATATGTCAGGGTGAAGCAAGACGTTCTGTGTACCTTATGATTAGATAAGAGTAAATAAGAGTCTACATCAGAACTGTTCTTAAACCGCAAACAAATCGCAAATAAGAAAACATTAGTGATCGTCAGAATCTTTGTGAAAACTGCGTAATTGGCTTTTAAGAAGAAATTTCTTCTTAAGAACGGTTGCTGAATGAGGCCCAATGTTTTTACTCAGGCCTTTTAACTGTGCTTCGTATACTTGTAGGTGAATAGATGGGCTATACTCACAAAGTACATCTATATAGTAGGTGTAGCTGATAAAATGACCAGTGAGTGTTGATGCAAAGCACGTTACCTAATAAACTGGCAACTCAGTGAATACAGTGTGTGGGGCTGGCATGTAATATAAAGACAATTACACCGATCAGGCATAACATTATAACCTATACTCACTGTCCATTTTATCAGCTCCACTTACAATAGGTGCACTTTGTAGTTCTACAATTACAGTCTGATCCACTCGTACCAGCGCAACACACACTAACAGACCACCACCACATCAGTGTTACTGCAGCGCTGAGAATGATCCACCACCCAAATAGTACCTGCTCTGTGAGGGTCCATGGGGGTCCTGACCACTGAAGAACAGGGTAAAAGGGGGCTAACAAAGTATGCAGAGAAACAGATGGACTACAGTCTGTAATTGTAGAACTACAAAGTGCACCTATATAGTAAGTGGAGCTGATAAAATGGACAATGAGCATAGAAACAAGGAGGTGGTCATAATGTTATGCCTGATCGGTGTATATTCTGAAAATGATGCCAACAAATACAATGAATGAATGAATGAATACAAAAACAAAATATTCTAATGTGATTTTTCTCTCAATTTTTGCAATTTTTTTCTTTCACTTTACAAATAAGTCATAAAGCTAATCAAACACCATCAGCTACTAAACAAAATGACCAATCTGATGGCTCATGCTGCTTTTTCTGTTACTCGGCAAATCACCATCAGTGTAGTAAATCACAGACATAAAAAATCGCACAAATCTGTTCATTTTTTCATGTTAACAGAAATATCAGAAATATCTGATCATTTAAGTGTTCCTAATCGCTCAGGTGAGCTTAAGAACATAAAATATTTTTCCTGACAAGATTTAGTTTTTCTTTCAATCATTACACCCTAAATACAAGTTAGATTTTTGCCAATATTTTGAATGAAAGATAAAAAAGAATAAGCAATTAAGAATATTTTTTACAGCTCACTTTGCGCATGATTGCCAGGGGTGCCAATATTTGTGGAGGGCACTGTATGTAATAAAAATAGCTATAATTTGTGATTGTGTTATTTTCAGTAATTTTAATGCATGGTGTAATCCATGTTGTTGTGTGATGGCACAACTGCATGAAGACAGACCAGTATAAACAAAGCAATTAACCGATAATTTTATTTGGCCCCCAGAGCTAACTTCATATTTTCAGTCAGAACAGAGAGCTACACAGGTTCAGCAGAGCGTACATAATGCTAGTGTGAATGTTACTACAGACAGCTCGTGTTGGGTAGTTACTCAAAAAAAGACATCCATTACAAGTTACTAATTACTTCTCTCAAACTGTATAGAATCAGTACTCATTACCGCTTACGTGATTAATTTTTCTGTCTTTATCCCTAATTCTCAAAATGATATGCTTGTTTGTATTCTAACAATATTATAATATTCTAACTGGATATGTGGTGTTCTACTTGTGTCCTTTTGTGTTGTCTGAAGTTTTCTCTGGTGCGGCTCCACCACTAGAGGGCAGTGCTGATTAATATGTGTGTGTGTTTGAGTTCATTTGTTTGAGCAAGCAGTGCTTACAGCTTGAGGGTGAGGGAAATCAGCAAGCATTATCATATATGATCAGCAAACACATCATTTTTAAACCATTTTCTAAGATCACTTCTCCACTTCTCTGGCACTGCTGAGGAGCAGAAAACTGGACACTTGAGTCGCCTGTATTCACAAGAGTGTAAAATTAGAAACTCTGTGAGCCCAAAGTAAATTGCTACCTCCAGGCTCAGTAATAATCAACAAAGACGCAGAAAAATAGACAGAGAGCGGCGACAGTAAACGAATGACGTAAATAGAAACACTCTTCCGGTCACCATTCAGCAGTGATTAATGTCCTAAAACAGCGATGTGAACGGAGAAGATATGTGATCTGTAATCCCTTTTTCTTTTTTGTATTTCTTTTTTTTCTGGTTTAAAAATATATGCTGTCGATATTTTAAAGGATCACAAACACTGTAGACAAATCAGTAAAGAATAGTGAGTGAAAAACAAAGTAGGGGGGATGGGGGGGCTCAGAAAAGAAATCAGAAGGTCTGTTTGAGTTTGGTGTGTTAAGTAATTTAACATGAAGCTGTCTGAATAAGTAACTGTATCCTCTTTCCTTGTATTAAAGAGCCCATATTCAATAGCTGTGGTGGATGGTACGGTGGCACAGTGGGTAACACTGTCTCCCCACAGCAAGAAGAGCCTAGGTTTGATTCCTGGCTGGGGACCAGGGTCCTTTTTGTCTGGAGTTTGCATGTTCTCCCCATGTCTGCATGGGTTTCCTCCCACAGTCAGGCCAACTGGACATGCTAAATTGCCCCTAGGTGTGAATGTATGTGTCTGTCTGTCTGCCCTGCAATAGACTGGTGACCTGTCCAGGGTGTTTCCTGCCTTCTGTCCAGAAGGATAAGCAGTTTAGAAAATCTGTGTGTTTGTGGTTCCATGTACCTAGAACAGTCATAATTAATTTTTACGTGACCATTTTCCAACCTCTCTTTATTCTTTATAATTAAATAGGCTGTTTTGTTCCTTTAAGACTGATCACTTTAAATGAGCTCTGTTTTAAATGACTGGCTGTCCTGTACTGTGTCGCAGACCATGGCTAAAACACTCCTTATAACTTTCAACGGGCAGAGCTAAACTGCTGAAAGATGTATAAGAAGGTTTAAACATATAAAGTGTTTTTTTGTGTGATATTACATAATTAATTTATCTTAGGCCATATATGGCTGAATGGACTGGGGAGTGAACTGTATGTTTTGAGACTTTCAGTGTTTACATACTACATTAAACTCATTTAAAAAGTGAGGAACATTCCATTTCACTTCTGCCTCAACACTATCATGAATTTTTTTAGCAAACAACTCCAGAGGCACAGAATACCACTAATCCAAATAAATTTCTGAAGAATCCCACAAACAAGTTGTGGATGCCTGCCAGTCTGAAGGACGAGGCTCAGGGCTCCAGTGAAGAGAAAGCTTAGGACAGCATCATACCATCCCAGGAGTGGCCATCCTGCCCCAATCTGTCTGACATGAAGACATTTTGTAACTGACCCTCTCATCTTCATGTTATTCTGTTCCTCTGGATGCCATGTACTGAAAAGTTGCTGATGGCTGAAGCTGAAGTAAGTGCAATTAATACAAGCCAATCAGATGCAGTTATTCTACCACAAGAGAGGATAAGATTAGAAAGTGATCATAGCAAGGCAGGTTAAACAAACACGAGTGCTTCTCTAAGGTTTGCAAAATGTACTTGAACGATTTTCAGAAGTCCTGGACTGAAATTCTATGGACAGATAAGGTCTTTTTGGCCTGCATGGTCTCCTGAAAACAGTCAGATCACAGTGCAGTAATGCATAATGTTCCTAGTGGTACAAAGTGTTTCACATTCCTAGCGTGGTACAGAAAATGGCATCAGTTCACTGCCATTAGATCGACTTTCTACCAATAAAAGGTACATTCTGTGGTTTCACAAGGTGGTGATTCTGCCACTGTAAAGCTGAAAGGCTGGAGAAATGCTGCTATTGTTTTAAATTCAAAGACTAGAGGTTTACAAGCAACATTTTAGTTTCCATAAAATTAATGGTAAGAAAATGTATCTGAAATCTCTAAGCATCTGTTTAGCATTGTCTTTACTAAAAGCTAATGTTAAACTGATCATGGCTCGTCAGGTTTAGGGTCAATATTTGAAGCATTTACAGGAAAATGGAACAGCACATTGTCACATTATCAGTGTGTGATTTGAGACTAAATTGTACCTAAATCAACCATCAACCCCTGTGGGCCCAAATGTTACAGAGCCTGATCAATAACTACAGTCAGCATTTTGGTGGCATTGATTATTATATAAGAGGGAGTGTGCGGAGGACATTGGGAACACAGGACTAACACTGTTCTTTTTTTGTGATTCAAGCTCAAATTCTCTTCATGTAAGCACACATTGTATTTAGAAAAGAGGAGGAAAGATACAAAAGAACTTGGATTTTTTTAGATAAAGTCTTTCAGACATTTTGTGGTAAAAATATTCAGGGATTGCTCACAACAGACAAGCACATTCAGAGCATATCCTGGGCCTGTCAACTGTGGATAAAAAATGGATAATCTCGACTAAAGGTTGGCCAAATACAGCTGGGAGCTCACAGCATTCCAGCTGCGGAGGCCTCTCAGACTAACGTGCATGCATGTGTATGTGCAGCCCAGGGCTCCTTTCAACACTCCTGAAGCACCCCCTCACTTTTGTATGGTGAAGATCCATCCACTGACATAGAAAGCTCTTAAATCCCTCAGCCGTTCCATTTCATAAGAAAATCCTCACCTCATCATACAAGAACCATGTGTCCTGTCTGTGTTGGCAGGCTGCCCTGGAGCAGACGCATTTCTGATTCACAAGAGTGACATGGCCTGATTAATGCTACAAATACAAGCAAATTACAGGGGAATTCCAGTGATTTTTAAATTAAATGGTTTAGATGTACACAGTTATTCAGCGTGGTCTGATGAACTGCACCATTCTAGAGAAACATTCAGAGTTGTTCATAGTGGTGGTGATGGGAACCAGACATCCGAAAAAGTTTAATGCCTCTAAAAGCTTCCTCACAGAAAATTATTCGATCAAATATTTATGAAAATAAAAAACATTGCCAAATTCCTTGAACATGGGTTTATGATAGTTTTGAGAGAGTTTTGGCTTAAAATGTAAACTATTAGTGACAGAGAGGTGCATGCAGGGCATTGTAAGCCAGAATAATACCTATATACTATAATACCATTATCAACATTGCATATAAAAACAGCTGTGTATACATACTTTTTTAACATGTAGCACTGGTGCTATTAAATTTGCAAGTGTCATTTCTTTTTATTAAGACAAATTAAAATGATATAAAATGCTTCTAAAATGATTAATCTCAATAAGTGGATGAAAATGTTATGTTAACCATAACTTGAAGCATGTAAAAGGTATTTTAATGTTAATTCTGTGAAATGTACAGACAATTTATTTTCTACACATTAATGAGGTGCTATTAGCAGTTTTTATCTGCATCTTTGAGTGCAAAGAAACTCAGACCAGCCTATACCAGAAACCCACACCTGCAGAATGGAGACATTCTTTTAAAAACAGGAAATAGCTTATGACTTCAAGGTAAGACTCTGTGTTATTTAGCATGTAATTTTAGTTTAATCAGCTACCTTAAAAATATAACACGCTGAAAATGGTATATAGGCTAAAGATAGTAAAGGTAGTAGGTACAGAAGGTGATGCTTCAGCTCTCGAAGTCTTTTGTGCTGACATTTTTTCAGCAGGCAAACTGCAAAATCCCAAATCATTGCTGGCTTTATGTTTTACATTACAGCCCAAACAAAACAACTTCTAGGCCTTCTGTATATTGCAAGGCATTTTGTTTACAAATATATGGATTTGTTCTGTCCTGACTATGATCAACTATGAACAACTGACTACAACTTCTATAGTCACTTGGACAAGATATTAGAATGAAGACGTACACAGGACGATCTATCGTATGTGTGTGACTGATCTTTTTTCTATTCGCTCAGGATTCATTTCTCCTAGCATGTGCAACAATAATGCCACATCGTACAGCCCAGCTATATTGCTATGTTGCACATCATGATCCCTCGTTCCTGTCACCATCACTGTAAAGCAACGAGTAAGTCGGCAAGTTTCTCTACACTGAACCATTTCACATCACACTGAGAGCCTTTTTACACTTTGCACTAACATGCATTTTTTGGTGATAAAATCACATTCCGATTTCACTTGACTGCATGAAAAGCTAGGTGTAAACACCCTGTGGACGCATCATGACTGGATTACGAATAAACCACAGTCGGAGGTGATCTTGACCACATTTAACGTAAGTGTAAACAGAATGTGTTTTGTTATTCCATTTCACGAGTGGAAGCGCATCTGCAAATTGCTGACTAGCAGGTGAGAAAATAAACAAGGAAACAAAAGATAAAGGAGGCTGAAGTTCCCCAAACCAGGAGCCTGCTTGTGCTCTGCCGAGCTAGTCGTCATGTATCATAACAGTGGAAAAAGTACACAAAAGTAAAATGGAAATGACTGTGTTGGATCTCATCTGTTAACACTGGGGACGCATTTTAGTGAAAACTGTAAATGGAATCTGATCAAAGTATATCCTGACGCAATCTGGACATGGACAACACACACACACACACACACACACACGCACATACATTATCTAAGCGAATTATCTTTCTGGGTTGCGGGGGGTGTTGGTGCCTATCACAGCAGTCATTGGGCGGAAGGCAAGAAACACCCTTGACAGGTCGCCAGTCCTGTAAACAGGCTCTGAATGACTTTGTTTACATCTCATTAATTTATTATTAAGTCACTTTGAAAGACCACTGGAATTCTCCTTTAATAGCTTCTGACTTCCACCAGATCAAGGCTGTGTGCTTAAAGTGGACCATGATTTGGCAGGAATATGAAAGAAGAGAGATGGCAGTGTTTTGTAAGAATATGGATGTATGTAAAAATGTTAAATGTAAAAAACACACATACTATTGACATTTTTTTGCCAGCTGTTGATTATTCCAAATGCCAAAGAACACATTATTCCAATTATGGATGAATATTGCACTCAATACGCAAATAAATGTGCATTTTCCCATTCAATCAAACAATGTCCTGGAGTGCTATGCACAGTGCATTTGTCTTCCATGGGAAAGGCGATGCATGCACTGCTTTTTTTGGGGGAAATAAACTGGTTCTGGAGGTGATCCTGGGCTTGTGGAGTTAACAGAAAGTGATGTGTGCTCACAGCCTCTAGAGCACGAGCAAAGGGGCCAGCTTGGTTTTGTGGCTGACTGCCAAATACGCACACTCACAGTCACTTCACCAGTGTCTATGCAGCTCACCCTTTTTCTCAGAGCTGCTGCCATTAAATCACTCGCACAGTCAGGCGGGTAGACCAGCTCCTGGCTGGGCCCCCTCCTCCTTTTTGACCTCCGTTGCTCCATTGTGGACGCCGGCTCTTGTACTCCTGGCGGTCCCAGAATCTCTCATCACTCCTTGGGGTCAGGACTGCAGCGGCGCTGAAACTCCTGCCCATACTCGTGCACCCATTTGTTAGCCACTGAAAGAGAGGTTTTAGGGTATGAGGATATGAGCAAATGCCACAAACACACAAAACTGTTCTTATTCACAAAGAGAATAATGTGGAAATGTTTGCAACTTTCTTCTAAAAGGTCTACTCAGGTAAAGTTGCTGGAGCACCTGCGTCATCTCTACACTCTGTTTGACCCTAGGTAAACATTTTGAGTGTCGTGTTAAGTGTTGCAAGATTGACACAGTGGAAAAGTTCAGCTGACTCTGCAAACAGAAGTTTAAGATTAGAGGATTCAAGGCAACGGCTGCAATCGTGCTGCTTTGTAAACTTATTACACAAGCATAAATTTGACAATCAGAGAGCACTGATCTTTTTTATAGTCAAATTATAAAGGTTTTTGATGATTTTCCAGGTGAAAATAAGGTAACCCATCCTCTAAAGGGAATAAAATATGGTGTTTTTATATCTGCAAGTTTAATACACTGGAAAAATACATATAAAATACAAAATATAAAAGTTTTGTCCTCAATATGTTAAACTCAACAGATTGTGCATTAAAATGTGCAGATGCATGTTTTCTGTAGAGTCATCAAACAAAATCATAAACAAAAGAGTGATTCTATCTTTATTTAGCACAAAATGGGTGCCAGAGACACATTTTCACCCTTTCAGCCAGCGAAAAGGTGGCAAATTTTAGTCTTTAGTCTGTAGTTGTTGTTAATCTTTATGATAATGAAATATGTGCCAATCAGTTACAATTCACAGCGATACCAATCACTTAAAGAGTTATCTGCAATCTCACAGAACAATGCCATGTCTCTGAAATGGCCCCCTAAAGAACATACTCATAATTTTGTAGATGTGAGGTTTTGTTAAAACAGTGCTGAGTCTTTCTGGTTCTTTCTAGATGTAATGGCATACAGACGTTCCTCATTAACCCAGTAATAATCATAATTTTGTTAATAAATGATCATGGCACAGAAATCATACCCCATTTGTCGCCAATGAGGACTGGACAACCTGCATGTAGAGTGTCTCCATTGCCTTGGCCATTTCTATGAAGGTTCCACCAGAAGAGAGCACTATTCTGGAGGAAAGACAGGCACACAGAAACATAAAGATGCATAAAAGCAACATTACAGCATAACGTGCAAATCTCTGCACTATTGACCTCCTTCTTTCCTTAGCTTTTGATAGATTATAGGTCAGTGCTTACGACTGTTACGTTAACCCATCTCCAAAAGGCTTAGCCACAGGTGGTGAAAGCCCACAGGCCACAAAGGTCAAAGGGTCAGATTCTCACTAGGCATCAGTAGTGTTTCAGCCACAGCTCATTTAATAGAGTCCCATTCATGCCCCTAACACAAAGCCTCCAGTGTAATAGGATACCTTCTAACAACAACCACACATACCATAATGAAACGCTCAAAACGCTGGGCCTCGAAAGAACCGAACTCATCTCTCTGCATTGCTTTGGATGGTTGTAATAAGCGGAATCTCTGGCATTTTGACTTGACTTGATGTTAGGGGTGAACCAGTACACTCAGTTTATGATTGAATTGACAATACTGGTTTACAATTTGATATTCTTATAATATTATGAATATTAATAAAGGACAGTGGTGACTTTTCCAAAGTTGTTGCACAAGCTACTAAGTGTTGGTGTAATTACTCAAAACGCCATCCATTAAAAATGACTAATTACCTCTCACAGACTGTAATGGGATTAGTTATCACTTCCTAGAAAAACAAATTTCACTGCTCATGATTTACTTCTATGTTATCCCATAAACCCATTTACAGTCTCATGCAGAAGTCGGAGCCTCCTCTGTTCAAATTACATGTTTTATTGATCTTCTAAGTGAAAATAAGTTAACACATCCTCTACAGGGAACACACTTAAATATGTTTAAAGTAACATTTAACATTTGTAATGGCATAAGTATAAAATGTGCCATAAGCTTTGCACAGGACACATTTTATGTTTTATTTTCTCTTCCAATACATTAAATTCATTAAATAAACAGTAGCTGTGGAGAAGAGGATGTGTTATTTTATTTTCACTTAGAAAAACAACAAAACATATCATTTGATCTGACTTTTGCATTCAACTGTACCTACTAGAAAGAAAATTCGCAGTACTTTTAGTACT
Organism: Colossoma macropomum; assembly: GCF_904425465.1. Classification (NCBI taxonomy): domain Eukaryota; kingdom Metazoa; phylum Chordata; class Actinopteri; order Characiformes; family Serrasalmidae; genus Colossoma; species Colossoma macropomum. The sequence goes on along the minus strand of NW_023494786.1, from coordinate 7,210,263 downwards.
TTATTTAGAACGATATAGCCAATCACAGTATACATCATTTAAAGGGGGTATGAATGGCTAATGCTATTTAAACTGTAGAAACTAGCCAGTAGAACCATTTAAAAACAACTGCCTCAAAATCAAATCTTTATGAATAAAATGTGAAGCTTACAGAGTAGTTTCTGAATGAAAATCGTGTCAGGCCTATTTTGCGTTCTGGCTAGCAATCTTTCTGTACAGAGCAAAAGAAAACTTACTAAAACTAATAATAAGAAAACGGTACCAACAAAAGCTTATTATCAACTTATCTTAAAAGTTACTCAACAGTTTAAACAATCTAGCAGCCTGGTCAGAGTCGCCAGATTGGGCAAAATCCCTGAGAATAGCACTTTAGATTTCAGCATTAAAGTGAAACACATATCTTAACCTTTCTTATTCTTATAGAATATTTAAATATCCGAAATAATATTTGATAGAATATTCAAAAATTAAAATATTCAATAAATGCAAAGCTAACAGCATTACTGAAGCTTGTACCGCGTTATCTCCAACATGATCTACCGCTGAGTGGAGCTGAGAAAGTAACATATGACATCTAATGTGTTGGAGTGGATTACGTTATGATTTTTGATGTTTAAACAATAAAATAATGGCATAATTATTAGAATGCAGCTAATAATTCCCATGCCCACTGATGCACACTGTAACGTTTTAGCATGTATTGATACACCCTTATTTGATCTAAATATGAATGCAATGTGCTGAATGTATGAAATGTGCAGTACCTCCACTACAGGGACACTGAAGTTGGCGTAGATGAAGGCTGTGGATCCTCCAGCCTCTACAGAGCTGAGCTGCAATGCATCACAATGTTCTCATTCACTCAGTGTTAATCTCAGTAAACACATCATTCAATATAGCCCATGGCACAGCTGAGCTTGTCGCTTGTCCAAAACTCACACACTGACTCTCTCGTATTGCACTGACAGGAATGTTTTCCTTGGAGAAAAGGCTGTATATGACTTTTTTGGAGGGGGGAGGGAGGCTGGGAGACTGGGTTGAATTACGTTATTGGAAAATCTTACATATTTCAGTGAGCTCTCCCACTGATATGTAAAATATGCACACAGTAGCACTGAGAGTGCACAGGCAGGAGACGATAAGACACAATTCACTTACATATATCATAAACGTGGCCATTCGATTTCCAGAATTGAGTCTGTACAATGGGCTGGATGTAGACTGCCAGAGAGATGAAAAGGGAAAAAAAAGCATGATAGCATTACAAGTCTGGATTTGACCCAGCCTGAACTTGAAAATCTCATCAATCACTCACTAAACACTAAAATTTTCCACAACTGAGTCAGGGTGTGCCTTTATATGAACATGCTTGCCACAAACTGACAGATCATATCATCAAAGCATTGCATCATTATCAGTCTTTCTGGCAGGTCAAACAAATCAAGGCAAAATAAAAGGTAAAATCACCCGGAAAAGGAGATCCAATCTACGGCTATTAATATTAACCTTATCTTTTAAAAGACTCAGCTGAAGGCATGCCATTACTAAAGTTGGCCTAATGAGAGAGCTATGGAAACTCTTTTTCTCATTCATGTTTGATTGCCCTCTCTGCACTCTTACTAAAGATAGGTAGATAAAGGACCTACTCACTGTATAAAGGACCTACTCACTGTAGCATGATCAAAATGTGGTTCGTAATGTCCTCCAATGCCGTAGTTCACTACTTGCAGATGTTCACCGTAGGGAAGCTGCACATTCAGGCCTGTTAGCAAAGTGATGCGTCGGTCCACCTTGCTAATGGTGGGATGTGCTGAGTCCTTCAGCCACGCACTGGAAGATGAACAAACACAAGCTATGAGATACTCTACATGGCCAAATGACCATCACACCTTTATGAGCTTGCTGGACATTCCATTCCAAAACCATGAGCAATAATATGGAGTTGTCACCCCTCTGTCCTTTAGTGGCTACAACAGCCTCAATTCAGGCACTGATGTTAGACAAGAAATCCTGGCTCACAGCTGACATTCTAATTCATCCCTAATGTGTTCAGGGGTGTTGAGGTCAGGGCTATGCAGGCCACTGGAGTTCCTACACACAAACTCATCAAACCATGTCTTTACAGACTTTGGTTTGTACACAGGGCCACAAAGTTTGAAGCATTGTCTAAAATGCCTTTGTATGTTAACGTTACCCTTCGCTATAACTAAGGGGCCCAAACCCTGAACAGCCCAACAACATTATCCCTCCTCCACCAAACTTTACTGTTGACACTATGCATTCCAGTAGTTCTCCTGGCATCTGCCAAACCCAGATTCATCCATCAGCTTGCCAGAGAGTGAAACATGATTCATCACTGAAGAGAATGTGTTTCCACTGCTCATAGTGATCTTAGGCTTGTGAGCAACTGCTCAAACATGAAAACCCATTTGATTAAGGTCCCAGCACATCTTGTGCTGATGTTGCTTCCAGAGGCAAGCTGGATCTCTGTAGTGAGAGACACAACAATGGATAGGTGGTTTTTATGCGCTACAAGCTTTAGCACTCGGCAGCCCTACTCTGTGAGTTTGCGTGGTCTATTTCTTTGTGGTTGAGCTGTTTATGCTCCTAGATGCTTCCATTTCACAATAATAGCACTTACAGTTGACTGGGGCAGATCTAGCAGGGTTTCTAAACTGACACGTGGCAAAGGTGACATCCTATGAGAGTGTCACATTTAAAGTCACTGAGCTTATCAGTATGACTTATTCTACTTCCAATGTTTGTCTATGGAGATCACAAGGCTCTGTGCTTCATTTTATATACCTGTTAACAATGGATGCGGCTGAAACGCCTGAACTCAATAATTAGGAGTCGTGTCTACATACTTTTGGCCATATAGTGTACAACTCAGTTCCCTTAAACACACTTCAAGGTTAAGACATCAAACATGCAAAAATATTAGGAATATTACTATAGAGATGTTGAAAATCAGAACTAACAGGACCTGGTTTTCATTCACTTAAGGTGACAGAACCACTATTAATTCTAAACTGCACAGTCCAGAATATGATAACTACACTGTCCATATTTATACAACTAATAGAGTTTAGTGTTATGAAAAGAAGCTTTTGTGTGAGCACTGTAACTTTATGGGTAACCTACTATTTCTGTTTCCAAGAGGGAATCATCTGTTTACAGTCTCATAATGTTAAGTGTTAGCTTAAAAGCAATCGCACCATGTTATTTTTCCCACATTATACTGAAACTAAACGTATAATCTATTGCTGCAGTGTAGCGTTTAATGCTATTATGACAGCAGTGAGTGCCACTCCCATAGAAACTGTCTGGACTAAGGCTTGTAATCAACATTTATTACCTCTTGCTGATGCGGTAGTCGACAGTGGTCTGGTTCACTCCTGATGCCACAACTGATCTCCTTAGCTAAAAGGAGCAAGAAGAACATGCAAAATAGAAAATAATTAGAAAAGCATGGTGTTGACCAAAGGGAATAGGTTACAAAGTAAAATAATGTGGGCCAATAAACTTCTGAAAATAATACTTGGATTTTTTCAATGTTGTTTTTTAAAAGATCTTCTTTTAACATGTAGTTGAAAAAAAATGTAATTAAAAAAATATTATTCAAAAAATGCTGTCCCATGTTTTCATATCACTACCAGAACACAGATTTTTGTCCATAGGAGGAGCCTTATTTTAGCCACACGCCTGCATTTACAAGCAGAAAGTGAGACTGCATCTCTGTTCCTCATGGCCACATGGTGAGCAGTTAGATCCCATTGTTTTGAAGTAAATGTGTCTCAAAGTCTGAAAATCAGTGTGTAACATCGAGAACTGTCTAAAGTAGTATTTTGTGCTTTAATGAAAAATGCTATGAGTTTATGTGTTACAAAGCTGTGTTTGCTAGGCAGGTACTGGCTAGTGTTTTTGAGTTTTGGTCTAGCTTAAATTATCACTACTGAAACAGTCACCACTGAAACACTTGGTAAATTTTTGGTCTTGTTATGATTGTTTTGGTAGTGACAAAATTGAATGTTCAATCATTGTTTTTAATGAAATAACATAATCAAGTTATAGGGTCACTCAAAGCAAAATGATTTAATCTAAAGTCCAAGCCAGTGAAAGTCTGAAATGTATTTTCGGCTCTGATTTTGAACCAGCTCCGTAGAATGATTGATATATTGCCCTTTTTGTATCTTATAAAAGGCCCTATATATGTTTGTATTATATGTGATACACATATATTTTTTCTTATTTTTGTTTAATATATACTAGCATTTTGAAGTTTGGAATCATGTGTCATATTAATAATTACAGTTATTTTATTCAGTTTTAAAAATAAAAAAGGTATTTCAGACAGAAGGTATTTCGAGATGCATTATTCAATTTCTCATTTTTTGGGAACACCAAAAAGTTATAAAATGATTGTGCAGTTAAGCTGCAATTAAATAATATACTGTAATTATTTCCTTACAGTAGTTTTTCAGAAATTATAAGATTTGACCACCCTGTTTCAAATACAAGGCAGTGCAGATGAATAACTTCAGCCTGTCAGCACTATGCACCATGTGCTTTACATGACTACAGTTGATGCTTGCTGTTGCACATAGTGATATAAGGCTTATGTGCAGCTTCTTGGCCATAGAAACTCATTTCATGCAGATCCCGACACACAGTTTTTGTGCTAATGTGCTAACAGAGGCAGAACTATGTAGTGAGTGATGCAACAGAAGATATGTGATTTTTACATGCTACGTAATTCAGCATCTACTGCTTTGTGGCTAAGCTGTTGTTGCTCCTAGACGCTTCCATTTCACAATAACAGCACTTACAGTTGACTGGGGCAGATCTAGCAGGACAGAAATTTCACAAACTGACTTGTGGCAAAGGTGGCCTTCTATAACAGTGCCATTTTTAAAGTCACTGAGCTCTTCAATATGCCCTCCTCTACTGTCAGTGTTCATTTATGAAGATTGCATGGCTATGTGCTTGATTTTATACAACTGCTAGCAATAGGTGTGGGTGAAACACCTGAACTCAGTCATTAGGAGGGCTGTCCATGTATTTTTGGCCATATAGTGCATCTTCCTATCTGCATTTAGCTTTGTCAGATTATATTCTTCATATGTGAAAAAAAAACATTTGACAAAGTCACATTATTAAAGAAGAAGAGTAGATTAAAAGGCTAAACATTATATCAGGCATGTCAAACTGGCGACTTTCTGGGCCAAAAAGCTGCGGAGATTAGTGTTTATTCTCATCTAATGCTCTGAATTCAGTTTATGAAGGCCTTGCTAATTAGCTGATAAGCTGAATCGTGTTTTTTTAATGAAGTTGTGCACGAAAGTCTGCAGTGTTTTGGCCCACCAGGACTGGAGCCTGACACATGTGCATTAAATGGCTAATATAAAAGGGATTTCCCCAGGTGTCTTTGTACAGCAGTTTCATGGAAGGGAGCGCAATGTTAGAATTCAACTACTGGAAAGGAAGTGAGATTTTTAACCTCCGAATAGTGGTGACAGAAAAACTCAATTCAGTGTTCAGTCTGCCCAGACAAAGATGACAGAGTGGAACTGTACTGAGTGGAATAACTGATGGCAGTGCTGGCACGACTGACACTTCCTAAATGACGCATTCACAACGTCTGTTTTCAATCAGCCCTCTGAAGCATCATCAGACGGTAACGCAATGATGAAGGCAGTGATGATGGCCTTTCTTAAAGGACCAGGAAACAAAAAAAGATTCTTCTCATTTTCTTGTGGCTCCCAGAATAAGCGATTCAGAAACTTGGAACAGTTGCTCTCTCTATGTTGTGGGCCAGCCGTTACTTGTCATGAATAGTTTCCACAAGCGTGGAAGTGGAAGGCCAGCCAGAAATGGTCTGCGGCTCAGAACTTTTTCGCTGAGTATATGGAGCCACACTGTTCTTCTCCAAAATTATGGTCATATTGTCCAAGCCTCAATTTTCACAAAGCATCTTCATTTCCATATTTGGGTTTCACACACAGAACAGTCTATTCTTTTTTGTCTAATAATGGAGACAGATGTGAACTGCATGCCACACAATTCACACAGTGTTAACACAGCTTTTGCTGTGAACAGCTTTAATGAAAGATCATGTCTGTCAGCCTAACACTAAAGGAAAGTGGGAGATGGGTGGTGGAAAAAAAAATGCAGAATTTGGTTAAAACATTGAGTCACTACCCGCTCAAGAAAATGCTCTACTTATTTATATAAACACAACTGTTCTTTATTTCCTTTTACTGCTGTCATTGTTTGTTTTACAACATAGGGCTTGCTTTTATCTCAGTGAGCCAGCTGATAGACACTGGCAGACACTGTTAGAAAGTATCCAACAATAGTGATGGCAGAAAAAAGCAAGACAATCTTACTGCATTCATTATTAGTTTTACAAAATATAGCGTGGTTTATAATTTTTATTTCATTTTTATTCAATAGGATTGTGCTGGTGTTCAAACTCTGCAAGTATTACAGCACTACTCTTGTTTCATTGTAAAGTTTTGGATGGAAACAAAAGGGTTAAATGCTGGAAATGCTCAATCAGTAGTTGTTTTTATCCATGTTATCTAGGTAGACATAGTAAAGTGACCTCTCCTACTGGTTAGAACGTCAAGAGCTGTAGAGAAGGCCTAAAGACTTTAATTAACCATCAGCATAATTACAAAGTGACCGAGGAATCAACCAATCATGTTTTGATTTCCAAAAAAGTGAGACCAGTTTCATGAAAAAAAAATCATCACATTAGACCTTCTGGAAGTCCCAGATCCATCACTGACTGTAAAAACGAGCAGCAGACTAATCAAAGGGTTGTTAGGGGAAAAATAAAACAGTGGCAGCAGCCCTAGACCAGCCTCTTTACTGAAACAGTCACTGTAAAACTGATGCAAGGTAAAATGTATACTAATATGGCTGCCATAAGTTTCAAATGAAACATGAAATGTGTTTTAGAAGCTTAAGATATGTTAAGATATTAGCTTAGCGCTAGCAAACTACTTGAATGTCATAGGGCCGCTAGCAGAAGTAGGTCTTACTGGATAAGTGTTTTTTTTCTCATATTTTGACAGTTGTGACATTTACAAGCCGAACTGAAGGTCTTGTTCTAGTAGTCATGGTTCGCCTATGTTATACAGTATCAACAAACAGTGATGGTCCTCATACATTACATTCAGCTCGCTCCAATCAGAATTATCTGTGTGCAATAATATTGATTATATGTGTTCAATTTCTTTTTTTATAATTGATGAAGTGCTGAAATTAACAACTGGAAATTTAAGGTTTTAAAATTGAGAATTTTTGCGTTTCTTGTCAACACCATTTGGGATAGGAGACTGTTTTAGGGAGTGTAAGAGGGAGAGAGGCAGAGAGAGCGAGAGAGATTAACTGTTTGACTTTTTATGGTATTACAACCCTGTTTTTGGCATCAACCCCACTGAGATTTTACTTTTTAGGAATTCTCAACAACAGCTGAATGATGTGAATTAACAGTCTAAGCTTGGTAGACTATTTACCCCTCTTTAAAGCTACACATCAAACTTATAAAGGATTCCATTCTATGCACGGACTTAAATATCACTGTTGTCGGAAGAAAACTCCAAAATGATAACTTTACAGGAGAAGGAAAAAAAACATGCTTTACTTTTAATGTAAGTCATTGGAACCAGACTTTTTTCCAAGTAATTTTGGGACGTTTCTTTTAGTCCATTCATCATGAAATTTACATACAATGTAAAGGACAACAGGCATTTTCAATTTATGTCAAAATATATAAAAAAGGTCAAAAATGGAGATACAAAGTTTTCTTCTGACAACAGCGATATGTAATGTCCAGGAGTGAAACTTTTTGAAACATATTATGTTTTCAGCCGAGCTCACAGCTTGCACTGAATGTACAAACATTCCTGATAGCATTAGCCAACGTGACGTCAGGTCATGTGTGAAACCCAGATTCTGAAACTTTGAATCAAATCAGGGCAACTGACTCCTTTTGATCGGACATTTCGAATGATTCAATATGAGCATCACTATTAAACAATCATCTAATAATTTAAAATGATCAGAAATGCATGCAAGTATATATGTATTAGACTTCCATATGATCAGAAATGGAATAAAAATCGTACTATTTTCTTGTGCTGCATTTGCGCCATAAGAATCATCGTCTGTGCTGGTACTTTTTCTGAGAAATTAAAAATCCGATCCACACTGGCCCCTCCTCACAACTTACAGACCTTAAAGGATCTGCTGCTAACATCTTGGTGCCCGATAATACAGGGCACTTTCAGAGATCTTGTAGAGTCCATGCCTTGGTGGGTTGGAGCTGTTTTGGCGGCACACAGAGGACAGCAAATTAGGCAGGTGGGCATAATGTTTCCATGAGCTAACTTTAGGATAAAGCCTACAACTGGATCACTGTTAAATTCTACTGTGAATTTGTAAATAGCAAATGATGAAACTTCTATTAGCCTTGTAGCTCCCTGTGTAAAACCAACCGAAAAATCAAGCTTCAGACACCAAAAATGTCTTTTTTGGGGTAAGTGTAAAAGTGGGCAAATATGTTTTTTGGTGAAACACATATTTCAGGTGCATTTTAATGTGAAGCATCCCTGATGCTACCATTGTTAAACCACAGATACACACTTCACAAAATACATGCTGTTCCCCAAGTTCTAAATTTGCAAGCAAATCAAACTGTACGCTCCATTCAGGAGAATGTTGTAGCTGTTTTTCTGGTAACTAATCTTGGAGTTTGAACATTTGTGTATTAAATCAGCTTTTTTGTTTGTTGTACAAGACTTATGAGATTTCCATTCGCGGTCATGAGACCGCAGCAAATTAAAAAACAAACAAACAAACAAACAAACAAAAAAACTTCTGGGCAAACAGTTTAACTTGACAGTTGTTTCACTATGCAAAATGATTCTGTATGTTACTATATAATACCATGCCTATGAGCAATTATGACAGCTTAATGAACCAGTTTAAATGAGCATTATGGCCTAAAAAAATGCATTCAGTATGTTACTTGTCATGTGCAGTATTCTGTAGCACAGCACTGCATCCCTCAGGCTCACTGGACAGAATTCAGAATTTTGTATCTTTATGTGCTTTCTTCCATTAAGGTTCTCTCACTACAATACCCAGCATGCATTACACAAATATATCATGCAACCACTTGGAGCTGCATCATTGCAATAAAGAAATCCTGACTGCTAGTGTAGCCACTGAGGTTAACAAATACAGATGTGATTTTTGGCTACTCAGCAGTGATATTAGCTGCACTGTAAAAAGTATATAAATAAAATAAAATAAAATACAATTTGAAGGCAACTAACTTTAGCAAAAACACTGTGAAGTAAGTTGACTTCAAATTGTAAGATAACCCAACTTTCCTTTTTTAGAGAGTGTCTGGCTTCCTTCTGCATTAGCCAGCAAGAGGGGAAAAACCTAATTCAAACAGCCCACCCATAAGAATTCACTCCAAAGCAGTCATAGTTCTTCAAAACATTTAAGACACATCATCAAAAAGGGGTTTTCCTAGTCTTTAAACTCAAAAATCACACTCTAGAGACTATTGTGACACCATAGTAGGAGGAGAGTAGACATGTTTACAACAGATGAATCAATGGTTAAAAGTTTCTCTTCGGCTGATATTTCTCTTTAAACACCAAAGAACAAGAAATCAACAGCTTTTAGATACACTATTTGTAGCTATGACTCACCCCTGGCAATGCACAGTCCCTGATGTTCTGGGCCTCAGCTGCCGTGACGAAATCATGAAACAGCACCACATAAGGCTGCAGGCTGACCAGCTCACGTTTCATGGGTTGCAGGAGCAGACCAGGACTACCATTGGTGAAATAGTCGCAAAACAGGCTGGGGTTTTCATAGAGCTTTGGCTGTGAGGAGAGAAATACATCTGAGCTTCATTACGCAATTTGAGACCAACCAAAAAAAAACTGCCTTCCAACTTCAACTCTCTCTACATGTTTACAGCCCACACCCTGCAGCAAGACTCACATTTCTGCAAATTTTATAACAACAAACAACTGCACAGACATCATTCTCTACTCATATGGTAGTTTAGCATTACGATGTACATATCAAGACGGATTGTGAAAAGACACTGAAGCCTCTGAAATGGACCACTGTTTTAATTGACCGTCATAATACTAATGGCCATTTCCTCATAATTAAAGTAGCAACTTGTCAATGGATGAATGATGTTTAAACACGAGTATGACACCAAATATAACTGTGCTGTTTCTACAACAGTAAAAGTGCATAAAAAGAGAGGTTACCAATTAGATCTGGCGGATTTCACTGCAGCAGAGCAATATGAGGCAAGTCTCTTCAGAAAGGATATACGCGAAGAAGTACAACTCATGGTTAACATTAATTTAAATGGCTTGATGGCTTAAATGGTTCTGACGATATCCACCATATGCTCAGAAAAGTGTTTTATGATATAATTTATCACAATGATGATAAAATATCATCATATTGCCCACCCCCTCATGACACTATGATATATTACTCATGACAACTCATAACCATCACATCTGCCACGATAAGTTTATGCCATGGTTATGTCAGTGTTATGTAGCAGGGTTCTAAAGGGTTACCGGAGTTTAATTTTCACTGGCATGCAGCCTGGCTTACAATGGATCAGATGACTGAATCAGTCATTAAGCTGCTTATCACACATTAAGGTTATACCTGAGATCCCTGGGTCTGGCAAAGCCTTTCATAGGTGTTCCTGGTTCTGAGGTAGGTGGAACTGGGTCTCTTCAATACTGACCCCGATCTCAGAATGGGACGACGTGCAACCAGCAGCCTCTCATACTTCTCCACATTCTGCAGGACCCTTATGTTTGAGGGATCTTGAAGAAAAGATCAAAATTCAAAGTGAATACAGACAATAGTACAGTGACATGGTAAGAAATTAGATAAGAGAGACATTACAAATTTTAGACAGATTAGAAACCACTCATATCTACACTATGTGGCCAAAAGTATGTGGACAGCCCTTCCAATTACTGAGTTCTGGTCTTTCAGCCACACTCATTGCTAACAGGAGTAAAAAAGCACATAGTCATACAATTTCCATATACAAACACTGGCAGCAGAATAGACTGTATTGAAGAGCTCAGTGAATTTAAACATGGGACTATTATAGAATGCCACCTTTGCCAAACGTCTATTTGTTAAATTTCTGCTCTACATGATTTGTCCCATCTAGGCAGCATCTAGGGGCAACAATGGCTCAGCCACAAAGTGGTAGACCACGAAAGCAGGGCCTCCAAGAGCAGGAGCACATAGCATATGAAAATCGCCTATCCTAAGATGTGTAATGCCAAGTGTCAGCTGGAGTGGTGTAAAGCATGCCTCCAGTGAATTCTGGAGCAGTGGAGAAATGTTCTCTGGAGTGATGAATCACAGTCATGAGTTTGGTGTGGAGGAACTCCATTGGCCTGCATAGAGCCCTGACCTCATTGAACACCTTTGGGATGAATTGGAATGTCAATTGTGAGCCAGGCCTTCTCATCCAACAGTGTCTGACCTCAAAAATGTTATTTTGACTTAATGGGCACAAATTCCCACAGGCATAGTCCAAAATCTTCCCAGAACACCAGAAGAGTGGGGGCTGTTGTGGTTGCAAAGGGAGGCCAACTCCATATTAATGCTTTGCTTTGGAATGGGATGTCCAACAAACTCATATTGGTGTAATGGTCAGGTGTCCACATACTTTTGGCCATATATTGTATAGTCTGTATTCTTTATCCCTTCTTGTGATTCAGAAAACAGCAGTTGTTCTACAAGCTGTTTTCAATAGGTAGTTCAGGGAAAAATTTTATTTACACATTTACTCCAAATGTAGCCCATTAGCCAAGACATGTTTGGGGTCCAAAGTTTGCTTCTTTAGATTTGATTGATTGCATTGCATTTATCTGACTGATGGCATTTAGAGTAAGAATAAGTGATTTTTTTGCTGAACTACTGCTTAATCTGACACTTTCACGTGGCACGCTATAAGCTGTCTCTTGACCATTTAACAGGATAACTTACCATGACGCAGCAATTCCAGAGAGAGACTGAGTGCGGAAGAGATGTTTCCTGTCTGAAGTAATGCAAACAAGAGGGTTAATAATGTAAACTATCAAACCTAAGGACTGCTTCACCATAAACCCAAGAAAAAAACACTGATTTAAGAATAACAGACCTTGAAATGAGAGAAGGCTAAGTGATCTAGGGCATCTTCCAGAGTGCCCTCGTTTTCCGGGCTCCAGTTCACGCCTCGGAACAGCCGCACTGCCTCTTCCAGCCATTGCACAGAGTGGTAGTAATCCTCCACATCATAGGCCACCTGGAAAAGAGAACACTATAATGAACTGAACAGGCAGCAAAAGAAAACCCCAGTTTAATTTTAGTCATCATAGTGCAAGAGAAGCTCACTAATATAACGACAAGAGCCTGTGTGCATGTCTAGAATGGTACCTGCCAACACAAGGTATTCATTTTAATCCCTTATAGTCCCAGGCTTATTACATACTAAGGCTTGTTAATCAGTAACTACAGCGACTTCAATGCAAACTTGCTGAGCTATTTTCAGATTATAGAAGTGTATAATAAAACTTGGCTGGTGGGTTTAAATAAATTTAAAATTCAATAACTACATTAAATACATTTCAGAGGACTAAGATCACATCACCTACTCTTCACACTACTGCTGCAACCGTGCAAACATTTTTATGACTGATAATATCTCAGACAAATGGGGTGTTCCTGTGTTATTGTGTCACATTTTTCTCATTTGGCATTTTAGAAGTCTTCACTTTTCTCCCAATGACCACAAGAATCGGGGGAAAGGCTTTCACACCATCCCTGAAACGTCAGCTTTCAACACAAAACTAAACCCTGGTGACTGGAGCTCAGCCAGAAAAGCACCACAAGATGGAGAGAGAATGTATAACCGGGGCCTACTCAATATGGAATGTCAATTAGGAAGTTCCAGTGTGCTCAGATGGGAATGTCTGAATATCTACGTCTTCCAGAACGTTCCCTTCAGCCCCACAACATATTTCAAGCTGTGAGGAAGTGACTATTTTATTAGCAGTACCTCAGGATTTCCCTAAGAATGAGAACAGTCTGTGAGAGATAAGAACAGTCTGACAGTAGCAGAGCTAAGGAGAGTCCCACTAGAGCATCTACATTTAAAAGTCTCCTGTTCGGTCTACACCAGTAATGATGTAAGGTTATCAATTCTGTAGCTCAAGTCACAGCTGGCTCATCAACCTTTAATACAGGCTTAGTAACTACAGGGAACTTCAATGCGAACTGGTTGAGCTATTCTTAGGTTATAGAAGTGTGTAATAAAACATTGGACCTGCTGGTGGGCCATTTAAGGGGTTAAGGTCAAACAAGTGACCAATAGTAATAATAGTACAGAGTTTCAGGACAAGTCATAAGTCTCTGGAAGGAAGGAGAAATTACTGAAAGTACAGGGCATCACTTCAGTCGTATAAACCAAGAAATTTTCAAACACCCATGTTATTAAAATCTCATTCTACCTCAATTGGAAACATATGTCAGAAAATGTATCTGCATGAGAACACTGCACACTCATGCCACACTGCGCATCAACTGATATCCATATTCACATTAGTGCGAACAAAGTACAAGCCAAATAGGCTTCCAAAGCATCAGTGTTCTTTCAGTGTGGCCCACCTTTCCAACAAGGAAGCAGTCATCACCAGAGAGAGGGGTGGACACTGGTGGTTTGTAGATGTCAACTGGGTTGCCATTAGAGATCCTCTGGAAATGACCTCTCACCAGTCCCTCCACTTGAAGGGCGTAGACATCCTGGAGCCTCATCAGTCCCTGTGCTGCTCCCTGGAGGTCTTCTAGTTTGGGCAAACTGCTTTCCAACTGCTTGTAACTAACCCTCAGAGCTGAAAAACAAAAATGATGACTAAAAGGAGGAGAAGACCAGTGAAGGGGGATGACAGGTAAAGGGTTAAGAAGACATGTGTGAGTAGACATCAGGCTGCAGATTTTGAAGGGCACCTTGGAGGTTTTCCTCGGCTTCATAGCTGTAGACTAAATTCGACCATTCAGACTGCAGTCTCTTGATGAGTGTGAACGCCACTAGAGGGTTAGCAAGGGCAGTTGCTAGTTCGTTGTATATCCCATCGTGAAATGCAGAAACCTTTGAATAGAACCTGGAAGAATATACTGTACTTGTCATAATTCAGTTTCATAACACATATCACTCGCTTTAATGTAATCATATTTGATTGTTAACAAGAAAAACATGTAAATTAATGCCAGACAATTTATAGAGAGAAGTGATGCTCAATAATGTCCTCTGGGTTGGTCAAATACAAGAGGGCGCTCTTGAGCGAGTCCAAAATGAAAAGGTTAATATGGAGCATTTGTTCAAAATTGTAGTTTGTAAATGCTTAAACTTTTTTTTATATTGAAGAATACAATTAATTTTCTGAACACAGAACAGTATAAAACATTGTAACACTGCTGTTATATTTGGGAGTGTTTTTAAAATCCAGTTATAGGACTTTAAATTGTGACGTTTCACTGCTTCACTCAGCCAATGAGGTGCTCCACTTGTCAACCAATCAGCACTCAGTAGCAGTAATGCTAGCATCCTGCTGCCCCAAACCCATTTGCTGTGCGTTTCTTTGCTTTGTACTGAAATACATCCTTCTACGTTCCAAAATTTAAAGAAGGTTCTTGACAAGTGGTTAGAAGTTAATTTAACTTTTCGTTTTTAGCCATGTAGCTCCATTAACCTCAATTCACTGAGGACTCGCTTGCGGGCGCCCTTGTTTTGCAGTTTTTGATGTAATGGTAAAAATAGGAAGTGACCAGGCTCCCCTTAATCCAGATCTGTTAATGCACATCCGATAAATCAGACCAACCACTTTTTCCCACCCATGTTTAAAAAAAAACCTGCCTGTCCTACGATTGGCCAAAATGATTTTCATTGTGCGAAGTGATTGGCCCGAAGTTCTTACAGACAGCTGATCCACCAATCGTAGCAAAGGGCGGGGCTTGTCGGAATACAGGTGGGAAAACAAAAAAAACGCTTAAAGAACTGAGGATATTCTCACTGCACGTGAGTTTAATCTCGTTCATTTGTAAGTTTAGTCGTCGTGATATCAGAGCAGTTCAATCCATTAAAAATGAATTCTTTATTCTGCTTAGTTCGTGTTTAGTTTAAAAGGGTGCAAATGTTATTTAAATTGAGTTACACTTACTGTTTTAGGTGCAAGCTACATTACAGTTCATGACACGAGCGAATGAAGAAATAAACATGTTGACTTACCTTTTAATGTCCTCGAGTCTTTGAGTTTCATGATCAATGTACGTTCTTAAATAACCAATGAGCTGCCTTTCTGATAAAATCGCCTGCTTTACGCTCATCATCGAGGTGTACATCTCCCCGAGTGATTTATCAGCTACAGTGATGATCACAAAGCAAAGAGATAACAGACGAACACCTAGGACTGATGGCATTTTCAAGAGCTTATGAAAAAAAAAACAGCTTCGACGGCTTATATTTCTTTCATCCCTTCTCTCAGTTTAATGCGGCTAATCATCTCACTCTGCTACCATGTTCCCCTCGCTGCAGGCTGAGGCTCCGAACACCACCTTCCTTCCAGAGAAACATGAGTAATGCAGTGGCTCATGGGCTCAGCCTTCAAGAAAGACAGGGGTCTAGCTCACAATGCGTCTCTGAGGGATAAAAACACACAAAAACCTCTGAAACAAGCGTGAAATGCATTTACTGACAATTTGTCTTCCGCTAGTCACTGCAAGAGAGTGATTTGTTTACATTTAACCGCGTTGAAATTTCAGGTCGGATGAAAACGGGGGGTGGGGGTGGGGGTGGGGGTGGAGGAGTGGCATTAGCTTTTGTTTAAATGCAGCAGTTTGAGTAAGTTTTTCAAAGAAGCAGAGGTGGGTAAAGTAGCTCAAAACCACACTCACTGGGCCAGTTTAGCCCACCCAAAATATACATTATTAGTTCAAGTCATCAACAGTATTTTACTTTATTATTCAACTGGGCTGTCGTGTCTCCACATGTAGAATTAACTGTGATAGCAGGGTGCGAACTGGGGGCGGCGCTGCTGCTCTAATCCACCACTGAAGCGACACTATCAAAGATTTTCTAACAGGAGACCGCTATTTAGCGTTGGGGAAAAGTGTAACGCCGGCTCAACCAATCATATCAGACCTCGTAAGATGTCAGCCAATCATATTGGACCTTGCAAGTTGTAAGCCAATCATATGAGACTAGGGGGAGGGTCTCTGGTGCTACTCTGTATAATAACGTCAGAACCGCTTAAGTTGAGACAGGACTTTATCCAAAAGACTACTAAAATAAAGATTAGACCTTATTCAAAATATTCCCAAAAAGTTGGAACACTGCGTAAAATGTAAATAAATGTAAATAAAAACAAAATGCAATGATTTGCAAATCTCATAGACCCATATTTTATCAACAATAGGACATAGAACACATTTCAGATGTTGAAAGTGAGACATTTTACCATTTCATGAAAAATATTAACTCATTTAGAACTTGATGGCAGCAACACATCTCAAAAAAGTTGGGACAGGGCCATGTCTACCACTGTGTAGCGTCCCCTCTTCTTTTAACAACAGCCTGTAAACGTCTGGGAAGTGAGGAGACCAGTTGCTGGAGTTTTGGGAGAGGAATGTTGTCCCATTCTTGCCTGATGTAGGATTCTAGCTGCTCAGCAGTCCTGGGTCTTTTTTGACAGACTTTTCATTTCATGATGCACCAAATGTTTTCTATTGGTGAAAGGTCTGGACTGCAGGCAGGCCAGTTCAGCGCCCGGACTCTTCTTCTGCGAAGCCATGCTGTTGAGATGGATGCAGTATGTGGTTTATCATTGTCTTGCTGAAATATGCCAGCCCTTCCCTAAAAGAGACGCTGTCTGGATGGGAGCATATGTTGCCAAAACCTGTATATTTCTTTCAGCATTAATGGTGCCTTCACAGATGTGCAAGTCACCTATGCCATGCGCACTAATGCACCCCAATACAATCATGGATGCTGGCTTTTGAATTGTGTGCTAATAACAAGCTGGGAGGTCTTCAGTCTGGAGGATGCAGTATCCATTATTTATATAGTAGTCCATCATTGGACCACAGGACACTTTTCCACTTTGCCTCATCCATCTTAAATGAGCCTGGGCCCAGAGAAGTTGGTGGTGTTTCTGGATCCTGTTTATATATGTTTTCTTCTTTGCATGATACAGCTGTAACTTGCATTTGTGGATTGTACGGTGATCTGCGTTCACAGACAACGATCTCTGGAAGTGTTTCTGAGCCCCTGCAGTGAATTCCAGTACAGAATCTTGCCTGTTTTAAATGCAGTGCCACCTGAGGGCCCAAAGATCACGAGAATCCAATATTGACCGATGGCCTTGTCCCTTGTGTACAGGGATTTCTCCAGATTCTCTGAATCTTTTGATGATATTATGTACTGTAGATGGTGGGATATCCAAAGTTTTCACAATTTTACGTTGACATTTTTCTGAAATTGTTCCACAATTTTTAGATGCAGATTGGTGAAAATCTGCCCATCTTTACTTCTGAGAGACTCTGCCTCTCTAAAATGCTCTTTTTATACCCAGTCATGTGAGTTAGTTGCAAATAGATGTTTTTTTTTATTAGTACCACCTTTTGTTGCCCCGTCACAGCTTTTTTAGGATGCGTTGCTGCCATCAAGTTCTAAATGCGTTAATATTTTTCATGAAATGGTAAATGTCTGACTTTCAACATCTGATATGTGTTCTATGTTCTATTGTGAATAAAATATGGGTCTATGAGATTTGCAAATCATTGCATTTTGTTTTTATTTACATTTATTTACATTTTACGCAGTGCCCCAACTTTTTGGAATTGGGTTGTAAATTGCAGCCTGAATTAGTAAGTACTTAGCTACGGAGTGAAAATATCTACCTACAGTATGGAGTTGTGCAAACTGTGGTCAGTATAGCTGGCTATCGAATGTTTAGCCGGTTGCTTGTTAGCTTGCTAGCTAACTTGAAGTTCACGTATGGTTAAAAAAAGGGACAGGCCATAAGCACGATGGTTAACTAGCTGAAGCAAACTATATTAGCCTAAAAATTTCAAGAAACTTAAGTATTAAGTAAATTACACTAGCATTATTAATATATATACATACATATATAAATACATACATATATATATATATATATATATATATATATATATATATATATACATACATATATATATATATATACAAAGACCATCTACAGGTTGAGGAATTCAGATTCAGAAACATTACAATCAGCACCAGTGTTTTATATATATATATATAAATATATATATATATATATATAGAGAGAGAGAGAGAGAGAGAGAGAGAGAGAGAGATAGATATGAAACACTGGTGCTGATTGTAACGTTTCTGAATCTGAATTCCTCAACCTGTAGATGGTCTTTAGTGAAGAGGTGGCAGCTCTGTTAAAGGCCAGTCAGGTGACATTTTTTGCCAGTCTAAACAAAAAACATTGATCCTTTAGTACCTGTAAATTCCAGTTTTATGAAAATAACGTTACTAAACAGGCAAGGAGAGGGAGAGAGGGAGGAGGAGGCTGACAGAGCTGAAGAAGCAGGTCTAATAAATGTTGGTGATCAAGAAGAAAGTGAGTGAGTATTGTCAAATTTAGTATTGAATTTGTTGAAAGGTTATTTCCCTTATTACATATTCCTTATTTCTAAGCCTAAATAAAAATTATTTAGTAAATATAATTTTTGTGCTGTCAGATGTCACTATGACCATGTCACATGTAAGTGCAACTACAGAACAAAATCACACTCTGACTGGTTGTACAGACTGACGCTGTACCAAACTATAATCTGTGTATTTGGGACGTGCATCTTAAGGGAGTGACAATGGCATTGCTTGGCTTTAATGCCTTTGTTTGATCTGTCATAGGTGGACACATATAGTATTTAAGTCGGAAAAGATCTGTGCTTAATACGCTATGAAGTAATAGATTTTCTGTGTGCCAACTTGACCAAATCGTCCTTTTTTGATAAATTTGCTTCCTATTACTACTCTGTAGTAGTAGTCCATGCTGAATGGGCATTTTGGGGCCATTAAAAACATCCTCCTGAAGGGGCATGCCCCTAGACCCCTTAGTTAAGGCTAAGCCCCCAATCCATAAATCTCTCGTGATGCCCCTGACCTAAAATCTTCACTCCAGTGAAATAATGATTCAAGTAAAAGTAGTTTACATCTGTGTTTTAGCATCTGTGTTGTACTGGTCTCATGGGGATTGTGGGAGCAGCAGTGGACTGAGGCAAATTTTTCATGAGACATTAACAGAAGACTTACATGAGGAAAACTGCTAACCAGTAACAGTGAGGAACCGTGTGAATTACTTTTTTATGTATTGTAATGGAGTATGTTACTGAATACATTTATGACAGTATTCAGCCATCAACACTTTTTCAAAGTGTTATTCTACCCATCTCTGGGCAATGTCTTAGTATTTAGTGCATAGTTTATTAGGTGCTGTTCTCTTTGTGTAATTCTCTGCTCTAAAGTAAAATGCTAAAGCTTCCAAGTGAGCAACAGCAAAGCTGTCCTGGGCCTGTATTTATAATAAGTGCTGATCTAGGATCTGATTTCTGTCTTATTTACCCCGAATGTACTGACAGAAACAGATCCTAGATATATGCTAAAAAAGATTCAGATCTTACAAACATATTTTACTTAAAATGCTAATGGCTTTGTCAGTGTAGCCAAATGTGCTTAGTGCCTACATCAGCCTCTTAGTTCACATTTTAAAAAGTTTCATTTAGATGAGAAAAACCTAAAATCACATAAATAACAAACAAAAGCATTTGTGTATAGTTCTGTACAAGTGCAATGATGTCATTGACAAATGACCTTCAAAATGGTTATGTAAAATCAGAAGCAGAAGTTGAGTTGTCCAACATTATGCTCATGGGCAACTGTGTTTTTTTGGTCATTTAGGTTCTGGGGAATAAAAACTTATTACATATCTGGTAATGAGAACTCATTTTAAGTGGGTTTTATTTGATGAAGAGTGAAGTCTTAGAAATTTCAACATTAACATGTTTCTGTTCATACTAACATCACACTTCACATCATCATTATATCACGTAATGATTTAATTCAGTCAAGCTAAATTTAGGTGCTTGATTCTCACAAATAATGATTATAATGTGACATAATGGCTTTGATGTCTTAATGTCTTTATCAGTCTTTTTTACTGCACATGGATGAAAATAAATATTACTGTACAGTTTTTTGGGGGGGTTCACAAGAATGAAGAGGGCTCGTTTCAGTTCTTGGTCGCTTTATGCGGACTAATTCGTGCCCTGCAGCAGGGTACAGCTCTTTTCATGTGGTTCCTCAGACTCTCATCTCTGAGGCCATAAATGAGGGGGCTGAGGAAGCGCGGCAGCAAGACGAAACAGAAGTAGTTCAGGAAAGCTATGTGCTCCTGCAGCCAGCTGATGTGCAGGACAATCAGGCTCTCCGTGATGGGGAAGGTGAAGGCCGTCATGCTTAGCAGCAGCTGGAACCCGTGGAGCACCACAGTGTGTAGGGCCTTGCTAACCGACACGCGGTCCTGCCGCATCTTGCGAGTCTCAAGAAGGATACGGATGTATGTGAACAGAATAACAACAGCCACCACGGCGAAGAAGAGGCCGTTCATGACCACTTTGAACAGAGTCTGAATGGGCGAGGAGTTGATTACTGCTGTTTTGCAGAGCACTGGGGTGGACAGGACATCTACGTCCGCCTTGGGCCGCATCAGAATGAAGTCCACCGTAGGCAGGATGCAGCTGACGATCCACAGGCTCAGGATGATCACCCAGATTCTCTCAGGTCTCCAGGAGACTGGACGATGTAACGGGTAGAAGATGGCCACGTAGCGCTCCAGGGACATGGCGGCCAGGATGAGTGGGCTGTTCTGGAAGGTGGCTGTGGACAAGAACAGCAAAGGAGCACAGAAGACGAGGGGAAAGTTCACGCTACCCATCACAAAAAGGAAAAGCAGCACGGAGAGGAGCATCTGCAAGGTGTCATTGACCAGCATGTAGGTGAACAGGATGTAGCGGGAGCTGTCAAAGAACTGTCTGTGAGAGGCGAAGGTGTGCAACATCAGGAGGATGCAGTAGAGGAAGACGCAAAAGAATGGGATGACCACGCATACCTTCACAATGATGGACACGTTTTTGGTGGATGTCGCGTTGCCTGGAGGTTCAGTTAGATTTTGCATAATGCCAAAATGCTTTGTGGAGCTGTTAGTACTGGAAAAGGCTGTAATGCAAAAGAGAAAATGTTTGTTGCAGAACCAGAATACATGCAGCTGAATTTAGAACAAGTACATTTTTCACATAATATATATGTATATGTAGTCGCATGCAGAAATTTGTGCGATCCTGGTGAAAAAATTATAAAATGTGCTGTAACACACAACGCATAGACAATATTTTATGTTTTATTTTTTTCCAATATGTTCAACTCTGCAAATAAATAGAAACTCTGAACTTAAATGAGCAGAAATGCCATATTTGAGTGTGTTTTCGGTATAGGATGTGTTCAATTATTAGCACTTATAAGATATACACGTATATATATATATATATATATATATATATATATATATATATATATACCTATTCAACTTGTAATGGAAGTGTGGATATAACAAGTAGTTTTGGACCATTTTGATTGGCCCGTTCAGGATGTAATTTGAAATTTAATACAATGTATAGGGTAACTCGAGTTTTCAAATTATGCAAAAACCTTAAAAAATATAGATACAAAGTTTTTGCATGACTAAATATACAAAAAATATTAGTACATCTCTATCAACAACCTCCTGCATTGCACATTTTTGTTTTATCTGGTCTAAATCTAAGACTGAGAACCGCTACATTAACACAACCAAGAAAACAGCATATAATGAATAATAAACTTAGCATCAGTTCAGGCATGAATACAATTCACCAGGTGAGTTCAGTTAATTGTTTGACACATGAGATTAAATTGATAAAACTTAAACGTGAATTCATTAAAATGGAAGCAACTCCATTATCAAACCTTATCTACTTACCACACAGTCTTTGTAGACAGAGGAATTAAAGGACACTTTGAGATGGGTTGGCCAGTTTTATATATCCCATAGCGGCTGTAGCACCATAATGTGACGTAATGAGGGGAAATGGGATCATGTTGAAATCGTTCTGGAGTTGTTCCTCAGGGGATAGATTAATTTCATGCCATTGTCACAACACATTAGTTCAATAATTACCAATATTGTTCCAAAGCATTTTCATGTTTCCAGTGTTTGCTGGCAAAACTAGTGAGCTATGTTGCATTTTTTTAAACATTTAGCTGCCATAAGCAATGAAGGTAGTGATTCAGTGATTTGTGAATTAAACATCTTTAAAATTAAGAATTTTCTCATAAACTCTGTAGGTAAATAAGTTTGGACTGGGGTTCAATCACCACAGGATACATACGGGTTGATACTATAAGAGTTTGTGAAACATTCATGATTAAGAAACTATATACTGTTTATTGTCTTAATATTACCTTCACGCATTATCAGCTACACTTTGTAGCTTTTCAATTACTTGTATTATTACTTCAATTATTGAGTGTAGCTCATCTATGCTGCAGACTATCAGCCAAACATCAAACTTAAGGGTTAAGACTGAGAGCCCAATTTTTGTGCAGGTGCAAATGCAGCCTAATGGTATACACCTACTGGTGTATTGCTACTTTGGTTGGACAGTACATTTATTCCTGTTTGCACCCAGTAGCTGTTTTGGTGGCCAGCAATAATACAGTGCGCAACAAAGGTGTGACGTCCGTCAGCACAGGTATTTTCAAAACCATTTAGGATTAAAATGTTTATATTACCACCTGCTCAGTAATTTTCATTTGGCATTACCGAATTCAGTCAATTTAATCACTCTCCAACTGCAATCCTCTACTGAATTTGAGGTTTCAGGTTGAGGATGGTGCAGTTGCAGATGTTGCAAAAAGATTACAGCTACAAGTGACTATTTCTGACTGGTTTCTAAGCTGTCTTTCAAATTTGGTAGAGAACTGCGATTGGAAAGTGATTACTTGTTCATTATTGCATCATTGTTGCACAAACACCTCAATGCTCTTACGTGTATTGCAGGTTTTGGCACGTTCAAAGCACCTCATAGTGGAATGCAATCTGGTTGTCAGTTGATTGCATTTTTTGGTGGTTTGTATTCAGTTCTGACATGAATTCAGCATTTAATTTCTTTCAATGCAAACACACGTATTGTTTTTCAGCTAAAAGATCAAGTGAAGTTAAATGTAAGTCATCTTTTATTTTTCATTTTGGCATATATTCTGCAGGTCACTATTGAAAAGTAATGTCATGTGTGCATTTCATTTAATGTTTTTCCACTGCAGTGTTTACATTTCAATTTGGCAAAAATTCTTATCCGTACCTGCTTAACCACATTTGGTTAAAATATTCACCTTTTTTTTTCGCTAAGTTTATAAGTGTGCTGCTCTACATCAGGTTAGCATATGCACCGCTGCTCACGAAAATACCAAAAATACATCTGCCACACCCACACACAACAGTACTGTGATTGTACACTGTATTTTTGTGCTTGTTCTATAACCACAAAAATAGTCCCTTAAACCTTTTACCACCAACACATTCATGCCATTGTCTTACAACCCCGTTTCCATTTTGGGATGCTGGGCAAATGTACACAAAGACAAAATGCCATGATGTGCAAATAGTCTAAACCCTACATTTAATTTAAGTAGTACAAAGATAACATATCAAATGCTGAAACTCGAAAATTTGATTGTGTTTTGAAAAATACATGCCAATTTTGAATTTGATGCCAGCAACAAGTTTCAAAAAAAGTTAGGACAGGGCAAGTTTATCATTGTTGCATCATCTCTTCTCTTAACAACACTTTGTAATCATTTGGGAACTGAGGAGAGCAATTGCTGTAGTTTTAAAAGTGAAATGTTTTCCCATTCTTTTTTAAAATAGGATTTCAGCTGCTTAACAGTTTCAGGTCTCCTTTGTCTTCCTTTTTGTTTCATAATGAACCAAATGTTTTCAATAGGTGACAGATCTGGACTGCAGGCAGGCCAGTTTAGCATCCAGACTCTTTTACAACAGAGCAATGCTGTTGTAATACATGCAGAATGTGGTTTGACATTGTCTTGCTGAAACAAGCAATGTTTTCCCTGAAAAAGACATCATCTGGAGGGCAGCAAATGTTGATCCAAAACCTGAATATATCATTCAGCATTAATAGTGCCATCACAGATGTGCCAGTCACCCATGACATATGCACTAATGCACCCTCATACCATTACTGACGCTGGCTTTTGAACTGTGCGCCAATAACAAGCTGGATGGTCCTTCTCCTCTTTAGCCCGGAGGATTTAGCATCCATGATTTCCAAAAAGAATTACAAATTTTGATTTGTTGGACCATATGACACTTTTCCACTTTGCCTCAGTCCATTTTAAATGAGCTCGGGCCTATAGAAGGCGGCGGTGTTTCTGCACCCTGTTTATATATGTTTTTTTTCTTTGCATGGTACAATTTTAACTTGCATTTGTGGATGCAGCAATGAACTGTGTTCAAAGACAGTTGTTTTTGGAAGTATTCCTGAGCCCATGCAGTGATTTCCACTACAGAGTCGTGTCTGTTTTTAATGCAGTGCTGCTTGAGGGCCTGAAGATAACAGGCAGTCTTTTGCTGACCCTGTACGAACTTTTTTAAAACATATTGTTGGTACCAAATTGAAAAATGGGCATATATTTTTCCAAAAAACAATATATTTTTCAGTTTCAACATTTAACATGTTGTCTTTGTACTATTTTTAAATAAATATAGGGTTTAAATGATTTGTACATCATTGCATTCTGTTTTTATTTACATTTTGTAGAGCATCACAACTTCTTTTGGAAACAAGGTTGTAAAATGTCAGCTTCCATTTATTGAGTTCATTTTGTGTCAAAGGTTTCAAATACAATAATGAAATCCACGAGTAGCAAAATGTCCAACATATGTTGTTGAGACAAGTAACGACAGTTAAATCAAACATTTTCAAAAAGATTACCACGTTTTTTTGCGAGTCTTAGAAGAGGGTATTCACCTGCACTCTCCATTGATTTGGACAAACAGGTCTTCTGAACATGAAGCCACTCAGCTTGAGCATGTTGTGGTAAGTAATGACACATCTGACCTTACGAGCAATGTGTGTCATTAAGGACGCAGGAAGATGTTTTAAGTTGGGGTGCTGAAATTTTAAGCAGCGTATATGTGATGTGAGAAATGACGTCATTCAAAATGTTTTGCCTTTATTTACATATATATATATATATACATATATATATACATATATATATATATATATATATATATATATATATATACATATATATATATATATATATATATATGAGCATTTCCAGAAGCATAAAAAATATATCAGCAAAATCAGCAAATAGGAAAAAAATAAAAACAAAGACTGGAAAAATGAGTGAAGATTTTATATCAAAATGAGTAAGGATGAGTAGTGATCTTTTTGAAAAATTATACATGTGGACATTTTATTACTGAACATTTTGCTTGTGGATTTTATTATTTATTTGAAACTTGTGGCACGAATTAAACTCCATATACACTGGAGCACACACACCCCCCACACACGCATTAAACTAGAAAAGCAGAGCTTTTTGACCATATGTGTTACTGCATTTCTTACTTCCCTGTAAAATCCTGGGCCTAATCTACACTGCTGCAGAGTCCTCTGCACTACAACAATTTACCACTAGAGGACAGTGTCCTCTAGAGCAACAGTCAGTGGTCACTTGTTTATTGCCTGGTTGTAAACATTTATTTGCAATAAGATGTGTAAATATTTGTTTTTTGTGTTTTCTTTTATTTGCACACTATTTTTGTCTTTTGTATTGAATGTTTATTTTCAGTAACTTACAATTGAGAAGCATTTCTACTAAATCAGACGTGACCATGCAATATATAAGCTGTATATAAAGACTGTATATAGAGTTACATTCAAAAATACAAAGATATACCCTGGCAGTCTTAAAGCATTAATGTAGATATATCGGTATTCAAATCTGAGGTTCAACAGCAGTAATCTGCTGAGTAAGATACAGTCTATTCTAATACCACTTAAAGGGGAATTTGACCGATTTTTCAAGATATCTGCACGATTCAATGATTGCGAGTCATTCTGAGTGGTTTTATGTAAAACTGGTTCATTGTAGAGAACAGTTTCACAGATTTATTTGCAGTGGTGGTGATAGGAACCAGGGGTTGTGATGTCTGCAAGACAAATATAGCCATTTTAATTAATATGCAAAACAACCATTAAAACCACTTGCCTTCTGAATTTTTATATGTTATGCTGATAATGGTAAAGTGGTGGTTAATATGATAAGTAAAGTATCCTTTTGGGGACTATTTTGCCCTAGCACCGCCATGAATGGATTTAAAAAAAAAAAAAAACTTTTAGGCTGAAATCTTATCTGAAAACCATTGTAAAACAATTACTCTTAAAGGCATAACACACTTTGGACATCTGGTTCCTATCACTGCCACTGTGAACTTTATTGACTCGAACTTTATCTAAAATGGAGCATTTCACATCAAACCACCCTGAATGACTTTAGAAATTGTGAAAATTTGGAATTCCCTTTTAACAACTACAAACACATGCACTGAATGGTATTATGGGACACTCAGCTAAATTTGACAGACATATTATGATTCCCACCTTGTTAGATGAGGACTGTTCAGTCATATTAGAGATTTGTACATTGATATTAGATGTTTGTACATTGAATCATGATATAACTATACATTTATCACTTAATACAAATTCTACTGAACTGGTTCAAGTCAGAGCTGAAAGCACATTTCAGACTTTTAACTGATTTGGACATTAGATTAAAATCTTTTTGCTTTGAGTGACTATATGCTTTAATTATGTTTATTTTATTAAAATAAATTATTGAATATTTCATTTTGTCATTAACAATGCAATAATAACACCTTTGAAATTACAAAATGTTTCTATAATGACAGTTTTTGGAAGTTACAATGTCTGCTAATTTTAAGCAGAACTCAAAAATCTTAATCAGTACATGACTAATAATCACAGCTTTACACAGCTGTACACACATAAAAATATAATATTTTCCTTAAAACACATAAACAGCAGAAAATATGTTTCAGTGGTGACAGTTCTTGATGTTACACACTGATATTCTGATTTTTGGACATATTCACATATTTCTAAAACAATGAGATCTAACTGCTCACCATGTAGCCCGGAGGGACAGGGATGCAGTCTCACTTCCTGCTCTTAATATGCTTCACCTATGGACTAAAACTTTTTGTCTTTCAATAATAACATGAAAACATGGGAGAAAATTTTTTGAATAAAGTTTTTTGTAACTATTATTTGCACCTCCCAACACAAAGTACCCTATAAGTATTGTAGCTTATTACTATCTCAGTTAATGCCTTGTGTTTAAATAGATCACAACATAATCATCGTAAATATCTAAAGTCTGAATATTTGTTCTTTTTAAATAGTTTTTTTTACTTTTGAGTACCATTTAGAAAAATGGTCTGCAAAAATCATGGTAAAGAATTTGCCATGTAAAATAAAACTGAAAACTTTCTGAAGAGTGCAGTTAAAGAGCAAGTCTTTCAGAGGGCCATTAATTATTAACTGACACCTCTGTGGTTTGGCCTAATTGCAGTATTTGTTCTGTGTGGCAAACAAGGTTGCTTTGAGCCCTTGCTTTAGACATGAAACAAGCTTGTCCAGTCTCTGTCATGCGTCACTCATGAGGACAGAAAGCCATGGTGTACACAACCACCAGTTTGCTGTAGTGCGTTGAACCTGCTGGCAGAGGAGAAAAAAAAGACATTTGAGCTTGAATGGAGACAATGTAATCAAATCTACTTGCATAAGAAAGTTGATAGTCAACTAACCCGATTCTGTGTCACCAGAAAAACTGTGTCAGCTTTTTTGTTTTGGATTTTTTGTATTTGCCATGTTTTCATACTAAAGTATATTAAACTCTTGCAGGTCTTTTACAAGGAACTACATTTTAAATATTGTCAACAAACAAACAAACCAAACACCCCACGTAACTTGATTTTTCATTTTGCTGCATGATTTGAGCACAGCAGCTGTCCTTTACATTTTGTGAAAATTTTCATGACTGAAATGTTGCAGAATTGCTTGAAATAAAATCTCTACACTAACTTACATTGAAAGTCAAAAATGTTTTTGGCCTCTGCTGTTAGTGGTAGCGACGTTTTAATGCAGGACAAGCTACCATTTCTAGGGTATTGATGTCTATATTTACCACTAACATTTGGATTTGCATCAGCTTTCTTTTACTTTTCACCTTAAGTTTTCACCTTGATTTTGTTTGAACTTGGAAGTGAAAATCTTATATCATAATTAGAAGATTAGACATGCTGATTTTGGCACACTGTGACGTTTCCTTTTTGCCACCCTGATTTGCTGTCGGGCTGTTCAGAATGTATTGCGATACAATTCAAAATGAATTACCCTGAAATGTCTGGTGGTCACAACCAGTAAATACTTTAGAAGAAGATTTTAATCATACTTAATTTTGCTCAACTTTGACTATATCAAAAGCATAAAGCATAACGAACAAAACGTTCAGACCATTCTCTACTGTTAGTTAGTTGAGCATGTCAACAGTGTCCTGTGTGGCTAATTACATGTTGTAATTAAGCAGGCTCTAAATTATTAAACAAACTCTCTTATGCAGGTATATAATTAGATGTTTTACTTACTGTTTGGAAAAGCCATTGATGTGGAAAATGTCTCTAAGGATTGCTTGGTAATATGAGACTCAGTACACCATCTGTTTCCCTTTGATAATTAGACAAAAGCAGAATGCAAAACAAATGCTTATTTAATGACTTTTCGCTCTGATTAGACCCCAAGGAGAATAACCCCACATCTCTTATCAACATATTACATAATTATCTTGTAAACATGTTGATGTAATGTTTGCCCACAGACCATCTTGCAATCCTCCAGATAGCCCTGTGGTTATTACTGATATTGTTTGTTTTTTTATTGTAATTTACTGAAGTGTTAAAATAATCATCTACATTAGAAAAAACAATCTATGTTCAATATTAACTTATAAAATGATAAGTGATATGGTGTTTTTGATGCTGGCTGCTGATACATTTCACACAGAGTTTACTTGATGTGCTTCTTTTACACTGATTTCTCAAAATGCACTGATCATACAGCACTAGGCTACAGTTCTGGACATCTCTCTTCAAAATCTTAAAACAGATCAAGATGTCATGTCATACTGACTATTTTTAATTGGGTAAGGCCTACAGTAGATTTGCCCCATTTAGGTTAAAAATGTTCTTTTACAAGAATTACAAAAGCCATTTCTAAGGCTCTGGTACTCAAGCAAACCACAGTAAGAACCATTCCTGGCCAGCTTACCAGAATTCCTCCAAGAGAACAGCAGTGACTCATCAAGGAAGTCACAAAAGAACTCAGCCTACAATCTAAGGAACTGCAGGCATCACTCAGAAAGGGTCAGCTTTCATGATTCCACCATTAGAAAGAGACTGGGCAAAAATGGTATCCAAGTAAGAGTCGTAAGACGATAACCACTGCTAGCCAAGAGGAACATTAATGTTTGCCAGAAAACATCTTGATGACCCCAAAGCCTTTTGGAATAATGTTCTGTGGACTGATGAGTAGAAAGTGGAACTTTTTGGAAAAAAAGGGGGTCCCGATATGCCTGGAATCCCGATACACCTGGAAGCTAACACAACAGCCCACAATAAGAACATCATATCAACAGTCAAATGTGGTGGTAGTGTAATGGTATGGGGATGCTTGGCTGCTTCGGGGCCTGGGTGATTTGTTATAATTGACGGATCCGTGAATTCTGCTCTCTCACAAAAATCCTGCAGGAGAATGTCGTCATCAGTCTGTGATCTGAAACATAAGGGCAATTAGGTTATACAGCAAGACAATGATCTGAAGCAGAAGCACGTCCATCTCTGAATGGCTTGAAAGTGAAAAGGGTTTTGAAGTGGCCTATTTAAAGTTCTGACTTCAACCTCATTAAGATGCTGTGTTATGACCTTAAATAGGAAGTTCATGCTTGAAAGCTCTCCAATGTGGCTAAATTAAAATATTGCAAAGAAGAGTGGGTCTACATTTCCTCACAGCTTTAAAAAATGACAGATGTCCAGTTATAGGAAGTGTTTGGGTGCAGCTGTTGCTTCTAAAAGTGGCAAAACCAGCTATGGGAGCAATTACTTTTTCACATGTAATATAGGTGTGACAAAAGTTCTTTTCTTCAAAAAATAAAAGGAGAATCTGAAACCATTTGGTCTGACAGGAACACAAAAATAGAGAAAATCAAAAGCTGTTTCACTGCACTGTATGTACACTACAATACTAGCCGTGTTTTCACCAATTGATAGCAAAATCAATAGATATTGTTAAGTGCATTTTTGCTTGCTTGCTGTTTGAAAGCTTCTGTTATTGTCTATGTAAATACTAGCCTGGAAACCACAACAATTCTTGATAGTGTGATTCAACTAGGTTCTTTTTTAGTGCCAGGAATTGTGATAATGTTAATACTTTCTATAATGATTGGAGATGCAAAGGAAGAGGTTTCAGGAATTATCCACTCCAGCAAAGAAACCATGTCATTGCCTTCACGTTTCTGCCATGATTACGTTCCCATTCGTCACACAATTTAGAAGTTGGATCTCCTACTTCACTTCTCCAGGTTTTGGTTTCTCTCCTACAGGCACGCCAGCTCCTTTTCCATTTTGGTTGATACAAATGTCAAATCAGTTTCATCTGATTGTCCCACGTCGCTTTGTCAAGCTTCCTGTTGATATCGTCCTTGATGCTTTGTATCACTTTTTTCAGAGCATCTGGAGTGAAATTTCTTTGGTGGGTTCCTCCGCCATGCTCTTTCGTGTGTTAGCCTATTTAGCATTAGCTGCAGACTTGGGCACAGTTTTCTTTGAGATATAATGGCAAATTATATTCGGCTATGCAACACTGGAAAACACTTCACACTTTCTGGAAGCAGTAGCCAGGATTTAGACTGAATTAATACAGGATGTTTAGCAAAACATTAAGACAAGTCAAGGCAGCTCACAGTAACGCATCAAGTGACCCCTCAGATAGAAGATTTCAGAAACAGACCATGTCTGCCATAATTTTTGACTGTATCACATAGTATTACATGCTATCAAATGCACTGTACATGCACAACTTCATACGTGACTCCCCCCACCATCCTGTTGCATGTTACACACTAAGGCTTGTGTGTCCATGATGTCAACAATTGAATATTAAAATGAGTCTGGTTAACCTATATATGCGTTTATCCAAAGTCTCTCTGTTATTTGGCGAACTCTATTATAACTGCAGGTAACGCATTAATGAAGCAATGAGTTTTGATATTGTTTTAACAGGCTTTCTGAACATAAATGCATATATGGTTATGTTAACATAAGTGGTATTTCTCTGAATTATTCTATATTTTCAGCTGTATTTCTTGTGCATTCTAGTGTTTAATGGTTTATATTGTTAGAGGGGGTGTAGAAATTTTTTTCCTCTTTAGTATTTCACAATTTTTCTCCTAGATATGTGCACAGCAGAGTGTAACAGCAGTCAAAATGCAAACAGCAGCAGTCACCAGTTGCAACTGGTCAGTTCTGTCCCATTGAGGAAGGATTTATCATTGGCCATGACTCAGATTTTTGTGTGGCCTTTTGTTTACATCAACTTCCTCATGCTTTTCACCTTCTACAGAAAACAGGCTTTCAGGACTGAAACACGTTATATATTGTTCGCCCATACCTTACTGACTGATGTGATTTTTCTTTTACTGACAGATTTTGTGGTCATTCTCTCATACAGCTCTGTATTGATGCCTATGGCATTCTGTATTCCACTTTGCATACTCATGGAGACAGTCTCATCATGCACACCGCTAACTATCACTGCAATGTGTGTGGAGCGCTATGTGGCCATCTGCATGCCACTGAGACATAGTGCTATCTCCACCACTAGCAGAACTTTTACTGCTATCCTTATCATTTGGATCATAAGCTCCATAAAACCATTTGTGGATGTGTTTATCCTTGTTACAACAGTCTCAGAAGAATATTTTTTAGAGCCTACCTTCTGCCATTATGACATCATGACACCAGAGCAATGGCACCGTTTAATGAGAGGTATTTTGTATATTATTTCTTTCATCATAATTTTATTCATTGAGTTCTTTTGCTATTTGATGATTGTGCTTGCTGCCCGGGCGGCCTCTGTTGACAAGAGGTCAGCAGGCAAAGGTCTGCGCACCATCTCACTGCATATGCTTCAGCTTATCCTTTGCACCATTGAGATTATTTGTCCCTATATTGAAGCAGTAGTCATACAGATAGACATTCAGTTATATCTGTCAGTCCGCTCTTTCAACTTTTTCACATTCAATGTCATTGCCAGGGCTGTCAGTCCACTTGTCTATGGCCTAAGAGATGAGAAATTTTATGCTGCCCTGTTGTATTATGTCAGATGTAAACAAAATCACATCTCGTCTGAAAACAAAGAACAAAATCCATAAAAGCTCTCCGAAAAAAAAAAAAACTGCTGTAAGTCAGTAAGACTTCTAGAAATGTGCTTGCTGTGCTTGTTAAATACTTACCTAAGCATTTCATTTAATATGCATACACCTGATTTGTGAAACAGAATTTCATATCATCATTAGTTTACCAGATTTAGAAGAGATTTTAATGGTAAATTAGCATTTATAGTATGATTTAATCCAACCTTCCAGACATATGAAACAATGAAACACATGCACCACAATCAGCTGTGTTATGTAATACATTTTACTATGTTAGCAGTTTAGTGAACTGGGTCCTTGAAGTGGGACTGTTAGAAAATTCTCTTGCAAGTGCCTGATCAAAAAAGAATCCCTCATGCTGTCTTTTGAAGCATTCCCACCCTGAATTTGTGTTTTGGTCATTGTCTACAACTTCATTCTTTCTTCATTCATAATGATTGTTTTTGAGCATGTATAATATTTGCATCTGTATATGTGGTTTTTAAAGAGTTATTTTATCACTGTCCAAAAAATAACAAGTATATCTACTTTTTGCATTTTTTTCTGCATAATTTGAGCACAGTAGCATTAACTTACATTAAAATTAAAGAATGTTTTTGCCCTCATCAGTACAGTTGCCATTTTGGAGATTTCTCTTTTTTGTTTTTCTTTGGACGGTGAAAAGTTGCAAGTTGCAACTGCAAGTTATGTTATGAAGCAAATGTGACATACAAAATGAAAAACCTCCATTATAATAGCAATCTCCTACGAAAATATAGGTATGTAAGGAGTTATGTGCAATTGGTTATGACACCTCTTATAATCACAGTCAAACTGTAGTGATGTGTAACATGTAGTATTCTCAATGTGATATTATAATAGTTGCCAGGCTAGAGAAATGTCCTAAAGCCTATTTACCTTGAGCCTGTGGGACAAGAACTGGTCTTTGATTTGTTATTGTCTTCTTTTCCTTATGTGTTTTGAACTCATATAGCAACACCTTCACAGGATTTTGTGTGTTTCTTTACAGTAGATACAGTAGAGTATTATAACCCATAAATGAAGATTGAAGACTTTAAAAGTGCTCATCTAGACTAGTACATCAATAAATGAGAAAAATAATCCTTTGAGTTGTGCTTTCATTAAAAGCATCGTCAAGACTTGTTAAGACTGGGCAAACAGTTTTCTGAACAATGTTTAGTAATCTATAACAGACCTCTTTATTTGATCCTAAAACGCCGTAGGTTGAGCAGAAGTGTTAACTGTGGGTGCTGTGTGTTAGCAATCAATGTAGCTAAGATCAGTCCATCTAAGTTCACTCTCAAATGTATGACTAACAAATCCACTAGTCACAGAAAGTCCATAATTTTAGTAATAAAATAGAGTGACAGGAAAAAAGCCATAAAGTACTTGAAATATATGTTATGCTATGTGAAATATAGTCTCTCAAACCAGTCCTGGATCTGCATTTTTCATGGTCAGGCTCCCAGGTGTAATACTCACCTCCCATGGACTATCTCACAGGTGGACATACAAACAAAGCTAGCTACGCTGTCAGGGGAAGCAACACTAAGGTAATAGGCTGGAAAACAGGCCAGGCTAAAGGGTTTTGACAACAGGCCCTAAGTCGACGATTAAGATAATGTCATATGACTTTATGATATGATCTTTGTCATGAATGAAGCAACAGACTCGATCTCCCAGAGGATTCTGACTTTATGACTTTATCGCTTCCTGAAACACACACAGACCTCATCTCCCAGAGTGCACCGGGAGATCAGCTGACTGTGGGTTCCCACATACGCTCCTATCAGCGTTTAAGATCACCTGAATTCTAATGTGTTCCACCTGTTTTTATGATCATATGACTCAGTTTAGCTTATAAGCCCGGGCTTTAGCAATAGTTAGTCGCGAGGTATTGTTTCTTCTGAAAACTACTGAGCGTTCTTTCGATTGTATTCCCGTGTATGAATTGTTGTTTCCCCATTTCTCTGACTCTGATTTTGGATTTGCCCTTTGGATTGCTAGCACAACTAGTGAATAGTGTAAAAGGTTTAACCAGCCAGCTACAAGACATGAACATAGCGTCATCGGATGTTATGTCTCTGGCTCCTCAAGTGCAGATAGAGGCTCCTTCTTCAGTATTTCCTGTAAGTAAACCTGATAAATTTGAGGGAGATCCGGATAAGTGCCGTGCGTTCTTACTGCAATGTTTAGTATTTTTCGAGAATTCGCCCTATAATTCTGACCAAGCTAAGATTGCATTCATAGTTTCCAGATTAGCTAACAAGGCTTTGGAATGGGCCATGGCTAGTTGGACTCATATTCATCGATTAACCAATGTCCAATTCATAACTGAATTTAAAACTGTGTTTGATCATCCATACGAGGGCAAGGTTAGTAGTGAACTGTTATCTAAAATAAGGCAAGGAAATCGCAGTTGTGGATTATTCTTTGGAGTTCCGTACCCTTGCCGCCAGCAGTGGATGGAACGAGGCCGCTTTATTAGTTATGTTTCGGCAGGGGTTGAACACTGATATCGTGAATGAACTCGCATGTAAGGATGATGATCTAAATCTGGATCAGCTGGTTAATCTCGCAATCCGTTTGGATCAATTATTACATCACCGCATGCCATCCAAGAACAAAACCAGGACCAAGAGAACTTTTGCTCGAGTCAAAGTAGTTCACAAATCAACCGACAGCACTGAACCCATGCAGTGTGAATCTTTTCAGCTATCTCAAGAAGAGAGACAACATCGTTTCCAAGAACAATTGTGTCTATATTGTGGAAAAGCCAGACATCAGCTCCGTGAGTGCTGACTCAGACCAACCCCTGGACAGCACGTGGAGTTTACCCACAAAGAGGTTGATCTCTAAGTCGGTTATGATACCTGTGAATATATACTCTCAGCCTCAATCTCTTGTCATTTCAGCCCTGGTTGACTCCGGAGCCAAAGGCAATTTCATTCATGCCAGAGTGGTTGAGCAGCTTCGTATTCCTGTGGAGAAGTTAAAGACAGCTTTGAAGGTGACAGCGCTTGATGGAGGTCCAGCAGGTCTGGGGATCATCTCGGAAGTGACAGAGCCAGTTCTTGTACAGACTAGTGCACTTCACACAGAGACTCTACTCCTACTAGTATTAGAACAATCAGAATTTGAGATGATTCTAGGTCTCCCTTGGCTCGAGAAACACAACCCCTCCATTTCATGGACTGATCATGAGATAGAAAGATGGTCAGAATTTTGTTTACAGAACTGCATTACTCCTCCTCACATCACAATATCGTCCACTTCTGTAGAGAGTCCTAATGCTAATGAGGAATTCCAAGTCCCTTCTGAATACCATGACCTGAAAGAAGTCTTTAGTAAGACCAATGCCACCAAGCTGCCTCCCCATAGATCACATAATTGCGCCATTGAACTTGTAGGTAATCCAGTTTTTCCCAAGGCCCGCATATATCCCCTTACATAAGAAGAAGAGAAAGCTCTAGACACATATATCAACAAAGCCCTTGAACAAGGGTTTATTCGACCATCCACCTCCCCAGTAGCTTCTAGTTTCTTTTTTATAAAAAAGAAAGACGGTGGCTTGTGCCCTTGTATTGATTATCGAGCACTCAGTCAAGTCACCAAAGATTACCCTTATCCTCTGCCTCTAGTGCCTGTCGCTTTAGAACAGTTAAAAGGAGCCAAATACTTTACCAAATCTCAAAAGTGCATACAACTTGATCAGAGACGGTGGTGAGTGGAAAACTGCTTTTTTGACGACTAAGGGGCACTATGAGTACCAGGTGATGCCTGTCTTTCAAGCCTTTACAAATGAAATATTGAGAGACATGCTAGGGAGATACGTAACTGCATACCTAGACGACATTCTTGTCTATTCCCCTGATAGAGAAACACATGTTCAACATGTTCGGAATGTCCTATAACGATTGCTTGAAAATAGTCTGTACCTTAAAGGTGAAAAATGTGAATTTCATCTACAAACTGTGCCATTTCTAGGTTATATCATCAGTTCCCAAGGTGTGATCATGGACAGTCACAAGGTCGATGCAGTAGTTCAGTGGCCCACACCCTCCTCCATAAGAGAACTTCAAAGATTCTTAGGGTTTGCTAATTTCTACCGTAGGTTCATTAGGAACTTTAGTAGTATTGCGGCCCCTCTTACTTCCCTACTCAAAGGTGGCAGTAAGAAATTACTATGGACCGAGCAGGCAGACAGGGCTTTCCAAATATTAAAGGAAGCTTTTACCACAGATCCTATTTTGCGACACCCAGACCCTTCAGAGCCCTTTGTTGTGGAAGTTGATGCTTCCGAGACGGGTGTAGGAGCTGTCTTATCCCAACGCTCAGGCTCACCTCCTAAATTACATCCTATAGCGTTCTATTCACACAAACTATCCCCAGCAGAACATAACTATGGCATCAGAGATAGAGAACTTCTAGCTGTGAAACTAGCTCTCGAAGAATGGCGGCACTGGCTCGAAGGTGCCAAACACCCGTTTGTTGTTTTAATAGATCACAAGAACTTAGAGTGTTTACGTACTGCTAAACATTTAAACTCCCATCAAGCTAGATGGTCTCTCTTTTTCTCTCGCTTCAATTTCAGTATCACTTATAGATCCAGATCCCGAAACACTAAAGCTGATGCCCTGTCCAGATTGCATCACACAGAC
Organism: Colossoma macropomum; assembly: GCF_904425465.1. NCBI lineage: Eukaryota > Metazoa > Chordata > Actinopteri > Characiformes > Serrasalmidae > Colossoma > Colossoma macropomum. The sequence continues at coordinate 7,172,778 of NW_023494786.1, read as the reverse complement.
ATCAGAGTAAGCTCCGTAGATAAGGTGGAATGTATATTTCCACCTGAAGTCCACTTAAGTGTGACACGCTGGGAGATAGACGAAGAGATCGAAAAGGCATTACCTCACATAGAGATACCTGCTCATTGCCCCTCTGGAAAAATTTATGTACCCAAGCAGTTCTGCACTTCTCTCATTACTTGGGCGCACTCCTCCCTTGCATCTGGCCATCCTGGCGAAACCAGAACACAGCAACTCATAGCCAATAGATACAGGTGGGAATCAATGCATAGAGACATTAATTTATTTGTAAGTTCTTATTCTACCTGTGCGCAATGTAAGACTCCAAAGACGCTGCCTGCAGGGAAACTCCTGCCCTCGACCGTCCCTAGCAGACCCTGGTCCCATTTAGCAGTGGATTTTGTCATAGACTTACCCGAATCCCAAGGCCATACCACAATCTTAACAGTCATCGATTGCTTCTTAAGTGGGGTTAGATTTGTTCCCTTTCCCGCATTGCCCACCACATTTCAGACAGCGGAAGCTCTATTTCTTCACAGTTTAGGATATATGGGATACATGAAGATATAGTGTCAGATAGGGGACCACAATTTACTTCACAAGTTTGGTCTGCATTTTTTGAAAGTTTGGGCGTTACCATGAGTCTCACGTCTGGATATCACCCCCAATCGAATGGACAATGTGAAAGAGCCAATCAGGAACTGGGTAAATTTCTGAGACTCTTTTGCCACGATAATCCTTTGGACTGGTCGCATTTTCTACCATGGGCGGAGATGGCACAAAATTCGCTCACCAGCTCGGCCACTGGAATGACACAGTTACAGTGTATTTTGGGGTATCAACCGCCTTTAGCTCCCTGGACAGGTATGACCACGGACGTGCCGGCCATGGACGAATGGATGCAGAGTGAACAAGTATGGGAGGATACGCACAGGCGGATTGAAGATGTCCTCAGACGAAACAAGGAACAAGCTGACAGACGTAGAAGTGAGAACCCAGTATTTCAGCCTGGGGACCGTGTGTGGCTATCAATCAAGGACTTGTCAATTCGAGGGAAGTAGGAAGCTCCAGCCCAAACACATTGGGCCTTTCAAAATTGTGAAAAGAATTAATGATGTTACTTATAGACTAGACTTGCCTAGTTCCGAGGCCACCCCGGACTCTTTGGGGGGTGGGTAATGTCAACGAAGCAACAGACTCGATCTCCCAGAATCCTCTGAGAGATCATATGACTTTATCGCTTCCTGAAACACACACGGACTTCAGAGTGCACCGGGAGATCAGCTGACTGCGGGTTCCCACATACGCTCCTATCAGCGTTCAAGATCACCTGAATTCTAATGTGTTCCACCTGTTTTTATGATCATATGACTCTATCAGTTTAGCTTATAAGCCCGGGCTTTAGCAATAGTTAGTCGCAAGGTATTGTTTCTTCTGAAAACTACTGAGCGTTCTTTCGATTGTATTCCCATGTATGAATTGTTGTTTCTCCATTTCTCTGACTCTGATTTTGGATTTGCCCTTTGGATTGTTTGCCTTGGATCTCTGGTTTTTGTGCTTTGACCTTCGGCCTGTTTTTGATAACGATTTTTGGATTCCGAATTCAACATTAAAGCCTGCTAATTTTCCTTTATCCACAAGCGTCTATATTCTGTGAGAACATTACAATCTTGCAGTCCTCCAGACACCATTGTGGTTAGTACTGATGCTGTGGTTATTAGTGTTTTTATTATTGAAATCCACTGAAAATGAATGTGTATGTATATGTAATAAGGCCCTCTAGAAATGGTGAACACAACTTTACAGTCAGGAAAGTGTTACAAAGCCATTTCTATGGGACTCAAGTGAACCACATTGAGAGCCGTTATCTCCAAATGAAGAAAACAGTGGTGAATTTTCCCAGAAGTGGCCAGCCGACCAGAATTCCTCCAAATGAAGAGCAATGAGTCTCACAAAAGAATCCAGATGAACATCTAAGGAACTGCAGGCCTCATTTGCCTCAGATAAGGTCAGCATCCATGATTTCACCATTACAGCAAGGCAAATTGGGCAAAAAACAGCTTGATGAATCTCAAGCCTTCTCGAATAATGTTCTATGGACAGATGAGCCAATAGTAGAACTTTTTCAAAGACAAGGGTCCCATTACATCTGGCATATAGCTAATGCAGCATTCCACAATAAGAACATATCAATATCAAATCAACAGTCAAACATAGTGGTAGTGTGGTGCTATGGGGATGTTTTGCTGCTTCAGGGCCTGGGTGACATGCCATAATTGACAGATCCAAGAATTCTGACAGGATAGATAGATAGATAGATAGATAGATAGATAGATAGATAGATAGATAGATAGACAGATAGATAGATAGATAGATAGATAGATAGATAGATAGACAGACAGACAGACAGACAGATAGATAGATAGACAGATAGATAGATAGATAGATAGATAGATAGATAAACTTACATATACTATGCAAAAAAAAATAGAAATCAAAATAGACATAAGTTAAGCAGAAATAAAAAAAATAAACAAAAAATAGACATACATGAAAGAGATTAGAAATAAAATATCTCTATTTGCATATTTACATAGCATTTAAGACAGATTTGTTGTATTTACATGATAGCAGGCACTAAGTGGTATGAGGTAGTCTAAAAGCACAATGAGTATAGACATAACTAGGAGTTGCAGCAATATTACAGTGTAAAGTGCGCAGTGAGTGTCATGACAGTAGCAGTTATGATATACTGAACAGTGTGTATTAGCAGGAGAGGTGATATAGTGATGTGATTCAGCACAGTACAGACAGCAGGAGATCAGTACCGCCTGTGCAGTAAGGAGAATCGTTGTAGAGCCTTATAGCAGTGAGTAAGAAAGATCTTACACAGCGCTCTTTAACACAGCACAGCTGTAACAGTCTGCCATTGAATGTGCTTCTCTGTTTATCCAGTGTAGCATGCAGTGGGTGTGAGGTGTTGTCCTCACAAGCTAACAGCTTGTTGAGCGTCCTTTGTTCTGCCACAACCTCCAAAGAGTCCAGCTTGACTCCTACAGCAGAGCCAGCCTTCCTAATAAGTTTGTTTATTTTGTTCAGAGCCCTTTTGTTAATGCTGCTGCTCCAGCACATCATAGAATAAAGCTCTCGCTACAACAGACTGGTAGAATGTCCATGGAAGCTTCGTGCACACACCAAAAGGCCTCCTGAGGAAGTATAGACAGCTTTGGCCTCTCTTGTACACCGCAAGAGCATTAAAGCTCCAGCCCAGCTTGTTGTCCAAGTGCACACCCAGATACTTGTAGGTACCCACCACCTCCACATCAATTACATCAATGCTGACTGGTGATAAGGCAGGTTTGGACTTCCTAAAGTCCAGCACCATCTCCTTAGTCTCTGATATTTAGGTGCAGCTGGTTTAGCTTATACCAGTCAACAAAGTCCTTCACCAGCTTCCTGTATTCTTCTTCCTGTCCATTCCTCATGCACCCCACAATGGCCGTGTCATCCGAGAATTTTTGCAGATGACATGACATTGTGTTGTACCAGAAGTCAGAGGTGTACAGGTTGAACAGGACCATTCTCGGATGACACGGCCATTGTGGGGTGCATGAGGAGCTAACACAGAACCCTGGGGTGCCCCAACACTGCACACAGCCTTGTTCGAGACACAGCCCTGCAGTCGCACATGCTGAGGTCATCCAGTAAGATAGCCCATTATCCATGAGATGATAGATTCATCCACCTGCATCAGCTGTAGCCTCTCCCCTATCAGCACAGGCTGTATGGTGTTGAATGCACTTGAGAAATCAAAGAACATGCTCCTCACAGTGCTGCCTGATGTGTCCAGGTGAGAGTATGTTCTGTCCAGCATGTAGATAACTGCATCATCCACTCCAATGCCATCCTGACATGCAAACTGTAGAGGGTCGAGAGCTGTTCTGAGGTCTCAGATGAGCTAGCAATAGTCTTTCAAGTGTCTATATTAAATGGGATGCAACTGGTCGATAATCATTTAGTGCTATCGGTTGCTTTTTCTTGGGGACAGGAAGCACACATGGTGTTTTCCACATAACTGGGACTCTCTTCAGGCTGCAGCTCAGATTAAAGATGTGCTGAAGAATTCCAAACAGCTGCTGCACACACAGTTTCAGCACTTTAGGTTCAATGCCATCAGAGCCCGCTGCTACCACTGGATATTCCAATTGTGTCGGGTTGGTGAGAGGCGTTCATTGCAGACAGTGGTTGCTGATGGTCACAGGTGTAAATGACTGAGGTGGAGGAAGGTGAGGCTGTGGATGGCCCATGGCATTGTTGTGTAGGTGTGTTAATTTGTGTAGGAGACAATGGAGCAGGAGAGGAACCATTGTCAAACCGCACAAAGAATTGGTTTAACTTATTCACCCATTCACATTTACCCTCCGCTGGAATAGGGCTACATTGGTTGAAGCCAGTGATGTCTTTTAGGCCTCTCCAGACATCACAAGTGTTATTTAGCTTTAGTTTGTTTTCCAACCATGAATTCTACCAGAAAATCCTGCAGGAAAATGTTGGGTCCTCAGTCCATGATCTGAAGCTCAAGCGCTATTATACAGCAAGACAATGGCTTAAAAGAACAAAAAATTAAGGTTTTGAAGTGGCCTACTCAAAGTCCTGACTTAAACCTCATTAAGATGCAGTAACATGACCTTAAACAGGAAGTTCATACTTGAAAACCCTCCAATGCTACTGAATTAAAGCGACATTGCAAAGACGTGGTCCAAAATGACTCTACAGGGACAAAAAAGACCTCCAGTTATAGGAAGCATTTGGGTGCAGTTGTTGGGGAGAAATAGGAGGGAAATTACTTTTTCACATATGTACTGTAACACAGGTGTTGCAAAACATATTTTCTCAAATAAATGAAAAGAGAGCCTGAGACCATTTGGTCCGACAAAAGTACACAGAAGCAGATGCTGCCCTTGTCAGCAAGTGATCCACATGGTGTCACCACACGTTCCCAGCCACCTCTAACCTTTAGTAAAGATGGCCAGTTTTCTCAAATACTCACCCAGCAGCCATTTCACCGTCCCAGAAAAATTTCTGATGCTCACCACTGTGTCGTGGGGTAGGTCTTGTAATCAATAACGTCTTCTGCGGTCAGCTACCATTCTTTCCTGACTTCAGAGAACTCTTGCCTGAATTAGCTCAGCAGGAGAGACCCTTGCTGTTGAATGTGATGTAAAGTGATACGAGGTAAAGAATCTCATGAGCCATGTTTTTTCAGAGTCCTGCCTGAAATTTTCTTTATTGCATTCTTTAGGGTCTAACCAGCTCTCTCTGCTAGCCCTTGATGAAGTGAGATGGCAGACACATCAGGAAATGTTTGAATTCAGAGCTGGTGAAGACGGCAGCATTGTCCAATATTACCTTGTGTGGGAAGCCATGTACACTGAAAATCTCTCAAAGGTTTCCCACTGTAACTGCCAAAGAATAGATTTGACTAGATACACCTCCAGGCACTTTGAATTGGCATCCACAGCCAGCAGGAACATCTACCCCAGAAAAAGGCCAGCATAATCTATGTGCAGACGCTTCCAGAGTTTTTCTGGCCACTCCCAGGGACATAAGAGCACTTCAGGAGGGGCATTTTTAATCTGCTCACAGGCTAAACAGGACTTAACATGATCTTCTAGGGCCTCATTTAAACCGGCCCACCACATTTAGGCTTGTGCTGTTGCCTTCATTCTTGAAATTCCAGGATGTGTCTAATGAAGCTCATCAGTGAAGTCTGATAACCTTGTGGTGGAATTACAACATGAAGACCCCACATGAGTAACTAGTCCTCTTCTGTCAGCTCATTAAGCTTTTTGAAGAATGGCTGAAACTCTTCAGATGGGCAGGTCTGGGGCCAGCCTGCTTTACATACTGGCTAACCATAGATAACAGGGCACCTTGTCAAAACTTTAGGCTGATCACTTGTCAGGGATGCAGTTTAAAGTTGCTTTAGCAAGCATAAAATCTCTAGCTGTGCTGGGGGGGGCATCAGAGGAAGCAGGCAGGCATCTGGCAAGGGCAGTTTACTGAGACCATCAACGTGGAAAATAGAGAAGCCTGGCTTGTACACTAGAGTATACTGGTATTGCATGAAAAGGAGAGACCATCTCTGCAGGCGATGCTATGATGTCTCTTAACTCTCCAGGCAGCCCCAGGAAAGGTTTGTGGTCTGTCTGGACAATGAAATGATGGCCTTGTACATGCTGGTAGAATTTCTTCACAGCAAAAGTTACCGCCAAGGCCTCCTTTTCCACCTGAGCATATTTTCTTTCAGCTGGAGCCACAGACAGGATGCTCTGTACCATCTTGCAACTCCAGGCCGAATGCTAAACCATTTGCAGCGATCACCAGTGGAAGCGATAGATTATAGTGATACAGCAGTGTCTCTCATGACAGCAGAATCTTTGACTTCCTAAAAGCAGCATTCCCCACTCCCACTTAGTGCCAGACTTCTGCAGTGTATGTGAGGGGCCAGGATGGTGGAAAGACCCAGAAGGAACCAGCTGTAATAATTCAACATGCCCAGATAGGCCCTATGCTCACTAGTGTTCTTTGGAGCATTTCTGATAGCCTGCACCTTTTTCTCCAGTAGTAGGAGGCGTCTTGACATCATTTTGCGCCCCAGATGGTCCACCTCAGATGCCTTAAAGACAGACTTGGACCTCTTCAAACAGAGACCAGCCTCCTCCAACTGAGACAGGACCTTCTTCAAGGTTTGCAGATGCTGCTCCTCACTGACTTGCATCAAAAGGATATCATCAAGATGAACAGTGACATGATCCATTCCTCCCAGCAGCCCTTCCATTAACCTTTGGAAAATAACACAAGCAGGCAAGTCTTGTGTACTGGAAAAGACCACAATGTGTTTTAATTGTCACTAGCTTCTGTGCCTTGTCTGGTAACACGAGATACTGGCACGCATGTTATATATCCAGCTTATAAAAACTAACACCACCTGCCAGCTTGGAAAACAATTAATCAATGCAGGGGAGTGGTTTGCGGTTTAAAATGAGTAGTCAGCTGACTTACTATGTCTGTAAAAGGTATTTCGGTAGGCCGTTTGGGAGCAATTATATCACAAATTAACCCATTAACCTTAGGTTCACAAACAGAGTGCAGAATTGCTCCTTTCTGTGCATCTTCTGTTACTGCATTGGCTTCCATGAAGAAACCCAATCTCTCGACATACTTGATCCATGTTTCCAACTGGCATCAAATGTCTCTGTTGACCCCTTTGAAACTTCACTGCACTATTCTGTATTATGAGGATACCTAGCTTTGGACAAGTGGCAGCAGCAGCGGCACGCACATGCTTTCAACCTCCAGCATGGCAGCACGTCAAGACATAATAAGAAACTACTCAGGGTGGCCTGCTGTTCATACAGCACTGATCGATGATGAACAGAAACACGCAAGTAGCCTTTAGAGGCCAGAGGCATGGGCCTGTATGACAGGAAAACATTACTTCTTTCTCAAGTACTTTCTGGTGTTGCAACGTGTACACCAACCCACAGAACCAATGCATGGACTACATCATTTTACTAGTAACAAACTTAGAATTAGTCTAACAACCCACAGTTTATAACAAGTCAGTATATATATTTGTATGTAAATACTGGACTGGAAACCACAGTGAGTCAGCTTGGTTATTTTTAGTGCAATAAATCATGATACTGTACTTCAGCAACATTTGAAGAATTATGAAAAGCATGGCTTAATGATGGCAACAGCACAAGGATAAAGTTTCTGAAGTTTATCATGTTTGTAAATGCAAGGCTAACTCTTCATGGCATGCCGGAGAAGTAACTTCCCTGCAGATTCTGTTTTTCAAGCCATTCCAAGCAAGTCTGCCATTGTACACTTAAAACAGGAATGACAGTTTAAAAGAAAGAAAAGAAAGTCTTATTGAAAAGTTTTTATATTTTGAGTTTCAGCTCCTTTAAAAACCAAACAGAACCATTCTCAGACAAGTACTAGCTGGAGAACCTAAAGATGTTATTACTGGATCACTGTTAGCAGAGAAAACAGACCTAAAATGTAGCACAGAGATGCAGCTCACTTGATTCTTTAAGTTTTAGTTACAAACTTAAAAATATGATCATTATTGCTTTTACATATATGACTAGAATGACTGGAAGTTGTTTGAAATACACACCACAACTCTTTTTTTCATTAGTGCAAAGGTGTTTGTTTCAGAATGGCATTCATCAGACTACAAAAAAATTGCTGAGACTGAGAATTTCTTATGTGGCAAAAAGTCCTTCTGAAATGGGTCATGTTTACCATACTTTCTGGCTGTAATCACAGACTAGCACACATTATCAAATGCACAACTCATGCACAACAGTTGACTCCCCCCACCATCCTGTTGTTGTTACACACTAAGCTTTATGTCTTGCGTCCATGATGACAACTATTGAATATTAAAATCAGTCTGGTTAACCTATATATGCGTTTATCTCAAGTCTCTTCATTATTTGGCAAACTGCATTATGACTACAGGTTAGATTTCAATGAAGCAATGAGTTTTTTTATATTGTTTTCACAGGCTTTCTGAACATAATGCTCATATGGTTATGCTACTATAGGCTTATGTCTCTGAATTACACCATATTTTCAGTTTTAATTCTTGTATATCCTAGTGCTGAACGGTTTACAATGTAGGTTGGGTTGCTTTATTAATTTTTTTTTTCTTCTTTTCCATATTTTGTTTTTCTCCTAGATATGTGCACAGCAGAGTGTAACAGCAGTCAAAATACAAGCAGCAGCAGTCACCAGTTGCAGCTGGTCAGTTCTGTCCCATTGAGGAAGGATTTATCATTGGCCATAACCCAGATTTTTGTATGGCCTTTTGTCTACATCAATGTCCTCATGCTTTTCACCTTCTACAGAAAGCAATCCTTCAGAACTGAAACACGTTACATATTGTTTGCCAACACCTTACTGACTGACGTGATTTTTCTTTTACTGACAGATTTTGTGGTGATTCACACATACAGCTATTTGTTGATGCCTATGGCATTCTGTACTCCATTTTGCATGCTCATGGAGACAGTCTCAATATGCACACCGCTAACCATCACTGCAATGTGTGTGGAGCGCTATGTGGCCATCTGCATGCCACTGAGACATAGTGCTATCTCCACCACTAGCAGAACTTTTACTGCTATCCTTATCATTTGGATCATAAGCTCCATAAAGCCAATTGTGGATGTGTTTATCCTTGTTACAACAGTTTCAGAACAATATCTATTTGATTTGACCTTCTGCCATTATGAGATCATGACACCAGAGCAATGGCACCGTTTCATTGGAGGTAATTGGTACATTATTTATTTTATAATAATTTTATTCATTGAGTTCTTTTGCTACTTGATGATTGTGCTTGCTGCCCGGGCGGCCTCTGTTGACAAGAAGTCAGCAGGCAAAGGTCTGCGCACCATCTCACTGCATATGCTTCAGCTTATCCTTTGCACCATTTCAATTGTTTATCCCTATATTGAAGCAGTGGTCATACAGATAGACATTCAGTTATATCTGTCAGTCCGCTTTTTCAACTTTATTACATTCAGCGTCATTGCCAGGGCTGTCAGTCCACTTGTCTATGGCCTAAGAGATGAGAAATTTTATGCTGCCCTGTTGTATTATGTCAGATGTAGACAAAATCACATCTCATCTGAAAACAGAGAATCAAATCCATAAAAGTTGTCAGTATAAAAAAATGCTTCTTGAAATGTGCTCGCTGTGCTTGTTACACACTTACCTAAGCATTTAATTTTATACACATAGATCTGTTTTTTTTTGGTGGATCAGCATTTACAATATAATTTAATACAAGCTTCCTGAAACATGAAATAATGAAATACGTGCACCACAATTAATTGTGTTATATTTTACATTTTACTATGTTAGCAGTTCAGTGAACTGGGTCTTTGGAGTGAGACTGTAAGAAAATTCTCTTGCAAGTGCCTGATCAAAAAAAAGAATCCCTCATGCTATCTTTTCAAGCATTCCCACCCTGAATTTGTGTTTTGGCCATTGTCTGCAACTGTCTTTCTTCATTCAGGATTGTTTTGGAGCATGTACTAAATTTGCATGGGTATATGTGGTTTTGAAAACATTTAAATATGGCATATAGTCGCTGTCCACCCAGTATCTCTATTTCTTACAGTTTTTATGTTTCTGCATAATTTGAGCACAGTAGCTGTTATTTACATTGTGTGAAAATGTCTTAGTAATTAGACCACTAGAAATGCTCCAAAGTTGCCATTTTAGAGAGAATTGTTTTTCTTCGGACAGCGATGAAATGCTAGATCTTACTAGATGTTACATGTCATGAAGCAAAGGTCACATACAAAATTAAAAAGCTCCAGCATGACAGCAATCTATGAAAAAATATAGGTATGTAAGGCGACTTGTCCCTGTTGGTCATGACACCTCTTATAATCACAATTATGTATAACATGTAATATTTGCAATATGATATCAAACCATTTTATATGTTTATGCACAGTAGATAACATTTTCAGTTTACATTGGCCAGTGATATAGTATTATAACCAATAAATAAAGCTTTAAGATTTTAAGGCACTCATCTGGACCAGTAGATACATCAATAAGAAAACACAATGTTGGGCTTTCATTAAAATTATTGTCAAGACTTTTGTTAAGACTAGGCAAGCAATTTTCTGAATCATGTTTAGTAATCTATAGCAGACTTCTTAATTTGTTCCTAAAAGTGGAGAAGTGTTAGCTGTGGGTGCTGTGTTTTAGCAACCAATCTAGCTAAGTTCAGTGCAGCTAAGTTTACTCACACATTTAAGACTAATATATACAATGGTCACAGATAGTCCCTAAATTTAGTTATAATATGACGTGGCTCTTACCTGAGCATGGGCTTGTAGTGGTCTTTTTGATGGGCTGCATGTTGGCCCTGTTAGACTACAGTCATGCACCCCAGTTCAGTTAATATTGCTTCAGTTAGGCTACAGGAAGCACAAGATGTTACACTTGCAGGCCCTGGCAGTTGTTTTGTCTTCATTTATTGCATTTATTTTCATGAATACACAAATATAGAATATCAATTCCTTAAAAAATAAGTATAATAGCATTATTGCAGCAGAGCCTGTTTATACAGTGGCACTGTGTAAAATGGCAATAAAAAGTTCTTAAATTTTATGTTGGTACTTGCAGATACCTTGCTTAAAGTAGTGTGGTAACTTACTGCATTGCTCTTTAAGGTTGACTTTTTCTCTCTCTTTTTTCCTTTTCATTATATATGATACAGATGGCTCTGCACACTGTGAAGCTATTATAAATGATGTAGTAAACAGTGCTTTGTATTGAACTAAATGTAATTAATAAATGAATTCACAGTATGAAAGTACACTGATACAGCATTCTATGTTTCATCATGCTGTGATAGAAAAGTGATGCCTGTTGTCATTTACACAGTGTGAACGGATTAGAGCCGCTTAAAATACACTCAAAATTCACATGTTGGCCCATAGTAACTGTATGTAATACATCTGATAAACTACTTGGGGCCAAGATTTACTGCCCATATTATCCATAAGGGCCCCACTTGCAGCCCACCTTGGCTGTGTTAATAGCCCATATAAGGGGACACAATAAGGGGCCCGTGTAGGGCCAAAGGATGATTGCTCACACAGGCCCCACTTGAAGCCCAGCTTGGGCCCATTAGTTTCCCACATGGACAAACACACGGGCCTATATGAAGCCAATGGGCAAATATTTACGGGCTCCAAATAGGCTGCCTAAAGGGGGCCCAGTTGGCAGCCCAATTTTAACCCATATGGGGCCCACGTGGAAATGTTGTCTGGGTACTTCATTAATGTGGAGATACTTCATGAGATGGAATCTATTCCATTGTCCATTGCATGTTGTGTGAGACGATGCTATACGAAATATATGCTATGCTGTGTGAAATATAGTGTCACAAACCAGTCCTCTAGCTATTCCCAGAGACTTCGGTAGGTTTCAACACTCTATATATCCAAGCACCACTTACTGGCTTCGACTGACATGTGAAGAGCATTGTTGCTTGACATGCAGGAGCAGATGATTGACTAAACAGTGCCAAAAACAGACCTCTTTGATATAAAGCGGTACTAACCAGCAGCACCTCAAGCTTATTCCATTTACTTGCTACTAACTGCTTCAAACAATACTTTTGAATAATTTTTAAACAAATCACATTTATTAGCTCCAAAAGGCTCTTTGTTGTCATGGTGTGAAGAGATGACATGTTCTTGTTAGTGACTATCTACCATTTTGCTTCATAAACAAAAGTTTGCTGTCCACTGGACTGATTAAAACACAACCTGACCGTGTGTCTATATGCAGCGGCCCTGCATTCTCCATTATGATTTTACTTCCCATCAATTAGACTTGTCTTTCAGTTTTTGGATGCAATAAGTGGATCTGCTGCCTGCAGACATTCATGGTCAATCTCCCAGATGAAACACTGACCTCCCATGCATTATCTCACCGGTAAACACTCAAAGCCAGCAGCACTGCCAGGGGAAGCAACACTGAGTCAATGGGCTGGGAAACATGCCAGGCTAAAGGGATTTGACATCAACAGACCCTATCTGTAAGTCAATGATTAAATGAATGTCATGGACTTTACATTAGGAACATCTTGTTGTCCTCTAGACACCACTGTGGTTATTACTGTTATATAATTAATCTATTTACAGTTTTTATCTTTAAATATGTATATTTAAAATATATTTTACATTTCACAATTCATTATAAAATGACAGGTAACATGATGTTTTTGATGCTGGCTGCTGATACGTTTCACACAGATTACATTTGATGTGCTTCTTTTTACTGATTTTGAAAATGCACTGACCATACAGTACTAGACTACAATTCTTTAGTCTGTCTAATAATTCATTCCAACATCAGGAAATTATGAGTTTGAATCCCAGCAATGCCACAGCTGTCCATTTCCAGAAACCCAAGAGGAAAATATGCCAGATGGCACTGTGTGATAGAAGTAAGTAAAAAATGCAAATTCAAAATTTTATTTATCTAACTGAGACGCTTTAAGCTGCTTTTGCTGTTTGAAAGACTCTGTTGATGTCTATACTATAGTATAGTTGATAGTGTGAATCAGCTAGGTTCTTTACAGTTTGATAAACCATGATAATGTACTAGAGCAACATTAAAGAATTCTAAAAGCTATGGCTTAAATGAAGGCAACAGCACAAGAATAGAGTTTCTAAGGTTTATCATGTACAAAAATACAAGAATAAAAAATAAAAAAATAAAAAAGGCCTACAGATTCTGATTTTCAAGCCTTCCCACTTTAGTCTGCCATTGCACACTTGAAACAAGAATAACAGTAAGACAAAAAGTCTTACTGAAGAGGTCCCAATTTTTGATTTCAGTTCAAGGATCAGAGAATCTTCAAGATCCACACAGAACCATTCCCACATAAGTACTAGCCCGAGAACCTACAGATATTATCACTGGATCACTGTTGGCAGAGAAAACAGACCTAAAATCGAGCACAGACATGCAGCTACCTTGCTTTTCTAAGTTTTAGTTACCAGTCTAACAATGTGACCATAAATACTTTTACAAATAGGAGTAGAATGACTGGAAGTCATTTGAAGTCCACAGCACAACTATTTTGTTTATCGATGCAAATGTATTTCTCTCTGAATGGCATTTATCAAACTTTGAGAGTGAGAATTCCTTACATGGAAAAACAGATTTCTGAAATGGACCATGTTTACCATACTTTTACCATACCATACTATAAGCACAGAGTATAACACATTACCAAATGCACAACTTCATGCATGACTGTTGACTCCACCTACCAACCCTAAGCCTTACGAGTCCATGATGTCAACAAGTGAATATTAAATCAGTCTGTTTAACTTTATATATATATGCGTTTATAAAGTCTCTCTATTATTTGGCAAACTTCATTATTACTGCAGGTAACGCATTAATGAAGCAATGAGTTTTGATATTGTTTTAACATGCTTTCAAAACATAAATGCATATATGGTTATGCTAACATAGGCTTATGTCTTTGAATTATACCATGTTTTCAATTGTAGTTCTTGTACATTCTAGAGCTGAATGGTTTATAATGTAGGTGGCCTTTAATATTTTTTAAACTTAAATCTTTCTTTTTTTTTCCTAGATATGTGCACAGCAGAGTGTAACAGCAGTCAAAACGCAAACAGCAGCAGTCACCAGTTGCAACTGGTCAGTTCTGTACCTTTGACAAAGGATTTATTATTGGCCATAACCCAGATTTTTGTGTGGCCTTTTGTTTACATCAATGTCCTCATGCTTTTCACCTTCTACAGAAAACAGTCCTTCAGAACTGAAACACGTTACATATTGTTTGCCAACACCTTACTGACTGACGTGATTTTTCTTTTACTGACAGATTTTGTGGTCATTCTCTCATATGGCTCTGTGTTGATGCCTATGGCATTCTGTATTCCATTTTGCATACTCATGGAGACAGTCTCATCATGCACACCGTTAACCATCACTGCAATGTGTGTGGAGCGCTATGTGGCCATCTGCATGCCACTGAGACATAGTGCTATCTCCACCACTAGCAGAACTCTTACTGCTATCCTTATCATCTGGATCATAAGCTCCATAAAGCCATTTATGGATGTGTTTATCCTTGTTACAACAGTTTCAGAACAATACCTTTTTGATTTGACCTTCTGCCATTATGACATCATGACTCCAGAGCAATGGCACCGTTTAATAGGAGGTAGTTTGTACATTATTTATTTTATTATAATTTTATTCATTGAGTTCTTTTGCTACTTGATGATTGTGCTTGCTGCCCGGGCTGCCTCTGTTGACAAGAGGTCAGCAGGCAAAGGTCTGCGCACCATCTCACTGCATATGCTTCAGCTTATCCTTTGCACCATTGAGATTATTTGTCCCTATATTGAAGCAGTAGTCATACAGATAGACATTCAGTTATATCTGTCAGTCCGCTCTTTCAATTTTTTTACATTCAATGTCATTGCCAGGGCTGTCAGTCCACTTGTTTATGGTCTAAGAGATGAGAAATTTTATGCTGCCCTGTTGTATTATGTCAGATGTAGACAAAAACACATCTCATCTGAAAACAGGGAATCAAATCCATAAAAGTTCTGTGCAAAACAAACAATTGTAAGCCAGTAAGCTTTCCTAGAAATGTGTTGCTGTGCTTGTTAAATACTCACCTAAGCATCTAATTTTATATGCAACAATCTGGTTTGTGTTATGTGTTACATTTCACTATATAAGTGGTTCAGTGAACTGGGTCTTTGAAGTGGGACTGTACGAAAATTCTCTTGCAAAAAAGATTCCCTTATGCTGTCTTTGGAAGCATTCCCACCTTGCATTTGTGTTTTTGTCTTTTTTTATTTAAAATAATTTTTTTGAACATGTATTTTATTTGCATCTATATATTTAGTTTTTAGTTTTTAGTTATGCATCATTGCTCTCCAGAAAAAACAAAGCATCTCCATTTTTCAGGATTTTTGTTTTTCTGCATAATTTGAGCACAGTAGCCATCTTTTTCATTGTAACATCATAATAATTGGACCAATAAAAAATCTCTTAAATGATGTAGAATAAAATACTGTAACATTAACACTGAACCTAAAGAACATTTTTGTTAATGTGATGTTGCCATTTTGGAGAGAGTGATGATATGTAAGTTACATGTTATGAAGCAAAGATGACGTGATCAGCTCATCCAGCCTCAACCTGACAGGTTGAGAATGCGATTTTTCTGCTCAAGGAAAACCTCTTTATTGAGAAAAGCAGAAAAGGCCACTGACTCACAAGAAAAATAGAGAAGGGGGCACCATCAGCCATACACTTAAGGTGAACACTTTAACCACACTAATCAACCTACAACAGAACACAACCAACACATTTCAAACAACAACAACAATTACAACAAAATGTCCATTTAATGGGGGCAGGGGTGGGGTGGTGTGTGCAAGTGCTACTTTGCATGCCATGCCACTCGAACCACAGATCCTGTGGTGGATGCCCCAATATTAGTATGTACAGAGACAAGTCCAGTTGCTTATGGCACCTCTCATAATCACAGCCAAAGCTGTAATGATGTATGACATAATATTCTCAATATATCATAATAGTTCTTAGGCTAGAGAAGCCTTAATCTTGAGCCTGTGGGCCAGAAAATGATCATGGATTTACTACTGTCTTCTTTTTATTTTGAATTCTTATGTCAGCACTTGCATACCATTTTATGTGTTTCTGTAATACCATCTTCATAATCTTCCTTTTCTTCTTATTATTATTCTATGCTCAAAAAATAAAGTGTTTCTCATCCTGCAGCTTTCAAGCTAGAACAACAAAACCTTGCAGGATCATAGGAACTATACCTAATTAAGTTGCTTGTGCTTTTCTAAGCAATCTGACATATGGTTTTTTGTATGGCAGTGGATTTAAGGTAGCACTGGAATTACAGTGGCATAAGATTTAAGGTAGTGGTGGATTTAAGGTTGCAGGGAATTTAAGGCAGCAGTGGATTTAAGGTTTAAATTGATCTAAGGAGGCATTGCATTTAAGGGAGCTGTGGATTTAAGATGGCAGTAGATGTAAGGTAGCAATTAATTTAAGATAGCAGCAGGTTTAAGGGGGCAGTCGATATAAGGTAGCAGCCGATTTAAGGTAGCAATAGGTTTTAAGGTACCAGTGGATTAAAAGTGGCAATGTTTTTAGGTAGCAGTGGCTTTAAAGAAGCAGGAGATTTAGGGTGGCAGTGGATTTAAAGGAGAAGTGGATTTAAGGTAGCAGTGAAGTTAAGGCATTAGTAGATTTAAGGTGGCATTGGATTTAATGTAGCAGTGGATTTAAGGTCACATGAGATTTGCTATAGCAGTGGATTTAAGCTTTAAATTGATTTAAAATACCATTTAGATTTAAAGTAGCAATAAATTTAAGGTGGCAGTGGATTTAAGGTACCAGTGTATTTAACAGCATAGCAGCCATCTAGTAACACCTTAGCAACATAGTCTTCCACCATTTTAATGTTTTAAAGTAATTAACTCATTCACAAACTTTCCCTTTCTAATTTAAGTTGTGCTTTCATTAAAATTAAAAGCAGAAGAAGTGTTGGGGCTGTGTGTTAGCAACCAATCTAGCTAAGATCAGTCCAGCTAAGTTTTCATCTTATATTTAAGACTAATATATTCACTAGTCATGGATAGTCCCTAAAATAGGGTGGTGAGAAAAAAAGGAACAAAGTACTAGTTTAGTGTGGAGGTCCTTTATGAGATGGAACCAGTCCTCTAGCTATTTGAACAGACTTTCAATGCTCAATAAGTCCAAGCACCACCTACTGGCTTTGACTGACATGTGAAATGACCAGGCACAGAGAATTGTTGCTTAACATGTAGGAGCAGATAATTGACAAAACAGTGCCCCAACAAAACTAGACTCATTTGAAACAAAGTGGTACCCACTGGCAAACACAAAAACGTGTTTACTTGCTACCAACTGATTCAAACAATACTTGTGAATCATTTTTGAACAAAGCACTGTCAAGGTCTCAGAATGAATCAGAAACTCGCAGATGATCAGATGCAGCTCTAATGTAGACCTTTACTTGAGGCTAAGGGATTCACACAACAATCGTGGGCAAAACAGTCTGAGGTCAAAAGCAGAAAAGAGGATATCCAGAACAGGAGAATCATAAAAAGAGGTCCAAAACACAGTCCAGGATCAAACACGGAAATTCAAAAACTGCAACGACAGAGCAAAAGGGAAAAGGCAAAAAACAGGCCAAGAAAAGGCAAACAGGTCATACATGGGTAAACAGCAATACAAAGAACACTTGGTATGCAACTGGAGATGTTAGCAATGCTTCGCAATTGACTAAACTAAAGCCCAGGATTATATACATATATAACCAATTGCATGTAGTGACAAAATACACCCCAAAGGAGTCCGGTACAGCCAAGAGATGAGGACGACTGCAACGGCTACCAACCACACTGCCAGAGATGTCATGGGAACCACTGACAAGGTGCTGGTCAGGTGAAAACCTCTTAGGATGGCCTCTTGGACATCTGACAACGGGACCCCCACAGAAAACGACCGACCGACTAATGGGACAACCTCTGGGACAAGGGGCGGGCTTTTCAGGGTGCAGGCAGTGGAAATCCTCCACCAGACCAGGATCAAGAATGGCCTGGGCCAGCACCCAACTACGTTCCTTTGGTCCGTACCCCTCCCAGTCTACCAGGTATTGTAGATGACCTCCTCTCCGCCTGGAGTGCAGCAACCTACAAACAGCGTAGACCAGGGCCCCATCAATGACCACTGCCGGCGACGGCAGCTCATTGGGTGTAGTCTTGTGCAGTGGACCTGGAACAACAGGCTTAAGGAAGAAAACATGAAATGTACGTGAAACACGATAATAACTCAGCATGTAAAGTTTATAACAAACCTCATTAACTCTTTCCCAAATCTGGAATCGGCCAATTTACTTCCTACAACTCCCCTCAAACCTAAAGTCCCGAGTCGACAGCCACACATGGTCTCCTAGCAGGTAAAGGGGACTATCACCCTGACGACAGTCAGCCTGGGCCTTGTTTCTTCTAAACACGTCCTTGAATTGCTGATGCATAGAAGCATTGGATGAGGGGGTGCCTTTAGCTTTATTTGCTGCTTGAGAAACTAAACAGGAGTCTTTGCAGTTTAGTCTAGCCGAGTTAGTGCTTAAGGAGTCTTTTGAGGCAGACCTGCCCAATGTGAGCATGAATGTTTTGGATTATGTCAGTTCCTTACGTGAGCGCTGGCATCGAGTTTGCAACCTGGCCAAAGAAATGCTTTGTAAATCACAGGCAAAAATGAAACATTTATTTGATTAAAAAAACTGTAGTCCGTGATTTTACTGTCAGTGACAAAGTGTTGGTACTTTTACCTGTTCTTGGTTCCGCTATGTCATCCAGGTTTGCTGGCCCATATGCCATCAAAGAAAAGCTGAGTGAGGTTGATTACATTGTCAGCACCCCTGATCATAGACGTAAGTCCAGAGTTTTTCATATAAACATTTTAAAACCTTACTATGAGTGTGGGACCTCTCCAGGTAAATGCGTTGGCCCCAAGGGTGCACACAGCCCCGCGGCTGTAGCATTAGCATCCGTATCTGCTGAAACAACCTTTAGTTCAGTAGAAGAGAATGACGGGTTAGAGTTCTGTTCCATTACCCAGTTAGGAGCTAGGTTGCCGAATTCAGAACTACTGACCAAGTTAGATTCCCCGACTCAGCTTTAGTAGGACATTTGCCACATCCACAACAAGAAGATATTACAGTCTTAATTAAAAAGTATCTGTCTCTTTTTGGTCAGGTACCAAAACAAACCACTGCTCTTCACCACAACAGGAAAGACCGACAGCCCAATAAAGCAACATACTTAACAGGTTAACACTACAAAGCCTGAAGTAATGTGTAAAGAAGTAGAATATTTGTTGGAGCATAAATTAGCTGTAGTCTCTGGAGCTCCCCTTGTTTGCTCGTGCCAAAACCTGATGGCATGTTTAGATTTTGCACAGCCTATAGAAAACTAAATGCAGTAACAGTCTGACTCATTCCCTTTCCTACAAATTGATGACTGTGTTGACAATGTTGGTTTTGCTCATTTTGTAACTAAATCAGACCTTCTAAAAGGGTATTGTCAAGTTCCGGTATTGTCCCTAGACTTGCCTGTGGGGTCATAACATGCATTACGAACAACTAGTGTATGAGGAAACAAAGCAGTGAACATCAGACATCATGTTCTCCCACCAAAATCTAGTGCTTAATAACTGCTGCATACGAGATTGCCCAGGGTGACCAGAGGTAAGAGAGGAATGTGCCCATGTAATTAAGCAATCCCTAAACTAATGTGCATATTCCTTATCATGTGGACATTGTGGTGGGCCAGAAGAACGTTCCAATGCATGATCAGTTTCTTCATCTACCTCCCATCTAATCACGGATACAACGCACTCTGGGTTAATGATATTTTCAGGTTTTCAGAACTCTCCCTTGCTTGAGGATCATCAAAGGTGTGAGACAGAATATTAGCTTTCTTATTGTGAGAACCTGGTCTGTAAGTAATGGTAAATGACACGCAAGAAAAACAAAGAAAAACAAGCCTGACAGGGGTTAAGTTTCTTTGCATTATGCAGACACTCAGGGTTGGTACTACAAAAAGAAGTTTAGCTCCCTCTAACCACTGACACCATTCTTCTAAAGCTAACTTAATAGCAAAAAGCTCTCTATTGCTAATCACATAATTTCTTTCAACTGACGTCCACTTATGTGAGAAAAATGCAACTGGAAAGTTAGTCTTTACTACCTGCAGACTGAGAGAGTATGGAACCAATTCCTATATCAGAGGCATCCACCTCTACAACAGACGGCTTCTCAGGATCCGGATGTACCAGAATAGGGGAGGATGTGAATGGGTCCTTGAGTTTCTGGAAAGCTGATTCAGACTGGCAGAACGTGCATATCAAAATCAGGAGAATAAATCACAATGTCATCTAAATATGCAATGACAAATACGCCAAGCATGTCTCTGAGTACATTATTAATAAATGTCTGGAAAATGAAAGGTGTTATCTATAGGCTGAATGAGATATTCATAATAGCCATTGCTTGTGGAAAACGCCATCTTCCACTTGTCACCGTCTCTGATACAAAGTTACATGTGCTATGGATATCAAGTTTGGTGAAAAAAACGTAGCTCTTCTGAGCTGTTCTAAAGTTGCTGGTGTGTCCGACTCGTGTCTTATGGGAGTGAAGAAGTTGATCCAAACTGTTAAATTGTACATTTCCTCTAATGTTAACTGTGAGTATGTCCACGTTAAGTGTGTTACAGAAAGTAACAAAGCTGGTTTGTTCCATCCACTTCCAGCTGTGAGAATCCAAAATTTGAGAACATAGTCAGACACAGACCTGTTACCCTGACATAATTTAGCTAAAATCTCCTGATTAGATCTCCCCTCCATTGGACTGCTAAAAAACGAAGCTACACATCCATATGCAGGGGCCCTGCACTCACTATGGTGACATTACTTTGCATCAGTCAAACAGCAGATATGAGAATACATTAAACAATCATAAAGAACCTCTTAAAACCTAAACCAGCAGACATTCATGGTCAAGTTCCAGAGTGAAACACCAGCCTCCCGTGGATTATATCATCGGTGGTCACACAAAGCCAACAGTGCTGCCAGGACTTAAAAAAGGCCAAGCAAAATGGTTTCAACAACAGGTCCTGTCTATCAAAGATTTTATAAGTAATTATCGTTCTCTCACCAAGCATACCCAAAAAGGATTTGATAGTAAATTAAAAGGAAATTGTGCAGTAAAATGTACAAAAGAAAATGACATATTCAAGTTTGTTCCCTATAGAGAATGTGTTCACTTATTTTTACTTTGGAAATATGTAATATTATTAGAATATATATGAATAAATCCTTTGATGTGATTTATAAGCTCTTTATTTTGAGGCACAACTGTATTGATGACGAGAGGGTGCCTACACACTAGAAGCTGAAGCAGTGCTAAAAATGCAGTCCCCCAATGTATTTCAGTTACAACGCTGTGTTAGCTCTGTCAGACTAGATGTGTGCTTGCAAGCGGTAAAAAGATGCTCTGTTGAGCGTCTGAAAACCATTTCAGCTTTTGCTGCAAAGTATTCTGACATGGAGGAACGTTAACCAATAGAAATGTGCAGGCAGAACATGAATGAAATCCAAGATGGAGGAGAGTAGTGACGCTGTGTACTTTTTTTCTGTTCTATATGACTTCTGCTTGCCTTTGTGGCTGTTGGCTCTGTATATGGCCATCGCCAAAATTTTCTTTTGATGGCCCATATTTCTTTATTTCTGGTCCAAATGTTTTATTTCCTGCTGGATTTCGAACTGTACAAACTCTGTCCTGCTCCAGCCATGTACACACCTTCAAGACGGACATGATCTGCATGCTTCTGTTTCTGACGCTCCGTCCTTGCGTATTCAGTAACATATTCCTTTCTAAGTATATAAAAAATAATCTATTCAGAATACATTTCGAGAACAATTAGAAAACATATTGAAAAGGCAGATGTTGTAATTACTGTACTATTGTAATTTGTTTTTATTTAATTCAAAGAGTTAAATCCTCACTGTGACTGTTTGGCAGTTCTCTTCATGTAATTCTTCTTAATATGTTTCATTCACTTTGTTAAATGAAGTTACAGAATTTTCAATATTATTTTATCTCTCCTTGCGCTGCTTCAGTCCACTGCTGCTCCTTTAGTTCTGTAATTAACAAGAACATCAGTGTTTGTAAAGAAGCAGGGTTTAGAAGACTGTGCACTGATTTTAAAATAAATAAGCACTGATTGTACTTGGTAATGGTATAGATTTTTTAAATTTAGTATGCAAAGGGTATAAAAGTATTCTCCTAAAAAATGTAAAAGATAACTGTATTCTGAATATTCTGAATAAAACACAACTGCATTCTGAATATGGAACTTGGGCTGAATACAGATACTTAAGTTCTGTATTCTATATCAATTCTGAATACTTGTATTATGTGCGACGGTGCATGCAAGGCCCACCGGCGGAAACTGACAGCCAAGCCACAACAGTGCTCTGAAGCGCTTGCCAAGGTGCTGAAAAGACGGACCAAAACGCACAACAGCACATTTGTTGTGAACCACATCACATGCAGAGGAAGGGTGGGGATAACTGATTATACATAGATGTCGGCTGTTGAGGAGAGCAGCTGCAACGCTACAGGAGAGAGACAAAAAAGGCTGTGTGCGCAGCAGGAGCCGAGAAGCTCTCCCAGAGAAAAGGCCTCAACAGACGAGGCCTCAACAACTGCCAGCAGGCCTTGCCTGATCCTTGCTGGTCTGCTCAACAGCTACTAACAAAGCTCACCTCTGATTATGACATAGAAGCTAACTTGCATACCTTCGAAAACATAGCAGAAAGAGAAATATGGGACAAAACGGAATGGACCCAGATTCTGGTCCCATATCTCAGAGGAGGGCCTCAGTTGGCATATTACTCCCTATCAGCTGAAGAAGCAGACGACTATGACCAACTGAAGGCTGAGATTTTGGCCAGAGCAGCTGCTGGGGACTCTCACGGTTGGGTGTATCGTCTCATGCAGCCACCCAGACCACAGATGGCCCAACTCATCCACATCAAGCGCTGGCTACACCCCGACCAGAACTCAGCAGACCAAGTAGCCAAGAGGAACACCATGGACCGGTTCCTGAGAATTATGGAAGGCCACGGGGTCCAAAAACCCTACCTCTGCTCACACTATGGTTGAGGCTACCAAAGCAGCAGAAGCCACACTGGCCATGGCCAGAACCCAAACAAGAGACCAAAGTATGACTTCTCCCTGCCAAGAAGGCCTCCCAAAACCTGAGCCATGCTTCCCCCCGCTCCAAAGGAAGCTGCCCCGACCAAATGACTTCCCCAGTCCAAAGGATGAGCCCATGCCTACTGAACCGGAACCGGCAGCCCCGCCAAAGACTTGGATGATAGGCTGTACAGTTCACAGTGACGCACACTCTGAGGCTAAATGGAAAGAAGGTTTGATACAGGGAGTAGCATCACCCTTATCCGCCCCACTCTGCTAAAGCCTCCGGTCATGCAAGCAGGCTCTCTACTCATCTCCTGCATTCACAGAGATGTGTGGCAGGTCATTGCAGCCCAGGTGAAACTGGGGAGCGAAAAACAGGAGTGGCCTGTCACAGTGGGGTTCGTGGAAGATCCCCTCATTCCCCTCCTTGTTTCTGAAAGACTTCATGGGGTTTTCCACAAATGCTAAGCACAGGCCCAGAGAGAGGAAGGAAAAAAAACCCAGAAAAAGGCAAAGCCCCGGAGAAAGCACACCACCCTGCAAGCTGAAGAGATGGAAGGGAGCGTATCCTGTGCCCCAAAAAGGTGAGCCACACTCTCTGATCTCACCATTCAGGTTCTCAAACAAAAAGTGCCTCCACAAAAGAACAAAAATCTGATGACAGGTTGAAGAATGCCCGTTGCCAAATGGCAGTGGTTGAAGGACAGAATGTTATGGGAAGGCAGCTGCCCACAGAGTATTTCCCCGTTCCAAAATAGACACTGCCATGTATTTGGCACACATCCGTCACCTGGTGGGCATTTAGTTAGTAATTTAGAAAACACAAGAAGTTAAAAGACAGATTTCACTGGTCTTCTATGGAGGCTGAAGTCAGGAACTTTTGTCAGGGCTGTGCTGTGTCTCCGTCTACTTCCCCAAGCAACCACCACCAGCTCCCATCATTCCCTTGCTCATTATAGGAGTGCCATTTCAGAGATTGGGCATATATCTCTTAGACCTCGTTGACTATGCCACACGATACCCAGAGGCTGTGGCCCTGAGGAAAGCCAATACCTGAATCATCGCTTGAGAACTGGTGCTTCTCTTCAGTCGTGTGGATATTTCAAAGGAGATACTGGCCGATCAGGACACACCCTTGTCTCCAATCTAATGAAAGAGATATGTCATCTCTTCAAGCACTTACATATCTCCATTTGCCACCCACAGACTGATGGCCTGGTCAAACGGTACAACCAGGCACTGGAGAAAATGCTGCGATGCTTAGTTGATGAGGATGACCAGAAGTGGGACCTCCTCCTACCATACGTTCTCTTCATAGTAAGGGGACCACCTCAGGCCTCCACGGGCTTTATGCCAATTGAGCCAAAATTATCAGGTGTTTTCTCTCCCTTCAGGACTTGGACTTCACTCTCTCACATAGGCCGGGCTTGCTTCATGGGAACGCTGAAGGTCTTTCTAGCCTTACTGTGTTCTGGGTTGCCTTGCGTTGGATCTCTGGCTGTGCTTTGAAACCCTCGTCAAGGTGCTGAAAAGAAGGATCAAAACAAACATCAGCACCTTTGTTGTGGACTGCAGCACCTGCAGAGGAAGGGCAGGGCTATTTGATTTAACACGGCAGGTGGCCTATGAGGAGAGCAGCTGCAATGCACCGGAGGCTGCGTGCAAAAAAGACCTCTACCAATCGCTCCTTTTGTCCTTTTCTCTCTCTCTCTAACTAGCTAACTAGGTTCAACGACAGACCCATAAAAGGGTCCCAGCTGGCTTTACTCACCCTCCACTCTCTTAACTCTTCCCCACAGGACAGCAATGGGTCCATCGACACACCAAAAAACCCTGAACACAGAGCCGTATTCTTTTTTTGTTCTTCTTACCACCTTTGTAATTAATGTCTCAGAGCTCATGTGTGTATGTTTGTATATATATATATATATATATATATATATCCGTCCCATTTGTTTTGGTACTCTCTGGTTCTGACCCTAGCCTGTTCTGACTCTGCCTTCTGTACCACTACCAAGATCTTAAGTAAACTTCGAGCGTCTGATCTGTGTTGACATTGTAACAGAATACTTCACCACCATGCAGACAGCAGATTCTGATCCCTTATCCTCTGCAGTGAGTAAGCAAGATTAAATGTCAGAGCAACATCATAAGTTACTTAAGGAACTCTCTTAACCTGTTGCACATTAAACCCAACAACAAAATGTGCAGCAGAATCAAATGGGCTTGATAGCTGATCGCCTCAAAGAGCTAACTACGCTGTTACAGGCGTCACCCCCTCAAACTTCAGCCGCAGTGTCTTCCCCTGTTAGACCATCGCCTCCTGTTCTGGTTAACCCATATAGTGGGAGAAATATGACGGTTCTATGGACAAGTGCAAAGGGTATTTACTACATGATTTACTGTATTTTTTTGACTCGCCTGTCATGTATTTTATTTTTGATTTCTTACCTTACAGGCAAGGCTTTAGAATGGACTATTGCTATTTGGGAAACGTACAGAATCAGACTTACGAACAGTTTGTAAAAGACTTTAAGTCTCTTCTTGACTGCCTTCATGAAGGAAAATCTAATTCTCCTCGCTAAGATTTGGCAGGGCAATAAATCAGTTGCTGAGTATGTGCTAGAGTTCCATACTCTCGCCGTGGGTTGCCGGAACGAACCAGCTTTTTTAGTCACTTTTTGCACTGGACTTTACGCAGATATACGGACTAAAGTAGTGTGTACAGATGAAGGACTAACCCTTGAAGAATTATATAACTTAGCTATTTGTTTAGACCATCTGTCACACTCCAGGAAGCCTCAGTCCAGACCTACCAGCTCTCTGTGTTCCTCTCAACCTCATAGAAACTATGACAGACCCAGATCACCACTTCTGACAGCACCAAACTGACAAGAATCCAATGTGGACCCAAGTCCTATGCAGTGTGTTCCCGTCTAACCCAGGAAAGACTTTGTTGTCTTCATGGACCATTATGCCTGTACTGTGGCGCAGCTGGTCACATTTTATGTGACTGTCGAGCTAGTCCGCATAAGCCTCAGGTGCTAAGCCCTGGAAAGCACGTGGAGTATTCTAATGTGGTGAGTATTCCCACAAAGGTGTTGGTATCAAAGTCCTTTTTCCTTCTGGTTACTATTCACTGTTCTCAGTCTAACTTTGTTCTTGTTTTTTCAGCCCTGATCGATTCCGGAGCCAAGGGGAACTTCATACATGCCAGAGTGAATGAACAAATGGAGATTCTAATAGAACCCTTAACGCAGCCTCTCAAGCTTTCAGCGCTGAATGGGAGACCCATAGGCACTGGAGTAGTGTCCAAAAGAACTGTTCATATTACTTTACTGACCAGCACTTTACATACAGAGAACATTCGCCTGTTTGTCTTAGATTCCTCTGCCTATTCGGTCATCCTAGGGTTGCCTTGGTTACAAAAACATGATCCCCTTATTTCATGGGCAGATGGGGAGTTGCTGTCCTGGTCTCCCTGCTGTTTCAAGAATTATATTAATAGACCCCAATTAGCACTGACGTCTACCTCCATTAAGAGCCCCAACGCTGAATCTAAAGTAGACATCCCTTCTGAGTATATTGACCTACAGCAGGTATTTAATAAAGTCAAAGCCACCAAACTTCCAACACTTCCTAAAGCCAGATTTTATCCTCTTCCAATAGCCTGTACAGAGCAATTGTTTGCTAAATTATTTTGTTATTATTTTGTTAAATTATTTTGTTGTGGCCTATTAGTTACTCAATTTATGTGGATAATTTCACTTTAAAAGAGTGTAGGGTCTGTAACGCTCATGTGTGGATATGGCTGATCTTGCGCTGCTGCTGGATTTAGCAGACAGAGCTCTGTGGAGAGAACGGGTCTTCAGGGACCGTACAGACTAGCTGGTTAGTCGCTTTTGTCTACCTGACACCCATTCTTTTGCATTTATGCAGCATTTTAGAGCCAGCTTTGAGAAGGGAGTCCAACAGATCCCACACTATTCCAGTACCTGTACAAGTGCTATATCTGTGCTTGGCTTTTTTGGCTACTGGAACGTTCCAGCAGGAGATTGATGACAGATCAGGAATTTCTCAGCCCTCAATAAGCCGCATCATCCCAGGAGCTTTAGACGGCATAATCTATCTAATGCCTCGCTACATCAAGTTCCCCTACAGTGTGAACAACAGCTGGAAGTCAAACAGAATTTCTTTGCCACTGCCAACTTCCCAAATGTCACTGGGGCTATTGACTGTACACACATTCACATCAAGGCACCATCAGATGATGCATTTGCATATAAAATAGGAAGAACTTGTTATCTCACCTTTACAAAGTTGCTATATTTGAAATGAACATACTACTCATCCGGCAATTTTTATAAATATGAGGGCCTATTAGAATTATGTCTATGGCCTAATATAATGCTATTTGGGATCTGCTGGTGCTTTAAGTCAATATAATACATTAATATCCAGTCAACCATTATTCACTTTACATGTACATATTAGAACTGGTTATCAGGATCACCCTTTTCATCAGCACATTAATAATCATATATACAAAAAAGATATTTGGTAATGTTCATTGATTATAAAGAATACATTGTGCATCTCTCATTACAATGTCTACCGCAAACATTAAGTTTCTGAGCTGGAACGTATGAGGCATTCATGCACCAATAAAAAAGAACTAAAATCATCAACCACCTTCAGAAGTTAAAAGCAGACATTTGTCACCTACAAGAAACTCATATTTTAGAAACTGAACATAAGAAACTATTAGGGAAATATTTTAACCGTATATATTCATCCTCATTCAATTCTAAAAAAGAGGAGTTGCTATCTTGGTACACAGAAATGTTCAGTTGATCCACAAAAAAACAATATCTGACACACAAGGATGCTATATCATAATACAAATCACAATCAATAATAAGGATATCACTATTGCAAATATATATGCACCAAACAGATGATCCAGCATTTTATCATGACTTATTTACAATATTATCAGACTTTTCAAATTCATCTTTGGTAATAGGAGGAGACTTTAACACAGTATTAAATTTAGAGCAGGACAGATCAAACTCCAATGCAAAGATTTGGCACACTACTAAAATACTACAACAATACATGGAGGACTTTGGACTAGGAGACATTTGGAGACTGCAACACCCATCAGTTAAAGAATATACTTATTTTTCCCAAAAATCGGCCAAGATGGCGATTTAATACATCGTTCATCACAGACAAAGATTTTGATACCTACTTTAAAAGAGAGTGGACATCTTTTATGGAAACCAATGATCCACAGGAAACTTCTCCCATACTATTATGGGAAACATCAAAAGCAGTGATGAGAGGGAAAATCATGTCATATTCAGCACACAAGAAAAAGAAGGATCAGGAAAAGCAAAGCAGCCTAGAACAACATTTAAAGCAACTCCAGAGCTCATATGCAGAAAATCCCACAGAAAAAAATCTTAAAAACATTAACAAAATTAAAGCCCAGCTAGATACTCGTATAGATCAAAAAACACAATTTTTACTCTCACGACTTAGACAAAATCACTTTGAGCACAATGACAAATCAGGAAAATTCTTAGCAAACCAACTAAAACAAAACAAAGAAAAACACACAATAACCACTATACAAGACTCATCAGGGAACAATACTCAAAACCCGAAAGTAATAAATGAAACTTTTAAAAATTAGTACAAAACCTTATACTCAAAAAATACAGTTACAAAACAATCTGATATTGACACCTTTCTTGATGATATAACCCTTCCTAGGTTGAATAATGACCAAAGACACTCCTTAGAAGCACCATTAACCGAAGAAGAATTTAGGAAAGCAGTTCAATCAAATGCCGAACAATAAATCACCAGGTATGGATGGATTCCCTGCTGAATTCTATAAACATTTCTGGCCAACCATCTCCCCCCTGTTTGTAAAGATGGTCAATGAAATAAAAAGAACTTTGTCTATTCCATCCCAAATGAATACAGCACTAATTTCAGTATTACTCAAACCAAATAAAGATTCAACATTATGCTCAAGCTACCGTCCAATATCACTAATTAACACAGACTTAAAAATTATAAGTAAGGCACTTTCAATAAGACTGGAAAAAGTTATATCTAATCTCATCCATCCAGATCAAACAGGCTTTGTAAAAGGGAGACAATCATCACATAACACACGTCGTCTTATCAACCTTATTAACTTTACAAAGAAAAGTAATAGGAAAACAATTATCTTATCTTTAGATGCAGAAAAAGCTTTTGATAACAAACTGGGATTTTCTTTTTAGTACATTACATAAATTTGGCTTTGGTACATCATTTACACATTGGATCCAAATGTTCATCACCCATGTCCTCCGTTAATGACATCACCTCATCAAGCTTTACACTTTCTTGTGGTACTCGACAAGGATGTCCACTCTCACCACTGTTATTCACAATATTCATAGAACCACTAGCCACAGCAATACGTCAGAATGATAAAATCACAGGCATTTCAACTCATAGTATTGCTTATAAAATAAGCCTCTATGCAGATGATGTGCTACTATTTCTCCAAGTTCCCACTTCATCAATAAAGGAAACCTTTAAACTGATTAATAGTTTCTCACATATATCAGATTACTCTGTTAACTGGAACAAATCAACAGCGCTATCAATAGGTGACTGGAACTGGAATGCTGCACTCCAAAATTACCCTTTACAAATTACCACAGGAAGTATTACATATCTTGGTATAAAAGTAACCACCAAGCTTTCAGAGTTATTCAACCTGAATTTTACACCACTATTAAAAACAATAGAAGATGATCTAAATTGCTGGATGAATTTACCATTTTCTCTTATAGGCCGTATTGCAACAATCAAAATGACAGTTTTACCAAAAGTCAATTATCTATTTGCAATGTTGCCAACTGAACCAACTAATAAATGGTTCCACAATTTTGACATGTTAACATCAAAATTCTATTGGAGAAATAAGAAACCTAGGATAAACCTCACAATTTTACAAAAAGGCAAAAATAAGGGGGCACTAGGTCCACCAAATTTTCAGTTTTATTACTTAGCAAATCAGCTTCACTATTTAGTAAAATGGAGACATACAGATGATTACTGTCTCATGGCTTGATGTTGAACAGTCATACTGCAACGAAATATCCATTGCAGATTTACCTTTTCTTAGCAAATCCATAAAATATCATGCATGTTTTAAAAGCATGACAATCTCAACACCATTAAAAGCCTGGTGGAAAATTAATAAACTAACAAATTTTGAAATGACACCTAACATATACACACCCATATGGCACAATCCAGATTTTACAATTAACAGACAACCCCTTATATACAAGAAGTGGAAAGACAAAGGCATAACACGTTTAAAACACCTCTTTACGAATAACACATTTAAAAGCTTTCAAGAACTAACTGAAACATTTGACTTAGAGGAAAATCAATATTTAAAATATCAGTTAAAAAGTATACTAAAAACCAAAATTAATATTTTTCACAACAGTCTCAGTCCACCCCCATTACTGAAAATTTAAAATCATCAGCCTGAAGAAAGTTTTATCAAAGTTATATGCTCTCATAGGTACTTTAAATTCAACTATACAAAATACCATCTAATAAATGGGAAAAGGATTTAGATATTAGCACTGATACACAATTCTGGACACAAATCTGTAAAAATATTTTCTTTATGAGTAAAAACACAAACATACAATTAATTCAACATAAAATTATTCATAGGACACACATTACGCAATACAAATTGTTTAAAATGGAATTCACCAATTCAAGCATATGTACACAATGTATAACTAACAAAACAGATGACTATTTTCATGCATTCTGGATTTGCACACCAGTTCACCGTTTTTGGGAAAATATAACCTCAAAATTATCTTTATATTTGGGGAGCAGCATTCCAATGTCACCCTCCCTATGCCTCCTAGGAGAACTCTCAGAAGTAGAATCATCAGTCAAAGATACATATACCCGATATTGAAAGTTTTTTTTTTCCCCCTTTACATATTTGAGAGTGTGTGAATGTATGCATATATGTATATGTATGTACATACATATATACACATATTTTATAAGGACATCTTGCAACACACCATAATGCAACACACCATCAGTGTGTGGTGCTGTGCAGGGGCGTGGGATGCTGCGGGGTCCTTAGGGGGCTTCCCCTCCAGACCTGTTTGCCCTACCGCCTTCCTGGACCACCATTACCACAATCCGCCCCCCGCCCGTTACGGCAGAGCTCTGTTGCCTCTTCAGAGAGAGCAAAATCAGCAGATTTCACTGATAAACACAGAACAAAGGAATCCTGTGCGTAGTGGCCATCTCAGTAAGGCCACATGAGCACTTCAAAGGAATCCTGTGCAAAGTGGGCTTTTAAATAAGACCCGGAAAGTGGCTCTGATGCGATGTTCAGCTTGGGAAGCAGGTTGGGGGGGGGGTGGGAGAGAGAGACGAAGAGTATGGAGGGGACAGATAAAGGTTGGTGGGGGGGTCCTTGGGGGTGCCCTGTCTCCCTTTCTTCTGCACAGCAAAGCAATATTGGGTACTTATTATTGATGTAATAGACTATTGTATTTTATGTACAAAAATGTTGAATGGGTGTGTGTGTGTGTATATCTTACCATTTTATTTACTTTGTATACTGCCAGTCTGTCATTATTAATATCATTACTATTACTGTACCTCCTTTTTAAAATTTTTTATTTATTTATTTATTTTCCCATTTTGAGTATGTTTTTTCTTTTGGCTTGTCTTGTCTCAACGTACTTGTCTGTCTCTTGTACAACATGTTTGTTGTTAATAAAAAAAAAAAAATTCCATTCAAGCAATGTGCAATTAATCTGTGATGCGAAATGTTAGCTTCTCAACATTGCGGCAAGTTGGCAAGGTGGAACTTGTGACAGTTTCATCCTGCGACGCAGCTCGTTCAGCACACATTTGGAATGTGGTGCTTTAAGAGATGGCTGGCTCATCAGTAAGCAAACATAAGGGCTAGAATATTGTAGGTTTATTTATTTATATGTTACATTATCTTCTCATTTTCTCCACCTCAGGAGACAACAGTTATCCCCTGACACCATGGCTTATGACCCCGCTGACGAACCCTTCACAATGAAGTGTATACCCAAAACCTGGTCAGTTATTGAGCACAATAACAGAATTCTAAAAGGTCACTGGATGTGTTTGGATGCAGCAGCTGGTACACTGTTGTACAAACCTGTGAAAGTTTGTAAAACTGGACTGAGCTGCTGCATCCTGCACAACATTGGCATGGAACAGGGAATGCCAAATCCAGAGGACCCACTTCCACCTGAGTGTGGCATTCTGCCTCCCAATTTGCCATCGTCAGGAATTAATTGGATGTTTCTGAAATGGTGCGTCCTCTACTCAAGTGAAACACAAAGACTCACCAGACAACTTGAACCAGTGCATTACACATTTTAATTTGAATGTTTTGATTGCATTGTATGTTGTCTGACAGACCCACATACACTTATGTCATGTTGTCATTGCACATGCGTACTTGTTTTGTTGTTGTTGTAAAAGACAATAAATGGAGTGAGTTCCAAGTTTAGCTCCGTTCTGTGGTCTTTGTGTTTACATTACATTGGTGACGGAGATGGCTGAATGTTTTCTGCCTTCACGCTCTCTCTTCCTGCCGGTGCTGGGTGAGCCGGCGGTGTTGTGGGTTAGCTGGTATTCCTCGTTCAATGATACGGGATCAACTCATTGTTCATACGAACTGCAACAAAATTAGAGAATAACTGTTACTCGTATAAGACAACCTCACTTTAGCAGCGGCTCTCCAGATTGTGTCGCAGGCCGAGTTGGCATTACAATGTGCTGCTAGCCTGTTGGCTCTGAGCGACCGCCCCTTCCCAACGTGCCTAGCTCACAGGTGTGCCTCCCCCTTGTAACAATCTGACCAACTCAGCAGTTACTAATAAAATTTGATCACTAATTTGGTGAGAGAAAAAAAAAAAACATGTGAGCACCAGAATACAACAGAGCTTGCACAAGTTAGCTTTTACTTATTATTCCCCAGAACAGACAACGCCCTAACAGCATCAGCAACAGCAACAAAGCTTAAAAAAAACAAAGTAGAAAAGCAGTTGAGTATAAGATCGGCTGCAGAAGTCCAATAGGTGGGATAACTATATCAAAGTCCAGAGATTGTCTCTATTGAATCCAAAAAAAAAAAAAGAAGAAGTCCAAAAATGTCAAACTGCCACCACAGTCCAAGCAAACAGTGTCCCCAAAAAATCCCCAAAAATCAAAACAGGGCCCAGCAATGCAAAAAAACAAAAAACAGGAATGAGCTCACCTAGTTCCTTGAGGTAACTCCACAGTTAGAGGGGGATCCACTCTTCAAGGACAAAGATGAGTAAAAAAAAAGGAGTAAAAGTTAGTTAGGGCTTGAACAGCAAGACTCCACCAGGCCTGTCTTCCCCAAACTTGATCCTCCTTGAAAATGGCTGCCACACTTTTCTTTCCTGTTCCCAAACCAGGGTTTATATTCAAAATAAGAGTCCCCGTTGGAATGCCCAGGAAACATTTTCAAACAAAAAATATGGAAAACATAATAAAAATACCAGACATAAGATGAGGCCACAACTTCTATCAGACCATCCCAGTGAGAAGTCATAAAGGAAATTAGAGACTTTATTTTCTGTGGGGTAACCTAAATAACACTACCTGAAATCTATGTTAGTGTTGATCATTAAAAATAGGTACTCCACAGGTCCCCTTATGTGGTGGTGTCACACCCTACTTCCATGCCCGATAGCAGCGCAGCAAAAAGCGCTCTGCTACGTGACCATGTTTACCGGCAGTGCAGGAGCGCATGGCTTTCGGTCTGAGCTCAGCTCCCAGCTGTTTTCAGAAGGTCATGACCTCTGTCCTCGCAGGGATTCCGGGTGTGGCCATCTACCTCGATGACATTGTGGTACATGGAGCCACAGCAACGAGTTATGATGAGCGTCTCCACCTTGTGTTCAGTGAGCTGGCGCAACAACACCTGGCACTCAACAGTGAGAAGTGCGTTTTTGTTGCAGAGGGCACCTACCTCCTCCATGCAAAGTCGGGTCCCTGAGCCCACCACACCTGCCCAGGTTGCCTCCTACCTGGGTAGGACGGCATATTACCTCCGTTTCCTGCCACAGTATTTGCTACAGCAGCCCCCTTGCTCAAGCTTCTGAAACAGGAAGAACCCTGGCTCTAGACACTGGCCTGCTCAGACGCAGTACGCCTCTTTAAGGCTCAACTCACCTCTCCACCAGTCCTGGCATATTTCAACCCAGCCAGCCCCACCTTTGTCACGTGCAACGCCTCCTCCGCTGTGATCAGCACTGTCCTTTCCCAGGTACAGGGAGACATGGAAAGGCCAATCGCTTTTCCCTCCCGTGCCCTCAGTCCCACGGAAAAGAGGTATTCCGCTCTGGCGTGCCTCTGGGCATGGGGCATGTGAACGCTGGCACATACGGACGCAAGGTTACCCTACGGACAGACCACCAGGTACTCACTACTCTTCTGGCTATGCCAGGCACAGGTCACAAACCACTCCGTCTTCATCGCTGGGCCGACCACCTGCAGTAGTATAACTACTGCCTTCAGTTCACACTCTGCAGCGACAACTTGGTGACGGACCTCTTATTGTGCTCAATTCCCAGCTATTCTGCTGCATGGGACTCAAACCAGGTGGAACACGACCTCATTCAGCTCCTTCACGCACCGCTGCAGGAGACAGTGTCACTACGGAGCTCCAAGACGCTTCGGCGGCCGACCCGGTTCTCTCTCGGCTTTCCATATACATCAGGCAGGTCTGGCCCCAAAAGACACCTGACAAACTGTCTCCTTACTAGAGGGTAAGGGATGAGTTGTCCTGCTGGAATGACATCTGTGTTGTGCGGGGGCTCTGCACTGTCGTCCCAAGTGTCCTCCATGTGCATGTTTTTGCCAAGGCCCATTAGGGTCACTTGGGCATAGTCAGGCTCAAATGACAGTGCTGTGATGTCGCATGGTGGCCACGCATTGACAAAGAAATTGACAAAGTTCTTGGTCAGGCCCAACACCGCCCAGAGCTTAATTAATGTTCTGAACTCGTTGTTTGCCCAGTGGGGCCTTCCAGTTAAGATCACAATGGACAATGGCCCTCAGATGGTATCTCATGAGCTGTTAGCCTATTTGGAGGGGAAAGGGATTCACCACATCCGCAGGTCACTCTATCACCCAGCTGCGAATGGCGGCGTAGAATGACTGAATCAGTCATTGAAGAATGGCATCAGAGCCCACCTGGCACAAGGCTGCACGTTTACTACCAGCCTCCTGCAGACGCTGCTGCACTACTCCTCATGTGACCACGGGGGTCTCCCCTGCCTCCCTAATGCTAGAACGCAAACTCCAGCTACCCCTGGATAGGCTTCGTCCCATACCTGTTTAGGTCCCAACCGACCCAGCGCCACAGTCACTGCACGCCAGCAGCGGATGAAGGAGCACTCCGACAGGGCCCCAATGTGACAACAAACTTTTTGGTCATTTTGGTCAGACACCGTCCAGGTCAGTCAGGAGCTCGGGGCAGCTTCATTCAAACTCTCAGACGGGTACCGGTGGCATGCCAGTGTGTAATAGTGAGATAGTGATAAATTTACAAATTAAAAAAAAAAAAATTAACTAACACGTGTTACTGGCATTATTTGTTACCATTGTTTTAAACGTACCTGTAAAAAGGTCTCTCAAAAACTAACCCCTCAAAAACTTTGTACATGGCTTTGGCCTCATCCTTGGTTTAAAGTTACATAAAACTACTGTTGAGTTCTGTAATAACGACCTAAAAACATGTTACTGGATCATATAAACAGAAGAAACAGTTACATTCCAGCATGCAGACATACAATTTCTGTGTTCTTTTAAGTTTTAATTCTAAGTTTGAAGTGTGACTATAATTACATAGTCTGTATGACTGTTTGACTGTAAGAAATCAAGTTAATTTTGACATTTGGCCATGAGAAGACAACTATCAAATGTTTTTTGCTAGTTAGCAGCAAAATTCAGAAATGTAAATATATTTGTTTCAGTTCAGAGTTCATAATGATGTGACTGGTGCACTGTTTCTGGAAGACCTGTCTAGGGATTTTCTTATTTTTAGCTCTTCCGAATCTTATGTGAATATAGCGCCCTACCAAATGCCTCATGCACAGTTGTTAACTCCCCCCAGCATCCAGCTTTGACACATACACAGTAAACATTGTGTGTCCATGACGTTAAGAATGTATTATTTAAATCGGGCGAGACACTATATATATTTGTTTGCCCAGAGTCTCTACATTATTTGGCTCCATTATTACTGCAGGTAATACATTACTGGAGATATGATTATCGTTGCTGTTAAGTTATATACTTTTGGTACATATGATGAATTATCTTATATCTTCAATCATAATTTAAATAAAATTCTAGTTTTGTATGGTCACATTTATTGGTAGGTTATCATTAGCAACTTTACATTTTTTGTTCTGGACATTTTTATAGCTTTTAGAGTGTCACACAATGTTGTTCTTAACTTCACAATTTTTCTCCTAGATATGTGCACAGCAGAGTGTAACGGCACTCAGAATGTAAGCATCAGCAACCATCGTTTGCAACTGGTCAGTTCTGTCCCATGGAGGATGGATTTAACATGGCTATAACCCAGATTTTTGTGTGGCCTTTTGTCTACATCAACATCCTCATGCTTTTCACCTTCTACAGAAAACAGTCCTTCAGAACTGAAACACGTTACATATTGTTCGCCCATACCTTACTGATTGACGTGATTTTTCTTGTACTGACCGATTTCGTGGTCATTCTCTCATACAACTATGTATTATTGCCTATGGCATTCTGTATTCCATTTTGCATGCTCATAGATGCAGTCACATCATGCACATCACTAACAATCACTGCAATGTGTGTGGAGCGCTATGTGGCCATCTGCATGCCACTGAGACATAGTGCTATCTCCACCACTAGCAGAACTCTTACTGCTATCCTTATCATCTGGATCATAAGCTACATAAAGCCATTTATTGATGTGTTTATCCTTGTTGCAACTGTTTCGGAAGAATATTTTGTAGAGGCTACCTTATGCCATTATGAGATCATGACTCCAGAGCAATGGCACCGTTTAATGAGGAGTATTCTATGTGTTACTGATTTTATAATAATTTTATTCATTGAGTTCTTTTGCTATTTGATGATTGTGCTTGCTGCCCGGGCGGCCTCTGTTGACAAGAAGTCAGCAGGCAAAGGTCTGCGCACCATCTCACTGCATATGCTTCAGCTTATCCTTTGCACCGTTGAGATCGTTTGTCCATATATTGAAGCAGTAGTCATACAGATAGACATTCAGTTATATCTGTCAGTCCGCTTTTTCAACTTTATTACATTCAATGTCATTGCCAGGGCAGTCAGTACACTTGTCTATGGCCTAGGAGATGAGAAGTTTAGCACTGCTATGCTATACTACATGAGGTGTAAACAAAATTACATCTTTTCTGAAAACAAAGGACCACCTGAGTTTTGAGTGTAAAGAACGTAAGTACTTTAAGAGATGAAAGACTTCTTAATTGCATTTAAATAGCTACTTAGCTATTTCTTTTGTATATACCTATCATTCTTGTTTCTCATTCCTACTATTTAGCAGTACAGAGAACTGAATGTGGTTTCATGTTAGAGAACTCTCTTGTGAGAGTCTGATTAAGAATCCCTCATTGTCACGCCACTCTCTGAATGCTACGCTAATTGATATTTGTCTGCCTCTGAACATATGTTTTGGTTACTCTCCTGTGCAATACTACAGAGTAACATATGGCATACATTATACGTTACGGCATTCCTTGCATGATAACATGCCAATTTATGAAAGGACTAGTATACTAACGATTTCCACATTCATTTCTTGTTATTTACAAAAATGTCTTCATACATAAAATGAAGCCTATATGATATGACAACTGATAACCGTATATTAGTCTGCAGTCAGTCCTGTGCCTCTGAAACAGAAAGTCATCTCTGTTACTGTTTTTGGTAACACTTTCTCTAAATTTGCATTACAAATGCATTCATAAAGTATTATATGAGATACCTTAGAATGAATGGCATAACTCAGTATAAGTACTTTTAGTTTCATGCTTAATGTTATAAAGCAGGGTTCATTGTTGAAGCACAGACAGCATTACTTGCTAGTGTTTCAGTAAGAACAAGACA
The DNA here is from genome assembly GCF_904425465.1 of Colossoma macropomum. Classification (NCBI taxonomy): domain Eukaryota; kingdom Metazoa; phylum Chordata; class Actinopteri; order Characiformes; family Serrasalmidae; genus Colossoma; species Colossoma macropomum. Next base: position 7,134,044 of record NW_023494786.1, on the reverse strand, counting down.
TACATGTACAATTTACATACATATTTTAATAACTTAATAACTTACTTGCTGTCCCACGCACTAGACTTTCCACTTTGGGAGGCAGGTCCTTCAGTGCCATGGCCCCCAAACTCTGGAACTCTCTTCCTTAATCCCTCCATGACTGCTATTTTTCTCTACTTTCAAATCTGATTTAAAGACTTTTCTCTTTCATGAGCATTTTTCTTCCTCCTTGACTGCTTAGACTTTAGCTTTTTTTCCCTCTATTTGTTATGTAAAGCATCCTTGGGATTTTCTCCTCACTTTACTCACTTACCTTTGGTTTTTGGACCGGTTATAAAATAATAATTTATGAGTTATTTTAGTTTGTTCATACTTAAAACCCATGTGAATGTTAACAGAAATTAGTTAGTTTAACCATCTGGCACCCACAGTCTCTGGCAGCATTTGCACTGTTTTCTGAAGTTTTCTGCCATGCTGTGATACTGTGAGGGGGCAGCTGGTAATGAAGTAACAAGAAAACACACACACAGTCCATCTCTTGCTCACACAGTAGGCAGTTACACTTGTATCAGGCTAGCCTGCTAACTGGCCGTTTACCTTGTCTGGTAATTTAAATATAATTTTGTTTTGCGTTTTGGCTGACTGTCATGGTCTTGACCCGCTTTTTATGGTCCAATCAAATCCTGAAGAATAAAATCATGTCCCGGCCACATTTATTTCTCGTCCAATGTATGCTGTTCACTCTGTGAAAGTGTTTTACGTTAAGGAAGAAAAATGCATTCTGACTTCCGATTCACATTGACTTTACAACTACTAAGTACTATACGACTTTAAGTACTGTACAAAGTGGAAACCATATTTCAAGAGCATCCAGAAATGCCTCCATCATCTCTGGTCTCAAGGCACAGTGGAAATGTGTCTTGTGGTCTGATGAGTCAACCTTTCAGACTGTTTAAGGAAATAATGAATGTTGTGTTCCCTGAGCCAAAGAAGAAAAGAACCATCCAGATTTTTACCGGTTCAAAAGCCAGGATCTGTTTTGGCTTTGGGGTGTATTAGTAACCATAGCATTGGTAACTTGCACATTTGTGAAGGTACACTGAAAGATGCATACACATTTTAGAGCAACAAATGCTGTCTTCTATATGACGTCCTTTTCCAGGACATTCTTTTATCCTTACTGCCCTTCCCCAGTATAACAGAGAAACTGGACTCCCTCACTGTAAGGTTCAAGCACTCAGGCCTTATGGAGAATATGATGAAGGGTGACTCATCCGACCATATCTCTGTAGACCAGTCTGTATGGTTTTTGCACCACTAAACTCTCATGTATAAACATAATGTGTATTTGTCTTTGGAATGAGGAGTTTATGAACTGCAACCCTTCTATAATATCCCTTCTCTATGTAGTTTTGGATAGACTATTCCTGCACTGATATTCTCAGGTACATGGGGAACAGTCGCTCTTCTGTTTTCAATAATTTATATATCACACTAATGCATGAGCATCACTGTCACTGAATGTGTGCTTCTGATCATAGATTCTAATACAGTGTCTTTCTCATAGATCGAAATGCATATCACTTTATTCCCCGTCACTATTAAAACACTAGCTAGGTGGGCAGTCTTTGTGAATGAAGCCCCTTCTATAAAATTACAAAGAACTCTCTTAAAGTCACTTTATTTGCAAAACATGAAAATGCCCACATTCATTAAAGTGTTAGTAGTCTCAAAATGTTCGTAAGTACCAACAAAATTTAAACCTGCTTCTGACCAGGTGTGCGTAACGTGTTTGGAACCCTTGGAGTCACTATGACACTTACTGCCACTGTGGAAGCACTTGACAACAATTTCGCTGCTCCACAAAGTGCTCTTCTTCATCGGGTCCTGCTTTAGCGAAGACATCAAAGTGATGGTGAGTCAGTGACGCAGTTCGTGGCAGACCTACGGGGTTTGGCTAGCTCGTGCAAATTTGGGACTCTACAGGACAAAATTATCTGGGATCAACTCATTGTTCATACAAACTGCAACAAAATTAGAGACTGTGACTGTTACTCGAATAAGACAACCTCACTTTAGCAGCGGCTCTCCAGATTGCGTCACAGGCCGAGTCGGCATTATAATGTGCTGCTAGCCTGTCGGCTGTGAGCGACCGCTCCCTCCCAACGTGCCTAGCTCACAGGTGCACCTCCCCCTACTTCCATGCCCGATAGCAGCGCAGCAAAAAGCGCTCTGCCACGTGACCATGTTTACCGGCAGTGCAGGAGCGCATGGCTTTCGGTCTGAGCTCAGCTCCCAGCTGTTTTCAGAAGGTCATGACCTCTGTCCTCGCAGGGACTCCGGGTGTGGCCATCTACGTCGATGACATTGTGGTACATGGAGCCACATCAATGAGTCATGATGAGCGTCTCCACCGCGTATTCAGTGTGCTGGTGCGACACCACCTGGCGCTCAAAGACCAGCCGTCAAATTTGTGGGGTTGAACGCATGTGAACGCTGGCACATACAGATGCAAGGTTACCCTATGGACAGACCACCAGGTACTCACTACTCTTCTGACTATGTCAGGCACAGGTCACAAACAACTCCGTCTTCATCGCTGGGACGGCCGCCTGCAGCATTAGAACTACTGCCTTCAGTTCACACCGGGCAGCGGCAACGTGGTGACGGACCTCTTATTGCGGTCAATTCCCAGCTCGTCTGCTGCACAGGACTCAAACCAGGTGGAACACAACCTCATTCAGCTCCTTCACACACCACTGCAGGAAACAGTGTCACTACAGGAGCTCCAAGACGCTTCGGCGGCTGACCCCATTCTCTCTCGGCTTTCCATATACATCAGGCAGGGCTGGCCCCAAAAGGTGCCTGATGAACTACAGGGTAAGGGATGAGTTGTCCTGCTGGAATGACATCTGTGTTGCGTGGGGTCTCTGCACTGTGGTCCCAAGTGTCCTCCGTGTGCGTGTTCTTGCCAAGGCCCACGAGGGTCACTTGGGCATAGTCAGGCTCAAATGACAGTGCTGTGATGTCGTGTGGTAGCCATGCATTGACAAGGAAATTGAGTCCCAACACCGGTGGGCTCCATCATGGCCCAGAAGGTTGGGGAATGGCCAGAGGTTGGGGAATCCCCCCCTGCTGTTGAGGCGGCACCGGAGCTGCGCCCAGTCCACACTCGCTGCAGGCCTGGGGGCCTGCATGACTTTGTGACCAAGTACCATTCCGAGACTCTGGGAAGGGGAGGGAAATGTTGCGTCTGACACACCCACGTACACGTCATGTCACCGTTGCACATGTGTACTTGTTTTGTTGTTGTTGTAAGAGACAATAAATGGAGTGAGTTCCAAGCTTAGCTCCATTCTGTCGTCTCCGTGTTTACGTTACACATTGCATATTTCTCAATCAATTTAATAAATACAATGTAAAAAAGTATGAATGAGTGGTTCAATGAAAATGATTGTGCAAGCAAAAACGAAGTGACAACCAGAACGCATCCTCCCACCTGAAGTGATCATCTCGCCTATCAGATGGCAGATAGACAAAGAGATCACAAGAACACTACATGATATTTATGTGCCCAGTCAGTGCCCACAGGGAAAGCTATATGTACCCGAACAGTTCAGAACTCAGCTAATAACTTGGGCCCATTCGTCTCTGACCTCAGGCCACCCAGGAGAAACCAGCACTCACCAGCTTCTGGTCCATCGGTATTGGTGGGAAACCATGTCCCAGGACATCCACTCTTTTGTATCCTCAGGTTCGATCTGTGCACAATGTAAGACACCTAAGATGTTACCAGCAGGGAAACTAATGCCCTTACCAATACCCAATAGACCATGGTCCCATATTGCAGTAGACTTTGTCACCGATTTACCTGAGTCACAAAGATTCACCACTGTTTTGACTGTGATTGACTGATTCTCTAGGGGAGTACGCTTCTCCCCAGTGCCTTTCAGACTTCTGAAGCCCTATTCCAGTATGTATTCCCACTTTTCGGCATACCAGAAGATATAGTGTCTGACCGAGGACCTCAATTCACCGCCCGGATATGGGCCATCCTTTTTTGAACATCTAGGGTTTCTGTGACTCTCTTGTCAAGGTATCACCCACAGTCCAACGGACAGTGCGACAGGACTAACCAGGAACTGGGAAAATTTTTACAGCTGTTTTGTTTTAATAATCCAAGTGACTGGGCACAGTATCTGATATGGGCAGAAATAGCACAGAACTCATTGACAAGTGCCACGATGGGAATGACCCCTTTCCAGTGTATTTTAGGTTACCAACCTCCGATAGCCCCCTGGACTGGAACTCAGACAGACGTTTCGGCCGTGGATGTGTGGATGAAACGCAGTGAGCAAGTGTGGGAAGAGACACATCATAGGATAGAAACTGCCATTCAGCATCAGAAGGAACAGGCTGACCGGCACCGCGGTCAAACGCCAGTGTTTCAACCAGGGGACTGTGTTTGGCTGGCAACAAGGGACGTTTGTCTTGATCAGGGAAGTTGCAGAAAGTTTCAGCCCAAATATATTGGGCCTTTCAAAGTGTTGAAACGTATCAATGATGTTACTTATGGATTAGACCTTCCCCCATGTTTCAGAGTGTCATGCTCATTTCATGTGTCTCCCTTAAAACCAGTTGTTACAGGGCTATGAGGCTATGCCAGACGACTGGCCCACGCCACCAGGATTGATAGATGGGGCTCCAGTCTACGCTGTCCGAAGGTTGCAGGAGACGCGGCGGGCTTATTCAGTACCTCGTGGACTGGGAGGGGTATGGCCCAGGGGAACAGTGTTGGGTGCCTGCAAGGGACATTTTAGACCCTGGTCTCATTGCGGATTTCCACAGCAAGCACCTGAATAAGCCAGCTCCTTGTCTTAGGGATCGCCCATGTAAGGGGCTTCCTAGTTCTAGGCCTGCCCGTTTGCGTCCTCGTGTGGAACATCTATCGGTCCAGTGCCTCGGCAGCTCTGGTTCTGCCCCTGTTCAGGGATCTGGTGGTGTGTGTGGTGAGCGTCCTGATCGTCCTCGTGCCAAGTCCCACCTGGCCGCTTTGGGGGGGGGGGTACTGTCACGCATTCAGCGAACTCTGACAAGGAGATAGACTCCATTTCCCAGAATCCTTGGGGAAGTCACGTGACTGAGCAACTTCCCTCCGACTCGGATTCAGACATGTACTCCATTGCCCACAATTCAAGGGGACATCGCATGACTCCTGACTCTTGCTCGCGCTCCAATCAGTGCTCAAACTCCCCAGAGAACTAACTGGGGACACCTGTGAACTTGGTCATATGACTAGTTAGGTTCCTTTATAAGCCCGGACTTGAGTTAGGTTCATTGCAAAGTATTGTATCGTTATGACCTACTGAGCGTTTGTTTTCTGACTGCCTGTATTCCGTTTTGCTGACCTCCATTTTGTTCTTCTTGACTTTGTCTTTTTGCCTGATCCTTTCGTACTGTTGCCTGATTTTGACTGGCCCGTGTGTTGAACCTTACTGCCTGTTTTTGACCCTGACTTCAGCTCTGCCCCTTTTGCTTTGTTTGCTCGACTATATTAAAACTTGTCGTTTTTACATCTGCAAGTGTCTGTATTCTGTTGCCACATCACACTTTCAGAGATGAAAGACGCAGTGCAAAAATGACTGTACAAGGAGGCACAGATAACGGCATATAATGACAATACTGAATAAATATGTGCAGATATTGGTACCAAAATAAAGTGTCTAGTGTGGAATGTCCAGATGTGCAAGATGCGCAATAAGGTGTGCAGAAAGTGCAATATGTGCAGTAAGGTGTCCATATGTGCAGATGGATAAAAAGAAACATAAGATATAGCATGAGATATAAGACCTATGATTTATGATTTAACATGAGATTCAGTCTTCATCTCTCCTCTTTCCTCTTCTCTCTTCTCTTCTCTTCTGCATCCTTACCAGCTTATCTCTCAGTTGGAGGGGCTGAATAGTATTAAAGTCAGTGGAAAAATCAAAGAACATGACTCTTACAGCACAACCACCCTTGTCCAGATAAGAGTGGGCCCGATGGAGAAAGTATAGCATGGCATCCTCTACTCCCACTTTCTCCCTGTAGGCGAACTGCAGGGGGTCCGTAGCTTGTCGAACCTGGGGTCTGAGAAGGTGTAGAAGAAGGCGCTCCAGCGTCTTCATGACATGAGATGTTAGAGCGACCAGCCTGAAGTCATTGAGTTCACTGGGTCGCCCCCTCTCGGGTACCGGAATGAGGCATGATGTCTTCCACAGTGTGGGAACCCTCCCCAAGCGTAGACTCAGGTTGAAGATGTGCTGTAGGGGTGCTCCCAGCTCAGCAGCACAGGACTTAAGTAGTCTAGGACATACTTTGTCCAGACCAGCTGCCTTCCTTGTGTGGAGTTTCCTCAGCTCACCTCTAACCTGATCTGCAGTGAAGATGTGCAGAGGGGGGAAGGGGGGGATGCAGCGTTGCTGCAGATCAGATCTGATGTGTTAATGTGTGAAGAGTGCTGAGGGGGGCTGTGATGTCTGTGCTGTAATCCTATGGGAGGGGTGCATGAATATCAATAGAAGAAGACGAGGTGTTGATGTCCAGGCAGGCAGAGACTGAAGTGCCAGGAGCTGACAAGAGTAAGGGGGTGGAGGTGACCGCTGTACAAACAAGCACTGTGGAGATCTAAACAGGGCAGTCAAACCGGTTATAGAAGATATTGAACTCATTGGCTCTCTCTGCGTCACCGTCTAACGCACTGTCCATCCTCTGCTTACAGCCTGTAAAGGTCTTCATACCTTTGAGCTCCCTCTGTACGTTCCTAAGCTCTTCCTGGTTATTGTCTATAAAGGCTCTCTTCTTCTTGTTCAGCGGTCCTTTGACATTGCTGGTTATCCAGGGCTTGTTATTAGCAAAGCAGCGCACAGTTTTCACAGGAACAACAATGTCCATGCAAAAGTTCATGTAGTCCGTCATGCAGTGTGTAATCCCCTCAATGTCCTCCCCATATGGCTCCTGCAGTACATTCCATTCAGTGGACTCAAAACAATCCTGCTGAAACAATGCTGCCGATTTGGTCGTCTGCAACAGACAGACTTCATTCAATAAAACATCAATTTTTGTATCAGAATAGTATATATTTTTTGGCTTTTTCTGAAACATTTTGGAGGCTTTTTTTGCTGTGGTTCCCCAGTCCAAGGGCTCCCTTATATGGTGGTCATTTGTCATTCATCGGCATGGATTATGGTTATTGTATGCTAACTGTAAATTATGTAAATGACTGTATATTATGCTTTTTGCATCATTATGTTTTGTTGGCAGAGTGTTTTCCCCTTATTTCTCATCCTGCTCCACATATCTTTCCAGGTGTGTAATAGTAAAATAGTAATAAATTTACAAATTAAAAAAAAATGTGTTACTGGCATTATTGTTTACTATTGTTTTAAACATACCTATAAAAAGGTCCCATTTGATTGACTTTACCACTAACCCCTCAAAACTTTGTACATGGCTTTAGTTTAAAGTTACATAAAACTACTGTCTAGTTTTGTCATAACCACCTAAAAACATGTTACTGGATCATTTGAAACAGAAAAAACAGCTACATTCCAGCATGCAGAAATAAAATTTTGGTGTTCTTTTAAGTTTTAATTCTAAGTTTGACAGTGTGACCATAATTAATTGTTTCAGTTCAGAGTTCATAATGATGTGACTGATGCACTGTTTCTGGAAGACCTGTCTAGGGATTTACTTATTTTTAGCTCTTCCAACTCTTATGTGAGTATAGTGCGCTACCAAATGCCTCATGCACAGTTGTTAACTCTCTCCAGCATCCAGCTTTGATACATACACAGTAAACGTTGTGTGTCCATGACGTCAAGAATTTATTATTTAAATCAAGTCAGACACTTTATATGTTATATGTTTGCCCAGAGTCTCTATATTATTTGGCTCCATTATTACTGCAGGTAATACATTACTGGAGATATGATTATCGTTGCTGTTAAGTTATATACTTTTGGTACATATGATGAATTATATCTTCAATCATAATTTAAATAAAATTCTAGTTTTGTATGGTCACATTTATTGGTAGGTTATCATTAGCAACTTTACGTTTTTTGTTCTGGACATTTTTATAGCTTTTAGAGTGTCACACAATGTTGTTCTTAACTTCACAATTTTTCTCCTAGATATGTGCACAGCAGAGTGTAACGGCACTCAGAATGTAAGCATCAGCAACCATCATTTGCAACTGGTCAGTTCTGTCCCATTGAGGATGCATTTAACATTGGCTATAACCCAGATTTTTGTGTGGCCTTTTGTCTACATCAACATCCTCATGCTTTTCACCTTCTACAGAAAACAGTCCTTCAGAACTGAAACACGTTACATATTTTTCGCCCATACCTTACTGATTGACGTGATTTTTCTTATTCTGACCGATTTCATGGTCATTCTCTCATACAACTATGTATTATTGCCTATGGCATTCTGTATTGCATTTTGCATACTAATAGATGCAGTCACATCATGCACATCGCTAACTATCACTGCAATGTGTGTGGAGCGCTATGTGGCCATCTGCATGCCACTGAGACATAGTGCTATCTCCACCACTAGCAGAACTTTTACTGCTATCCTTATCATCTGGATTATAAGCTACATAAAGCCATTTATTGATGTGTTTATCCTTGTTGCAACTGTTTCTGAAGAATATTTTGTAGAGGCTACCTTATGCCATTATGAGATCATGACTCCAGAGCAATGGCACCGTTCAATAAGTAGTATTTTATATGTTACTTATTTTATAATAATTTTACTCATTGAGTTATTTTGCTATTTGATGATTGTGCTTGCTGCCCGGGCGGCCTCTGTTGACAAGAAGTCAGCAGGCAAAGGTCTGCGCACCATCTCACTGCATATGCTTCAACTTATCCTTTGCACCGTTGAGATCATTTGTCCATATATTGAAGGAATATTCATACAGATAGACATTCACTTATATATGTCAGTCCGCTCTTTCAACTTTATTACATTCAATGTCATTGCCAGGGCAGTCAGTACACTTGTCTATGGCCTAGGAGATGAGAAATTTAGCACTGCTATGCTATACTACATGAGGTGTAAACAAAATTACATCTTTTCTGAAAACAAAGGACCAAACACCTGAGTTTTGAGTGTAAAGAACGTAAGTACTTTAAGAGATGAAAGACTTCTTAATTGCATTTAAATAGCTACTTAGCTGTTTCTTTTGTATATACCTATCATTCTTGTTTCTCATTCCTACTATTTAGCAGTACAGTGAACTGAATGTGGTTTCATGTTAGAGAACTCTCTTGTAAGAGTCTGATTAAGAATCCCTCATTGTCACGCCACTCTCTGAATGCTACGCTAATTGATATTTGTCTGCCTCTGAACATATGTTTTGGTTACTGTCCTGTGCAATACTACAGAGTAACATATGGCATACATTAAACGTTATGGCATTCCTTGCATGATAACATGCCAATTTATGAAAGGACTAGTATACTAACGATTTCCACATTCATTTCTTGTTATTTACAAAAATGTCTTCATACATAAAATGAAGCTTATATGATATGACGACTGATAACCGTATATTAGTCTGCAGTCAGTCCTGTGCCTCTGAAACAGAAAGTCATCTCTGTTACTGTTTTTGGTAACACTTTCTCTAAATTTGCATTACAAATGCATTCATAAAGTATTATATGAGATACCTTAGAATGAATGGCATAACTCAGTATAAGTACTTTTAGTTTCATGCTTAATGTTATAAAGCAGACATTATAAAGGTTATGATGACTACGTTTGTTATTGTGAACGAGCTTATAAAGCTCACAATGACAATGAAGCAAAGAAATGTAACAGGTGGTGATGGTGTCTTTAAATGCTCTGTAGCATATATAAAAATGTCCAGGTGATCTTGATTAACATGGCAAGAGGCAAAGATTTAAGTGGCTTTGAGGGTTCATTGTTGAAGCACAGACAGCATAACTTGCAAGTGTTTCAGTAAGAACAAGGACTAAAGTGATACATTCTTTCAGTTCTGTGGAAAATATATCAGTAAAAGTGTTTAAAATTGTGGTTGAAAGCACATTTAATAACTTTAAGGCTCATGCATTAGTGTGATATATAAGAAAAAAAACAGAAAAGCAGCTGTTCCTCAGGTGACTGAGAATGTTAGCGTAGGATGTGAACAGAATGTCTCAGCAAGAACAGTCCATCCACAACTACACAGAGAAGGATATTATAGTAGGGTCGCAGCGCATCAATTCGTCATCATAAAGACAAACAAAGAAAGCATAGTGATGTACAAAAACACAGGCACTGGTCTACAGAGATGTGGAAAAAAGTGAAATGGTCAGATGAGTCATCCTTTACCATTTTCTTGACAAGTGGTCAAGTGCATGAGAGAACAGCACAGGAATGAACACCTAATATCAGGAATTCTGGTGGGCATCTTATGCTGTGGAGGGCGTTTTGCTGGCACAGTTTGAGTACACCTGTCCATTTAGAATGAAGGGTTTCCTCCAAATCAGTACAAACTTATTTCCCTTAATACCTTTCTAGTCTAATGGGAGTGTCGAAAAGGTGTCACCAAATGGCTCAATAAATATTGAATATGTTGTAATTTATATGCTGTGGCCATTTCAGTTATTAGATCTTAACCCAGTTAAGCACCTATGGGAGTTTTTCGATCAATGTGTTAGACATCTCTCTCCACCACCAGCATTAGATTTAAAGCTATTCTGGCAGCTTGTGTTGGCTGAACACTTTTCTTAGATACTTCATGTTGTCACCCATCTGTGTGTAACAATTTTGTAATTGTGTCCAAATGCACTATAACTTATGTTCTGTGACAAAGGTTTGGGCATATTTGATAATGCATTAAAATATATACCTTCATTGTAGGAAAATCATGATTAAGGTCAAAGGTTTATAAAAGTATTGTATATCAGATTAAATAAAGTACCATGCCTGGTCTTTACAAGTTTAAGTGAAACCATTTAAATTTGAACAGCTGATTAAATGTTATATTCTAAGGCCCAATTTCATGTCAACATACACAATATGGCCAAAGTATGTAGACACTACTCCTAATTACTGAGTTAATGTGTTTTGAGCCATAACCATTGCTAACTGATTTATAAAATCAAGCACATAACCATGCAAACTTCATAGACATCCTTATGGAGAAGAATAGATTGTACTGAAGAGCTCAGTGTCATAAGACCTTTGCCACAAGTCAATTTGTGAAATTTCTGCCTTGCTAGATCTGCCCTAGTCAACTGTAAGTGCAGTTGTGAAAAGGAAAGCACCTATGAGCAACAACAGCTCAGCCATGAACCAGCCTACCACAGAAACTTACAGAGTGCTGCTGCACATATTATATAAAAATTGTGTATCCTTCGTTGCCTCACTAAGTACAGAGTTCCAAACTACCTCTAAAAGCAACATCTGCACAAGAATTTCATGTTGGGAGCTTCATGAAGTGGGTGTCAATGGCTAGCACACAAACCAAAGATCACTATGTGCAATGCCAGGCATTGGCTGAAGTGGTGTAAAGCATTCCACCTCTGGACTCTGGAGTAGTGGAAACGTGTTCTCTGAAGTAATGCATCACATTTCACTACTTGGCAGTCAGATAAATCTGGATTTGGGAGATACTAGGAGAATGTTTCCTACTGGAATGCACAGTGCCAACAGTAAAGTTTGGAGTAGGAGGGATAATGATCTGGGTTTTGTTTTTCAGACTTTGCGCTCGGCCCCTTAGTTCTGCTGAATGGTAATGTTAAAGCTCCAGCATACAAAGACATTTTAGATCATTATATGCTTACAACTTACTGGCAACAGTTTTGAGAAGGCAATTTTCAAAGAACATGCAACGTTGAAGAGTGGCATAGCTTAAAACTGTCTAAGTTTGCAATGCTTTGAAGAAGAAAAAAAAGGTGACTACTTAAAGGTGGTGTCCATGATTTCTAATGAAAGAAGAAAATGGGTAGGTGTCTACACCCCTGATGAATAAGCTGAGGGCAAGTAAAAATTCCCTGGGGTGTAAGAAAGAAACCTTAAGAGGAAGACTCAACAGGGGAACCTATCTGGTCACATGGCAGAGTGATGATAGGAACATTGCAGGTAAAAGGTTAATTGAATGTAAGAATGATTATAACTTCCTGAATGGAATAGAAATAGCATTTGGCATAGCATTAAGAACTGTTCAGTTATTGCAGTAGATAATTATAATGACAATACATAATTTTTGCACTTTTCAAGTACTCAAAGATGCTTACAAGTTTTTAGGACACAAAGCAATAGAGACAGACATGGAGACAAGAAACACAAAACCATAGGATCACAAGCAGAAACATAACAAGACTTAGTAGAAAGCTAATTTAAGGCTGTGGTCAGTTACGAGCAAGAGAGAACAGATAGGTTTAATTTTTTATATAAATTGCAATTTTATATTGCATGCGATATTTTACAGGGAGCCCATGGAGATTTTTTGCAGGACGGGTGTAATGTGATGGCGTTAGTGGGTGCAGGTGCAGGTGAGGAGGTGAGCAGCAGAGTTCTGTGCCATCTGGAGTTTGTGTATGTAAAAGGAGTTAATGCCAGTGAGTAGGGAAATGCCTAATGCCTAGATTATGCAGGCTTGATAGGAGGACTGAATCACTCACCATATCAAAGACTGCACTCAAATCAAGTAGAAGAAGGATGCTGAGCATCAGCATCCACAGACGAAAGGGGGTCACTGGTGACCTTTATTAAAGCAGTTTCTGTGCTATGGGAGGGAAGGAATCCAGACTGGAAAGGTTCAAAAAGGCTGTTGGCTGACAGGTAGGACTGGAGTTGGCTAGCCACAGTTCATTCAAGCACTGTGGCCAGGAAAGGGAGGTTAGAGATAGGCCAGTAATTACTGAGATCTAAAGGATCAAGGCCAGGTTTTTAAATTGTGGATGTGATAGCAGCCGTTTTATAAAGAGAGGGTACCTGTCCATGAAGTAGTGATTTATTGACAAGAATTGTGATGAGGGACCAGAGCAGAAAGAGAAGCTTTAGTTAAGGTTGTTGGAAGGGGATCAAGAGAACAGGTTGTAGTTTTAGAAGTGACTATGATATCTGCAATGGAGGAAAGATCAACAAGGTTGAAAGTAGAAAGATAAGAGGAAAAGGTTCTGGAGCTTGTAAAGTGGACAGTCAATAAAGGGAAGAGGTATTATTAGTGGGGGATAGCAGTAAACTGTTAATTCTAGAAATGTATGATTTAAAGAAACACCAAAATAAATTGCAGAGTGCAGGAGAGGGAGCCACAGAGGTTTAGGGGGGTTTAAATAATTTGGTGACTGATGAGAAAAGGTTACGGGAGTTTGTCTTGGCATTGTTAATGAGACCAGAGAGATATGTAAGGAATCTGTGTTAGCCGAAAGGTGTTATTTGTAAGTCTCTGCATTAACAGAGAGCTTTGTTTCCCTAAGAAGCCTTTCCAACCAGTGGGCAGAAGTGACAAAGTTAACAGTTTTAGTTTTCCAAGGTGCTAGTGAATTGAGGGAGACAGAAAGCACAGCATTAAGCGTGGAAGCATGATTGTCAGGAGAAGAGGGATCAGAATCAGTAGGAAAAACAGTAGAAAATCAAATGAAGCATGGCGAGAGAAAGCAAAAGGAGCTGTGAACAGGATAAACTTGTGATCCACTAATAAGAACAGCAGTGAATGGAGGTAGATAGATACAGAAGAAGAGCAGATTAGATTGAGGGTGTGATCTTTGTCATGGGTAGGAAAATCTACATGCTGTGTTACTTGAAGTATGAGGTAAAATCATTAGCAAACTTGCACTCTTGAGACTTTACATATATATTGAAGTCAACAAGCAGGAAGAAACTGAACAAACAAGTGTAAGTAGCTCTGATAGTTTAGAAGAGAACGAAATATTAGGCTTTAGTGGGCTATAGAGCAGTACTGCAGTTATGGAGCTGGGCAATTTCAAAGCAAGATATTCAAAAGATGTTACAGCTGTAAGGCTGAGTTCAATAATATTGATTTGCTATTGATAATTATAGCCAAACCTCCTCCTTGCCCTAAAGCAAGGTTTACAAATGTATTTGAAGTTAGTAGGCGTTGCCTGGTTTAAGGCAACAAAGTTACCAGCTTGTTGCCAGGTTTTAGTTAGTTTAGTATTCATACCCTATCATATGAATACTGCTCTTATCACACTTATCTTAAAACCAAAGATATATAAGTAAAGCTTTATCAATTAGATTGGAATCGGTCATACCCACTCTCATAAGCACAGATCAAACTGGGCTCATCAAAGGGAGACAGTCTTCAGCGAACACACATAGGTTATTCAATCTAATTCATATGTATAACAGCGAAAAATCTCCATATATATCACCATGTATAATAGCATCTCTGGATGCTGAGAAGGCGTTTGATAGGGTAGAGTGGTCCTTTCTCTTTGCTTCTCTTAAACACTTTGGATTCGGCCCATACTTTATCAACTGGATAAAAACATTATACAACTCACCTTCTCCTTCAGTCTTAACAAATAGACATATATCCAGACCCTTTCAGCTACAAAGAGGAAGTCGACAAGGATGTGCTTTATCACCTTTATTGTTTTGTCTTTTTATTGACCCCTTGGCTGCTTCTATCAGACAGTGCGATAAAATCTCTGGTATACAGTCAAACCATACCACCATAAAATCAGTCTATATGCAGATGATGTTTTACTGTATATTACTAACCCTTCACTGTCCCTTCCATCACTTCATGATCTGATGAATAAGTATAGCAGGGTGTCTGGCTATTCCATTAATTGGTGCAAATCTGAGTTTCTGCCTCTAAGTAAATTCAACTGGGATGACGAGGTCTATAATATACCATCTGAACATATCGCACAGTCTATTAAATATCTTGGTATTCATATCTCTTCTAACATAAATGATTTGTATAAACTTAACTACATACCTTTAATGCAAGAAATAAAGGATAATCTAGAAAGGTGGAATAAATTACCATTAACTCTAATTGGCAGAATATCAGCAGTTAAAATGAGTATCCTCACTAAAATCAATTATCTGTTTTCCATGACCCCTGTTACCCCACCATCAGGCTGGTTCTCCTCTCTTGACAATGCAGTTACTAAGTTCTATTGGAAGCACCAAAAGCCTCGAATCAACTTATCTACCCTCCAGAAACCTAAACATCTTTAGCTCAATCCAACCCTAGCAAGACATTGAGGAAAGTTTAATTCAAGAACTGGACATTAATAGTATTCCATTCATAGACAAAGCTATAAAAAAACACAATTTTATAAATTACATATTACAAATATACAGTACAATAAGTACCACCCTGAATGCATGGTGGAATTCAAACAAAATTCTTAACTACAGCCACTCTCCCTCCAGTCAAACTGTGGAACAACCCCATGTTTTTAATAAATAACAAACCTTTTATATTCTCAGCCTGGAAACAGAGAGGAATAACCAGCCTGGCACAGTTGTTCTTTGATGGCTTGTTCATGACCTTTGATGACATCAAAGAAAAATACAATATACCAGATAATTATCACTTTCAGTATATACAACTTAAAGATGTTCTAAAGAAAACAGTTAATAGTGAAAATTTCTGCAATCACACTCCCCCCTTCTACTTAAAACTACACTCCCTTAAACCTCAGAAAATGTTATCACAAATATATAAACTTATAGCCTCAAAGGATAATACTATCTCACTCCCAATTGAAAAATGGACCTCAGGTATAAAAGAAACACGTAATGTCAACTGGCAAAATATATGCAGTGACATCTTCTCTATGTCCAGCAATTCAAAATTCAATATAAAACCCTTCACAGAACATATATTACAGCCTCTAAACTACACCATATGGGATTCAGTCACAGTGATAAACCTTTTCCAGCTTTAACAGACAACTACTATCATGCTTTCTGGAATTGTCCCCCAACCCAGTAGTTTTGGTCAGAGGTCATGGACTATCAGGCTATCAGAGATTTTGGGCCTTGTCATCCTTTTATGTCCCATTGTAGCGCTACTTAATGACCTTTCCTCACTTTCAGCACCCAATCACCTCAAACGCTTAATTTTCATATCACTTACCATTGCCCTTCCTGGATTGGGGCCTTGTCGAGGCGGAAGGGCTTGTGTGGTCTAGGGATCTTCAGAGCTAAGTCGTCGGGAGCAATACGCTCCTGGTAGGGTCTCCCAGGGCGAACAGGTCTGGAGTGAAGACCCAGACTAACTCGATCCAAAAATCCTCTATGAAAAATGGACACGGACAATCATGTACCCTGCCCAGGAGAGGGTCGCCGGAACCTACCCCTGGAGCCAGGCCTGGGGGTAGCGTCCCCCGGCAAGCGCCTGGTGGCCGGGCAGCCCACGTAACCCGGCCAGGCTCAGCCCGAAGAGGCAACGCGGGGAGACCATGTGGGCCCACCACCCACAAGGTCCAGCATGGGGGAGCAGTGCAGTGCCATATAGGCAGTGGGAGATTGTGGAGGGGCCCTTGGTGGCCTAGGCCCCTGCGGCAGAAACTGGCTCTTGGTACGTGGAATGTAACCTCACTGGGGGGGAAAGAGCCTGCACAAGCTCTCACCCTGTGCAACCCATGAGTAGGAGAGGGACCAACCCCTATCAGGGAGTTTGATAGGGGTTGGTCCCTCTCCTACTCAGGGGTTGCACAGGGTGAGAGGCGCCGGAGGATACTCACGAGTCCCCGGCTGGCAGCCGTGCAGTTGGAGTTTGTCCCAGTGGATGAAAGTGTCGCCTTAATGCGAATTAAAATCGCGGAGAGGAAAACTCTGGTGTGTGCTTATGTACCAAACAACAGGTCGGAGTATTCGGCCTTCTTGGAACAAGTGGGCGGGGTTCTGGAAAGTGTCCCGCCTACAGACTCCATAGTCGTACTGGGAGACTTCAATGCTCATGTTGGCAATGACTGGGAGACCTGGAGAGGGGTGTGATTGGGAAGAACGGCCTGCCCGATCTAAACCCGAATGGTGAATTGTTATTGGACTTCTGTGCCAGGCATGGATTGTCCATAACAAACACCAAGTTCAAACACAAGGATGTTCATAAGTGTACATGGTACCAGAGCTCCTTGGGTCATAGGTCAATGATCAACTTTGTTGTTGTTTCATCTGACTTGGGACCATATGTTCTGGACACTCGGGTGAAGAGAGGTGCTGAGCTGTCAACTGATCACCATCTGGTGGTGAGTTGGATCAGATGGCATGGAAGAACGATGGTCAGACCCGGTAGGCCCAAGCGAATAGTGAGGGTGTGCTGGAACGACTGTCGGAGGCCCCTGTTTGAAAGGATTTTAACTCCCATCTCCGTGAGAGCTTTTCTCATGTCCCAGAGGAGGTAGGGGACATGGAGTCTGAATGGACCCTGTTCAAAACCTCCATTGTGGAAGCTGCCAGACGTAGCTGTGACTCAGCAGTTAGGTACCGACAGGCAAAAAAGGTGGTGGCTCAATGGTGGCAGAAGCAAAATCCAGGGCATGGGAGGAGTTTGGAGAAGCCATAGAAAAAGACTTTCGGTCGGCCTCAAGGAGGTTCTGGACAACATCTGTGTAGTCCCGGGCATGGTCCTCAGGTCAGTCCAGTGCTGTCTCCCCAAACTGCTACAGTGCTTGCTCTGTGAACTATTCCAGCGCCAGTTCCTAGTTCTTTGTTAGGCTGGCACCCTTAGTTCCCTGTTCAGCCACTTTCCCAGCTTGTCTTGTCATTACCACACCAAGAAAAGATCAGATTTTCCTCTCTGAAGGAGCATCTATGTGATCTTCCATGAGGTCAGCTTCTCCCATATCAGTAATCACTTTAACCATTCCTGAGTGTGTGGCAACACCAGCTTTGCTCACATTGTGGCCCAGAAACTTTACTGACTTTTGAATAAAGCTACATTTTTAGGTGCCAAAATTAAGTTCTGAGTCTTCAGCCTTTCAGTGACCGTTTCAAGTCTCTTTAGCCCAAGCTCTTCATTTGGTGTGAGGTAAAAGCAGTGTACTTGCGATACACCTTGATGTACTTCAACATTGCAATAGCCCAAAGTGAGATTCACTGTGGAAATTAAAGCATTACTACTAGTTGTACCCAGTGCTACCAAAACATCAACTTGGCGGTGAAGGTGGTTTCAGCCCTTTTTGTGTCATGCTCAATTCCATGATAACAGCACTGCTTGCTAACAGATTCAGACAATCAGAAAGTTTGGCCGATACCAAATGCTCCTTCTGAGATTCATGTGTGACTGTACGCCTTAACAGTTCTCACTTTTTCAGACGTCCTCATCTCTCTCTACACATCAGCAAGTAGCTAAATAAGTGTCTTCATCAGCTTCAAAGATTCCACAGGATATCAACTTATCCATGAAGTCATTCCCCAGTTTCAACTCTTTGATACCTCAGGACATTGCTGCTTAAGATGACATTGTTATTCTGGCCATGTACTTCCAAAATCATAACACAGGCATAACAGCCATACACTTATGGAGAGCTCACACATCCCAACAATTCTTCAACCCCCAAAAGTGTTACTTTAGTGGGTCTCATTAAGTGGTGTTGAAGAATTCAGCCATGGATATATCTCCTCTTCTGCTGACTAGGTGATCCTGCTCATCAGATTAACCATGTTTGGGCACTCCTGCCATGTGTGTGACCAGCAGCCTGGCAAAGGAAACAGTCTTTCATAACAATGTTGTGTCTTAATGCATTGTAACTTGTGGCATGAGCCACATATTTGGGCATCTGTGATAATGCAGTAAAATAAACTTTTTTGTTGGAAAATTATGTTCAGAATCAAAGCTTTCTAAAAGTATATAAGATCAAATAAAGCATAATGCATGGTCTTCACAAGCTTTAGGTGAAGTCTGTTATGGGTTTCATCACATGTTAAACCTGTTGAGTCATGAGGTATATGGAAGAATGAGTAAAGAGAGTTCTAAAAGAAGTTGAGCTCTACACGTGCAGGTATATTTATTTCTTCACAACGAAGTCAATAAATTTGAGCAGCTGATTAAACTTCACATGTTAAGACTCTCAGACTTAATTCAGAGTGCTGTTTCACAAAGAAAGTACAAAGCCTGAAGCTTTCCCTGAAGAAGAAAAGGTCTACGTAAGGTGGAGTCAGTAACTAAGTATGAACACTTTTGTAATATTTAGTAAAATTCTTGTCACATAATATGTATTCTCAGAGGGAAAAATCAGTCTTTGTTGCAGAGCCAGGAGCTATAAACAAAATACATAAGATGTATGTAGGCCACCAACATAAAATCAATCTGAACAAATAGTGTTAGTTACTTTTCGATCATGTCGCTTGTTTATTTCTAAAATACATGGATTTTTCTAATTTTTAAGCTCTTCTAAATCTTATATGAATATGTTGCACTACCAAACAATTCATGCACAAAGGTTAACTCCCCCCACCATCCAGTTATAGCACATACACAGTAAACACTGCAAATCCCTGATGTCGACAATTACATATTAAAATCAGACTGGTCAGACACTGTATATATATGAGTCTAGTATATATCAGTCTGCCCAGAGTCTCTCTTTTATTTGGCTGCATCATTACCACAGGTAAATATATTACTAGAGATGTGACTTCTGATGAAATTTTCACATTCTTTATCACTGCTGTCACAACACAAATGTAAAGTTTTATACTTGTGACAGCATGAGATGTATTTTTAATTATACTATATCATTAATTATGCAACATTCTAGTCCTTTATGGGTACAATTATTGGCAGCTCATCTTTAGCAAGTTTTCTTTGACTTTTGTTTTTAATGTCTGTTAAATTGTCACACTGCTGTTTTGAAACTTTTTTCTCCTAGATATGTGCACAGCAGATTGTAATAACAGTCAGAATGAAAGCAGCAGCCTTCACCAGTTGCAACTGGTCAGTTCTATCTCACTGAGGAAGGACTTATCATTGGCCATAACCCAGATTTTTGTGTGGCCTTTTGTCTACATCAATGTCCTCATGCTTTTCACTTTCTACAGAAAACAGGCTTTCAGAACTGAAACACGTTACATATTGTTTGCCCACACCTTACTGACTGATGTAATTATTCTTCTACTGACAGATTTTGTGGTCATCCTCTCATATGGCTCTGTGTTGATGCCTATGGCATTCTGTATTCCATTTTGCATGCTCATGGAGACAGTATCAACATGCACACCACTAACTATCACTGCAATGTGTGTGGAGCGCTATGTGGCCATCTGCATGCCACTGAGACATAGTGCTATCTCCACCACTAGCAGAATTCTTACTGCTATCCTTATCATCTGGATCATAAGCTCCATAAAGCCATTCATAGATGTGTTTATCCTTGTTGCAACTGTTTCACAAGAATATTTTTTAGAGCCTACCCTTTGTTATTATGAGATCATGACACCAGAGCAATGGCACCGCACAATGAGGGGAATAATGAATGTTAGTAATTTTATCATAATTTTACTCACTGAGTTCTTTTGCTATTTGATGATTGTGCTTGCTCTCCAGACAGCCACTGTTGACAAGAAATCAGCAGGCAAAGGTCTGCGTACCATCTCACTGCATATGTTTCAGCTTATCCTGTGTACTCTTGAGATTATTTATCCCTACATTGAAGCAGTGATTGTAGAGCTAGATACCCAGTTATATTTGTCAATCCGCTCTTTCAACTTTATTACATTCAGTGTCATCGCCAGGGCAGTCAGTCCGCTTGTCTATGGCATGAGAGATGAGAACTTTTATTCTTCCCTGCTATACTACATCAAATGTAAACAAAATCATATCTCATCTGAAAACAGAGGACCAATTACATAAGTTTCCAGTATAAACAATGTTACTACTTTGAGAGACTAATACTTCTTAAATTCCTTTTAAATGGCTGCTTAGCTATTTAATTTGTATATACCTGTAGTCATATTTCTTTTTTGTGTCATTTAGTAATACTGAAAATTGAACTGAATCTTTGGAGTGGCTTCATGTAATTTACTGATTAAGAATGCTTAAGTACCAAGCCACTCTTTAAAGGATATCTATCATAAATGTATCTGCCACTGAACATACGTTTCTGTCACTGTCTTAAAATATGCCATACATTATTTGTATGCTATCTTACAATGACAACATAAGAAATGAAGAAAATAGTTGTAATGTCCACATTGATTCTATTAAAAAGATTAAGTGCATGGACAGTTGTTTACAGAATGTTTGTTTTTTGTTTTAAAAATGTCATAAGATATAAAAGCTTATGTAATGTGATGACTAACAGTGTGTGGGTTCCTAAGACAGAAAAACCTTATATTAGTATCAGTTATTAATCTTCAGCCTGTAAAACAAAGTTATCTTTGTTACTGTTTTCAATAACACTTCTTATCAATTCTGCATATTTAAATGCATAAAGTATTATATAGGATGCTTTATGTTGTATATTGTGTTGTAGTTCACTAAGACTCTTATTTTGAAGTAAGTATTCTTCCTCCCCCTCTCTTGTTGTGGAACACCCGCTAACAAAAAGAAGAATCAGTAAAGAGTCCTTTATTTATTAGTGTGGTGTGAAGACGTTACACTCAAGCATACAAACACTACACTTTACATAAGGGGTGTCCAATCTTATCAACAAAGGTCTGGTGTGGCTGCATGTTTCATTCTGAACAAGCAGGAACACACAATAGACATGGTTGCAGACATGGCTGCAGACATGCACTTTCAGCCAGATGCACTCTCAGCCACAATAGCAGAAACAGTACGTAGTTCGCTGTTTTCCCTCATAAAACCGACAAAAAAACTGTCGTTACAGAGCGTGCACTGACGTCATCAATAGGCTGGTGGCGCATGTAGGCTGAAAGTGCATGTCTGCAGCCAGACCCTTCTCAAAACACATGAGATCAACTGTTCAAAGACTGAGCCCAAGTGATTTGACATATTCAGGTGTGCTCCAGCTGGTTTGGAATGAAAAGCTACTGCCACACCATCCCTTTGTGGATAAGACTTGACACCCTTGCCTTTTAGTGAATGGCATGAGTCATTGTTAGTACTTGTAGTTACATGACTAATGTTATAATGAACAAATGTAAGATCTTATAAAGGCCATAATACTATGTATGTTTTTGTGAAGGGGCCTCAAACTTATTAAACTGACAATGATAAAGATGATGATGATGGTGATGACAATGACAAGTTATATAACATATAGATGGGTGACAAATTAAATTAAAACCTGGATAAATGAGTAGAGAAACATAACCAGTGCAGATGCTCTGTGGCTATGCAGGCCCAATTGACCTTTTTGAACTTTTGGGTCAAAATGGCAAAAGAAAAAGATCTACATCAGTGGTTCCCAAACTATGGTACTTGTGGTATGCCAGATGATGTTGTGGGTACATAAAAAAACAATGTCATCCATCAAGAATTTGTGATTTTGGAAAGCATTCATTAAAAGAAATTTGAATAATAGGTCCAGGAAACACCAAGACGAATATCAACCCGTTGGACGCTGCCAGGCCGCTGGTAAGCATTGGCAGCTTTCTGTTTCACTTAGTCAGAATAGTGTGTATGGCACCATTGACTCCAGTCAGTCTTCATCAGTCAGTCTTTTTTGGCTGATTGAGTGCGTTGACTTGGCACCGGCTGTGAGTGAGTTCGAACCCATGCCTGGCATGGAAATCCGCCACTAACCCAGGGTCCAGAACATCCTTTGCTGGCACCCAGCATCTCTCCTCTGGTCCGTATTCCTTCCAGTCTATCAGATACTGGAGGATCTCCTCACACTGCTGAGAGTCCAGCACCTGACAGACAGCGTAGACCAGGGCACCATCCACCTCCAGCTGGCAGTGCCTCGTTATGCGATACCTTGTCCAGTGGTCTGGGGACCACAGGCTTAAGGGGGGACACATGAAAAGAGGGTGAGATACAGAACTGAACAGGTAAATTAAGTCTGTTTGTGACATTATTTGTCACAGCAATTTGGAATGGACCGACATACTTAGGTTGTAACTTAAGACTGCCCTCCCCAAACCTGAGATCCCAGGTGGACAACCCAACCCGGTCTCCTGGCTAAAGGATTGGGTCTCCCCATGCTGTTGGTCTGCCTGCTCCTTGGCACATTGGAGGGCTACCTTGATGCTACAGTGATATTGTTCCCAGACCTCCTTGCTGCATTGCATCCAATCATGGACAGCTAGGATAACAGATGGAGAAGCAGTCCATGGTGCGAGTGGGGGTTGATACCCTGAAGATACACTGAAACAGTGTCATTTGAGTGGACAAACAAACTAAGGAGTTTTAAGGAGTTAAAATTGAACTGGCACATGAATCGTTTTTTGTGGACAGCTATCAGGGATGTTGCAATTTTCTAAGGACTTCGGTGATCCCTTCATCAGTCTCCCATCGGAGGGATGCTATGTGAACAGAGGGAGGAAGAATGGGCTCACACTGGTGAATTCTTGACAAGGCATCAGCTTTGTAATTACATGAACTGGTACGATAAGAGATACTGAATTGGAACTGAGAAAAGAAAAGGGACCAGCGAGCTTGTCGAGGAAGTGTTTAGCGGAATGGAGGTATTCTTATGATTAGTTAATATGAGAAATGGGTGAGCTTCTCCCTCCAAGCAATGTCTCTATTCCTCTAACGCTAGCTTAACTGCTAGTAATTCATGATCTCCAATGCCATAATTCCTTTCAGTGAGAGTGAGTTTGTGTAAGTAAAAAGCTCCTGGTTAAAGTTTTACAAATTTTCCACTATGCTGTGACAAGACAGCACCTGCTCTAGTCTCTAAAGCATCAACCTCTGCTACAAAGAGCAAGTTAGGATGAGGGTGCTGAAGAATGGGAGCAAAGGTGAATGCCTCCTTTATTTTACTAAAAGCATTCTCAGCTGCTGAACTCCACTGTAACTTTTTGGATGTTCCCTTAAGTAGAGCAGTGAGGGGAGCAGCTAGAGTACTAAAATTTCGAATGAACGATGGTAGAAGTTGGCGAAACCCAGGAACTTGCAAAACTTTGATGGACGTTGAGTGGGACAGTTAAGTATGCCGTCTACCTTTCGGTCATCCATAACGTTGCCCTGGCCACTTATTGAGTATCCCGAAAATAATACTTTCTGCAAATCAAATTCACACTTCTCTCCTTTCACATACAATTCATTCTCTAATGGACATTGTAGACCTGCTGGCACAGTGTCAAAATCAGGGGAGTAAATCAAAATGTCATCTGTGTACGTAATCATGAATTGCCCAGTCATGCCTCAGAGGACATAGTTTATGAAGAACTGGAAAATGGATGGAGCATTAGACAGACCGAATGGCATTCCTAAGTACTCATAGTGCCCTCTAATGATGATGAAAGCTGTTTTCAACTTATCTCCCTCCTTGATACAGACTAAGTTGCAGACACTGCGGAGATCTAACTTAGTCAAAAACTTTGCGCCACAAAGTTGTTCTAAAGCAATTGGGATAAAAGGCAGTGGGTAAGCAATTTTTTGTGATAATATTGAGGGCTCTGTAATCAATGAAAGGCCTAAGACTGCCATCCCTCTTTTTCACAAAGAAAAATCCAGATGGGGTCGGGGACGTTGAGGGGCGAATAAAACCTCGAGACAGTGTCTTGTCAACGTATTCCCCCAAGGCTCTCTCCTCTGTCTGTGTCAAGGGATAGACACAAGATTTAGGAACAGCAGAACCGTCTAAGATATCTATAGAACAGTTACATGGACGGTGAGGAGGAAGTTTTGTGGCATTCTTTTTGCTGAACACTTTGAGCAAATCTGGGTGAATACAGAAGGAATTTATGTATAGTATGTGGGATCTCGGCTTTCTAAGATCTGACTTTAAGCACTGGGAAAGTGAGACAATATGTAAAACAGAATTTTGACCATGATGTGATCTTATGGTTAGGCCATGAGATTTGAGGGATATGCTTCTTAAGCCAAGGTAGTCCTAGAATAACAGAAAATTCAGAAGAGTCAATAACTAGAAATGAAAGCTGTTCTTTGTGAAAATAGCTAGCCTCCAACTGGACTGGTTGGGTGATGAAAGTGATAGGATCCACATTAATGGGTCCTCCATCCAGCGTGGTGACTTTAAGGGGTGTCTGAAGAGGTTCCACAGGGATCTGGAGATGAGCCACCACGCCTGAATGCAGGAAATTTCCTTCAGCTCCTGAGTTGATCAGAGCTGGAATGAAGAAAGAATTGTCAGCAGTGAACAGTTACAGGGAGGAGAACAGACTTCGAAACCAAATCCAATCCTGTCGTGCCTGAGGTCTGTGCAGGCGAGCCCCACAGTCACGTAAAACATGACAAGCAGCGCCACAATACATGCACAGACCTCCATGAAGCCTCTCCTCTCTGGACAGCCTTGAAGAATCACTCTGCATGGGTTCGGGAGCAGAGCTGGAACTGGATCCAGTACAGGAATGGGAGCTGGAGCTAGAACTTGAAATTGGAACTGGTCTAACGTAATTGGTTGATCTAACATCTATTCATCATATGTACATGCCAGTTCAGTAAGTATTTCTGGATTGAGTCCATTACGAAAACCTACATATAAAGCAGGCTCATTTCAGCCGTTACCAGCAGCCAAGGTGTGGAACTCCAGAGCATAAGAGGAAACAGAGCTATTGCCTTTTCTTAGTTTACATAAAAGTTATCCACAAGAGCAGCCATCATGAAGGTGATCAAAACAAGTCAGAAATTCTTTCAAGAACTGTTAATAAAAAAGTTGTAGCCCATTCTAAAGCCTTATTAGATAAACGGGATGTAACAAAGGCTATTTTGGCCTGATCAAAACTAAACTGTGCGTTACTGAAAAACAACAAACACTGGAGCAACAACACCCTACATTTGTCAGTAGATCTGTGAAATATATCAGGCTTGCTAACAGAAAAAGTTACGGTAGTACTCACAGAGGCTGAGCCAGTAGAAGCAGAAACAGTGGTTGAGAGAGCAACAGAGAGATCCAAAACAGAGAGATCCAAAACAGAGCAAAGGGCAAAACAAAAATCAGGTCATAAACAGTCATACACAGTCACTTGCTAACAGACATGGAGACAGGCATGGTACGAACAGCTAAAAGTGATGATACTTCGCAGTGAGCAGAACCAAATAGACAGGTTATACCCAAGAGAACAGGTGGATGTGATTAGAAGTCTGGAGAAGCTGAGCGGTGATAGGTGAATCTAGATGAGTCCTGAGGGATTGAGGGGTTCTGAGAAATGTAGTCAGAGGCGGCCGAATCGGCTGTAGTTCCAGATGATAAGGTATGTTTATTTCTTCAGACAGCAATAAAAACTTGAATAATTTCCCTTTCAAAAGATATAAATTAGCTAAATGTAGGCTGCCTTTGCTAGATAAAGTTAGCTAGCTAACTTGGTTAGCTATAAGGCTTGTGTTGTTCTCTACACAATACATGTTAGGCTTGCTGAAAGTAGCCTAAATGAAAAAAGAAGCCTCCTGCTTTATGCACTTTTCATCATAGTTAGCTAGCTAATGCTAGCTAACGTTTACTCTGTGCTGAACACTCCACAATAAAAAATAAAACAACTAGCTACTCAGCAAGAAAAGTTACAGTAAGTTGCTAATTTAAAACTCTGTTTACATTGAGATATATTCGTAGCTACCTTTCAGTTTAGGCTATTTAGCTACCATTTAGCACTTTGCTACTAGTATGTTAGCTAGCTAGCTATCTAGCCAAGAACACTGTCTACGTGCTCAGTTGCTTAAACTACATAACTAGCTAACTTGCCCAGACATGACTTTTTTGCATTTAAACTATACACACCCGCAACAAAAATGAGCAAGCAGGCAAAATGTTTTCAAGTGACAATGATAACTTTTGCTCCTCGCAAAACGGATAAACGATTCCATTCGGTGGGTTATGTTTTTATTTTGGAAAAATGAAAAGAGCACGGACAGTTTTACCATTTCATTCAGCAGCTAGGACTTTATGAGGGTTTTCACATAGCTAACTATATCTAGAAAAGACGGCATACATTTAGCGGTATCTCTTTGGTAGGGACAAATTGGTAAATTATTAAGGTTTTCATGTCTGTCTGAACATAAAACTTACCTTATCATCTTTAAGTTGTTTTATTTGTTTTTGTGCCATCTGTCGCCAGTGAACACTGACATTGTTTATGCATATACAGATACAGACACACACACACACACACACACACACACATACACACACACACACATATATATATATATATATACATATATGTGTGTGTGTGTGTGTGTGTATAGATATTTTCTGTTAGTATCGGGTGCTCAACACATAGAATATGGTGCTCACCACACAGTATTGGGTTCTCACCTGATAGTATCTGGTGCACACCAGATTTGTACCTGAAAAAAATACACCTTGTCCCTTCAGGGGCTCCATACTGATCCAGTAGCTGGATAAGTTTGTCTTCATCAGCTTCAGAGATTCCACAGGATATCACCTTATCCATGAAGCCTTTCCCCAGTTTCAACTGTCTGATGTGTTAGGACATTGTTGCCAAAATGTACCAAAATCGTAGGCATAACAGCCGTGCACTTATGAAGAGCTCACACATCCCAACAATTCTTCAACCCCCTACAAGCGTTACTTTAGTACATCTCATGAAGTAGAGCTGGATATATCTCCTCTTCTGCTGACTAGGTGTTCCTGCTCATCTGATTAGCCATGTTTGGGCACTCCAGCCATGTGTGTAATCTTGTGTGTAGTCTTTCATAACAATGCTGTGTCTTAAAGCAGTGTAATTTGTGGCATGAGCCACATATTTGGGCATCTGTGATAATACATTAAAATATTAATTTTTGTTGGAAAATTATCTTCAGAATCAAAGCTTTCTAAAAGTATATATAATCAAATAAATCACGATGCCTGGTCTTCACAGGCTTTAGGTGAAGTCTGTTATGTATGGCCATTATAGGTTTTATCACATGCTAAACCTGTTGAGTCATGTAACATATGGAAGAATAAGAAAAGAAAGTTCTATAAAAAGTTCAGTTCTACAAGTGCAGGTACATTTTCACATCAAGTCATTAAATTTAAGCAGCTGATTGAACTTTACATATTAAGACTCTTTAAATGCCAAAATCAGACTTAATTCAGAGTGGTGTTTCACAAAGAACATACAAAACCTGAAGCTTTCCCTGAAGAAGGCCTACTTAAGGTGGAGTCAGTAACTAAGTATGAACACTTTTGTAATATTTAGCTAAATTCTTACCACATAAAATGTATTCTTAGAGGGAAAAAAATCAGTCTCTGTTGCAGCCCCAGAACTATACACAAAATACATATGATGTATGTATGTTTTTAGTTTCATGATGTGCCAAATGTTTTCTATTGGTGAAAGGTCTGGACTGCAGACAGGCCAGTTAAGTACCAAGACTCTTCCTCTGCAAAGCCATGCTGTTGTGATGGATGCACTATGTGGTTTAGCATTGTCTTGCTAAAATATGCAAGTCCTTCCCTGAAAGAGACGCTGTCTGGATGGGAGCATATGTTGTTCTAAAACTTCTATATACTGTTCAGCATTGATAGTGCCTTTCCAGATGTGTAAGCTGTCCACGTCAAAGGTACTAATGCCAACTTAATAAAATCAGAGATGCAGGCTTTTCAACTGTGCATTGATAACAAGCTGGATGGTCCCTCTCATCTGCAGGACATGGCATCCATGGTTTTTAAAAAGAATTTCAAATTTTGATTCATTTGACCACAGAACAGTTTTCCATTTTGCCT
Source organism: Colossoma macropomum (assembly GCF_904425465.1). Lineage (NCBI taxonomy): Eukaryota > Metazoa > Chordata > Actinopteri > Characiformes > Serrasalmidae > Colossoma > Colossoma macropomum. The sequence goes on along the minus strand of NW_023494786.1, from coordinate 7,105,305 downwards.
CAGTCCATTTTAAATGAGCTTTTGCCCAGAGAAGACAGTGGTGTTTCTGGATTGTGTTGACATATGGCTTCTTCTTTTTTGCATGATACAAACTTAACTTGCATTTGAGATTGCACTGCGAACTGCGTTCACAGACAATGACTTCTGGAAGTGTTCCTGAGCCCATGCAGTGATTTCCAGAACAGAATCATGCCTGTTTTTAATGCATGGCTGCCTGAGGGTCTGAAGATTACAAGCATCCAATATTGACCATTGGCCTTGTCCCTTGTGTACAGGGATTTGTCCAGATTCTCTGAATCTTTTGATGATATTATGCACTGTAGATGGTGGGATATCCAAAGTCTTGGAATTTTATGTTGAGGAACATTTTTCTGAAATTGTTCCACAATTTTTAGAGGATATTTTTCGCAGATTGGTGAACCTTTGCCCATCTTTGATTCTGAGAGACTCTGCCTCTCTAAAATGCTATTTTTAACCCCAGCCATGTGAGTTAGTTGCAAATTGCTCCTCCAGCTGTTTTCATTAGTACCACTTACTTTTCTAGCCTTTTATTGCCCCTGTCACAACTTTTTGAGATGTGTTGCCGCCAGCAAGTTATAAATGAGTTAATGTTTTTCATGAAATGGTAAAATGTTCCAAATTTCAACATCTGATATGTGTTCTATGTTCTATTGTGAATAAAATATGGGTCTAAGAGATTAGCAAATCATTGCATTTTGTTTTTATTTACATTTTACACAGCATCCCAGCTTTTTTGGAATTGGGGTTGTATCAATCTGCACAAGTGGTGTTAGTTGCTTTTCAATCATGTTACTTGTTTATTTCCAAAATATCTCATCAGGGTTTTTCTAATTTTTAAGCTCTTCTAAATCTTAAGTGAATATGTTGCACTACCAAATGATTCATGCCCAAAAGGTTAACTCCCCCCACCATCCAGTTATAGCACATACACAGTAAACACTATGAATCCCGGATGTCAATGATTACATATTAAAATCAGACTGGTCAGACACTGTATATATACATATGTCTGCCCAGAGTCTCTCTATCATGTGGTTCTATTATTACCACAGGTAGATAAATTACTGGACATATGACCTCTGGTGGAAGATATATATGCTTTGTCATTGCTGTCACAACACAAATTTAAAAGTTATATACTTGTGACAGCATGAGATGTATTTTTGTTGAATTATACTGTATCATTAATGATGCAGCACTCTAGTCTTGTATGGTTAAAATTATTGGCAGGTTATCTTTAAAAAGTTTTTTTTGACTTACATTTTTTAATGTCTGTTAAATTGTCACACTACTGTTTTGAAACTTTTTTCTCCTAGATATGTGCACAGCAGATTGTAATAACACGTCAGAATGAAAGCAGCAGCCTTCATCAGTTGCAGCTGGTCAGTTCCCTCTCACTGATGCAGGATTTATCATTGGCAATAACCCAGATTTTTGTGTGGCCTTTTGTCTACATCAATGTCCTCATGCTTTTCACTTTCTACAGAAAACAAGCTTTCAGAACTGAAACACGTTACATATTGTTTGCCAACACCTTACTGACTGACATGATTTTTCTTATACTGACAGATTTTGTGGTCATTCTCTCATATGGCTCTGTGTTGATGCCTATGGCATTCTGTATTCCATTTTGCATGCTCATGGAGACAGTCTCAATATGCACACCGCTAACCATCACTGCAATGTGTGTGGAGCGCTATGTGGCCATCTGCATGCCACTGAGACATAGTGCTATCTCCACCACTAGCAGAACTCTTACTGCTATCCTTATCATCTGGATCATAAGCTACATTAAGCCATTTATGGATTTGTTTATCCTTGTTGCAACTGTTTCACAAGAATATTTTTTAGAGCCTGCCTTCTGTTATTACGAGATCATGACACCAGAGCAATGGCACCGCACAGTGAGGGGTATAATGTATATAAGTAATTTTATCATAATTTTACTCACTGAGTTCTTTTGCTATTTGATGATTATGCTTGCTGTCCGGACAGCCACTGTTGACAAGAAGTCAGCAGGCAAAGGTCTGCGTACCATCTCACTGCATATGTTTCAGCTTATCCTGTGTACTCTTGAGATTATTTATCCCTACATTGAAACTGTAATTATAGAGCTAGATATACTTTTATATCTGTCAATCCGCACTTTCAACTTTATTACATTCAGTGTCATCGCTAGGGCAGTCAGTCCGCTTGTCTATGGCATAAGAGATGAGACATTTAATGCTGCCCTGCTATACTACATCAAATGTAAACAAAATCATATCTCATGTGAAACCAGAGGACCAATCACCTAAGTTTCCAGTGTAAACAATGTTACTACTTTGAGACAGTAATACTTCTTAAATGCCTTTTAAATGGCTGCTTAGCTACTTAATTTGTATATACCTACAGTCTTATTTCCCCTGTTGCATCATTTAGTAATACTGAAAATTGAACTGAACTTTTGGAGTTGCTCAATATTAGTTACTGAATCGGAATGCTTAAGTACAAAGTCATTCTTTAAAAGATATCTATCATAAATTTGTTTGCCACTGAACATATGTTTCTGTCACTGTCATATTTGTCTGATATTTCAGAATAAAATATGCCACACATTATCTGTATGCTCTCTTACAATGACAACATAAGAAATAAAGAAAGTAGTAGTAATGTCCACATTGATTCTACTGAAAAGATTACGTGCATGGGCAGTTGTTTACATATTGTTTGTTTTTTGTTTTAAAAAATATCATGAGGTATAAAAGCTTATGTAATGTGATGACTAACAGTGTGTGGATTCCGAAGACAGAAAAGCCTTGTATTAGTATTTGTTATTAATCTTCAGCTTGTAAAACAAAGTTATCTTTGTTACTGTTTTCGATAACACTTCTTATAAATTCTGCATACTTAAATGCATATTATACATAAGTATTATATAGGATGCTTTGCATAAGTGGTGTCCAATCTTATCAACAAAGGTGTGGCTGCATGTTTCATTCTAAACAAGCAGGAACACATGAGATCAACTGTTCAAAGACTGAGACCAAGTGATTTGACATTCAGGTGTGCTCCAGCTTGTTTGGAATGAAAAGCTACTGCCACACCGTCCCTTTGTGGATAAGACTTAGCCAAATGTAAGACGTTGTAAAGGCCATAATACTATGTATTTTATTGTGAAGGGGCCTTTAATTTATTAAACTAACAATGATAAAGGTGATGATGATGATGATGATAATGACAGGTTATATAACATATAGACGGGTGACAAATTTAATTAAAACCTGAATAAATGAGTGGAGAAACATAACGAGTGCAGATGCTCTGTGGTTACGCAGGCCCAGTTGACCTATTTGAACTTTTGGATCAAAATGGCAAAAGAAAAAGACATCAGTGGTTCCCAAACTATGGTACTTGTGGTATGCCAGATGATGTTGTGGGTACATAAAAAAACAATGTCATCCATCAAGGTGGCAAAGCTCCGGTTAAAGGAACTCAAACAAACATCATCATTTTTAATGGATTGTTTTATGATTCAAGAAACTCTCAAATACATATTACATGTTTTTTGATGTTCTACAGTGACAAGATAGCAATAAATAGCTGACACTCATTGGCTGCACAGGTCAGTGTAACTCATATCAAATTTAAATAAAATAAAACTTTAACTGCATCACACTGCACAGCTTTGAACGACTCCATTAAGAGAAAGAAGAAATGCAAAACCTTGATAATGTGAAAGTTCCTTTAATAATTGTTTCAATTAGCTGGCCATGCAATTATATTGTTACTTGTCCTGTCTCTATGCTCAGTGTCTAGTTCAGTCCATAGCACCATGACTGATCTCCTAAGAAAGCAATTCTTGATAGAGAATCTGGGTAAGCCAATGTAGCGCACTTAGCTTCAAAAATGTCTCTTTACTAGTCTGTCACTATCCTTTGGGCTTGGAATGCAGTTAATGTCAAAATTATTAGGGGGTATTTTGGCAACCCATCTCTGCTCACAAGATTTTTGTTAAAATGTAAGTGAGGAGTTTGTTTGTTCTGTATTGTAAAAGTGCATCCCTTCAAGTAGTGGCCTATTTGTGACATACTGCCCACCTCACAGCAAAGAATTTTAATCTGTATGCTGGACTCTGATTGATAATAAGATTACTATTAAATGCAAATGGCCATGCTTCTATTCCATCCTCATGCACTTAAGAGAGATCTGAGCCAAGGCATTACACAAGGCATCAACAGAGACCAAGAATGCTAAATATGGAGTCAGTATGGCTGGCTTGTACAAATTGGAATGCTAAAGTGCTTTTAACATCCGAAGGGCTGACCAGGGTGACGGGAGGCTGATAACCGTAGATACACTGAAAGGGAGTGAGACCTGTAGAAGAACAGATAAGGGAATTTTGTGCGATTTCTGCCCAAGGTAAGTAACAAGCCCACTCTGATTGATTTTCGTGACTATACAATCTCAGAAATTTGTTCAACTCCTGATTGACTCTCTCGCACTGACCATTCAATTGTGGGTGGTAACCCAATGTTAAGCTGATTGTTACACCCAGTCTTTCAAAAAAAAGCTGACCAAACCTGGGAGGTTAACTGGTCTGACACAATATCTTCAGGAATGCCAAAAAGACGAAACACATGTTGAAATAATGCCTCAGCTGTTTGAAAAGCATTAGGTATACCTGTAAATGGAATGAATCTGACTCCCTTGGAAAAACGGTCTACAACAGTAAGAATGGTAGTGTATTCTTCAGACTTGGGTAAAGTCTATTGGTATATGTGACCAAGGATATGTAAGAATGGGCAACGGTAGAAGTTTTCCTGCAGGAAGGGACTTGGGGACCTTACACTGTGAACACGTGGAGCATGACGCTATGAACCTATGAATATCATTTAACATGTTCTCCCACCAGTACCTGTTTGATATGAGTTGTTGTGTACGAGTCTCCTCAGGATGTCCTGACAAAAGGGAGGAATGAGCCCAGGTAGTAATGCGGTCTTGGAATTGGCCAGGTACATATTTCTTGTTTGGGGGGCACTGTTCAGGGACCTCAACAGTCGCTAATGCCTGATCTATATCCTCATCTACTGCCCAACGGATGGAGGCTGCAATTATTTCGGGAGGCAAGACATTTTCTCAGGTAGCAGTCATCTGATTCTCCTCATTAAAAGCCCTGGATAAAGCATCTGCCTTGGTATTATGAGTATCGGGCCTATACGTGATAGTGAATTGGAATCTATTGAAAAAGAGGTACCAACGTGCCTGGCGGGGGGTTGAGTCTTTTAGCTGACCGAAGGTAAGGTAAATTTTTATGATCTGTTAGCACGAGGAAGGGATGTTCAGCACCCTCTAACCAATGACGCCATTCTTCGAAAGCAAACTTCATGGCTAGCAGTTCCCTATCACCAATGCCATAGTTGCGTTCAGTTGAGGTGAGTTTATGGGAGTAAAACGCTACCGGGTGTAACTTAGGTGGTGAGCCCACACGCTGAGAAAGAACAGCTCCTACACCAACATTAGAGGCATCAACCTCAACCACAAAGGGTTGGGTAGGATCAGGGTGTTTTAAAACAGGAGCGGAGATGAAAGCGGACTTTAACGAGTTAAAAGCTTTCTCAGCTTGGGGGTTCCAGACTAGCCTTTTGGCGTTACCTTTCAAAAGTGCTGTCAATGGGGCTGCAATAGAGCTCTACCCATGAATAAATCTGCAGTAAAAGTTGGCGAATCTAAGAAAACGCTGTAAACCCCTAATAGAGGTGGGTATGGGCCAATTCAGTACTGCGTCTGCTTTAGAGTTGTCCATGATGACTCACTCGGAACTGATTATGTATCCTAGATAGGATGTGGACTGCAAATGGAATTTCTCCCCTTTTACATACAATTGATTCTCTAGTAACCGGGCCAAGACCTGACAGACATGACTAATGTGTGTGGGAAAATCTGGGGAGTAAATCAAGATATCATCGATATAAGCGATGACAAATTTGCCTAACATGTCTCTCAGCACATTGTTAATGAAGGTCTGGAAGACGGAAGGTGTGTTAGAAACGCCAAAAGGCATAACTAAGTATTCATAGTACCCCTGGTGGTGATAAATGCAGTCTTCCATTCGTCTCCCTTTTTAATTCTGACAAGATTGTAGGTACTGCGTAAATCTAACTTGGAAAAAATAGTGGCTCCTCTAAGGTTTTCCAAGGCTACTGGCCTCCTGAATATACTCCTCCATAGCTCTATCCTCCTCCTGAGTAAGAGGGTAAACCCTAGATTTAGGAGGAACAGCACCCTCAACAAGTTCAACAGAACAGTCATATTCACAGTGAGGAGGAAGTTCAATGGCCTTGTTCTTGCTTTTAGGTTGTCATAATCTGGAAGGGTAGTTAAGGGTTGGTCAGAATTTGGACTTTCAATGGATGTGGAGCTTAAAATAAGGCTGGGAAGTTCAAGACATTGCTTGTGACAAAAGAGAGACCAGCTATGGATCTCACAGTCAGACCAGGAAATGTTTGGGTTGTGTTTGTGCAGCTAGGGCAAACCTAAAATCACTGAATAGGCCGAGGTGTTCAAAACAAAAAAGCTGATTTCCTCCCTGTGAAGAGCGCTGGTGTACAGAGTGACAAGTCTTGTGAGTGTATCGATGACACCCTCTCCAACTGGGTCTCCATCCACCACTGACAATCGAACAAGAGGAACAATCAACAGGAAGCTGAAGTTACTCTACAAGGGATTGGTGGATGAAGTTTCCCTCTGCTCCAGAGTCGTTTAGGGCTGAAAAAACATACAGAATTGAGGCAACACAAAATCACAGGCATTTGAAACGACTTCGTAACCAACCGCCTTGTGGGAGCACTCACCACATTAGCGCATGGAGTATTCTCCACACGCTTTCCAGGGGTCGGCGCCTGAGGTCTATGCGGACGCGCCCGACAGTCACATAAAATGTGACCAGCAACGCCACAATACATGCACGGGCCTCTGTGTAACCTTCGAAGTCGCTCCTCCTGTGACAGAAGGGTGGAGTCACACTGCATTGGCTCGGCCTGTGACACTGGTCTGGCGAACCATCAAACTTGCCAGGCTTACTAACAGGGAAAACGCTAATTGGAGTAGGCAGAGAAACAAAAGGGCTAGGATTAGTTTCACTAGATTCGCTGGCAATCATGTTCTGCAGCTGAGAGGTGATCTCCTTAAAGCTATTCGCTATTGAGGGTAACTGCCGTTGTTGCTCACTCTGCTGTTGTGTGAGGGAGCCGACGGAGTGAATAAGAGACTCAAATAACTGATTGTGTTGATTTAAAATAGCATCCTGGTTACTTACAGCCGAGATGATCTCCTTAATATTCGCTGTCTGCATGTTGGCGAAGTATTCTGTAATGTTGGGTTTGCAGATCAGACACACGTGCATAAAAATGAACCCAGAAGATTTATTCAAACGGAGATAAACAGGGTTAACATCAGACTAGGTCAATAACCAGAATAGCAAGACAAAATACATACGAGCAGGCGAAAGCGTAGTCTAAAAAATGGGCGATGGTCGTAACCAGAGAAAACACATACACAAAAAGAACAAAGCCAAAACAGGAGTGATACTGGTGGTCGTCCAGATCCCTTTGCCCTGCACAGATAGCCTTCCTATTTGAATTTTTTGTGCCATGTCCAAATCTGCTTTTCAGTTGATGCATTTTTATTGAATTTTCTCGAAAATGCACGCTGGACACTCTTGTTTGACTGCGTTTGAGCATATTCTAACACACAAAATGCCTTTTCATTTCTAATGAAAGCCATTCTTCAACCTGAAAAACCCCATTAAAATTAAACATGGTTAGTTTTTACACATTTTGTTAAAATTTGAGATCATTTAAGGGAGAATTGGCCATGTTATTAGACTACGAAATGTCAATTTTCAAATATATAAATACACACACATGTATACATATACATGTGTATACATTTAAAAAATATATATATTTATGTATTTGTATATATAATTTCTTCTATTAGTATCGTTTGCTCAACACGTAATATATGGTGCTCACTTGATAGGATCAGGTGCTCACCATATAGTATTGAGTGCTCACCTGATAGTATTGAGTGCTCACCACATAGTATGGGATGCTCATCTGATAATATCTGGTGCACACTAGATTTTCACCTAAAAAAAATATACCATGTCCCTTTTACCTGAAAAAAAGGCTTTAGGTGAAGTCTGTTATGTACGGCTATTATAGTTTTTATCACATGCTAAACCTGTTGAGTCATGTAACATATGAAAGAACTTGCTGCCACCAAGTTTGAAATGACAATGTTTTTCATGAAATGGTAAAATGTCTCAACATCTGATATGTGTTCTATGTTCTACTGTGAATAAAATATGGATATATTAAATAGCTAAATAGTGTTAGTTGCTTTTCAGTCATGTTGCTTGTTTATTTCCAAACTACCTGATTAGGGTTCTTTTCTTTTTTAAGCTCTTCTAAATCTTATGTGAATATGTTGTACTACCAAATGATTACTGCACAAAGGTTAACTCCCCCCACCATCCAATTATAGCACATACACAGTAAACACAGTAAATCCCTCATGTTGACAATTACATATTAAAATCAGACTGGTCAGACACGGTATATCTATAAATACCATGCCCAGAGTCTCTCTATCATTTGGCTCCAGTATTACCACAGGTAGATATATCACTAGAGATGTGACTTCTGATGAAATTTTTACATTTTTTATCATTGCTGTGACAACACAAATGTAAAGTTATATACTTTTGGCAGCAGGAGATGTATTTTTTAAAATTAATTTATATTATATATTTTATATATATATTTATATATTAATTATGCAACACTCAAGTCCTGTATGGTTACAATTATTGGCAGGTTAACTTTAGCAAGTTTTCATTGACTTTTGTTTTTAATGTCTGTTAAATTGTCACGCTGCTGTTTTGAAACTTTTTTCTCCTAGATATGTGCACAGCAGATTGTAATAACACTCAGAATGAAAGCAGCAGCCTTCACCAGTTGCAGCTGGTCAGTTCTATCTCACTGAGGAAGGACTTATCATTGGCCATAACCCAGATTTTTGTGTGGCCTTTTGTCTACATAAGCATCCTCATGCTTTTCACTTTCTACAGAAAACAGGCTTTTAGAACTGAAACACGTTACATATTGTTTGCCAACACCTTACTGGCTGATGTGGTTTTTCTTATACTGACAGATTTTGTGGTCATTCTCTCATATGGCTCTGTGTTGATGCCTATGGCATTCTGTATTCCATTTTGCATGCTCATGGAGACAGTCTCAATATGCACACCGCTAACCATCACTGCAATGTGTGTGGAGCGCTATGTGGCCATCTGCATGCCACTGAGACATAGTGCTATCTCCACCACTAGCAGAACTCTTACTGCTATCCTTATCATCTGGATCATAAGCTACATTAAGCCATTTGTGGATTTATTTATCCTTGTTGCAACTGTTTCACAAGAATATTTTTTAGAGCCTACCTTCTGTTATTACGAGATCATGACACCAGAGCAATGGCACCGCACAGTGAGGGGTATAATGTATCTTAGTGATTTTATTATAATTTTACTCACTGAGTTCTTTTGCTATTTGATGATTGTGCTTGCTGTCCGGACAGCCACTGTTGACAAGAAGTCAGCAGGCAAAGGTCTGCGTACCATCTCACTACATATGTTTCAGCTTATCCTGTGTACTCTTGAGATTATTTATCCCTACATTGAAACTGTAATTATAGAGCTAGATATACTTTTATATCTGTCAATCCGCTCTTTCAACTTTATTACATTCAGTGTCATCGCTAGGGCAGTCAGTCCACTTGTCTATGGCATAAGAGATGAAAAATTTTATGCTGCCCTGCTATACGACATCAAATGTAGACAAAATCATATCTCATCTGAAACCAGAGGACCAATCACATAAGTTTCCTGTGTAAACAATGTACTTGTACTACTTTGAGACACTAATACTTGTTAAATGCCTTTTAAATGGCTGCTTAGATACTTAATTTGTATATACCTACAGTCTTGTTTGCATCATGTAGTAATACTGAAAATTAAACTGAACTTTTAGAGTGGCTTCATGTTAGTTAATGAATCAGAATGCTTAAGTACAACGTCATTTTTTAAAGGATCCCTATCATACATTTGTTTGCTAATGAACTGTTTCTGTCTCTGTTATATTTGATATTTCAGAATAAAATATGCCATACATTATTTGTATACCCTCTTACAATGACAACATAAGAAATGAAGAAAATACTAGTACTGTCCTCATTTATTCTTTTGAAAAGATTAAGCGCATGGGCAGTTGTTTATAGAATGTTTGTTTTTTGTTTTAAAAAATGTCATGAGGTATGAAAGCTTATGTAATGTGATGACTAAAAGTGTGTGGGTTCCTAAGACAGAAAAGCCTTGTGATAGTATCTGTTATTAATCTTCAGCCTGTGAAACAAAGTTATCTTTGTTATTGTTTTCGAGAAAAGTCTGCATACTTAAATGCTTCAAGTATAAGATGCTTTACGTAAGGGGTGTCCAATCTTATCAACAAAGGTCTAGTGTGGCTGCATGTTTTCATTCTGGACAAACAGGAACACATGCGACCATCTGAGATCATGCGATCAATTTCGATCAAAGACCAAGTTATTTAACATAATCAGATGTTCTGCAGTTTGTTTGGAATAAAAAACTACTGCCACACCGTCCCTTTGTGGATAAGACTGGACAGCCCTGCCTTTCATTGAATGGCATGAGTCACTGATAGTACTTGTAGTTACATAACTAATGTTATAATGGACAAACATAAGATGTTATAAAGGCCATAAAACTATGTTATTGTAAAGAGTCTTAACCTTATTAAACTGACAATGATGATAAAGATGATGATGATAATGGTGATAATGACAGGTTATATAACATACAGATGGGTGACGAATTAAATTAAAGCCTAAATAAATGAGTGGAGAGACACAACAAGTGCAGATGCTCGGTGGCTTGTACAAAAATGCTGCGCAAGCCCAGTTGAACTTTTGGATCAAAATTGCAAGAGAAAAAGATCTATAGCAGTGGTCCCAAAGTGTGGTACATGTGCCCCCAGAGGTATGCCAGATAATGTTGTGGTTACACAAAAAACAATGTCATCTATCAAGGTGGCAAACCACTGGTTAGAGGAACTCAAACAAACATTATCATTTTTAACAGGTTATTTTATGATTCAAGAAACTCTCAAACACATACTACATGTTTTTTGATGTTCTACAGTGACAGAATGACTATAAATAGATGACACTCTTTGGCTGCACAGTTCAAGGTCAGCATAGCTCATGTCAAAGTTAAAAAAAGAATAAAACTTTCACTGTGTCACACCGCATAGCTTTGCATGATTCCATTAAGAGAAAGGATAGAACGGATGCAAAACCTCGTTGCTCTGATAATGTGAAAGTGCCTTTAATCTCTGTTTCAATTAACAAAATTAGACGTTGATTTTTTGTTTGATACTTGCGCCAAAATATCTGTCTTATCTTCAACACTGGCAAATACATTAAAAATATTTTTGTCAAAAGAAGAAAGTTTAGCTTCTGGAGTTACTGGTCAGACTCAGTTACACCTGTCTGAACCATTAGAAATACAATATTATTTTTAATATACTGCGTCCAGACCACTGTATTTTCTCTGTAATTGATATGGCAAATGGATTTTGGTCAGTACCTTTGCATAAAGATTATCAACAATGGCTAGCTTTTATTGTAAGTTCCTAACAATAACAGTGGGCGAGATTGCCACAAGGCTTACATAATTCACCTACTATTTATCATCAAAGCCTACATAAACAGTTAGCCTCATCTGAAGCGGCAACAATGACTAGTACAGTTCTACAATATATAGATGGCATATTGATAGCTTCCTCAAATGCAGAGGAACATGAATGTGACTTTTTAGCTTTGTTAGATTACTTGCATTCGGTAGAACAAAAACCTTCTTTTAAAAAGGCCCAGGTTAATCAGTCCTCTGTTCAGTATTTAGGAAAGCTGGTTTCACAGGCTCAGAAGTCAATTTTGCCTGACCGGTGTGCCACGGTACAGACTATTTCACCCCCTGTCAAGTTAGAGCAACTACAATCTTTTCTGGGATTGCGCAATTACTGTCAGCCTTGGATTGAAGATTATGCAAAAACTGCTCAACCGCTATTCGATCTAACTAAAGCAGGAATTCAGAAGCCTTTTCAGCAGAGTTTCAGCTAAATGATGATCATTTACAAGCTTTTCATTCTCTTAAAACTGCTTTATGCTGTGCCCCAGTACTAGGCCTAGTGAACATGGAACTGCTGTTCACCTTGTATGTTTCAGAAGCACTAGGATTTGTGTGTAGCTGTTTAACGCAAAATCATAGTGACAGAGAGAGGCATGTGTGTTATTACTCTGTTAAAATAGACAAGGTCGCACTTGGAATGTCACTTTGCCTGAGAGCAATCCAGGCAACCTATCTGTCTGTTTTAGCTGTTGCTCCTATTGTTTTGGATCAGATTCTCACTGTGAAATGCCCACACTCAGTTTCCTCTTTGCTTTTAAATATCCAAATTGTTTCAGTGATAGCACAAAGGTGGGGTAACTGGCATGCAGTTTTAACTGCCCCTAATATAGTGATCAAAAGGGCACCTGTAAAGGCTATTTCAGATCATTTGCTGGAATTGGAGCATGATTCAGATGATCATGACTGTGAAACTCTTGTGTGTAGTTCTGTGCAAATTATGTATGCTTAAACACCTTTGCCAATTGCTGATGTCGTTTTATTCACAGATGGCTTATCCCGCTTCCTTGATGATGGCTGTCACAACGCAGCATGAAGAAATAGCTACTGGCAGATTGCCAGATCATTATTCTGCACAACAGGCAGAACTGGTAGCACTAACTCATCCCTGTGTGCTTGCTAAAGATTTAAAAGCTAATGGATTTGTCGATTCAAAGTATGTCCACAGTGTTATGGCTTGTTATGGAAGCAGAGACATTTTTTGACAGCAAATGCAACCCCAGTGAAAAATGCGCAGTAGGTGGCAGATCTAATGGAAGTGCTCACCCTTCCAAAACAGGTTGTTATTATTAAGATAAAAGCCCATTCTTCTGCCACGTCTTTTGAACACCTAGGCAACTGTTTAGCTGATAATGCAGCAAAAAGGGTTTATCTTTTGCCTATTGAATATATCCTGTCACCCTGTGAACAACCTGCTGTTAACAATTTGGCTGATCTGCTTGCTTTATACCAACAGGAAGTTTGGACTTGGGTTGAGCAAGGTGTGTCTCTTTGCGATGGTATCTGGGTTAAGGGGGGTAAATATGTGGCTCCTGATGCCCCGCGTCCCTATTTGGTGGCCACCATACACACACTCCAAGGTGTAACCAAGTATGGTGGAATTCTAAGTTCCGCAAGTATGCAAAGAGCCATTGTCTAGCTTGTTCCACCTGTCTTAAGGCCAATCCAGGCCCTGCAGTCTCCCTCCCCTACCAAACTGTAACACCACCAAGTGAGCCTTTTCAGGAATTGCAGGTAGATTACATCACTTTGCCAAGATATCAGAGAAAACAGGACTGTTTAATAATAATTTGCAAGTTCTCAAGATGGATTGAGGGATATGCCACTACTAGAGGCAAACCTCTAGTTTTCATAAGCATTCTGACAATAGGTTTTGCAGGTGTAATGGAGGATGTTTGTGACCACAACATGGTCTGTGCTCAGGCCATCCTGTGGGCACAAAATCATACCTTAGGAGGTGATGGTTGTTTTGTTTGTCATGTCTTGCATCACCGCTATTATGTGATCCCAATGTCTAATTTCTGCACAAACTTTATGCACATATCATTTCGGTTCTGAACCCAGGAGAATAATAGCACAAATGATGGTAGACGGTATAAGTGAAGATGACTGGCCATTGCCCATTGTTAGATGTCTGAAGTTAAATTGCTGGCTGGCAGTATACCGTTATAGCTGGCAAAGCTAATTACAACTTAATTTATTGGGATAAATCTAGCTGGAATTATGGGTTAGCCAATCCCATTCCTGTGTGGGCTTCCACAAGCTGGGTATGTATTGACAAACTTTGTTATCCAGAGGACATGTATCTGGGTAACAGTACGTTCTGTTTCAATCTCTGCCTTCTCTAGGAATGGCATATTTTGGTGTAAGCATTCTACCACCACAAATACTAACTCATGTGGTATTTGGATGAGTGAACCACTTCCTTTGGGTTTCTATTGGGTTTGTGGAAACAAGGCTCATCCATCACACCCAGCTGATTCATGGTGCGGTTCCTGTTACATGGCGATAGTCATGCCTCATACTACAGTCCATATCGATCCATGGACCACATTACAATCTCATGGACCTTCATGTCATATGAAAAGAAAACTTGGCATTACCATAGCAGGTATACAAACATGGAATGGTCACATTATAAAGGACCCTTGGTCTAGTATAGTGCAGACTGTGAGATGGGGAATATTTCCATTTGGAGGTATTGAAGATGCCTTACAGAAGATAAAGTATTTGGCTTATTCCACACAGAAACTAACTGAGACTAGTGAAGCTCTCCACTTAGTAAATGATGAACTCTCTGCTTTACGAGAAGTAGTGCTGGAAAATAGGAAGGTTTTAGACTTGCTGACCTCAGAAAAAGGAGGTGTGTGTCACATTCTCAATACTTCCTGCTGCACCTACATCCCAGATAACTATGAAAATATTGATAAATATGTTGCAGATCTTCATAGCCTCATTCCGAACGCTGCTCCGGAAGGATATCTTAGGATAAGATCTTTAACTGGGTTGGTAACATTATGAGAGTTATGTTTTCCAGGATGTTACAGCAATTGCTCCGTTATGTATTCCCCTTTGTAGCACCAGTAATAGTAGCTATTGTTATTTATTTTTGCCTCAAATTATTCTGGTGCTTAATGTCTAAACTACACCAGCGTAGGCATTCCTTATTAACATGGAAACACTTCATTTCCCCAATTTGCCTGTATGCAGGCTAAAGGGAAAGAGGTCCGTCTTTAGGACGTGTAGAAAGAGGGAAATACTGGCCATATTTCTCTGAAAGAGGAAAGGATAGATTGATTAAGCTTGTGAGAACATACATTCTATAATATGTTCTAAAGGGGGGTATGAAGGTTGTGTAATGTGTTTAGTATTGTGTTATATGTTATTATATGCAGTTTATATCGGGGCCTTGTCGTGGCGGAAGGGCTTGTGTGGTCTAGGGATCTTCAGAGCTAAGTCGTCGGGAGCAACATGCTCCTGGTAGGGTCTCCCAGGGCGAACAGGTCTGGGGTGAAGACCCAGACTAACTCGATCCAAAAACCTCCATGATAAACGGACACAGAACATCATGTACCCTGCCCGGGAGAGGGTCATCGGGACCTACCCCTGGAGCCAGGCCTGGGGGTAGCGTCCCTCGGCGAGCGCCTGGTGGCCGGGTTACGTGAGCTGCCCGGCCACCAGCCCGAAGAGGCACCGTGAGGGGACCATGTGGGCCCACCACCCGCAAGGTCCAGCATGGGGGAGTGGTGCAGTGCCGTACAGGCAGTGGGGGATTGCAGGGGGGCCCTTGGTGGCCTAGGCCCCTGCGGCAGAAACTGGCTCTTGGTCTGTGGAATGTAACCTCACTGGGGGGGAAGGAGCCGGAGCTTGTGCGGGAGGTTGAGAGGTACCAACTAGATATAGTTGGGCTCACCTCCACCCACAGTATCGGCTCTGGAACCAAACTCCTGGATAGGGGTTGGTCCCTCTCCTACTCCAGGGTTGCACAAGGTGAGAGGCGCCGGGCGGATGTGGGGATACTCACGAGTCCCCGGCTGGCGGCAGTGCAGTTGGAGTTTGTCCCGGTGGACAAGAGGGTCACCTCAATGCGTATTAAAATCGCGGAGAGGAAAACTCTGAATGTTGTGTGTGCTTATGCACCAAACAACAGGTCAGAGTATTCAGCCTTCTTGGAGCAAGTGGGCGGGGTTCTGGAAAGGGTCCCGACTACAGACTCCATAGTCTTACTGGGAGACTTCAATGCTCATGTTGGCAATGACTGGGAGACCTGGAGAGGCGTGATTGGGAAGAACGGCCTGCCCCATCTAAACCCGAATGGTGAGTTGTTATTGGACTTGTGTGCTAGGCATGGATGGTCCATAACGAACACCAAGTTCCAACCCAAGGATGTTCATAAGTGTACGTGGTACCAGAGCTCCTTGGCTGAAAGGTCAATGATCGACTTTGTTGTCGTTTCATCTACTCGGGACCGTATGTTCTGGACACTCGGGTGAAGAGGGGTGCTGAGCTGTCGACTGATCACCACCTGGTGGTGAGTTGGATCAGATGGCAGGGAAGACTAATGGTCAGACCCGGTAGGCCCAAGCGAATAGCGAGGGTGTGCTGGGAATGACTGCCGGAGGCCCCTGTTCGGAATGATTTAAACTCCCACCTCCGGGAGAGCTCTCTCATGTCCGGCAGGAGGTAGGAGACATGGAGTCTGAATGGACCCTGTTCAAAACCTCCATTGTGGAAGCTGCCAGGCATGGCTGTGGCCAAAAGCTTGTGGGTGCCTGTCAGGGCGGTAACCCAAGAACCACCTGGTGGACACCGGTGGTGAGGGAGGCCGTCAAGCTGAAGAAAGAGGCCTTTAGGGACTGGATGGCCCGGAGGACTCCCGACTCAGCAGATAGGTACCGACCGGCAAAAAAGGTGGCAGAAGCAAAATCCAGGGCATGGGACGAGTTTGGTGGGGCCATGGAAAAAGACTTTCGGTCAGCCTTGAGGAGGTTCTGGACAACTGTCCGGCGACTCAGGAGCGGTCGGGGTGGCTTGGCCCAAGCTGTATTCAGCAGGGGTGGAGAAACTCTGACTTCAAATGAGGATATTGTCGGTCGGTGGAAAGAGCACTTTGAGGAACTCCTTAATACGGGTGACATGCCTCCCTCACGGGAGTCAGGGCCAGAGGCCTCTGGTATGTCAAGCTCCATTTCCCTGGTGGAGGTCACTGAGGTAGTTGGCAAGCTCTTCAGTGGCAAGGCACCAGGGGTGGATGAGATTCGTCCGGAGATGCTTAAGGCTCTGGATATTGTGGGGCTGTCATGGCTGACACGCCTCTGCAATAGTGCATGGACCTCGGGAACAGTACCCTTGGACTGGCAGACCGGGGTGGTGGTCCCTATTTTCAAGAAAGGGGACCGGAGGGTGTGTGCCAACTATCGGGGTATCACACTGCTCAGCCTCCCTGGGAAAGTCTATGCCAAGGTGCTGGAAAGGAGACTTCGACCGATAGTTGAACCTCAGATTGAGGAGGAACA
Organism: Colossoma macropomum; assembly: GCF_904425465.1. Classification (NCBI taxonomy): domain Eukaryota; kingdom Metazoa; phylum Chordata; class Actinopteri; order Characiformes; family Serrasalmidae; genus Colossoma; species Colossoma macropomum. The sequence continues at coordinate 7,087,959 of NW_023494786.1, read as the reverse complement.
ATGTGGATTCCGTCCTGGCCATGGAACAATGGACCAGCTTTTCACCCTCTCACGGATTGTTGAGGGGGCATGGGAGTTTGCCAACCCAGTCTACATGTGTTTTTCGGATTTGGAGAAGGCTTACGACCGTGTTCCCCGAGATATCTTGTGGGAGGTCCTCCGGGAGTATGGGGTGCCGGGGTTACTACTCAGGGCCATTCAATCTCTGTACGCCCGGAGTGAGAGCTGTGTTCGTATACTCGGCATTAAGTCGGACTCTTTCAGTGTTAGCGTTAGACTCCGCCAGGGTTGTGCCCTGTCTCCACTCCTGTTTGTGATATTCATGGACAGGGTGTCAAGGCGTAGCTGGGGTCAGGAGGGCATTATGTGTGGAGGCCAGAGAGTGGCGTCTCTGCTATTTGCAGATGATGTTGTTCAGCTGAGTGTGAAGTGGTTGGTATGCGGATCAGCACCTCCAAGTCTGAGTCCATGGTCTTAGCCCGGAAAAGGATGGTATGCCCACTCCAGGTAGGGGGAAAGGACTTGCCCCAGGTGGAGGAGTTTAAGTATCTCGGGGTCTTGTTCACGAGTGATGGGAAGAAGGATCGTGAGATCGACCGCAGGCTGGGACAAGCGGCAGCAGTAATGCGGTTGCTGTACCGGACTGTAGTGGTGAAGTGTTTACCGATCGGTCTACATCCCGACCCTCACCTATGGTCATGAGCTGTGGGTAATGACCGAAAGAATGAGATCGTGAATACAAGCGGCAGAAATGAGCTTTCTTCGCAGGGTGGCGGGCTACACTCTATTTGATAGGGTGAGGAGCTCGGCCATCCGGGAGGAGCTCGGAGTAGAGCCGCTACTCCTGCGCATTGAGAGGAGCCAGCTGAGGTGGTTCGGGCATCTGATCCGGATGCCCCCTGGACGCCTCCCGGTGGGGGTGTACCAGGCACGGCCTACCGGAATAAGACCCCGGGGTCGTCCTAGGACCCGCTGGAGGGATTATATCTCCAAGTTGGCCTGGGAGCGGCTTGGGGTCTCCGGGAATGAGCTGGAGGAAGTTGCGGGGGACAGGGTCACCTGGGATTCTCTGCTCTCCCAACTGCTACCGCGACCCTATCTGGACTAAGCGGTTAACGATGATGATGATGATGATATGCAGTTTTGTGTGTGCATGCGCTGAAGTTGTATTTTAGGCTGTCTATTTTTGCTTATCCGTATATGGTCATGTCTGTCACACCTCTCACTTGTCATGCATAGGCTGGGCCTAATCTTGGCATCAGTCTAGCTACAAAACTGCATCAGCCCATTGCCTTACAGCTACCCAATATCATCCCTGATTTCCTAAGAAAGCAATTCTTGATAGAGAATCTGGATAAGGCAGTGCAGTGCACTTGGCCTTAAAATGTCTCTTTACTAGTCTGTCACTATCCTTTGGGCTTGGAATGCAGGTGATGTCAAAACCATTGGGGACATTTTGGCAACCCATCTCTGCTCACAAGAATCCAGTTGTGATTTTTGTTAAAATGCAAGTTAGGAGTTTGTTTGTTCTATACTGTAAAAGTGCATCCCTTCAAGCAGTGGCTTATTTGTGACATACTGTCCCCATCACAGCAAAGAATTTTAATCTGTATGCTAAACACTCTGACAATAAGATTACTATTAAACGTAATTGGTCATGCTTCTATTCCGTCCTCATGCACTTAAGAGAGATCCTATCCAAGGCATTACAAGAGGCATCAACAGAGACCAAGAATGCTAAAGTCTGGATGACTACAGCTCAGTATGACTGGTTTGAACAATTTAGCATGTTTTAACTATTGGAATGCCGACTTACACTCAGCTGCCATGATAAGCATTCTTTTTGTCACCTTTCTTTTTTCCCCCTTTTTCACACTATTGAGACCTGGGTCTTCAAGTTAAGCTGAATATTGATTTGGCAATAGCACAGCAAAACAGCATAGTAAGATAGCAACAGAGAGTATCAACCTGATAAATGGAGCTGGGCTATTACATATGCCCTGCAGTTGACTGTTATTCTCATATAATCCAAATGGTGAGGTGAAAGCGGTGTGCATGCAATACACCTCTATGTATTCAATGTTACAATAGCCAAAAGTGAGATTCACTGTGGAAATGAAAGCATTACTACCAGTTGTACTCAGTGCTACCAAAACATCTGCATGGCGGTGAAGGTGGCTTTGGCCCTTTTTGTGCTATGCTCAGTTCTGTGATAACAGCTGCTAACGGATTCTGAAAATCACAAAGTGTGGCCTATACCAAATGCTCCTTTTGAGATTCATGTGTGACTGTATGCCTTAACAATTCCCACTTTTTCAGAGACACTGTTCCCAAAGATGACATTGTCACGGTGGCCATGTACTACCAAAATCCTAACACAGGCATAGCAGCCGTACACTTATGAAGAACTCACACATCCCAACAATTCTTAAACCCCTTACAAGCATTACCTTAGTAAGTCTCATAAAGTGGAGCTGAAGAATTCATCCATGGATCTGTCCCCTCTTCTGCTGACTAGGTGTTCCTGCTCATCTGATTAACCATGTTCATGCACTCCAGCCATGTGTATGACCAGCAGCCTGGCAAAGGAAACAGTTGCTCAAAACAATGTTGTATCCTAATGCATTGTAACTTGCACCATGAGCCACATATTTAGCCATCTAATTTAGCCATAATGCATTAAAAAAAAGTCTGAAGAGTCCGGGGTGGCCAGGACGAATACCATGGCCACAACCAGAGACCTGAACGGGAGCATTCCCAGAGCTGCCACAGCGCTGGACAGACAGGGTCCATCTACGATGACCCCAAGGACAATTAGAAAGTGAACTAGGGGGCACCATCCTTGGTCTAACTCTAGGACGAGGAGTAGGTTTCTCTGGATGCTGACTTTGGAAGTCAGTGATTAAGCCAGGATCCAGAACGTCACGGGCTGGTACCCAGCACTGCTCCTCTGGGCCATACCCCTCCCAATCTACCAAGTGCTGGAGCTCTGGTTGATGGACTCCTGGAGACAGTATATAGCTCTGGTGGGGGTGACATGAAATCTGGAATGACAGGTTTAAGAAGTGAGATGTGGAAAAAATGGGGAACTCTAAAATGGAGAGGTAAGTCCAATTTATAGGCAACCTCATTAATTCTTTTAAGTACTTTAAAAGGACCCATGTACTTGACTAAAGTTATTTATTTTCCTCAGTGACTCTGACATCCCTTGTAGATAGCCAAACTCGATCTCCCAGCTGATAGATGGGAGTCTCTCCATGTTGATGTTTGCTTGTTCTTTATTGCACTGTAATGCAAACTCAATTCTCAAGTCTCCTCCCAGACTCTCTCACTTTGCTGCATCCAGGCATCTGTGGCTGGAACATCTGAAACCATGCCAGTCCATAGTGCAACAGGAGGGTGACAGCCTATCACACATTGGAAAGCGGTTAGTCCAGTAGCTGAGCTAATCAATGAATTTTGGGCGATTTCCACAGGAGAAAACGTGACCAGTCTGTTGGGCTATTACAGGAAAACATCCTCAGAAATTCTCCCAGTCCTTGGTTAATGCGTTCACTTTGTCCATTGGATTGGGGATGATATCCAGAGGTTAAGCTAGCAGAGACTCCTATATGTTCAAAAAAGACCCACAAGACTTACGAGGTGAACTGCGGGCTCCTATCAGACAGGATGTCTTCCGGGATGCCAAAATACAGAAATACTTGATTAACTAATGTTTATGCAGGAATGCAGTGGGGAGAGAGGCAAACAGGATAAATCCACATGAAACCACACCATGGGAAAATCTGTCCACTACAGCAAGTATGGTCGTAAACCCTTGCAAATCTGGCAGATCAGCAATAATGTCTAAAGCTACATGGAACCAAGGTCTGACGTGCACAGGCAAGAGGACAAGTTTACTGACTGGTAGTGTCTTAAGAGTTTTATATTGTGAACAGGTAGAGCATGAAGCTACGAATTAATAGATATCTTGATACATGGATTCCCACCAGTACCGATTACAAAGCAATTGCTGTGTGCGTGTTTCCCTGGATGACTGGTTGTGAGGGATGAATGGGCCCAGGTGATAAGTCTATTGTGGAACTGAGTGGGAACATAGATCTTTTCTGGGGAGCACTGACTAGGTATTTGGGTGTCTTCTAATGCCTTCTCAATTTTGTCATCAATTTCCCACCAAATAGAAGATATTGTAACATCTGGGGGAAAAGTAGGTTCGGAGTTGGTCTCATTAGTGTCTGCAGCATTTTCTTGGTGCATTCTAGACAGAGCATCAGCTTTCGTATTGTGAGATCCAGGGCAATATGTAATACTACAATGAAATCTAGAGAAGAGAAGAGACCATCAGGCTTGATGAGCGTTAAGATGTTTAGCATTGCAAAGATATTCTAGGTTCTTGTGGTCGGTTACAACAATGAAGGGATGACTGGCACCCTATAACCAGTGTCTTCACTCCTCTAATGCCAATTTAACAGCAAAGAGTTCTTGGACTCCAATTTCGTAATTTCTTGCAATAGTCAAGAGTTTGTGAGAGTAAAAAGCTACTGGGTGAAGTTTTGAGGGATTGCCAGAACGTTGGGAAACAACAGCGGCGATCCCAGTCTCTGAAGTATCTACGTTGACTACAAAAGGTGCCATTGGATCGGGGTGGTCCAGGATTGGGGCTGTGGTGAATGCCTCTTTAAGAGTGTGAAAAGATTTTTCTGCCTGTACTGGCCAATTTAATTTTGTTGGACTGCTTTTTTGGAGTCTGCATGTTCTCCCTGTGTCTGCGTGGGTTTCCTCCCACAGTCCAAAGACATGCAGTCAGGCCAATTGGACATGTTAAATTGCCCCTAGGTGTGAGTGTGTGTATGTCTGTCTGCCCTGCGATGGGCAGAACTTTCCTTTCATTTTAGAAAGTAGAAGGATTTATTTCACTAAAAAAACAAAGAAATTTTACCTATATATTTTATTTTTTTCTACTGCAAACAGGTTCTGGGCAGCAGAAGGCAGGCATTACTGCTAGAGCGTGATGATTGTTGAGCGGTGCAGCTCATTGGCTGTTCACGCTCACTGACGTCATGAACATACATAAGGCGCCTTTTGAAACTCCTGTAACTCGAGTTTAAAAGCTTGTAAAAAAAAACAGCTGTGTTAAAATGTTTTATGCTGTTCTATGTTCAGGAAATTAATGTATTCTTTTACATCCTGCCTTCCGCCCGATGACTGCTGGGATAGGCTCCAGCACCCCACCGCGACCCAGAAAGATAAGCGGTTTAGATGATGTGTCTGTGTGTGTGCTTTTCAGTAACACAGTTAGAAGTGCAGCGATGTTACTGAAGCCCTTGGAAAGGATGATGCACCCTAGAAAGAGTGACTGGAGATGAAATTCACATTTTCACCTTTAACAAACTGGTTATTCTTTGTTTCACATGAGTTTCCAGGTACGGGGAGTACATAGGTATGTCATCGATGTAGGCAATGGCGAATTTGCCAATCATGTCTCTCAGAACATAATTTATGAATGCCTGAATGACCGACGGGGAGTTTGAGAGACTGAAAGGCATTACTAAGTACTCATAGTGGTCAAGAAAGCTCTCTAGCCGACAAGTGGGATACTAAAAAAAGAAATCTTAGCCTGATCTGAACTTGCAGGGGAATTATTGAAAAAAAACCGAACATTGTAACAAAAACCTGCAACACTTGTCTGGGTTCCCATCAAATTTGTCGGGTTTATTCACGGGAATAATAGAACTAAGAGCTCCTGCATGGGTAGAAGGACTGGTGGGGCTTTCCTACTGGTCAGCAGTACTCAAAGTTTGCAGTTGGTTGGCTAGATCTTTGATGCTCGCTATGAGCTGTACCAGCTGTGTCTGTTACTCTGACTGCTGTTGAGCTAATGACTCGAGTGACTGTGTTACCATGCTAGTACTTGCTGATGACGGCTTAACAAGTGGCCTTTACTAGTTGAATTGTGATTCAGAGTCATCGTCAAAAACGGCACAGGTCAAATTCAAAATAGAAAAGATGTACAGAAAAATAAACATAACAATATAGGCAAACAGAGTCCAAAAGCGATCAGGCAAATAGGCAAAGTCAAAAATACAGAAGATGAGTCAGTACTGGAAATAAACATACAAGACCAAGATGGAGGCGCGTGTGCATCGCGAGGCTCGGCCAGAATCGGTTCATGAGGAGCCTGGCCACTTCCTATTTCCCCCGTTATATCAAAAACAGGACTGCCAAACAGCAGAGGGTACCTGCGAGTGAGTCCTCAATGAATGTGAGTAAATGGCGCTCAACGGCTAAAAAAGAAAAGTTAAAATAATTTCTAATCACCTGCCCAGAACTTTCCTTTCATTTTAGAAAGTATAAGGATTTATTAGAAAGTATTAGGATCTTACCTATATATTTCCTTTTTTCTACAGCAAATGGGTTTTGGGAAGCAGAAGACAGGCATTACTGCTAGAGCGTGATGATTGATTGGTGAGCGGAGCAGCTCATTGGCTGTTCGCGCTCACTGACGTCATGAACATATATAAGGCGCCTTTTGAAACTCCTATAACTTGAGTTTAAAAGCTTGTAAAAAAAACAGCAGTGTTAAAATGTTTTATGCTGTTCTATGTTCAGGATATTAATGTATCCTTTTACATTAAAAATGTTTAAGCATTTATAAACTATGATTTTGCTCAAATGCTCCATATAAACCCATTCATTTTGGACTCACTCGGGAGCGCCCTCTAGCGTCTGAAAAACCCAGAAGACATTGCAGAGTGGTTATTCTCATCTCTACAAGTTCTCTGGCTTGGTGTCTCACCAGTTTTAGCGTAACCGTTTACGTCTCAATCTCTTGCGTTTTCACTTGAATCACTCGTGCAAACTTCGGATACGTCAGACAGACACTGCTTGATATTAATCACCGCTGCAAAACATAATTTTGGACCTTCCATTCGACTTCAACCAGCTACCCCCCGAAGCTAACCAGTACATCAAGACCAAACGAGCAATTCATACTGACCGGAAAAGCGTGATACTAGCGTCAAGACCGCAAACAAAGACGGGGTAAGCGTGGAGGTCTGCGTGCTAAGCTAAGGCTAAACCCACACCGGCCAGCAGTACCTACCATTCAAGCTGGATGAATTAAAAATCTGGACCCTCACACAGAAAAGGCTTATGGACTGCAGTTTCATGTTGTTGCTTTTTTTTTTTTCGGAAACTTGGCTAAGCACCAATGTTTCTAAAAGTGTGTTAGAACTAGAGGGGTGCGCTCTCTTCAGAGCAGATAGGTCAGCTATAGCTTTGGGTAAGAGACATGGTGGTGGTGTTTGCATGTATGTTAACAAAGCATGGTGCACAGACTCTGTCGTTGTTGATACCCACTGCTCTGCTGATCTGGAATTCCTGATTATTAAGTGCAGACCCTTCTATATTTCAAAGCCACACCCCTCCCCCACCTGGGACAGTCTGACCACCTCTCTTTGTTCCTGCTCCCCAAGTACACCCCAATCATCAACCGTGTGAAACCCACAACAAGATCTGTGAAGATCTGGATGGAAGGGGCTGACTCATTTCTTCAGCAACAGTTCCAGCTCACAGACTGGAGTGTATTGGCAGCCCAGGCCACCACAGACTCTCATACCAACACTGACATCTACACCAACTCTGTCCTAGAATATATCAACAGCTGTGTGGATAAAGTGAAAACTCTCAAAATAATAAAAACCTTCCCTAACCAGAAGGCCTGGATGAACAAGCAAGAGATGCTGCCTTTAGGTCTGGAGATCAGGAGGCTTACAGCTCAGCCAGAGCCAACCTCAGAAGAGGCATCTCAAAGGCCAAACACTGCTACAAACAGCAGATTGAAGATCACTTCAACTCCTCTGACCCCCAGCGTATGTGGCAAGGCATACAGTCAATTACTCACTTTAAACCATCTAGTACTATGCCCCCTATCAACTGTGCCTCACTCCGCAATGAGCTCAAATACTTCTTGTTTTGACTGGGGAAATAAGTTGGTCTTCCCCAGAACAGATTTACCATCTGATGAGCAGCCACTCACACTCTCCACCGCGGATGTCTGTCACACTCTGAGCAGGGTGAATGCACGAAAGGCATCTGGCCCTGATGAAGTACCTGGTCATGTGCTAAAAGCCTGTGCTAAGCAGCTGGGTGGGGCCTTCACAGACATTTTCAATCTGTCGCTGGCCCAGGCTAGTCCCAACTAGCTTCAAGACCGCCACCACTGTGCCAGTGCCAAAGTGGTCGACTGCTTCAGCTCTGAATGACTTCCATCCTGTCGCACTCACCTCTATCATCTCCAAGTGCTTTGAAACATTTCACATTTGAAGTCCTGTCTCCCTGTTACACTGGACCCACACCAGTTTGCAACAGGTCAGCAGAGGATGCCATTTCCATGGTGCTCCACACTGTATTCACCCACCTGGACTGTCAAAACTCATATGTCAGAATGCTGTTTATTGACTTCAGTTCAGCATTTAACACAGTGATCCCCTCCAAGCTGATCTTAAAGCTTAACCAGCTTTGTATCAGCACATCTCTGTTCAATTGGATTCTGGACTTACTGACTGACAGACCTCAGTCTGTTAAGTTAGACAAACTCTTCTCCTCCCCCATCACCGTGAACAACAGCGTGCCAAAAGGCTGTGCGCTCAGCCCTCTTCTGTACTCAAAAATATCCAGCCAACAGTGTCCTGTGGGCAGTGTCCTGTGACCACTGATGAAAGACTAGTGGATGACCAACACAAACTGTGCAGAAGCAGATGAGCTATCGTCTCTGACTTTACATCTACAAGGTGGACTGTCAAGGTAAGAGTGTCTAATAGAGTGGAAAGTGAGTGGACACAGTGTTTAAAAACTCCAGCAGCACTGCTGTGTCTGATCCACTCAGACCAGCACAACACATACCACATCAGTGTTACTGCTGAGAATGATCCACCATCCAAATAGTACCTGCTCTGTGAGGGCCATGGGGGTCCTGACCACTGAAGAACAGGGTAAAAGGGGGCTAACAAAGTATGCAGAGAAACAGATGGACTACAGTCTGTAATTGTAGAACTACAACGTGCACCTATATAGTAAGTGGACCTGATAAAATGATGATGATCATGGAAACATGGAGGTGGTCATAATGTTATGCCTGTTGGGTGTATATCCTAGTATCATTGCACTATTCATACATGCACAGTCTATTATTGCACTGTTCATATTTGCACCAACAATTAGTGTACAACATTACTCTGCAAACTTATCTTTTACATATGCTGCTCTCACAGGACTACCTCATTGTATGCTCTCCACTCACTATGTATATATGTGTATTATATTTATATTAACATGTCTATATATTTTTACCACTATACCGTCTTTTATATGTACATACTTTATATGTAAATAATACTGTATTTTGCACTTCTGGTGAAGTCTGTTATCTACAGCCATGATGGGTTTCATCATATGCTAAGCCTGTTGAGTCATGTGACCTATGGAAGAATAAATAAAGAGAGTTCTATATGGAATTTAGCTCTACAAGTGCAGGTATATATTTTTTTCTTCACAACAAAGTCAGTATATTTCAAGACTATTTAAATGCCAGCATCAGACTTAATTCAGAGTGCTGACTCACAAAGAACATACAAAGCCTGAAGCCTTCCCTGAAGAAGAAAAGAAAGAGGCCTACTTAAGGTGGTGTTGGTAACTTTTCTAATATTTAGTAAAATTCTTGTCACATAATATGTATTCTCAGAGAAAAAAATAAGTCTTTGTAATCCATCTGAACAAGTGCTGTTAGTTGCTTTTAAAATCATGTTGCTTGTTTATTTCTAAAATACATGGATTTTTCTCATTTTTAAGCACTTCAAACTTGTATGTGAATATGTTGCACTACCAAATGATTCATGCACAAAGGTTAACTCCCCCCACCATCCAGGTATAGCACATACACAGTAAACACTACAAATCCCTAATGTCGACAATTACATATATAAAATCAGACTGGTCAGACACTGTGTATAAATATATATATATATATATATATATATATATATATATATATATATATATATGTGTGTGTGTGTGTATATATATATATATATATATATATATATATATATATATATATATATATGTACATATATCTGCTCAGAGTCTCTCTATCATTTAGCTCCATCATTACCACAGGTAAATATATATTACTGGAGATGTGACTTCTGACGGAATTTTTAACATTCTTTATCATTGCTGCCACAACACAAATGTAGTTATATGCTTGTGATAGCATGAGATGTATTTTTGGATTATACTACATCATTAATTACGCAACACTCTAGTCTTGTATGGTTACAATTATTGTACTATTGTATTATAACTTTTGTTTTTAATGTCTGTTAAATTGTCACGCTGCTGTTTTTTCTTTTTTTATGGTACTATTGTATTATAACTTTTTTAAAATGATTCATGCACAAAGGTTAACTCCCCCCACCATCCAGGTATAGCACATACACAGTAAACACTACAAATCCCTGATGTCAACAATTACGTATTAAAATCAGACTGGTCAGACACTGTGTATAAATATATATACATATATATATATGTACATATATCTGCCCAGAGTCTATTATTTGGCTCCATCATTTCCACAGGTAAATATATTACTGAAGATATGACTTCTGATGGACTTTTTAACATTCTTTATCATTGCTGTCACAACACAAATGTAGTTATATGCTTGTGATAACATGATACAAATGTAGTTATATGCTTGTGATAGCATGAGATGTATTTGTACATATATATATATGTACATATATCTGCCCAGAGTCTATTATTTGGCTCCATCATTTCCACAGGTAAATATATTACTGGAGATATGACTTCTGATGGACTTTTTAACATTCTTTATCATTGCTGTCACAACACAAATGTAGTTATATGCTTGTGATAACATGATACAAATGTAGTTATATGCTTGTGATAGCATGAGATGTATTTGTACATATATATATATGTACATATATCTGCCCAGAGTCTATTATTTGGCTCCATCATTTCCACAGGTAAATATAGTACTGGAGATATGACTTCTGATGGACTTTTTAACATTCTTTATCATTGTTGTCACAACACAAATGTAGTTATATGCTTGTGATAACATGATACAAATGTAGTTATATGCTTGTGATAGCATGAGATGTATTTTTGGATTATACTACATCATTAATTACGCAACACTCTAGTCTTGTATGGTTACAATTATTGTACTATTGTATTATAACTTTTGTTTTTAATGTCTGTTAAATTGTCACGCTGCTGTTTTTTCTTTTTTTATGGTACTATTGTATTATAACTTTTTTATATGATTCATGCACAAAGGTTAACTCCCCCCACCATCCAGGTATAGCACATACACAGTAAACACTACAAATCCCTGATGTCAACAATTACGTATTAAAATCAGACTGGTCAGACACTGTGTATAAATATATATACATATATATATATGTACATATATCTGCCCAGAGTCTATTATTTGGCTCCATCAGTTCCACAGGTAAATATATTACTGGAGATGTGACTTCTGATGGACTTTTTAACATTCTTTATCATTGCTGTCACAACACAAATGTAGTTATATGCTTGTGATAACATGATACATATTTTTTTAATAATACTACATCATTAATTACACAACACTCTAGTCTTGTATGCTTACAATTATTGGCAGCTTATCTTTAGCAAGTTTTTTTTTACTTTTGTTCTTAATGTCTGTTAAATTGTCACACTGATGTTTTGAAACTTTTTTTCTCCTAGATATGTGCACAGCAGATTGTACTAACACTCAGAATGAAAGCAGCAGCCTTCACCAGTTGCAGCTGGTCAGTTCTATCTTACTAAGGAAGGATTTATCATGGCCATAACCCAGATTTTTGTGTGGCCTTTTGTCTATCTCAGCATCCTCATGCTTTTCACCTTCTACAGAAAACAGGCTTTCAGAACTGAAACACGTTACATATTGTTTGCCAACACCTTACTGACTGATGTGATTTTTCTTATACTGACAGATTTTGTGGTCATTCTCTCATACAGCTCTGTGTTGATGCCTATGGCATTCTGTATTCCATTTTGCATACTCATGGAGACAGTCTCATCATGCACACCGCTAACCATCACTGCAATGTGTGTGGAGCGCTATGTGGCCATCTGCATGCCACTGAGACATAGTGCTATCTCCACCACTAGCAGAACTCTTACTGCTATCCTTATCATCTGGATCATAAGCTCCATAAAGCCATTTATGGATGCGTTTATCCTTGTTGCAACTGTTTCACAAGAATATTTTTTAGAGCCTACCTTCTGTTATTACGAGATCATGACACCAGAGCAATGGCACCGCACAATGAGGGAAATAATGAATATTAGTGATTTTATTATAATTTTACTCACTGAGTTCTTTTGCTATTTGATGATTGTGCTTGCTGTCCGGACAGCCACTGTTGACAAGAAATCAGCAGGCAAAGGTCTGCGTACCATCTCACTACATATGTTTCAGCTTATCCTGTGTACTCTTGAGATTATTTATTCCCATATTGAAGCAGTAATTATAGAGCTAGATATACTCTTATATCTGTCAATCCGCTCTTTCAACTTTATTACATTCAGTGTCATTGCTAGGGCAGTCAGTCCACTTGTCTACGGCCTAAGAGATGAAAAATTTTATGCTGCCCTGCTATACTACATCAAATGTAGACAAAATCATATCTCATCTGAAAACAGAGGACCAATTACATAAGTTTCCAGTATAAACAATGTTACTACTTTGAGACAGTAAGATTTCTTAAATGCCTTTTAAATGGCTGTTTAGCTATTTAATTTGTTTATACTTATAGTTGTACTTCTTTTTTGTGTCATTAATACGGAAAATTGAACTGAATCTTTGGAGTGGCTTCCTGTAAGTTACTGATCAAGAATGCTAAAGTACCAAGCCACTCTTTAAAAGATATTTATCATAAATTTGTTTGTCACTGAACATATGTTTCTGTCACTGTCCTATCAGATATAACAGAGTATAATACGGCACACATTATTTGTATGCTATCTTACAATGACAACACAAGAAGTGAAGAAAGTACTAGTAATGTCCACATTTATTCTTTTAAAAAGATTAAGTGCATGGACAGTTGTTTACAGAATGTTTGTTTTTAAATGTTTAGTTTTAAATATAAAAGCTTATGTAATGTGATGACTAAAAGTGTGTGGGAAAAGTCTTGTATTATTATCTGTTATTAATATTCAGCCTGTGAAACAAAGTTATCTTTGTTACTGTTTTCGATAACACTTCTTATAAATTCTGCATACTTAAATGCATCAAGTATTATATAGGATGCTTTACACAAGGGGTGTCCAATCTTACCAACAAAGGTCTGGTGTGGCTGCACGTTTTATTCTGAAAAAGCAGGAACACATGAGATCAACTGTTCAAAGACTGAGACCAAGTGATTTGACATATTCAGCTGTGCTCCAGCTTGTTTGGAATGAAAAGCTACTGCCACACTGTTCCTTGCAGATAAGATTGGACACCCCTGCCTTTCAGTGAATGGCATGAGTCACCGATAGTACTTGTAGTTACATGACTTATGTTTTAATGGACAAACATAATAAAGGCTACAATACAATGTATGTTATTGTAAACGGGCCTTAAACTTATTACACTGACAGTAATGATAAAGATGATGATGATAATGGCAGGTTATTTAACATACTGATGGGTGACAAAGTAAAACCTGAATAAATGAGTGGAGAGAATCAAACAAGTGCAGATGCTCTGTTGCATGTACAAAAAGGCTACACAGGCCCAGTCAAAATGGCCAAAGAAAAAGATCTACATCCTCATATTTATTCATATTTAACATCCTCATATTCATATTTAACCATTTATTTTATGATTCAAGAAACTCTCAAATACATGTTTCTTGACATTCTGCAGCGACAGGATTGCAAAAAATAAGTTATATTTATTGGCTGCATGGTACAAGGTCAGCATAGCTCAGGTTAAAGTAAATAAAACTTTCTCCACATAACACCGTATAGCTTTGCGCAACTCCATTAAGAGAAAAGATGGGACGGAAGCCTTGTTGCTCTGATAATGTGAAAGCCCCTTTAATCTTTGTTTCAATTAGTTGGCCACACAATTACATTGTGACTTCCCCTATGGAGTTCTATTTGTGCCAAATGTTCCAAATAAAATAATAAAAGTTTAGCACTGCATTAAAAGGTTTTTATTTGAGCATTACATTCAATCTACAGTATGTCAATGCAGCATTACATAAATGCAGGTATAATTCATACTATATTCTCACTGTAAGACAACAGCATCAAATTAGGCCAGGGATTTCAGTCAAACTGTATATGCAATTTTTAAGGCATTCCTTAAAAGATATTTGAATAATAGGTCCAGGACACATCAAGACGAATGTCAACCCATTGAGCATCGGTGGCTGTCTGTTACACATAGTCTGTATTAGGGGTGGGAATCTCTAGGCACCTCACGATTAGATTTGATTACGATTCAGAGGGCTGCGATGCGATTATAAAACGATTATCGATGCATCTCGATGCATCCTTTTTTTCTATACATGATTTCTATTTTCTTACTGTCCGAGGACTTTGTAGTTTTAAAACAAAGTATTTGTAATGATCCATAATGCATCTACGTCCAATATCTTTTATTAATAAAACAAATGGAAGTGATGTGGCAAGTGAACTGGAAGGCTCTCATTCACTGCTCTTGTTTGGAGACGCTGCTGCCACTCATCTGTGATAAAATGCGCAGCTACGGTGAAATAAGATAAGTGGTAATGGATGTCCACACAGCACATTATATATTCTTCAGGGATTTCATAACTTCGGTTTTGGTTTCACGATAGAGAGGGGGGCGCGAAAGACTGCAGGTCACCTAGCAACGAGGTTTCGCTGACCTAGTAGCGAACGAAAAAGGAAAAGAGAAAGACAGACGAACATTTGGAGACGAATGGACTTATTCGCATTTATAAGCAGTGCAGTTGGTTTCCTGGTATGTTAAATCTGCAACGAGAGACTGTCAAACACTAACTAAAAGATGCGAAGCTGCGAAGATGAAGTCGCTTCTCTAACTTTCCCGTTCCACCTTAAATGGTGCCGCTTTTACATTCGGCGCCTCAGTCAGAATTTAAGGTGGAACGGGAAAGTTCTGCAAGAAGCTGGCGAACGAGAAGCGACTTCAGCCTCATAAAACAGCGGAAAGCTAAGAGACATTTTACAAGAAACTATTCAACTTTTGAGGAAAAGTTTTCTGGCGGAGTAGGAAGAAAAGCGGCTATAGTTAAAGCTTAAAGCAGAACAGAGTAAGTCTGCATTTTCGTTTATATTTTTAGCCTAAACTAGCACATTATCACATACTGAGACATAAATGTTGTGGCTCCCAAGCTGGTTTGATTTTTGTTGAAAGGACGAAATGGCTCTTCTTAACATTTGTGTTGTGACTCCTGATCTAACCCGGCTTTTAATGCAGAGGGAGCCGGTCGGATTTCTCACTCAACCAGTTGTGTTTTTGTTATGTGCCGCCACAGACTGTCCAGGCGCTGCACTTACCCACTTCCAGTTCTGCCTTTTGCGTTCTGTCAACATTACGTTATAAATGAAATGTTTAGAAAATCGATTTTTGACATTTATGAATCGATTCAGAATTGTCCACGTCTGCATCGCGATGCATCTAAGAATCGATTTTTTTCCGCACCCCTAGTCTCTATGGTGTGTATGGCACCAGTGGCTGAAGTCAGTCTTCATGAGTCAGTCTTTTCTGGCCGATTGAGTGTGTTGACTCGGCATCGGCCATAAGAGAGGGTGAATGAGGAGAGTTCGAAAGAAAAAAGAGGTCACATGGAGAATAGCCTCATTTTTCAACACCAGCGTAAATAAGTTTTAACACTAGGATTATGCATTTTAACTATTTTTGCAATTTAAATGTCAAAATATTTAAATGAAGAATATGTGACTGTCACATTCCCAACAATAAAGAAATAAATACTGTTATGAATACTCACTAATTTCATGGACTTTTTCATATAATTATGAACATGTGACTGCACATTTATATGCCCTGCTTAACGTACATTCACTTTTAATTAGCCTTTTTACCCACTTAGCACTTATAATGATGGTTTATTTTTACTTTTGCTTAAACACAATGTTTAGCTTAAACATAGACATTTGAACCTTACAGTACATTCAAACTATACATTCTTTACTTTGTAGGCTGCGTATTCTAGACTATTGTTAACTTCTGCTATAGATGGTTGCTCCCCTTTACGCATTAAGCATGTGTGTGTCGACTGTGTGTGTAGACTTCACAGTGTGTTTGAGTGCGAATTCTCACAGGAGACGAGAGGTGACAGTGAGCTGACAGAGGATGACCATCAGTCAGACATACACTATATGGGCAAAAGGACTGGGATACCCTCCTAATTATTGAGTTCGGGTGTTTTCAGCCACACTCATTGATAGGTGCATACAATTAAGCACACAGCCTTCGAATCTTAATAGACAAGCACTGACAGTAGAATGGATCATACTGATGAGCTCAATGGCTTTAAACATGGCACTGTCACAGGAAGCCACCTCTGCCACAAGTCAGTTTGTGAAATTTTTGACCTGCTAGATCTGCCCTGGACAACTGTAAGTGCTATAATTGTGAAATGGAAGCATCTAGGAACAACAACAGCTTAGCCACAAAGTGTTAGACCACACAAGCTCACAGAGTGGGGCTGGTGAGTGCTGAAGCTGAACTGTGCTGAACAGTGCCTATCCTCTGTTGAATCACTCATTATAGAGTTCCAAACTGCCTCTGGAAGCAACATCAATAAAAGAACTGTGCCTTAGGAGCTTCACAAAAAGGGTTTCCATGGCCACGCAGCTACACACAAGCCTAAGACCAAAATGCACAATGCCGAGCGCTGGGGGGGTGGGTATAAACTGCGCCGCCACTGAACTCTGGAGCAGTGAAACTGCACTGTGGAGTGACAAATCATGCTTCTCCATCTGGCCGTCTGATGGATGAGTCCGTGTTTGGCAAATGCCAGGAAACGTTACCTGTCTGACCGCACTGTGTAGTAAGTTTGGTGGAGCAGGGATAATGCTATGGCATTGTTTCTCTGAGGTTGGCCTAGGCCCACATTTTGAACAACTGTATGCTTCAAACTTTGAGGGAACAGTTTGGGGAAGGCCTTTTTCTGTTCCAGCATGACTGGCCCAGTACACAAAGCAAGGTGCATAAAGGCATGTTTGAGTGAGTTTGGTGTGGAAGAACTTGACTGGCCCACACAGAGCCCTGACCTCAACACCCTCAAACACCTTTAGGATTAACTAGAACAGAGACTGCAAGCCAGGCCCTCTCGTCCAACATCAGTGTCTGACCTCAAAAATGCTCTTCTGGATGAATGTTCATAAATTCCCACAGACACACTCCAAAATCCCGTAGAAAGCTTTCCCAGAAGAGTGGAAGATGTTAGAGCCGCAAAAGGGGGACCAACTCAATATAAATGCCTACACTGTAAAAAGTGGCTCGTCAGATCTACTTAAAAAAATTACTTAATGTGGTAACAAGCAACTGAACTAGTTTTATTCAACTTAAAAAACTACATTGATTGAAAGAATCGTTCATCAAAAGTATTTATTTAGGTTGAATAAAACTAGTTAATTTAGTTGTTACCACATGAAGTAATTTTTTTAAGTAGAGGCCATTAAATCTATACCAGTATGAAAGTGAACATGAGCCGTGCTTTTAACTGTTACCCGGTGCCAGACACCCACTAGTGATGAGTTGCAGACCTTCTCATCCAGTATGAAGTGCCCATAGCAGTTTTTCCAGGGGCGTTGCTAGGCTTATGGGGGGACTTTAGTTTGAATCATCAACATTTTTGTCATTTTTTCTTAATTATTTAACTGTGCAAACATGTCTACAAATTTACTATAAACTGTGATTGCAGGGCACAAACAGGAGGGGGCTGTTTTTACTCAACAAGAAGCAAGTGCAGGCAGAGTGTTTGCTTTTTTTCCTCCTTTAACGTAAAGAGCAATCCATAAACTGGATGAATCAAAAATATTCCCAATTAAAAACAGGGCAAGGTAGAAAAAAAATCAGGAACCACAAAAATAAATAGCAGAAAAAAGTCCAGGAACTCAAACATAGGCTTAGCTGCGTGACGTCCTTAAAGTAACAAAAGACTGTGACAACAGCCCAGGCAACAGAAGAGCATGGAGAATATAGACACGTTTCCCCTTTGCTCTAGAAAATGTGGCTTGAATGTGTTTATATTTCACACAGTTTTATTCCTAATGAACTTTCATCACAAGTTCAGTAACCACTAATCAGTAACTCAAAGACAAGTGTTAGGAAATCAAAGCCTGCTCTTGGAGGAACAATCTGTGGATCAGGGGGATCTCAGAGGGATCCGAAACACCACATGTAATAGAGTTTTTGGCCCTGCAGCTTCAGGACCTGCTTAAACTAGATGAAAAGCCACTGCTTGATTTGGGCCCACAGAGAACGCTGTGATAAGCAGGGAGACGTACTACAGCCTTTCTTTCTTCTTACTTTTGCTCGGAATAAGATTTTACAGCTTGCTGGGAAAGCCTTGCCACTTTTTACAGGGACAAAAAAGTTTTCATTTTTGCTACACTTTTTCTGCTGCAGCGAAGAGAGCTGCCTTTGGTGAAGTTAAATGCCAGCTGCACTCCTGTGCTGATGTGAAGTTTGGACTTTTGAATCCTGCAACACTGAAAAACACCCAACTCTCACACTTTTGAGGACCCAAATGAAAGCTACTGACTTTGTTAGCGAACATTCCATAGTAGCTACTTCTGCAAATAATGTAGGGTGAGTTACTTTAGTGAGGCTATGCTGTTGTTTGGTGCTAGCTCCCGGGCCTGTAGCTAGATCGTTAACGTTAATGTTTATCTTTCTGGTCAGTAGAGGTCTGCACTACCGCAGACTCCCACATGACCGGCGGGACCTGACACAATATCTTGTGCCGTAGGACTAATTTTCAGTGTTGTGTGCAGGAGCAGGTGGAAATCAGACCTATTCAGGTGGGAGTGGGCGGAAGTATGCATGTAGGAATCCCGCAAATTAACGAAGAGCCTAAATAAAGTACGATCAATTAAACATGAACAATATTACAGTAAAACGGTTAAAATGAATAAAATCATCCTTGAGCAGCCAATCACGTGAACAATATGCAAATTCTCATAGGTCTGATTTACACATACTGCTTCTGGGCAGCGTGAGCGACATAGAAAGCCTTGTTTATCACTTCGTCACCCATGTTAAGTGGTCAGTGCTTTCAAACAGGCGGGTCTCAGACGCCACACTGAAGCCCGCTGGGTGTTTAGAGAATAGACCCAGGACAGATTTTTTCTGCACGCGTCACGCAGCTTGAAAATTTGTCAGAATGCTGTCCAGGATAAACAAATATACCGTGCAGTTCTATAAATTATATTTTATGGAGCAGAGTGACTGACATGACCTTTTATTTGTCTGAAAACAGGAATGTCTGTGTAACTGTCTCTGCCAACACAGAGGCAGCATGTGTGAATCATGAGTTAAAGAGATGGTGGAGCCTTCAGTCAGATGGCTACAGCTGCCCAGCAAAACACCAAAAATAACCGCTCTATGGTTTAATTCCTGCTCTGTGTTTAAATGGTGAATAAATGACGTTTGGTGAAGTTACACTCAGTGAGCATGGTGATCATGACTGCCATGTTATTTCAGCAGAGGATAATGTATTTGTTATTAGACTGAGTCAGATATTGGATGTACGCAGGACTGCGAGGACAAATCGTTACATTTGCAGGTGGAAGCGGGAGAAATGATGACGATTTTCTGTGGGAGCGGGCTGAAATGTCGCAGGAGCGGGACTGAAAAACAGTCCCACGAAGACCTCTACTGGTCAGTTGTGAGTCCTTGTCTTTACATTGGAATGTTGTACTTATATGGTTATCTTCTGATACTCCATTGCCATAATTCTTCTAATATAACATTTCTGAATTTACAGGAAACTGTTATGGAGTTGTTTGTTCTGGGTTTAGTAAATTTTAGGTTAGTCTCTGTAAATCTCAAGCTTTGTATAGTTTGGATAGGACATTTATATTAATATTTAACTATTATTTCTATTAGCCCACTATTATTCAGCCTTTATACACCAATCAGGCATAACATTATGACCACCCAAATAGTACCTGCTCTGTGAGGGTCCATGGGGGTCCTGACCACTGAAGAACAGGGTAAGAGGGGGCTAACAAAGTACGCAGAGAAACAGATGGACTACAGTCTGTAATTGTAGAACTACAAAGTGCACCTATATAGTAAGTGGAGCTGATAAAATGGACATAAACGGTCATAATGTTATGCCTAATCGGTGTATATCCTAGTATTATTGCACTATTCATATATGTACAGTCTATTACTGCACTATTCATATTTGCACCAATAAACAATGTACCACATTACTCTGCATACTTATCTTTTACATATGCTGCTCTCACAGGACACAGGACTACCTCATTGTATGCTCTCCACTCACTCTGTATATATGTGTATTATATTTATATTAGCATATCTATATATTTTTATCACTATACCATCCTTCTGCACTTTATATGTAAATAATACTGTATTTTGCACCTCTGGTTAAGTCTGTTATGTACGGCCATGATGGGTATCATCACATGCTCAACCTGTTGAGTCATGTGACATATGAAAAAATAAAAACAGAGTTCTATAAGGAATTTAACTCTACAAGTGCAGGTATACATTTTTTTCTTCACAACAAAGTCATTAAATTTCCGCAGGTGATTTAACATTACACATTAAGACACTTAAAATGCCAAAATCAGACTTAATTCAGAGTGGTGACTCACAAAGAACATACAAAGCCTGAAGCCTTCCCTGAAGAAGAAAAGAAAGAGGCCTACTTAAGGTGGAGTCGGTAACTTTTCTAATATTTAGTAAAATTCTTGTCACATAATATGTATTCTCAGAGAAAAAAAATCAGTCTATGTAATCCATCTGAACAAGTGCTGTTAGTTGCTTTTCAAATCATGTTGCTTGTTTATTTCTAAAATACATGGATTTTTCTCATTTTAAGCACTTCAAACTTGTATGTGAATATGCTGCACTACCAAATGATTCATGCACAAAGGTTAACTCCCCCCACCATCCAGGTATAGCACATACACAGTAAACACTACAAATCCCTGATGTCAACAATTACGTATTAAAATCAGACTGGTCAGACACTGTGTATAAACACATATACATATATATATATGTGTGTACATATATCTGCCCAGAGTCTATTATTTGGCTCCATCATTTCCACAGGTAAATATATGACTTCTGATGGACTTTTTAACATTCTTTATCATTGCTGTCACAACACAAATGTAGTTATATGCTTGTGATAACATGATATGTATTTTTTTTTAATAATACTACATCATTAATTACACAACTCTAGTCTTGTATGCTTACAATTATTGGCAGCTTATCTTTAGCAAGTTTTTTTTTTTTACTTTTGTTCTTAATGTCTGTTAAATTGTCACACTGATGTTTTGAAACTTTTTTCTCCTAGATATGTGCACAGCAGATTGTACTAACACTCAGAATGAAAGCAGCAGCCTTCACCAGTTGCAGCTGGTCAGTTCTATCTCACTAAGGAAGGACTTATCATTGGCCATAACCCAGATTTTTGTGTGGCCTTTTGTCTATCTCAGCGTCCTTATGCTTTTCACCTTCTACAGAAAACAGGCTTTCAGAACTGAAACACGTTACATATTGTTTGCCAACACCTTACTGACTGATGTGATTTTTCTTATACTGACAGACTTTGTGGTCATTCTCTCATACAGCTCTGTGTTGATGCCTATGGCATTCTGTATTCCACTTTGCATACTCATGGAGACAGTCTCAACATGCACACCGCTGACCATCACTGCAATGTGTGTGGAGCGCTATGTGGCCATCTGCATGCCACTGAGACATAGTGCTATCTCCACCACTAGCAGAACTCTTACTGCTATCCTTATCATCTGGATCATAAGCTACATTAAGTCATTTATGGATGTGTTTATCCTTGTTGCAACTGTTTCACAAGAATATTTTTTTGAGCCTACCTTCTGTTATTACGAGATCATGACACCAGAGCAATGGCACCGCACAGTGAGGGAAATAATGAATATTAGTTATTTTATCATAATTTTACTCACCGAGTTCTTTTGCTATTTGATGATTGTGCTTGCTGTCCGGACAGCCACTGTTGACAAGAAATCAGCAGGCAAAGGTCTGCGTACCATCTCACTACATATGTTTCAGCTTATCCTGTGTACTCTTGAGATTATTTATTCCCATATTGAAGCAGTAATTATAGAGCTAGATATACTCTTATATCTGTCAATCCGCTCTTTCAACTTTATTACATTCAGTGTCATCGCCAGGGCAGTCAGTCCGCTTGTCTACGGCCTAAGAGATGAAAAATTTTATGCTGCCCTGCTATACTACATCAAATGTAGACAAAATCATATCTCATCTGAAAACAGAGGACCAATCACATAAGTTTCCAGTATAAACAATGTTACTACTTTGAGACAGTAAGACTTCTTAAATGCCTTGTAAATGGCTGTTTAGCTATTTAATTTGTTTATACTTATAGTTGTATTTCTTTTTTGTGTCATTGAGTAATACGGAAAATTGAACTGAATCTTTGGAGTGGCTTCCTGTAAGTTACTGATCAATGCTTAATTAACAAGCCATTCTTTTAAAAGATATTTATCATAAATTTGTTTGCCACTGAACATATGTTTCTGTCACTGTCCTATCAGATATAACACGGCACACATTATTTGTATGCTATCTTACAATGACAACATATGAAGAAAGTACTAGTAATGTCCACATTTATTCTTTTAAAAAGATTAAGTGCATGGACAGTTATTTACAGAATGTTTCTTTTTTAATTTTAAATATAAAAGCTTATGTAATGTAATGACTAACAGTGTGTGGGTTCCTAAGACAGAAAAGCCTTGTATTAGTATCTGTTATTAATCTTCGGCCTGTGAAATAAAGATACTGTTTTTCGATAATGCTTCTTATAAATTCTGCATACTTAAATGCATAAATTTATGTAGTTACATGACTTACATTATAATGGACAAACATTATAAAGGCTTAAAAACTTGGTATGTTATTGTAAAGGGGTCTTAAAACTTATTAAACTGACAGTGATGATAGAGATTATGATGATAATGACAGGTATTTTGATTATGTAAACTAATGCCCCCTGGCCTAGCAATGCTCCTGGAAAAACTAGGATTTAACATCCACATCGGTGACAAAGTAAAACCTGAATGAATGAGTGGAGAGACACAGCAAGTGCAGATGCTCTGTGGCATGGACAAAAATTCTACGCAGGCCCAGCTGACCTTTTTGAACTTTTAGATCAAAATGGCTAAAGAAGACAAGTTCCCAAACATCCTCATATTTAACTGTTTATTTTATGATTCAAGAAACTCTGAAATATATATTACGTTTCTTGACATTCTGCAGTGACAGGATTGCAATAAACAAGTTATACTTATTGGCTGCATGGTACAAGGTCAGCATAGCTCATGTCAAATTAAGAAGCCAGCCCCCTGTCCTAGAGGACGTCCACGTAAATCCTTCTCAAGTTCCTGTCCAGTCAGCTCCAGTGTCTGTTCAAGTAGCCCTTCTTCCGTCCGGCACCAGGACATCTCCAGGGAATTACCTCCAGTCACACCGCATAGCTTTGCACAACTCCATTAAGAGAAAAGATGGTATGGATGTAAAACCTTGATGCTCTGATAATGTGAAAGCCCCTTTAATCTTTGTTTCAATTAGCTGGCCACACAATTACATTGTGACTTCCCCTATGGAGTTCTATTTGTGACAAACGTTTCAAATAAAACAATAAAAGTTTAGCCTCAAGCTACAATCACTGCATTCATTAATGCACTATTCAATAAAAGGTTTTCATTTGAGCATTACAATCAATCTACAGTATGTCAATGCAGCATTAAATAAAGGCAGGTATAATTCGTACTATATTCTCAATGTAAGACAACAGCATCAAAATTAGGCCAGGGATTTCAGTCAAATTGTATTAGTGATTTTTTAAGGCATTCATTAAAAGATATTTGAATAATTGGTCTGGGCCACATCAGGACAAATGTCAACCCGTTGAGCATCAGTGGCTGTCTATTGCACATAGTCTGTATGGTGTGTATGGCACCAGTGACTAAAGTTAGTCTTCATGAGTCAGTCTTTTTTGGCCGATTGAGTGTGTTGACTTGGCGCCGGCCGTAAGACAAAGCGAATGAGGAGAATTCAAAAGAAAAAAAGAGCAATGCAAATGCGAAGAAAATGGCACTTTTAAGAGGTCACATGGAGAATAACCTCATTTTTCAACACCAGTGTGAGTAACTAAGTTTAAAGAATATGTGACTGTCTCATTCCCGATGATAAAAAAAATTAATACTGTTATGAATACTCACTAATTTCATGGACTTTCATATAATTATGAACATGTGACTGCACGTTTATATCCACTGCTTAATGTACATTCACTTTTAATTAGCCTTTTTACCCACTTAGCACTTATAATGATGGTTTATTTTTACTTTTGCTTAAACACAGTGTTTAGCTTAAACATGGACATTTGAAAGGGCTGCTCACCTATACGTATTAAGCATGTGTGTGTCGACTGTGTGTGTAGACTTCACAGTGTGTTTGAGTGCAAATTTTCACAAGAGACAAGAGGTGACAGTGAGCTGACAGAAGATGACCATAAGTCAGACATACACTATATGAGCAAAAGTACTGGAATACCCTGCTAATTATTGAGTTCGGGTGTTTCTGCCAAACTCATTGCTAACAGGTGGATGAATTTAAGCACGCAGTCTTGATAGACAAGCACTGACAGTAGAATGGATCATACTGATGAGCTCAGTGGCTTTAAACATGGCACTGTCACAGGATGCTACACCTGCCACAAGTCAGTTTTTGAAATTTTTGACCTGCTAGATCTGCCCTAGACAACTGTAAGTGCTATAATTGTGAAAAGGAAGCATCTAGGAGCAACAACAGCTTAGCCACAAAGCAGCAGACCACGCAAACTCACAGAATGGGGCTGGTGAGTGCTAAAGCGCACAGTGCCTATCCTCTGTTGAATCACTCATTATAAAGTTCCAAATTGCCTCTGGAAGCAACATTAATAAAAGAACTGTGCATTAGGAGCTTCACAAAAAGGGGTTTCCATGGCCGGTGATGGTGAAGCCACTGTGTCAAGCTACTGAACCTGCTAAATAAAAAAAAAAGACAAAGAAAGGAAGAAAACCTGCTTAGTCATTGAGCGAAATCTGGTCAAAGAACTCCATGTAGATAGATCAATTCCATTTCATGTGGGGAAACTGTACAGACCCAAGAAAATAACTTGACAGTGAATAACCGGTGAAACCAGGTTGGAACAAAAAAGGAGTGGTAAATCAAAATTCTGGAAAAAGTGTTTACCTCATCATCCGCAAACATCTCATAGGTGAAATCTAGTCATGGCTGAGCAAGCTACTGGGAAGTCAGTCGAACAGTTCAAGGTGGAAAGAACAACAGCAAAAAGATTATTCTCTCATCTAGCTGGCAGTATTACTAGGACCTATAAAGACATAACTGAAGAAGAACTAAGAGATAGTTTCAATAAGCTCACATTAGAAACAGAGAGAGTCATGGAAACAAATGATTATGTGGAAGCTGGACTCATTGCTGAATTGGAGGCAGAGCTGAGCACAGACCAAATGGCTGTGTTAACAGAACAGCAAAAAGCTGACCTAGCAAAAACTGTGAGTCGAAAATAAAGGAAGTCAAAAATTTAATCCAGGGTGTGGGCGTGTCACTGTGGTAGGACCCAGTAGCAACCAGGAGGCCTATGACTTTGTGCTCAACCATCTGCAAGGACTGGCAAAGACGGTAAAAGAGGTGCACGGCAGGTGGAAACTATGGATCCCCCCAGAAGATCAGAAAGACATTCAGAGTTGATTAAAAGAGCTCGAACTCTACATCCCCATGTTAGTTTCCAGAAATGCAGAAAATGCCAGCTCTGAGAAGTCATTAGCCATGGAAAACAGTAGAATTAATTTAAGCTGTGGAGAAAGCGCTTCAAGACCTAAGTGACCTTGAAGACATAGGAGCTATCAAAAATCCATTGGTAACAAAATCAATCAAAAATAAGCTTCCAGAACCTCTTAAGAAAGAATGGCTTGTTCATGTCACAGATAAGAGAAATTCTGTGGTACCAGATAACTGATTTGACAGTCTCTTGGCGTTCTTTAAAGAGCAAGAAAATATTTATGAGCAGCTTGAGCAACTGACAGATGAAGAACAAAGTGGAAATGAGAGTGGGGCTGAGCAAAGACATGCCAGAACTAGATCTACCAAGTCTGGCGATGACTCTGCAGAGTGTGTAGTTTGCGGTGTCAGTAGACACAAGAAAAAGCTCTTCTTTTGCAAACAGTTCAGAACGTTAAGGCTCACAGAGAAAAGGGCTGCAGTGAGAAAGTTGGGCGCATGTAAAAGGTGCCTTGAAGTTCACGATGGCACTTCACATTGCAAACCAGTTTATCTGTGCAAAAACCAAGACTGCAATAACGAGCATACTAATGAGCATCATTACTATCTGTGCCCCAACGCGGAGTCAAAGAAGGGCAGGAGCAGCGAACGTCCAAAAAAAGAACAGGCTTAATCCAGAAGAAAATAAAGACAGAAAGAAATATACACAAGAGCAAGAGTTCTTTAATAAACTCTCACCAGCTCTGACAGATCAATGTCGAGATGTGTTCTCGAACGCAGCATCAGTGGCCTTCAACACTGCAAAAGACCAGCTGAAACTTCTCAGAAAAAGTGGATTTCAACAACCGCCAGTGATCATGATGCTTCTTGAGGTCACAGCCAATGCTGGACAGAAGATTGGAGCATTAATTGACTTGGCTTCAGATACTAATTATATAACCCACAAGGCTGCAAACAAATTGAACCTCAGAAGTGAAAAAAATCACTCTTGTTGTCCATGGGGTTGGAGGTATGAAAGTCCATGTAAAAACAAGGCGATACCTTCTAAAAATCAGAGTGAAGACTCCTGATGGCGCTCTTAAAGCATATCAGTTGATTTGCTATGGACTGGACAGCATTGCAGATGTCCACAGGACGGTGACACCAAAGCAATTGCAGAAATTCTTCCTGGATATACCGCTTAATGAACTTGCAACACCTAAAAAAATAAGTCACAGAGTTCATAAGTCACAGGGAAGGCCAGCTCGCACCTCAGAGGATCAGAGTTGTTAGCGACGTCGTGCTGTGGTGGGAGGAGTTCACTGGCAGGGTCCCAGGGCGACTTCCATTAGACAAAGAGGTTTATTTCAAGTACCAAGAGTCGATTACTTCAGCCACCAACCGGGACGTCCTAGAGTGGCGTAGATGGGATAGCATCGGCACAGCATGTGAACCTAAATGTGGAGGGTGTCGCTGTGGGGGCTGTTAGCCGGGCGGCAAAGAAATGAGTCTTGCTGAAGAGAACTCGAAGTAATATGAAATGGCCTCACCTATGTCACAGGCGACATCTACAGCGAAGGACCACACTGGCATGCTAAATACCCCTGGTTGGAAGATCCAGCTTCGTTGCCAGACAACAAAAAGGCAGTCAAGGCTACGTTTCTCACAACAGAGAAGCAGTTGGCTAAAGAGCCTGAATGGAAAATCGCCTATGGTGCCCAAGTGCACAACATGGTCAATCGAAGGGCTGCAATCAAATCGTCCATAAATGTGATCAACAGCTGGAACGGACCTATCTGGTATGTGAGTCATCTTATTGGTCCTAATCCGCACTCTGTCACAACCCCTGTGAGACTTGTGTGGAACAGTAGCCATAGGTTTAAAGGTGTGAGCTTGAACAACCTCCTAATGAAAGGCCCAGATGTTCTTAATCAAATCCCTGCTGTCCACCTCAGATTTAGGGGTGGGTACATGCTGCTCTGGATGACAAAAAAGATGTATAATTCAGTCTGGCTTGAAGACAGAGGAGTACACCTGCATAGATTTCTATGGCGAGACTCCAAAGACGAAGAGTTAGGGGAATATGCAATTACAAGAGTAAACATTGGAGACAAGCCAGCGGGGTGCATCGCACAACTGGCGATGCGCAAAACTGCTAACCTCCCTCCCTTCACTCACCTCCAGGAACAGCGTCAAGTACTCCTACATGACAGTTATGTCGATGACATTCTCACATCCCATAATGACTCTGGCAAACTGAAAACCATCACAGCAAATGTAGAGCTATTTCTGAAGGCTGGGGGTTTTGAGCTTAAACCTTGGGTCTTTTCTGGGCAAAGTGGGAGGAGGGAGTGCAATGGCAAGCAAGAAAAAAATAAAGTAAAAACCATAGTTTTACCAAACCAAATACGTAACAATGACAACAAAACTCTTGGCC
The DNA here is from genome assembly GCF_904425465.1 of Colossoma macropomum. NCBI lineage: Eukaryota > Metazoa > Chordata > Actinopteri > Characiformes > Serrasalmidae > Colossoma > Colossoma macropomum. The sequence goes on along the minus strand of NW_023494786.1, from coordinate 7,059,382 downwards.
TGGGATACATAGTGGAAGATGACAAGCTCCATGTCATGGTCACAATCAATTTCTCAAGGAGAAGGAAAAAGATGTGACTTGGCCAAGACCTCCTCCAGGAGCAAATCAGAGCCCAAAGGCCAAACCCCCTCACACGGAGAGAATTGCTCAGTCAGGTGTCAAAGCTGTACGATCCAGTCGGAAGGTGGTACCATCTGGTTGTACGATCCAAGTTGGAAGGTGGTACCATCTGGTTGATAGCCAAACAGTTCTTGGTGCAGTGCAGAGAGAAAGCTATGGCTATCAAACATTTTTCACAAACAGGATCGGAGAGATCCAAAGTAGCACAAGGACCCAAGATATAATCACCAGGGGAGCCAGCCCTCGAGATCTGGATGAAAATTCAGAGTGGCAAAATGGGCAAAGGGTTTTGTGTTTGGCAGCGGATGAATGGCCAATCAAATCAGCCAAAGGACTAGCAGCCTCTGCCAGAGAAAACATCAACCCACTGCAAAAGAAGGCATTTGTTGCTGCATTAACATTGACGAAGGCAGAGATCCAAGAACCAAAAACAGGATCAGAACCAGGTCAACCAAACAGAACAAAGAAGACCACCTGCAGCTGTTCGAAACCTTGTGGATACTAAGCGGTTTAGTATTCTGACCTGTCTTGTCAAAATGGTTGCATGGCTCTGGAGGGCAGCAAAATGTTCATTGGACAAAGCCGAGACCTGGACAGTTCAAAGTGGGAGGCAGTCATGTTAGCTGGAGTTATCTCAGTAAGAGAACGAGAAGATGCTTTAAGAGACATTTCCCTCGCAGCACAAGAGGGTATAACTTTCCCAAGCACTACTACGGACTGTTGGTATGTGACTGTTGGTATCGAGTACACAGCTTTAGAGTAGACTAAATCTGTGTCCCTATCTTACCTTACAATGCCTGGGCGTCCACACTGCTAGCTCAGGACGCTCACAAGGAGAGTCATGATGGAGTGGCTGGGACCTTGCTCAAGATAAAAAGGAGGGCATGGGTCATAAGGGGAAGGAGAATTTCCCAGAAAATTTTTGATGGCTTCATGGTTTGTAGGAAAGAAAAAGCAAGTAAATGCTGCCAATAATGGGTGACCTGCCGCCAGAGAGAACTGAGCCTGCCGCACCGTTTGAGTTCACGACAGTAGACCTCTTCGGACCCTACTAGGTAAAAGATGACATAAAAAAACGAGTAACACTAAGGGTCTGGGGAATTGTCTTTTGCTGTATGGCTAGCAGAGCCATCCATGCAGACTTGGTAAACTCCCTATCATCAGAAGGTTTCCTGATGGCCTATCAAAGGTTCACAGCAATTAGAGGGCATCCAAGAAAAGTGTGGGACCCAGGCACCAATTTTATAGGAGCAAAACCATTCTTGGAGGATTTGCACAGGTTCTTGGACAGCCAGCACAAAACAGCCTTGAAACAGACTGCCGCTAAGAATGGAACAGTTTGGATGTGGAAGATTCACCCAGCCGATTCTCTGCATGGGAACAGCGCCAGAGAAGCCGCTGTATGCATCATGAAGACGGCACTCCAAAGTCTTGGAAAGGAGTCTGTACTCAGTTATAGCGAGTTCCAGACAGTCCTTCGTATGGCAGCTAGCCTTGCAAATGAGCGACCAATTGAGGCCAGAGTGCAGAGCCGAGAAGACTGTATCCAGTATGTCACACCCAACAGTCTTCTACTCGGCCGAACATCTCAAAGCGGGGACCGAAAACTTTTAACTTTACCAATTACCCTTACAAAAGGCTCCAAGCAGTGCAACTAGCGGTGACCAAGTTTTGGAGGAGCTGGGTCCAACTCGCTGGTCGCAACTTGTTTGTAAGAAGCAAGTGGCACACTACTCAGGGAAATATCAAAATAGGGGATGTGACCAAAATGCGCTAAGGGGACAGTTTAATCTTGGCAGAGTCATCAGTACCAATCCAGAGAGTAAAGGTATCATGAGGGATGTTAACATGAGGGTTTTCCCGAGGTACTGTGTTCCTGTGACAAATATTCTGAAAGCAAAAGCAAGCCACCCTATTCCTGAGGGGAAAAGAGACAAAATTCAAGCTACTATGCTCCACAGAGATGTCAGGCGGTTGGTTGTCTTGATACCCGCCGAAGCACAGAGGGAGTGTCAAAGTCAGTAATATTTAGCTAACTAAAAAACAGAATTGAGAAAACCAGGTTTGACTTAAAGCTGGCGATTCCCCTTGTATGCCCTCAGGAAGACTGAGTGGAAGGTGTAGAGTCAAATTCTGTTTTCAAGGGGTTGGAGCTTGGACAGAAGTGAACAATGCATAAATTAATGTCACGACGAGCGAAATACGTAGAAAGCAATGTAAAAGAAACTAATCTGGCTGAGTGCCGCCCGGAATGGAAAAAGCGAGGCACAGCTCTGAGAAGGAAAACAAACAGCGTGCAGATTCAAAAAAATGAAAGAGGAGCGCACAGCATTGGAGAAACGGACGAAGCTGTATCCACAATCGCTGCGCTATCTGAAAATACTGCCAGAATTACATCTACCAGCGTCACGGTTTGCGGTAGCGCTGTACAGGACTGACATATCTGCAAAGTTTGGAGAGGCAGCCGGTAAGATGCGGCATTAAAACAACCGTAGACACTGTTTCTCAGATGAAATTTAGGGCTGCTGCTAAGCTAGTTTGTAGTTACACTGACCCGTTTGCCGGTGGATTGTTTGACCTTCAGTTTCATGCAAGTGAGCTGGACTGTTGAAGAGTCTGCATAGGTTGATATCACATTAAATCACTGTGTTCACAAAGCATCCTGTATTGAAATGCAGTAGGTTACATAAATTACTTAATGTTAAAAGTCACAACAACAGTGAGCACTAATTTGGCTTACATTTATGAAAAAGAGATGCATAAGAGCATGTGTATTAAGTGAAATAAGGCACTGAAGCTTAATAGATTCTTGAAATAATTACAAATGCTCTGTTTTGAGTTTTTTTTTCTGTGTGTTTCTGTTTGAAGGTTTTTCACCTTATGACTAAAATATCCTTGGCTGAGAAGGCTCATAGCTAAGAATCGTTGTTCAATGAGACGGTGAAGCCACTGTGTCAAGTTACTGAACCTGCTAAATAAAGAAAAAAGAGAAAGAAAGGAAGAAAACCTGCTTAGTCATTGAGTGAAATCTGGTCAAAGAACTCCATGTAGATAGATCAATCCCTTTCAAGTGGGGAAACTGTACAGACCCAAGAAAATAACTTGACAGCCACTGCTTGATTTGGGCCCACAGAGAACGCTGTGATAAGCCTAAGGAGGGAGACGTACTACAGCCTTTCTTTGTTAGAGTGTACTTTTGCTCGGAATAAGATTTTACTTTAAGACTTTGTTAGCGAATATTCCATAACAGCTACATCTGCAAATAATATAGAGTGAGTTACTTTAGTGAGGCTATGCTGTTGTTTTGTGCTAGCTCCCAGGCCTGTAGCTAGATAGTTATCGTTAATGTTCATCTTTCTGGTCAGCAGAGGTCTGCGCTACCGCGGTCTACCTACGTGACTGACGGGACCCGACACAATATCTTGTGGCGTAGGACTAATTTTCAGGCTTGTGTGCGGGAGCGGGCGGAAATCAGACCTATTCAGACGGGAGCGGGCAGAAGCATGCACGTAGGAATCGCGCATATTTAATGAAGAGCCTAAATAAAGTAGAACGATAAAACATATGTAAACAACATAACAGTAAAAAGGTTAGAACAAATAAAGTCATCCTCAAGCAGCCAATCATGTGAACAACATACAAATTCTCATAGGTCTGATTTACACATACTGCTTCTGCGCGGTGTGAGCAACATAAAAGGCTTGTTTATCACTTCGGAATCCATGTTAAGTGGTCAGTACTTTCAAACTGGCGGGCAAAGCAGCAGAGTCTCAGACACCATACTGCAGCGCCTTTTATTCGTCTGAAAACAGGAATGTCTGTGTAACTGTCTCTGCCAACACAAAGGCAGCATGTGTGAATCATGTGTTAGAGAGATGGTGGAGCCTTCAGTCAGATGGCTACAGCTGCCCAAAAAAACACCAAAAAATAACCGCTCAGTGGTTTAATTCCTGCTCTGTGTTTAAATGGTGAATAAATGACGTTTGGTGAAGTTACACTCAGTGAGCCTGGTGATCATGACTCCCGTGTTATATCAGCAGAGGATAATGTATTTGTGATTAGACTGTGTCAGATATTGGATGTGCGCAGGACTGCGAGGGCGGGAGCAGGACAAATCGTTACATTTGCAGGCGGGAGCGGGAGAAATGATTACGATTTTCTGTGGGAGTGGGCTAAAATGTCGTGGGAGTGGAACTGAAAAAACAGTCTCACGCAGACTGGTCAGTTGTGAGTCCTTGTCTATATGTTGAAATACTATACTTATTTCTTCTGATACTCCATTGCCATAATTTCTCTAATATAACATTTCTGAATTCATAGGAAGCTGCTATGGAGTTGTTTGTTCTGGGTTTGTAGACATTGTCAATGCATCTCTTTTTACATTTTTGTTTCTCATAATTTTAGGTCAGTCACTGTAAATATCAAGCTTTATATAGTTTGGATAGGACATTTATATTAATATTTCACTTTTATTTCCATTAGCCCACTATTATTCAGTCATTACAAGATAGATATAAGGCCGTTCAGATGTATTAGTTGAAATTGCAAGGGTTTAGGAAATTTTCAACACCTTCAAAATCTTGGAGCTCAAGTGTTCATTCTTCAAGAAATGCTTTTGAAAAATTATGAAAACTCAAAGATCAGGGTTGGATGGATTGGCCCATAACTCTTCACTTTGTGGTGAAGCTAGAGGAGTGGCAATTTTGTTACATAAATCAGCCAGGGGACCAGGAATCAGTGGCTTGAGTAGGTAGACATGAAATTACATTTTTTTTCTGCTAAGTCAAAAGTAAAAGATGAAGTCAAAGAGAGTGAAAAAACCTTGCTCGCTGAGGCTTTAGTCTCTTTGTCATTCTAAAATATTCCAAAGTTCTTATGGCCTGTCATTACCAGAAATTACTCAAGCTGGCCCCAGCCAGTGCCTCCCTTTTCACCCTATCATGTCTCTGATAGTGTCATTAATGAATGCTTGAAACATGGGTGAGGACTATTTTCTACACTTCATGATTATTTGAATATTCAAAAATTCAGACCCATCCTTAAGCAAAATGAAATTGTATTTTAGGTAGGACAGTTCAGGAGGAAGGGGCTCAATTGAAAAAAGGGCCACATTAATATGTATGAAAATATAATTTACAGCATATAGCAACCACTCTTGCCAAGAGAGATCATTATCATGCTTCACAGCAAGTTCCCTGCTCAACTATCCCCTCAATTCTCTACTCTGCCTCCCAGTTTTTCCTGTCTCTGTGTCCAGTGTCTTCTTAGGACCTTTCTCAAGAACAATTTTAAGAAAAAACTTAAAATGTTGGTGAATGAGGCCCAGTGTTGTTCAGTGGTCCCCTCGCTTCACGCTTTGGTTTGCTGCGAACACATATCCTGCAACACTTTACAAAATCACTCACATCTCTTTCTAGACCATGGCACGAAAAAACTCTGCCTTACCAATTATAATTGTCTCTAATTGGGTGGCCAGTCTCATCAAAAAGGCCCTGTAAAACATTTGTTACCAATGATTTCAAGATGACATACTAGGAGGACTTCTTTGATCGCACATCCTTAGTTGTTTTGAAGAGCAGGGGTTCCCATTCCCAGTCCTGGTGAGCCTATGCTCTTTACCTTTTTTGTTTTTTCCCTACTCTATGCACTTGATCCAGCAAGTAAGGTGCTTGGTAATTAGTTAATGAGTTGAAGTAGGCAAGCTGAATGAGACAAAGCACAAAAATGTACAGTGTTGGGTCTTCAGGATTGAGATTGGCAACCCCTGTTTTAGAGTACTCCTTCATCATTGTTAGCTTGTGCCAAATCCTCAGCAGTAACACTGCTACCATTTCATAGCTATGATATCTTTATTAGGGGCTTCTCCCTCATCATCCCACTATAAGACAGATAAGTTCTCTTTAGCTGTTTGACAATTTGATGTTACCAATGCTACCCTTACCACACTTCCAATTCTAGCTTTAAATGGATGGTTTGACCACTGGAACACACACTGCACTCTATGCGCTTAGATAACTGCAGCCTTAGCAAGCAATTCTTGATAAGAGATCCTGTTAAGGTGATGTAATGCACTTGGTCTCATAAATGGGTCTTTACTAGTGTGTCAGTAACAACATCCTTATGGTCTGGAATGTACCTGATGCCAAAATCATATGGAGACATTTTGGCAACACATCCCTACTGCTTGCATGCAGCTGGTTTTGTTAAAATGTAAGTGAGGGGGTTGTTCAACCACACATTTGGTGCGTTCCAATTGGGGGGCAGCTGTCAAATAAGCTGTGAGTAGGCAGCATTTTAAAGAAGCATTTGCGTGCTCCTGAGACGAAGGCTGTCACATTCGGAAGGCAGCATAAGGTAGCTGCCTTCTAAGGTGCCTTATTTTGACCAAATCTGAAGGCAGCATCGCATGTATCCTTCTCAGCGAAGGCAATCCCACAATACTGTTCACCTGCTCACTAGCCAAGAGTTCCATGGCTTCAGTTTGATAAACATGGCGGACGAAGCGGCCGTTTCTGCCGACTGAGGAGTTCACAAATATAAGTTATTTCTTGACTTCTGACTTTACTGTTTGGATTGGTTGTTGTATTTGTATAATGTATTGAACATATTTGTGTTTGTAGATCTCTAGAAATTGTTCTCGTGGTGAAATTCTGGCAGTTCACCTCTCTAAGGCGAATTGACAGGCTGCGCTTGTAACTCGTTAGCTAGCTAGCTAGGTGAAGCCAACGTTAGTTTGCTTAGGTAACGCGCTAGCTGTGTAAACATGTCGGCTCTTCAAAACGAGAGAGTCCATTTTAAAATATTGGCTGTTCACTGTTTAGTAGCGTTCAGTTTAGCGTTAGCTAGTACTCAGGGATTATTTTTCTGTCCTCAGGAATGAACAATACTGAAGCGGAGAGGTGCTGTCTAATGGGCTGAGAAAGAGGAGTGGTTACAGGGAGCAAACTGCGCAGAATGACCGAAAGTAGCTGACTTGCTGAGCGTATTTAGGGAAAATACAACAGAACCAGCGCTACAGACTGACGTTCTCCCTGAATGATGGAAAAAACTTTAATTTACTGGATGATGTAAAAGTTCAGAAATAAAATGTTTTTAAAATTAAATACCACAAATGCTTATTTTTGCCTGCTCCGCTTGTCTATTGCTGTGCTTACCACAGTCACAAAAGTGTGAGGTGAATGCTGACAGCTAAATGTCAGACTAGGAGCTCATAAATCAGATGAGAATGCATAACGTAAAATGCATATTAGCCAGTTTAACAGATTGTGTGCGATCTTTTTTTCTGAATGTATTTTGTACAAAATTATACGTAGTTTCTATTTGCAATTTGTAGAAAAAAAAACAAAACCAAATAATTAAAGTGATTTCTCCCACAACAATCACTGAGACAAAGTAAGACAAACCCCTTTCAAACTGTTTTACCTTATCTATACTTATGAGTTTATGCTTTTCATACGTAAGGAATTGAACTTTAAGATGCTTTGGTTGACTTTAGTTATTAATATTGGCACTATAGCAAAGAATGAACAGAGCTGTTCTAAAAACAGGTGGGACAAAAAGAAAAACAAGTTCCATTTATCTTGCTTAAAGGCAGTTTCTTCAATCAAAGTCCGTCCTACCGTATAGGTCTGACTTCAAAACAGCATCTCTTTCACAGAAACTTAATGAATCCACAGTCATCTCACTCCAAAGATTCAAACTCATGGGTGGCTCTGCATCTTGGCTCTCACATAGTGACGCAATGTCTGTGGCCAAGTGAAGTGCCCATGTGACAAAAGGTGGGGCTATGCTAATGCAGTAAGCAGGGCTGTAACTAGGATCAGAATTTTAGCGAGGTCCATTTTGCAAAAATGTGACCTATGTCTCAGTGTGAATAAAATAATTATCAAATATAAGAATTACACCAACTGTAAGTTTCTCCTTTAGTACTTTTTTAACAAAATTTTTTCTCCCTTTTAACCCATCCATAACTGTTATGCACCTTTTCCTTTCATCTGTTCCTTCCCCCATCCCTCCATTCTTCCAATAACTGCTATTACTGTTCCATAAACTGATTTGACTCCTACCTAGTTTAAGTGTATTTAATGAATAATTTAACTACTTATTATATTTGTTTTCAACTATAAATACATATTGAAACTTGCACTAAATCAAGTGATAGTTTTAAATTGATTTTATTTAATTTACCTCTCTGTCTGTCTGTCTGTCTGTCTCTCTCTCTCTCTCTCTCTCTCCCTGCTTCCCTCTTTTGCATCTCTGTCCTCACTGATTACTGAAAAAGCACACATTAAACATGTTATAAATGGCTGTCTCTATCAAACGGGAAATGCTAACAGGAAACACAGTTAAAAAGGCAAAATACAGTCTAACGTACCTGCTGATTTCTTAATAATGTTAGCTACACAATACTATACCATCAATATGTGGTTAACAGTGAATGTTCTCACACCAGTGTAGTACATCTAATCTCTAATATAGCCAACTACGGAGCCTGTAGCCCAGGAGTCGGCAACATGAGGTGCCAGAGCCCCATGCGGCTCTTTTACTGCCCCGTTGTGGCTCCACAGCAGAATCAGATTTTTAGGTGAAAATAAAATAATCCTCCTTTGCAGTAAAATAAAGCTCTGCTGATCGTTCAAACACAGTTTTAACAATAAATGGTCTTAAATGCTGGGGTTAAGGTATGACTGCTAATTGACCTGTTTTAACGCTGAAGATTGGCCACCAAGGTCACCATAGCAACGCCGAAAAGTCCCTGCCTAGCTCGTAGCTAACAAAAAGGCAAAGAGAAAGATTTAAGACAAACATGGATAATTTGGAGACAAAGGGACTTATTTGCATTTATAAGCACTCCAGCTGGTTTCCTGATACGAGAAACTGTGAAACACTAAAATGTCACAAAGCTGAAGTCAGTTTCTCACTCACCAGCTTCTTGTTTGAATTGTCCCGTTCCACCTTAAATGGTGCAGCAGTGACATTGCAGCGCCTTAGGCTCCATTTAATTGAGACATATTTACAGCCAAGATGGTAAAATGGACAGAAAAAACCAAGATGGTTTGACTTTTACGGAGCCCCTAAGGGGCCATGGTTAAAAAAAAATGTAGCTAATGACATTGGGTTCCCTCGCAAGTGTTTTGCGTTCCCTTGCAAATAAAATGCATTCCCTCGCAAATGTTTTGCATTACGATGCAAATGGTTTGCAATCGCTTGCAAAAGCTGTGCTTTGCTTAAGCTCAGAGATGGAGCAGTTCACTGAATTTACATTGATCTTGGATTGAAATATAAAGACACAGAGTCGCTTCTCAAAATCAAACATGATTATGTTATTAGTGACCGCAAACTGAAACTGAGATCGAGTGCTGAATAAACTCAGCACAGACTGGCGAAGCTGGGAAAACAGATTTTAACGTGAGCTATGCTAAAAAAAAACAAAGCTCTAATGTAGCTCAATGTCGTTGGGCACCCCTGATACGTTTGCTTACGTTTGCTTGCTCTCTGACAAGCATATATTTTGCGAGGGAACGCATTTTTTTTTCTCATTAAAAAGTCCTTAACTTTTTCTTTCTTTTTTTTAACCACGGCCTCGTAGGGGCTCCGTAGATTTTTACTGAAAGGACAAAATGGCTCTTCTTAACATTTAGGTTGCGACTCCTGCTGTAGCCTAAACTGAGCAGCTACTGGAACTAGACTGAAGCCTGGTGGTTTAGCTAGCAACGTTGTGAATAGTCCAAATAAAAAAATTACGTACTTTACATTTTCTATTAATATGGAAAAATTTACATTAATATGTACATTATGCTCATAAACGCTTACATTTTTACCAACTGTTAACTATATGTTAGCGTATAGCATGTATGCTGCACACCTGAACATGTCAAGAAGTCAAAGTTACTCTGGTACTCAGGGCTGTGCAGCGTCTCGTAGAGACGAACAGGGCGGGCAGTTAAGTCTAGAACCGAACCACAGAACCAGTCACTGTTCGCTGTGTAGTTTCATCGCTTTTTTCACACTGAATCTCATAAAACCCTTCAGAAACTTCTGAGGACCTCACGCTAGTCACGAACGCTAACGCTAGCTAACCTACTGAAGCAATTGCGAATAGTAACGGTTGTTAAGCACTAACTGGAGGGTTTCAAAAAGAACGGAAGGTTTTGTTGGGCCATAATACACTGACAGCGCTCACAGAAAACAAATCAATTTTCATCATTCCAGAAATACGGCATAATAAATATTCTGCCCCCATTTGATTGGGTGGCCTGTGATTCTGTGACTGCGCCGCTGAGTAGACTGTATTATCATAATAGATTCTACGTTGAATCTCATGATTGGAGGAAAGTTAAAAGAAAAAAACCTTCTAACCACTAAGGTCCGGACCTCCGTGTCCTTATAGCTAGTCACGGCCATAGATGTACATACCTAGATGCCGCGTTGTGTCCTGCCAGGCACGTCAACGGCGCCGCCATTTTGGGGCGGTCAACATCGCTGCTGGACCGCCTTCAGTACCATTACAGAGCGGCAGTTTAGAAAGATACTGTCCAAAGTTATACCATTTCAAGAATAATGCACTCAGAATGTCGGATAGGATTATATAACGGAGGGAACGCAGTGATCCACGCTCATGTTTGTGTGATGAGTTTTGTTTGTGTGATGTTTATGTGTTGATATGGCCGTGTGGTTGGTGATGCACAAAGAACCTGTTGATGTGTTTGTTTTTTCTCTGGTTTTATATTAAGCTTATTTTAATTTTATAGTCTATTCAGGGGATTTTAACTTTATGTAGTAGTTATTTATTTACAATGATGGTTAATGCTTTGCAGCTAGGTAAGTTATAGCATTTCTTAATTTGTGTAGATATTCATAGTAGATTAACGTTTAGAACCTTCTTACACGAACCTGAAGTCAACTTCTCATTTGCCAGCTTCTTGTTCGAACTTTCTCATTCCACATTAAATGGTGCAGCCAGCTTCTTGTTTGCATTTTCTCATTCCACCTTAAATGGTGCAGTTTCAGGCACCAGAGAGTGACTGCTGCACCATTTAAGGTGGAATGGAAAAATTCGAACAAGAAGCTGGCAAATTGGAAGCTAACTTCAGCTTTGTCCGTCTTACTGTGTTTTGGGGCTTTATTTTATTTTTATGTGTATTAAGATTAGAAGTGATACACACATTAATGGATTTGCTGTTGGTGCGGATGGCTAATTAGCACAATTGTAAAAGAAATAAAAGCTGTCCCTGCAAATTAGATTAATCTATGTCTGAGGATTATAACAAAATAAATTTGGTGAAAATCGGTTGAGTAATAAGGAGGTTGTGGCAAAGTTAATCCTGAGACTCATCATCCCCCAGTACAAGTGAATTTGTTCACAGGCGGATCTTGACCGCTCCAACATGGCGGACGCGCAGACGTCTCAGATAGCCTCAGATAGAGAACAACAGACAACGCGCCATCTAGGTGTTTATATCTATGGTCACGGCCATGGCAGTAAGTAGCTCATCACTTCTCATAGTTGCATTATAGTCTTAAAGGAACATGAACCTATTTTCATTCCTAGGTTAAAGTAACCACTGGGTCACAAGAAGGACTGAAAAGTCTGAGTAGAGTAAAACAAGAGAGAAGGCCAGGTGGTAAAGTGGTACGTTATGTATAATTAAATAAATACATAAATGTGAAATATAAATGTGAGAAAGTATTAAATAGTGGGTTAGAGATGCATAAATAAATAAATGAAGATATACCTATGAGCAGAATCGACAACTGTCAGTGTCTTGTGTTCCTTGTTCTGTTCATTTAAAAATGGCCTAGTAGTGGCCTGACCGCACTATTGGTATCCCTGCAGCCTCAACATCTGGAGCTGCCCAGTCAAACTCTGCCACAGCACAGAAACTGCCTGGCCCAGCCGTGTCCGCACACACAGTTGATGGTCAGTCGTGAATTATTAATAATGATAAAGGTTTTAGAAAGAATAGTTTCGTAAAATGTCTATCTGCTATCTCTGACACAGACACATGTTGAAGTTGGTGAGCAACGTCTTAAAGGGTCTCCAACACTGACGCATCCACATCTATTTCACCACTTAGCTCTCCTCAATCTGCACGTAATCCCTGTACCCGAAAAAGAATGGACGTCATTGTCCATTGTCTAATTCATCCGCTATCAAGCGTAACTGCGCTGAAGCTCAGCTCTGATCCTCTGCCATCACTGAAGTATTAGCAGTTGTTTCAAAAACAAGGCAAGAGTAATCAAGCGCACTGCTTTCTCTGTTATTAATCAATTGTATAAGTTTAGTCTTTTTTACCAGCTCATCAGGTCATTATCAAGCTCTTTGTGAGCTGGATGTGTGTTGGGGCAGGGAATTATGCAGACGTCAGGGAGTAGTTGAAACTGCGCAGAGACAGAGGGGCCTGCAAGACTGGATTTGAGGACCACTCAGTAAGTTCAGCACCTATTGTTTGGGAAGAGGAATGGATGTGATAAATACCACTGAGGATTACTTGGAAATATGAACTTTAGTCCACCGTTATTTGCTACTGATGCTAATCAGATTTGGTGGACTTGATCCTCGTTGAAGACACTTTATTGTCAGGCTTGGTCCTCATTGATAGATAACACAGGGCCTGTCCTTGGTTTCTTCCTTAGTATTTTATACTATTGAAATATTTTGACTGCAGTGTAGGTGACTGTAGTGTGTGCTCCGAAGAGTAAGAGAGTCTTTATGCTTTTTAATGTTTAATTATAGTTACAACCTTGTCAACATTGAACATGTCATGTTTTCTTCCTCTTCTTTTCCATCACCTGCTCTGAGCTCATGAAGTCAACTCCACTCCTGGCCTGAGTGGCCAAAGTCAGAAAAAATACTCACTGCTTGGTTTCATGTCTCCCAAAGGCCTGTATTATAATGCTGGCCATAGTCCACTGTCAAATCCCCTACAGAGTGCACTGTGGTGCCACCTGCTGAGGATATGAGGATACAAGCAAATCCATGTCTTACTTTTTCACTTGAATTTTACTTTCCTAGAGGTTCACTTATGTTTGTGTGGGTTCATAATTCAGTTTCCAACCATTAGAATTAGACAAGCTGTTTGTGTTACTGTCCCTTTTTGACTGATATATACAAATGACTTCTATTCTGATTGGCTGCCCTGTATTATGCTTCATTCAAAAAGCAGCCAATGCTGAAACACTCCTTCTGTGTGAGGCTAAACCACTGTAGACTGAATAGGCGAACATACAGTTGTATACAAAGTTTGCAAAATAAGTGAAAATAAGTTAACACATCCTCTACAGGGAACAAATGTAAATATGGCTTTTTCTGCAAATTTTAGTGCACATTTTTAAAAATAATAAATAAAAAAAATACATAAAATATAAAAAAGTGCTACAACTTTTGCACAGGCCACATCCCATTTCCTGTCATTTTCCCTTATGTTAAAATCAGTTAATCAAATGTGCAGAAATGTGTTCTCTGTAGAGGATGTGTTAAATTATTTTCACTTAGAAAATCAACAAAATGTAATATGACTGGGGTGCCAAAACTTACACAACTGTATGTAAATGCATGGTTTTTAAGGTGTCACAGACACAGTCAATTCATAACAGACTGTTTTTGCAGCTTAGTTTCCATGTATTGCCTGGGGAATGGGCAATACATTTTGCAATTTAAGCTGTGTTTTTATTCTACATCAAACTCTTTTGTTTCAAAAATTAGGATAATTCAGGTTTCTATGATACAGGTGCTTTGATGACGACAGCGTTGATAGAAAGTTTAACTTGAGAGAAGTAAATACGATGTACTTTAAATATATCTTATCTTAATCAACAGAGTGAGTGAGTGAATTATCTACTATTACCATTATATCTCCGTCAGTATAATGTTGTTTACATTTGAGACCTAAACATTGAGCCGGACTTTCTTTCTGAGCCCATGCGTGTGACGGTAATATGTAAAGATGTATGATGTGATCTAAAACCTCTCCAACCCGACACCTCTGATTTTTAAATTATTTCAATTTGGGGCGGCACAGTGGCGCAGCGGGCAGCGCTGTCGCCTCACAGCAAGAAGGGCATGGGTTAGGTTCCTGGCCGGGCGACCAGGGTCATTTCTGTGTGGAGTTTGCATGTTCTCCCCATGTCTGTGTGAGTTTCCTCAGGGTACTCCGGTTTCCTCTCACAGTCCAAAGACATGCAGTCAGGCCATTTAGACACACTAAATTGCCCCGAGGTGTATGTGAAAGTATATGTGTGTCTGTCTGCCCTGTGATGGACTGGCGACCTGTCCAGGGTGTGTCCTTCCTTCTGCCCAATGACTGCTGGGATGGGCTCCAGCTCCCCCCGCAACCCTGAAGGACAAGCGGCTTAGAAAATGTGTGTGTGAGTGTGTGTATTTCAATTGGTTTTCAATGTGTTTTTTTTCTTCTGACTCAGTTATACTACTTCTTTCAATTTAAACAAACAAATCTTACAGTTTTAACATCATCTTAGTTTTAACATTATCTTATGGAGGACCATTTGCACGCACTCCATTCAGAATGACTGAATATTCCCCCTGTACTCCTCAAGAACATTATATCAAACATGCACTGATTCACCATGAGAACTTTGAGAAACTCTGCCTATCATAAAGGATGAGCCATATAGCAAAACATCATGATAGATAAACACTGTATTTTGTCTTGGAGTGGGAACAGACAAAATGTTTCGCTAAACATTATTGCCACATTTAATTGATTAAATTGATATTACATTTACAACATTTGGCAGACGCTCTTGTCCAGAGCGACTAACAATTTGTTCATTTTTTACACATGCAAGCGAAGCCAGTGTTAGGAGTCTTGCCCAAGGACTCTTATTGGTATAGGTAAGGGTGCTTGCCCGGACAGGGATTGAACCCCAGTCTACAGTGTATAGGCTTCTATAATTGGCATAAGTCTTTTTTGTGATAAATGTGGTTGTTTAGTGTTGTTTAAGTACAGACAATACTGATCATATACTCAGAAAAGCATGAAATGGCAACCAAAACATCTTTCACAGCTTTTCCTACTAACTATCATCCTGACTACTTAACTTCAAAGCACTTCCTGCTGTTGAGTACTTAAAACATGACACAGTGCCTTGTGTTAATGCAGTTTGCTAGCTGCTCTGCTACTGGTTCCACAGAATGTTCTGTCCAGAGATACTGACTCCGCCTTACCAGAATTATGCTTGACGAGACAAGGTCCAGCACTTTCCGTCACCAAATCTCAGCCAGATCCAGGTCCTCCTGTTGACTTCGGGTCCATGCACACCTTTGCTCGCCTCATCTTTCAGCTCAGAAACATCCCCTTGGCAAGACCTTCTCACCTCTGATACAGCCATTCCTGCATCAGCTGACAAGCACATCAAAGCATTTGCATTCTGATGGGTGGTCTCAGCTCAGTCCAGGACTACTACTTGTTTTTTTTTCTTTATCAGAAGCATGCGTTTATGATTGACATTACGATGGCTTTATCTGTTAGTATAGAGGAGTGAACAGTCATATAACCCTCCCTTCCCCCCACCCTCAGTCTCTATTTCTATTTATTTGCTGTTAAACATCTTATCCCAATATGTTTAATTCTGCAAATAAACAGTAATTGTGCATGAAAATGTGCAGAAGTGTGTTCTCTGTGGAGGATGTGTTCACTTATTTTCACTTAGAAAACCGACAAAACAAGATTTGGCAGGAGCACCCAAATTTTTGCATATTTTTAGTACATAGCTTTGCCTGTGAAATTTTAATTTAATAATTTACATTTATCAGCCAGCAGGTATTTTTAGCAATTGATGAACTAGAGGGCATTGTGCAAAACTCTGAAGGGATCAATAAAAAACTCTATGTGCTAATACAGCTTAATACACATGTACATTCATATGCAAAAGTTTGCACTCCCCAAGTCAAACAGTAAACAGTAATTGTTTTTATTAAAACGTGCAGACGTGTTCTTTGCAGAGTATGTGTTCAGTTATTTTCACTCAGAAAATCAACAAAAACATGTTATTTGACCAGGGGCGCCCAAACTTTAGCATATAACTGTAGGTTATTGTATATTTTTATAATATTACAATATAAACTCATTTGCCACTTTTTTTTTTTTAGGTACACCTACCATGAAGTTGCATTCTGAATGTCTGCAGCTACAGGTTGTGGTCCATTTGTTTCTCTGGTCAGAACCCCCACAGCACCCCCACAGAGCAGGTATTATTTAGATGGTGGATCGTTCTCAGCCCTGCAGTGACACTGACCTGAGGGTGGTGTGTTAGTGTGTGTTGTGCTGGTACAAGTGGATCAGACACAGCAGTGCTGCTGGAGTTTTTTAACACCTTACTGTCACTGCTGGACTGAAAATAGTCCACCAACCAAAAATATCCAGCCAACAGTGTCCTGTGGGCAGCGTCCTGTGACCACAGAAGAAGGACTAGAGGATGACCAACACAAACTGTGCTGCAACAGATGAGCTACTGTCTTTGACTTTACATCTACAAAATGGACCAACAAGGTAGGAGTGTCTAATAGAGTGGACAGTGAGTGGACACAGTGTTTAAAAACTCCAGCAGCACTGCTGTGTGATCTACTCGTACCAGCACAACACACACTAATACGCCACCACCACGTCAGTGTTACTGCAGTGCTGAGAATGATCCACCCCCCAAATAATACCTGCTCTGTGGGGGATCCTGACCAGAGAAACAGATAGACCACAGTCTGTAATTGTAGAATTACAAAGTGCACCTGTATGGAAAGTGAAATCAACGGTAGATACAGCACAGATAAAATGTCCAGTAAATGTAAGTAATATGATAATTCAGCTAGAAATTTCTTCTTCACAGATAAGAAGCGATGTTTTTTAATAAGGCTCAACAACAGCACAAAATTCAAGGTGAAAAATATAAAATATTGCTGTTGTTTGTCAGAAGAGATTTTGTCCAGACCTGCTTGCTTTCCCAAAGTGCAGTTAAAGAGTTTGTGACTGTTAAGTACTAACAGGGCTATCAATTATTAACTGAACACCCAGAAGGCTTTTGCTATTGCTATTTGTTCTGTGAGGCAAACAAGGTTGCTTTTTGAGATGAAAAAAGCATGCTCTTTCTCAGACATGTGTCACTGATAAGCACAATCAAGACTTTGCTCGATATTATGATGTTCAATTGTACATTTTTCAAGCTAAACACAACATTTTATTTAGATGGTGACTAAAACATTATCCTGCTTTTCAGTTGTGTACACAAGTTTGGTCAAATGGCATGTTTTTCTTGATTTGCTAAGTGGAAATAAGAGAACACATCCTCTACCGAGAACACACTTCTGAACATTCTAATGCACAATAACTGTTCATGTGCAGAATTTACTATATTGGAAAAAATAAAACATAAATGTGGCACATCTTATTTTATGTTTCATTTTGTTCCATTATGTTAAACTCAGCAAATAAATAGAAATTGTGCATAAATATTTGTAGAAACAAAAACACCACATTTAAGTCTCCTGTAGATGATGTGCTAACTTATTTTCACTTAGAAAAACAACCAAACGTGGAATTTGGCCAGACGTGGCCAAACTTTTGCATAAGACTGAATAAATATATCAAAGTTCTTACAGCAGTGGTCACCAACCCTGGGGCTGGAGATCTGCCTTCACGTGGAGTCTAGTTCCAGCCACAATCTGCCACATCTGTTCCAGCTAATTCACTTCTTCATAAGTTCTTTATTTGGCTGGATTAGATGCATTAGTGTTTGGTATTGGAGGGCAGCATGTTAGTTACAGGCTGGACCTGAACTCTGCAGAAGGAGGGTTTGTGACCATTGTCTTAGAACACATCTCAAACACATCCTGTGTTTTCAGAGCAGTTGCATGGTGGTGCTTAAGTTGATATAAGACTGTATTTCTGTAACATAAGAGATAGTTTACTTTGTCATTTTGTGTTTATGTTGGAGCAAAACAAAAATGTATACCTGCAGCTTGCCTATTGAATAAACATTCATGTTATTCATCATGAGTGATGGGAATAGAATGTGATTATACTCAAAGGTTGTGTAGGATGCATTTCTAGTATAGAAAGGAGAACAAATACACCTGTGCAAAAGTCTTAGGCTATGTTCAGAGTGTTTCTCAGGTCAGATCTTTCGAGACAACTGCCCACACGTTACTTGCAAGTGATCAGATCAGATTTGTGGGTGCAGACATTATCAACCTCACTGCATGATTTGTGGTGGTAATAACATAGGCGTCAATAACTACATGGTGATGCGGATTTCAAACACGGGTGCAGGAGACATGGTGCCATCATCTGGCCCTGCAGACTTCAAAATGCTCTGGCATAAACACGAATCTTAGGTGCTCTTCTTGAATCCCAGCACTTCCGTCACTCTGAATTTGACATCGTCGTTGCGAGTGACGCAAAAGATACTTTGAAATCTGATTTGAGTGGCCAGATCGTCCAGACTGAGACATATCTGTAAAAATTGGAATTTCATTTCAAACCACTTCTTCATATGTTTTTTGCTGTCCAGACTATCAAAAATCAATCTGGATACAATCTGGATGTGCCAAAAATCAGATTTGGGCTGTAAGTCTGAACACAGCCTTAGGCCATCTGAGAAAAAAGATGTACAGTCATTAATGTGATTAGTAAGCATTTATATGTTTATACACGTAAACGTAACTTGTACGTTATAACAACCAGAGGTGAACTGTTACTATTAGAGAGATGCCTTTCGTTAAGGACAGGAATATCACCTAAAATAATGTTCATTTCTGATAGCGCTCTTATGGGATTCTAGTAGGATGTTAGCGCTAAGCTAACAGCAATTCAATTGAACATTTGGCCGTTCAGGGACACTTGAAGCTTCTAAAAGACATTCCATGCTTTATTTGAAGCTTCTAACAGACGTTAACATATATTTTACCTTGCAGCAGGTTTACAGTGACTTCTTGAGTACAGAGCCCTGATACAGAGCAACTGCTGTTTTCAGTTGATTACATCTGAATGAAACGCACTGTTCAGGCTACTGCTCACTCGCGGTCAGTGACATCTGGGACTTCCAGAGGTCCTAGAGCAGGGGTCACCAGTCTTATCCACAAAGGGCTGGTGTAGCTGCAAGTTTTCATTTCAACCAAAAAGCACCTGCATTATTGGAATGAAACCCTGCAGCCACACCAGCCCTTTGTGGATAAGACTGATGACCCGGGGTTTAGAATGATATTCAATGGAAATCCAAATGTGACTGGTTGATTCCGCTGTCATTTCCTAGGTATGTAAGTGGTTATATGATATATTGGTCCTTCAGTCCGGATCATTAATTCCTGGCCAACGGGAGAGCTTACTTGGAGGTATCTACCTAGATACCTCAATAGTCAGCTTAAGGGGAACCTAGACACCTCCTATTTCTCCTCTTATATCAAAAAGTGACTGCCAAACATCAGAGGCAGCCCATGAGCGAGTCAATAAATGGGAGTGAATTGAGCTAAACCCTTCTTTTAGTTTTGAAAAGTAGAAGGATATAAAAAGATATAATCTTTTATAGGATATAAAAGAAAGAATACCAATATCTTTCAGTTTTTTAGCAGATTATATCTTTCCATTTTTTCAAAGTCCTACTTTTTGGGCCATAGGACACTAGCATTGATGTTACTGAGTGCTGATTGGTTGGCGAGCTGATCAGCTCACTGGCTGAGTGAAGTGGTTCACTCTTACTGAGTCATGAATGTACACAAGGCACTTTAACTTTGGTTCAAAAGCACTCAAAAAAATAACGGCGGTGTTGAAATATTATATCCTGTTCTGTGTTCAGAGTGTTACTGCATTTTTGTATATAAGAAATGAATGAGCATTAACAAACCATGAATTTGTGCAAACGCTTCATAGCAGCCCATTCATTTTGGACTCACTCAGGAGCGCCCTCAAGCGTCTGAAAAACCCAGAAGACAATGTTGAGTGGCAATTTTCCCCGCTACACATTCTAATACCGCTGCTTAGAAAAAAATTCTCATTACATAATTTAATGTTGGGTGGTTTGGGAATTTAAAACATTCTTTTCACAGAAATGATTAAGCCGTCTCTAAACAAAACAGTGTGATTTTAGCCCAACCCCATTTCCTATTTTTACCCCTACCCTTGTTTTCGAGTGTCACCTTGCCACTTGGAACTGAGTTACAGTGGGTAGTGGTTGAAATCTTCCCTACCAAATGGGACCCTCAAATAAAAAAGAACATTGCTTCATTAACAGGCTACTAGCGGTGCTCTGTAGGCAACGTTACCAGTCTGCAGAGATAGCAGAGGATGGTAAAGTTCAGCAACCTCGCTGCTGGGCTTTAGTTACATTTAGGACATCATATGCCTTCAAAGAGGGGGGATAAGAGAATCAGTTATTATCGCCCACCCCTAATTCTTCAGTGATATGAAGCTGAAGTCAACTATTCGCTAGCTTCTCATTCGAATTTTCCTGTTCCACCTTAAATGGTGCAGCAGTTGTATTCTGGCGCCTCAGGCATTTAAGGTGGAACAGAAAATTTAGCTAGCTAGCCACCGAGCAATCAGCTTACAACTAGTGATTATTATGCTTGTTACGTACAAAAGGACCATAATACATTGAAATAACATTAAACTGAGATAATAGAATGGTTATCGTGATGTTTTACCAGAGAAAATACTCACATTTGTGTGTTTCTTTGGTCGATTGCGCAGCCATCTTGCTGGTGTTTCTTTTTTTCTCATAACACTCTGTTTGGAGGGCCATGTAGCCCTAACACTTCGCCCTACCCCTCTATCTCAACAAAAAATCGGGACACCCTACCCCTAAACGTGAATGCACAAAACAGAGGGCTATGAGCTAAGTGGTAGGGTGAAATGGGATTGGGCCTTTTTGTCTGTCAGAAGTTAGCTTAACCATTTCCAGATGTCTCTTTGAGGGAGTCCAGTATTTACAGTTACCATCCAATACATGATTTAGCTAGTCAATCCTTTATTAAACAAAATCAGGTGTGCTGTTGATGGAATTTGACAAATACAAAGGCTGGAGTGAACCTAGAAGTCAGAAACCAAACCTGTATTCTTCTAAACAAGATAAAACAAAATAAAGTTACATTTTACTGTATTTGTGTTCATTTGTATTTATTTGAATATTATAGTGTTTTTACTGGCACAACAAACTTACAGTTAAGACAACAGTTTTACAGTGTTTGTGGCTGTCTAAGACCTGTGCACATACTGTACTCATAATGTATGTTCCAGCCTGTGCTTCATGATGCTGACTCAGTAGCGTGATTGTTATTGTTTTCTGCTGCAGGTTTCGAAGGAAAGGTCAGGTGTTGTCTGAGTCGGCAAATCAGTCCCTTGATGTTGTAAAAGGCCTCATAAATCCATTGTAAAAGTTGCATACATACATCCTGCACAGCGCTCACGTATCAAGCAAGTTCCGGTGTTCACTTATCAACAGCTTCTTATGCAAATCAACAGAACGACAACTGTATTTAAGTCAAGTTTTTTTTTTTTTTATCAAAGTGAAGGCATGTGGTACATTCGTAAATCAAAGTCTCATTTTTTCATTTTTTTTGTGCTTTACTTTTCAAACTATAAAGTGCTAAATATTTAAAGCTCCAAAAACTTTTTATCCCTGAGTTCATAAACAGGACCCAAAGCAAAAGTCTCTTTTGCCGCTCTTTGCCTGATTTCATTGCATGTTACTACATATCTCTTTTTCTTTCTTATGGTGAGGCAAATGGGGCCAGAATAAAGGGAAGAGTTTTTCAGCACTCACAATGTCGACAACGGTGGACAAGACAATGCAAGACATGTTCGGATTCTGCATGGAAAGGCAGATGTAAACACCCTTGGCATACATTGCAATCAGATTAAGATTAAATCACTCAAACCACAATCATATCCATATTCAATTACATGTGTGCTGACTAGCAGGTGAGAGAATTAACAATGAAACGAAAGAGGGAGGACACATGACGGAGGACGGAGTTTCCCAAAACCAAGAGCTTTCATGCACTCCAAGCAGATTCACTGATATGATAATTGTAACCACATCCAATCTACAAGTAGTAGCTTTTCCAATAGGAACCACTTTCAAAATTGTTTATTTGGAGGTTTTTTAAAACATGAATGAACAAAAGATGAGACTCTCACAGGGTTTCCTGTTTACCATCATGCTGTATGAGACATCTGTGTAGTGTATTCAGAACATGTTATCACATGGTGTACCTTCACCGAGGCTTACTGTAGTAATGCGTGAGCTGTTATGGTTAGCACAGGCATTGGGAACCACAAATTTAATCCATGCTTATGCACACTGTCATTATACTCTGATCATATCAGGAACATCATGCATAATTTTGCAAAAAAATATTGTTTTATTTGCATTTTTCATTTGCTATTCCTGTTTGTAAATACTGGTGTGTGTTTGTGTTTAACTTAGTTGTATAAGTTCTTTTGCAAGTTTCAGTACCGTTTCAGGCAGCTTATTTTACAATGTTTATCCACATATCTGTCCAATAGAAAATGGCTGAGGGGCATTACTACTGGACAGTGGTGG
The DNA here is from genome assembly GCF_904425465.1 of Colossoma macropomum. Lineage (NCBI taxonomy): Eukaryota > Metazoa > Chordata > Actinopteri > Characiformes > Serrasalmidae > Colossoma > Colossoma macropomum. The sequence goes on along the minus strand of NW_023494786.1, from coordinate 7,036,711 downwards.
AAATTTCACAATGGGCACAGGCCTAATGCCAGACTGCATTATGAAAGTAAAATGCAGTGACTCTAACACAGTTTCCTGAAATCCTATGTGGTTAATTACATATTATGTTGTGAGAATAATTAAGATGGTCATCAATTATTAAGCCTTCTTTCTTACGCAAGAGCATCATTAGAGGATTGCTTGGCAATATGACATTCAGTATACCATCAGCTGCACCCTTGGTAATAAGACCAATTTAGTATGGAAAGCAAATGCCCAATTAAAGACTTTTAGCTCTGATTAGACCCTGGAGAGATACCTCTACCCTTCATAATCATCACTCCATACAATAGGTGGTTTAAATTATTGCCAAAAGTATCTTTTGTATTCTCAGTTAAAAATTATAGCTTTAACTAGGATGTTGTAGCAGTTTCACTCTGTATAAATACCCTGTGCAAGAGTGCAAGTCATTCGTGGAAGCATTTAAAATAGGCCTAAGCCTGTAGATATAGCCAACAGCAACACACTTAGGCATTGGCCCACATGTATTTATTCTCAGAGCATTATTTGATGCTAAATTTCCAATTATACTATAACCCATTTATGTATTATGTAGTATGACATGGAAAAATGCCACAGAATCGTTTAACTTGGTCTAAAGCAGGGGTGCCCAAAGTTTTTGTCTTGGGGGCCAAAGTGCAATGTTTGTGGTGGGCCGAGTCCCAGAAAAGACAAAACGATATACAAAGGTATGTTTCAAATCGAGTTTTAAAACAGCAGTTCATAACACTACACGTTTTGTTTCTAAAATACATTAAAATAATTTGAGAAGAAAAATAATAATTTAGCAAGTTGTATATAGCATGAACATATATTTGTTCTCATTGTGTGAGGGGATGGGATTAGGGTACCTTCTTGGCAGTATAAATCTAACGTCCTCATGGGCCAATTTTGGTCAGCCCTGGTCTAAAGTGAAGAAATTTTGTATTGTTATACCTTAGCTGAACTTCTATTTGTGCCCATTACACCTAACTCAGAGAACATGTGGGACCGAAGGAAATTTAAATTTTCAGACATGGACATTAACCAAACCAAATCTGGTTAACCAAAGTCAAATGACTAAACCCACTCATGAACATTCACATTTACATTTTAACAGTACATACAGTGAAAAAGGTTGAAATCAGGTGCATCTGATCAGGTGTTAATGAATAGAAACATCATTAGAGAGTATCTTTGAGGAACGCATCTTCTTTAAACCTCAGATATCTAGTCTGGTTTGATCTTGTTATTAAAGTGTGTGGTATCATCAAGCCTAGATCCAAACAGCTCTCTGAGGCCTTCTGAATGAAAGTTGTAGATGCTTATGAGTCTGGGAAGGGGTTTGAGAAGGTATGCAAAATGCTAGAAATCAATCATTCCACTGGCCAGAAGATCATCTACAAGTGGAGAAGATTTAAAATCACTGCCACCTTGTCCAGACCAGGCCACCCCCAGCAAATTTAAACTGAGAACAAACCATAAGATGCTAAAAGAAGTCTTTTAGAACCCTAAAATTTAATTGCAGGATCTGCAGCTTAGCTCTTGTCACTGTTGAAAGTGCATGCATCTACCATTAGAAAAAGACTGCACGAATTTGGCCTACATTGGATGTCCACCAAGAGGAAGCTTTGGTGCCTAAAAGGAACATCAAGGCAAGACAAAAGACTGAACATCTAGGCTAGAACCAGGACTTCTGAACAGTTGTTTCGACACAGTACCAGAAGCCATGTTTGGCAAAAACCAGAGACAGCATTTGATCAGAAGACTCTTTCACCAACTGTAAGACATGGTAGTGGAAATGGTATGTTTTGGGGCTGCTTTGCTGCTTCAGGGCCTGGCCAACTTGCACTTATAGAATTGACAATGAATTCTCTTTCATAGCAGAGACTGATTGAGGTGAATGTGAGACCATCTGTGAAAATCTGTGAAGCTGACGAAGTGGACCTTCCAACAGGATAATGATCCCAAATATGTAAGTAAAGCCACCAAGAAATGGCTCAATAGGAAGAAACAGAGGGTTATGGAATGGCCTTGTCAAAGCTTAGATCTGAACCCCATTGAAATGCTGTGGGATAATTTTAAATGGGCTTTACATTCAAGAAAACCCTCAAACATTACACAGTTACAAGAATTCTGCACAGAGAAGTGGGCAAATCTTTTTTTCCCATTAGATGCCAGAAAAAGTTATAGGAAACTTACATAAAGTTGTTTCTGCCAAAGGGGGCAATACCAGTTCCTGAAGCCAGGGGTGTATTTACTTTTTCCTTTTTCAATGGACAAAAATGACATCTCAGTTCATTATTATGTCAAATTTCTATTATTTATTTGTTCTATTACATAACACTTATCTATATATGCTGTTCAAATAAAGATCAAATACTGAAAGAGAAACATTTTATGGGGTGCACTTACTTCTTCACATGACAGTATGGCTCAAGTAGCCAGATTTTTATAAAAATAACCACAACACACCATCACATCACTTTATCTGAAAAAAAGGCCACAACATTTTGTTAATTTTACATTTTTTTTCTTTTCAATTGTTGTGATTTTAACTCTATAAACATATTTCAGCTCTGTCCAGTAGGGGGGCAGTGCACATCCTGCTCGACTCCAAGCTCTGCCTGTGAGGACAACTATTGGCTCATGAGCTGCTGATCACTTTTCTTTTATTGGCTCACTATCAAGACATCCGCATGAATTAGGGCATCACTTCCTTGTATATCACATCATTCAGATGTTCTCATCAGCACCAATGAGTAAAAGAGAGTAGGGCTTCAGAATGTAGGTGGCGATTTATATAATTAAGAAGGAAAGTTCAATCAATAACATTTAGCTGTTGGACGCCTGCTATCCTTTAAAGTTAATGTGAAATGTAGACAGTATTATTGCAGATCCACTCTCAAATCACGTTACATTACCAGCATACATTTATTGCTTATGTTCAGACTTCGTGTAATTCATACTTGCCCTCAACTTGCCTTACTTCTCAATCATGTACAAAACCCCCACCCACACCATTTTTTTTTCTGCAAAGACAGAAAACTCTACCGTAAATACCAAAAGCACTGCAGAAGAGTTCTGCTTTACCAGAAGTGATACATCACATTTGTGAGGGGCAGATTTTGCTGCTTCTCTTAAGTAGTTTGCAACTATAATCATGTACAAATTTCACTCCCACGACAATTAAGTTCATCACAAGTGTTTTCTGTACATGATTCTAGTAGCACATCGCTAAAGAGAAGCTGCAGAGTCTGCTGCCACTGCACAAAAGTGATGCAGCATTGTAGGAGAACATGTATATACTACAAGTATATATCATCGTGCTGATGAGGATATCGTGATCTTTAGGCAGATCCAGCCAAAATGTTGTGTAGAAATTCAATGTGTAGTACCAGATGAGACACCACCGGATGCTGTTGTGCACACATTGCTGAAATACTGGAAGTGCCATCTTGTGCAACTAGCCTATTGCACCCAAATCACTGCTTGTTTCATCATTGTACAGCAGTTTCCTAAATCAGTCATGGAGTAGCTCGTATATCATTCACGACGGTCAAATCTGCACTCTTTTCCACGCCACTTTGATAAAGGGCCAGTGTGAATCAGAAGTCATGATGCATTTTCCTTCCATACCGTGACGTATTTTCAAGTGAAACACTGAAAAAAAAGAAGCGTAAAGTTATCACATTTTGATAAAAGATCATGGGAAAATAAGAATTTTGTCTTTGAAATGATATATTTGATGTGCTTGATGCGACCTGAGACATGAACTACAATGCCTTGTATAAGTATACAATCCCCTTAAAAGTCATCAGATTCATCTGCAGTACAAATGCTGTTGATTCTTCTTTCATATCTGATATCATTACAACGTCTAAAACTACCAACTGCTCCCGTGATCTCCTCCCTAAACCTTAACTAAAGCTTGCCTACCCGCCCTTGTCTCTTAACTCGTTAATCAATTACTGTTTCTCTCTGTCTATAAGATTGCTGCAGTTAGTCTCATACTCAAAAAACCTGGCCTAAGTGCATAAAACTTTAATAACAACAATCCAAACTCTAATCTTATATTTTGGTCAAAAGTTCTCAAACAAGTCGTTCCCAAATAACTCCAAGTTTATTCAAAAACCAATAATTTCTTTGAACTTTTCCAGTCAGAATTCCATCCATTCCACATCACTGGAATTGCTTTGATTAGGGTCATGATGATCTTTGTGTCTGCAGGTGCTGGTGCTGTTAGAATTCTTATATTACTTGATTTAAGCACAGCTATTGATACATTGTGTCGTTAAATCCTCCTGTCAAGACTGTGTGAGCTGGGCACTGACTGCTCTTCCCCTGTACTGGTTCACATCTTACTTACCAGGTACAAAGCAGTTCATCACTCTCACAGGCTGTACTTCCTCCACCTCTGCCATCATCCATTAAAAATCCACCCCTTAGTCATTTGGAAACTTGCCTGATACCAAAAACTGGAGGAAACGTAACAGCGATAAGACTGAAGTCACCCTTACTTGATCTACATCAACCTTCAATAAACCCCTTAATAAAACCCTCGACTCTTTCATTTGATGCCCATGTTAGGTCTGTTGTTAAAACTTCTGTTGTCCACCTGCGCAAATATTGCCAAATTGAAACCATGCCTCTCTCAATCTGCTGCTGAAACTCTTATTCACGCCTTCATCTCTAGCTGCCTGAACTATTGCAACTCTCTTCTTGTTTGCATTGGCTCTTCTTCTCTTCACAAGCTCCAGCAGTGGAAGCTCCTAGTTATACATACACATACATTATACATGCACAAGATCAGGCTACACAATAATATTTAAGTGCTTGGAAATCCCAGTAAGAAGTGTTGGATCAACTCTGAGGAAATGGAAACTGCATCATGCCACCCAGGCACTGCCTTGACAAGACCATCCCTCAAAACTCAGCATTAGAGCAAGAAGCGGACTTGATAGGGAAGCCATAGAGATGCCAACAATCACTCTGAATGAGATACAGAGTTCAAGCTACATCAAACTCACTGCCACAGCCACATTACAGCACACCCGGTATTTGCCAGAAAGCACCAGAGTGGCTCAGTTAAAATGTAGGATAAGGTTTTGTGGTCAGATGAGACAAAATTGGAGCTTTTTGGCCAAAATTCAAAATGCTATGTGTGGCAAAAACCTAACACTGTTCATTCCTCAACAAACACCATCCCAACAGTGAAGTACAGGGGTGGCAGCATCATGTCGTAGGCATGCTTTTCCTAAGCAGGGACTGGACATGTTAAAAATGAAGGATGGATCTCAGGTGCAAAATACAGGGAGATACTGCAAGACAGCCTGCTTCAGTCTGCTAAAAAACACTAAAGCTTGGGAGAAACATTACCTTTCAGCAGCATAGTGATCCTGTGTTTAAGGCCAAAGCACAGGATTACAGGAGTGGTCAAACAACAAAAAGGTGAATGTTCTATATTTGGCCAAGTCCAGTCCAATCGAGAATCTGTTTTTGCAGTCCACAAGCATTAGCCAATCAACCTGAACAACGTGGAGCAAATCTGCCAGGAAGAATGGGTAAAAATCACTTCCAAACAATGTACAAAGGTGGTAGAAACTTAGCCAACAGACTTAAAGCTGTTTATGCAGCAAAAGGTGGTTCTTTAAAGTACTAGTATGAAGGGGTTGAATACTTATGCAAGCTGCATTTTTTTTTTAAAGATCTGCTGACAAATAATGAATCCTGACTTTAAAAATTCACTTTAAGAGCATATCACTTTGATTTTAAGGGTGGTGAATACTTTGGCGAAGCACTGTAATTAGGTAAAAAGGTGAATTTTGATAGTGGGCAGACTTTAAGGGTTAATTAGACATGAAAACACACTCTGATGTTTTTCAAGTCTATCTTTTAGAACTGATCTCATCAATTCAGACCAATTGGCTTTATCAGGTATGATTGATAAAGAAATGATTCAAAAGACCAAGGTATTTTAAAGAGCAGATTAAAGAGAGATTAAAATAATGATTGCAAAATGTGGCTTTTGTTCTCAATCAACTATTTTTGTTGATTTAGTGGTAAGCGCACAGTCATTATCACGCTGAAAGCTCCACATGGACACAGGGTACACTTTCCAGGCAGAGGCAGCCAGGACTGCGGCCAGAATGTCCCGATATCAGTTCATTCTGCCATTGAACTTAACATATCCTACAGCCGTTAGCAAAATGACTGACTTTCATTATTAACAATCCATGGCTATACTTCATGGTTTTTCTAATGTAGCATCAAAATGAACCACTGCCAAATAACTGTGAGGTTTGGTCTAAAGAGATCAGAGCAACTTCAAATCTACGTCTCTGTGCCTTTCAGTTTGCTGGTTATGGCCGTTAGGTGTTTCTCAAAGCAGCCCTTCTAAACAGTCCGTCACTATCTCTGTTAATTATAAGCCCACCATGCAAAACAAGCATGGCAGGCTAGTGTGCTCTCAACCATTAACCCAATTTGGCCCCTCATGCACTTCAACTCTAGGGCTCATATAATCAAATCACCCACTTGTATTAATGTTAACATTATCCTGACACCTACATAAGTGTGGTGAAGGCAATATGAAAAAACACTTGCCATTTCTCTATGTGGAAAAGGGGTTCTTTGGATGTAAAAGCAAATGCATTTAAAGAACCTCTATCAGTTTGTCTTCAAAGGTGCCCACACTGATAGTTATAAAATTATGGAAAATCTTTTTAGAAATACTAAAAAGACTCTCCTTCCTTGTTGCATATTTGCATCCATTTGCATTCTACACATTTAATAAAGACGGTTCTTTAAGAGTTCTTTAGTAAAAAAAATGGTTTTATATAGAACTATGGATGATTGCATGATTAAAGGGTTCTATGCATTATGAAAGTGTTCTTCAGATTGATGAAGAATGTGCTGTATATATATAACCATCTGTACCACATTCTCCATCAATCTGAAGCCCTTTAATCATGCAAACCCTTTAATCATGATGCTATATACACCGATTAGACATAACATTATAACCTCCAGCAGCACTGCTTTGTCTGATCCACTCAGACCAGCACAACACACACTAACACACCACCACCACATCAGTGCTACTGCAGTGCTGAGAATGATCCACCACCCAAATAGTACCTGCTCTGTGAGGGTCCATGGGGGTCCTAACCACTGAAGAACAGAGTAAAAGAGGGCTAACAAAGTATGCAGAGAAACAGATGGACTACAGTCTGTAATTGTAGAACTACAAAGTGCACCTATATAGTAAGTGGAGCTGATAAAATGGACAGTGAGCGTAGAAACAAATAATGTTATGCCTGATCAGTGTATAGAAGCATTTTCTTTACTAAAGAACCCTTGAAGAACAATCTTTTTAGGAGAGTATGAACATGCGCTTAAGCAGTGGCTCTGAGATCACTTTGTATCATCTTAGACAGTGGCTCCAAGCTTTGTAATGGGTGTTGTAAAGCCTCAGTTATTTGACATGCATTATATGTCCAAAAGTATCCAGACACTCCCTCTAATTAGTGCATTTAGCTACTGTAAGGTGTACCAATTCCTGTCACAGGCATTCAATTGCACACACACTGCTTGTGCCATCTCAAAAGAAAAGCACTGCCAATAGAATGGGACACTCTGGAGCAGCTGAACTCGGGCCTAAGGTCACCATGCATGATGCAAACCATCAGCTAGAGCTGTGGAACTGTGTTCTCTGGAGTGCTGGAGCACCATTCAACACCTCTGGGATAAGCTGAAATGGCATTTTTGATCCAGAACTCCATCCAACATGACAGTCTGACCTCACTAATGCTCTTGTGACTGAATGCAATCAAATCCTCACAGCAATGTTCCAACATCTAATGTAAAATCTTCCCTGAGGCTGTTAGTGCAGCAAAGAGGGCAAAAAATCCATATTATTTTAGAAAAACACTGGATAAGCAGGCGTCTACAAACTTTTGAACATCCACTTACTGCTCTCTCTATAATGTACATCTACTGTGTATCTACCATCACTGTTGATTTTATCAGGTCCACTCACTATATGGATGCATTTTTGTAGCTCCACTATTACAGTTTACAGTCCGTCTGTTTCCCGTTAATAACATCTGCACAGTTGTGGTCCTGTGGGGGTACTAACTACTGATGAACAGGGTAAAGCGGGGCTACGCAGAGAAACAGACAGACTACTATCTGTAATCGTAGAACTACAAAGTGCAGCTATATGGCACATATACCTGATAAACAGGACAAAGAGTGTAGATACAAAGTAGGTGTTACTGATAACGTGGCCAGTGAATGAATAGCGTAAAAACACTTATTTCATTCATGGTTTATACCTGAACAGTCTAATTTTTTAAAAATAAAAACAAAACCATTTGCAATGGGAAAACAGTCTGAAGAAAGGTCAAAACTAAACGTACTGTTGACTGAAAACAAACCACCAATAATCTAGTTACAAATTGTTAAAAGTGCATGTTTCACCACTAAGTCTGCAATGAAATACAACCTTTAAAACATAAAATGGTCAGTGATGGCTTTGGCTTTTACAAATGTTCCTTCCCTGCAGTATTTTCAGCAAACAAAGAAGGCCAAGCCTCCACCTCTGACGTTATTTTGTATCCTCTTACGTAGTGCCTCCAAGATCTATAAAGCATAGTGTCAAGCCTTTGTGATTTGACATCAAGTGACCTGATGGACCCAGGCGAAATCGACAGTGCTGCACATTTGAGAAAAAAAATCAATGTTTCATCAACTGTCTTATCTGTCGAAGTGTTTGAATTCTGTGTATTACCGTGGACTCTTCTGTTGAGGGTGTTATCTTCTGTACACACTGTTGTGACTGTGTTGGGTGGTGAATGAGCCATCTACAACAATGCAGAGAATACATTTGTTATCTGGCCTTATTGCAGAGGTGGCCCCTCTGCACGGTGTCATTCTTGACTGATTTGCACTTATCTTATTTCTTTACTTGATCATCTTCCTAATCAAAACTTTGACCATTAACTATTACAGAAAGCTTTATAGAGAATAATAATACATTTGAAACGCTAAAGCAGTAATTTCTGATTTTTTTTCATTTTAATTAAATCTGTTTTTGTTCTTTATAGAACAGAATATCTGTGTACACTCTTAAAAAAAAGAGAAAAAACACTTTTTGTACACTACACTATAGCACCGAAAAGGGTTCTGCTATTGTACAACATTTTCTCCATCAATCTGAAGAACCACTTCACGATGCAAAGAAGCCTTTAAGCATGCAAATCGTTCTTTAAGTCTTCGTGGTTCTATACAGAACCACTGTCATTACTAAAGAACCCATGAAGAACCATTTTTTAAGAGTGTGGTTTATACATAAAGGGATGTAAACATGGTCATCTGAGAATATGAATTTATTTTAATTAATATCAAGCTACAAAAAAATAATTATTGATGATATAATCTAGTATTGACATACTGTATACACCAAACAATGCTGAGGTTACAAAGCTGTAGTCACAGGTGATCTCCACATTTATTCCTAGCAAACTGGAAAATATGCACAGAAATACACACCTCAAGAACCACTGCTCCCCTAAATCATCCGAGCCGCCCAAGTATTAATGGCATCTCTAAGTCATTTACAAAAATGATTAGCGATAAAAGAATAAGCAATTTTGAGCAAAAAATAAATCAGAACCAAATAATCAATAAACAGCAACATTTTTGTTGTCCAGTATTCAGTATGTCTGCTTTTCATTTGCACCAGAGGGGGAGCCTTAGTCAAACTAAAATTAAAGTCAACCTGAAATCTAAATTTAGCTTGTTAACTCTCTAAGGTCAGGAGAATTCCACCAATTTTTCAAAATGTCTGCATAATTAAACCACTGAGATGTAAACAAAGTCATTCAGAGTGGTCAATGTGCAATAGTACATTACAGAGATCTTTGCCAACTCAGATTTCTTTACAGTGGTGGTGATAAGAACCAGGGGTTGCAATGTCTACAATGCAAATATAGCAATTTTATTTACTACCCAATACCACCAGAGAACCTACCCAACTTTTTTTGCATGTTTTTGCATGTAATGATGATAATATAGTAAAGTAAATCTGAAACAATGCATATACGATTTCTTGCATGTACCTCTCCACCCTGCATGCATTTAATTTTACTCTTAAATGTTGAAAAAAATATGTTTTCTTTGGAGACTATTTCTGTTGAATAATGTTTAACATTCTGTCTTTCTCCCTAATGCACAGACACATCTCTGAATGCAACAGCTAACTGGCAGCGACAAAGACTGCAAATGTAAAAGCTCTAAACAGTTTACTTTTGATTTGCACCAACTAAGAAACAAATGGCTGCACATACTGAAGCATAACCATGGTGAATTATTGGGTACACAATACATTTGACATGGAGGGGAATTTTTCAGGATCAGCTGAATGACCATGACAATGGTGGTGACTGGAACGAGGCATCCAAAGCTTTTAATGCCTCTAAAGGTTTCAAAAATGAAAAGAAAATAAAAAGAAAAAAAGAAAAAACACAGAGAGGTACATGCAAGGAGATGCAAGGCAAACTAGTACTATTCTAGCATTTATTCAGATTTACCACTATTTCACCATTGCCAGTATTACATCAGCATTACGTTTGCGTTGCATTTGCGTAGTAAACATTGCGACCCCTGGTTCCCTTCACTACCACCGTGAAGAAAATCTGGGCTGCCAGGTTTCTCTACAGTGCACCACCTCACATCAATGACTCTGGATGAGTTTGTTCACATCACAGTGAATGAACTGTGCAGAGAGTTTGAAAAATCAGTCCCTAAATCTGGCTTTTGACAGTGCATAACCTGCTTTGTCCTGGGAGAGGTATATATTTTCCATTAGAGCTGGATAACCTCCAAGCGTTAAGTGTCCAACAGCAGTGTCCCTTACCTCTTATCCTATTCTGCACCTTTGGATTAAGTTATGTGCACGTAGACTGGTCGTGTTTTGTTTTGGGTGCTGTTCATTGTCCGTTGCTGCTTGTACTGATAGGGGACTGGCGTGTTCGTCAGCCTTTGTCCCACAATCTGTTTACTAAAAAGACCCAGCTCGTTAGTGGACCACCAAGGCTTTTCTGCTGACGCGGTGTTTAACTTGTGCGTCAAGCACGTCTCTCCTTGAACTTAAATCGACCACTTTGTGATTGCAGTTAGAGTACACTGGTCAATAAACTACCCGAACGGAGGTCAACAGCGCCTCCTCAGCGTATAAATACGGGCCTGGCAATCTGTACATTCCAGACTCACTGAGAACAGCTAAAAAGACAGGCTTTCGAGGTTTTTTGAACACTGAATAATTTTGGTGCCGACTTTATACCTTTAAAAAGTTTTAATTTGCCGAAACTGATACTATTTTAAACAGGGCAGCGAAGATAAAACTGAGAGAGTGAAGAAGTAGAGAGTCAGTCTGTCAGTCGGTAAGAGCACAGAACCAGTACAGAAAAATGCAGGCGTTCAGACACTGCGGGCTGTGTGTGTCCAGGGGCCTTTTTCACAGCCGGACCGACTTCCTTCACAGCGAAGCAAACATGGCTGCGATCCGCCGAGCTGCTGCATGCTTGAACCTATTCAGGTAAATATCTTTAAAATATACATTTGGAATTATTTTATGGGTTTAACTCTTTGTGCGGACGCAGACGTTCCCTTATCTTGTGTGTTGTTGCGTACGTGGAAAGAAGTCCGGCACGTAACAGTACAGTACCGTGACAGGCGTCCTGTAAGAGATACCAGAGCTGTCTCTGACTTGGGTTAACGTTACTTTAGTTCGTGTGAAATTGTTCCTCTAGCGCTACCATTCGGTTGTAATTTAGTGATGAGGGGATGCGAAGCTTGTGTAAAGTCTTAATTTTTTGTTAGCTTGTGCTAAATTGTTGTGTTTGTTTTGCCTGAAGGGGAGCGAGCAACTCGCTCTGCAGCAACAGGAAATCAGTCCGCCAGCTGCTGCGCGCTCCCGCAGTCACACGGACAGAAGCAGCGACGTTCAGCGTTGGGAGCGGATTGTGCGCAGTTCCCTTCGCACAGGTAGGAGAATACAGTCATTTTTAAGTGTCATTTACTGTATTTCTTCGTTTTTTTCCTTCCTGGCATCGAAAATAAGTACAAGTAGTGAGTAGCAATAATAATAATAATAATAATAATAATAATAATAAACAGAATTAGTTTCATTACCAGAAAGAAAATACAAAAGAAATTTCTTATTACAAATGTGGTACAAGGCCCCAAAGGGGATGTGGTGAAAACAAACAAAGAAAATGTAATGACTGCGCTCCCTAGCAATAACTTTGCATTCTCTTGCAAATGCAATGGATTTTGCAAAGCGTTTGCAAAGGAATGCAAAAAATCTGAAGGGATAAATAGAACTATTGCAAGGGAAAGCAGAAATACTGCAAGGGGCTCTGTAAAAATGCAAGCACAAACTCTGGAACAGTTCAAGCAACTTCTGGGCAAATTCAAGAAATGCACAAAAGACAAACTGAGGTTGTCATGCGTTTTATTTAGTGATGGCATTCTACTGCTTTTCATTTTGAAACCTTGAGTATCACCCGAAACTGATCCAACATTTCTTGTCTAAACTACTAAGCTTTAAAATAAGGTTTTTTTTTTTAATTGAAGCACTTCACTGAAGATGAGCATCTAAAAGTCAGCTATCATGTTCAAACTACTCCATCACTCTACAGCCCCACAAGAAATACACAGCTAACAGTAATGTGAGTGCGTGTGCTACTTCAAGCTAGATTTGCTACAGCATTCACAGTTTTTTCCCCCTCCGATTTTCAGATTAGCCTTTGCTGCTGATATTGGCCCAATACTGACACTCATCAATGCCCATCTGTAGTCAGAAATGTATGAACAGTATGCATTGAATGGGACACTCAACCTCAACATGAGGGCAGTTCTTAGTAAACATACTCAAGCGTGATAATGAAATGTAGCATAAGCTAAAGATGTGGGGTCTTTTTCTTCCAGCAGGTGGAAAACCTCTCACATGAATCTCTCATTCGGCGGGCATCCTGCCTGGTCACAGACAGCGCCAACACCTACCTTTCCCAGACCACTCTGGCCCTTGTGGATGCCCTTACATGCTATTCAAAGGTATGTGCTTGTAACCTGTGGCATATTTAGTATTCTTTTTGGTTTGTATCATGAGAATTTAGCTCGAAAGATCTTTTTCTTATATTGAAGAGTGTTTTCCAGAACATAGGGTGTAATAATTTACACCTTTTTTGTCTTTTTCTCAGGCTTTGCACACCCTCATTGCTCTTCAGAAGCGCTATTTGGATTCAATAGGAAAACTTACACCTGCAGAGGAAGACAGCATCTGGCAAGTCATCATTGGCCAGCGAGTAGAGGTAATGTTCAACATGTTTATTCTATGGCACTGTATCTTAGTCCTGGCCCTGGAGGACAAAGCACTGCACAGTTTCATGTGTCCTCTGCTGTAACTCACCAAACACTCCCATTTCAGCCTCACCAAGGGCTTGTGAATTAGCAAGTTAATGAATAATGTAAAAGAGGTGTGTTTGAAAGCAAGGAAAGCAGATGAATGTGCAGGGCCACTCCGGGTCCAGGAATGGGGGGAAAAAGTAAATCAGTCATGGCCTACCCTGTAGTTATGTTAGGACCAACTGTGTGGGCAAAAAGTAGTCACTTACCAACACATGAATTACTATGTTACTCATTTTTTGATTACATCTTATTTGGCTGTAATGCTTTAGAAATAATGACTGACATTACTCAAAAGTGACTGATTCCACAGAGTTGGTTCTATTAAATCTATAGAGGTTATAGTAAAAAATCTTTGGCTCTCTTTATATAGAGAGTTGTAGGTTTCATTGACTTCTGTTATGAGTTGCAGAACTCATTGAGTCTTTCTTTCTTTCAACAGGTTAGTGACAGGCTGGATGAGTGCAAGCGCTTTGAGTCAAACTGGATGAATGCCATCAAGATCTGTGAGTTGTCAGCCGAGGCAGCTTACAATTCAGGTATGTATTTATAAGCTAAATGTCTCTAGTAGAAAAATCTTTTTTCGCTGTTGATAATTGTGGTTTCGGTTAACTGACCCTGCACTATTCCATTTGCAGGAGCGGAACATGCATCCGTTGCCTTAAAGACCAGCCTGCAGGTGGCGCAGTCTAAGGTGGAGGAGATGAGGAAAATCCGTCTGGCAGCAGAGAAGAGTCTGGCCGAGACTAAAGCTGATGAGATCCAGAGAATGGCTGAGTACGCTTCCAGCATCAACTTGCATGACTTGGAGGATATACCTGAGGCCTACCTCCGCGAAGACTGAAAGGACTTCTTAGGAAGAACTGTATTTAAGTTCGCTCATATAGAGCATCGTAGTGCCCTTCAGCTGCCTGAACGCACACTGCTGGAGGAGCATGGCTGTGGAAACCAGCGAGTTTGAATTGTTTGATCCATGCTGAGGTCCTGGTTCAAATGTATCACGAGCTAGAATGTAGAATGCATTTATGGTTCATTTCAAGCTGGTTCTAAGAAGGAATCGTACAGATTTTTGCTGTAAGGCTTAGATTAGATTTTGTCATTGAAGAAATAATATCTTTTGCTCAGTTAGCATTCTAATTAAGCCAAAATGCTTAGTGGTGAAAAAGGCATGACACAATGTCTAGTCATCTTGTTAAGTTATGTGTCTATTTTGTAAAGGAAAAGAAAAACACCTTGGAAAGACACTGAAATGGAAATGTAGGTTGGTTGGACAAGCTGAGAATCACGTGAGAATCGCTCATGTTTGTGTATTTGAACTAATTTGAACTAAGATGCATTGTCATTTGTTCAGTTGTGCACAGTTGTTTGTGAAATAATTAAAGAATGGAAATGTATTGCTGCAACTTTGTATGAACAAATAAACCTTATTTTTCTACTTATTTTCTCTCTGTACCTGCATTAATGTACCACACATCCACTACCACCTCACTACTGCAACAACCTTTCAAAAACTTGAAAAGGATTATTTAAGTAGGTGGTGCTTTAAGCTACTGTTTTTACATTAAGCCTGGAAAAGTGATTTCATTGTCTTGGAGTGAAGTAAATGGTGAGTTAAGACATAATATCTAATTAAGTGTTATTTTCTTTTATGATTACAGTTACATCTGTGAGGTCTGTATTTACCACATGTAGGTAAAGAGAAACTAATTTAAGGTCAAACATCTGGATTAGTCATAAATGTTTGCTGGCTGATGGAAATTATATAGCAACTTGTTGCTAAGAAAACAGTGCTTTCTATTTTTTGGGGGGTGCTGGCTGAACGTTGCCTGCTAAAGTGTTATTCTTGGCTTTGGCCTTTTGGTTGTGGGGGGAGCAGTTACATCATAGTTGGGCGCTGTATGTTTGCCAAAGAGAACATGATGTAAAAAGACTTGGAAAATGCTTTATTTGTAGAGAAGTTCTGAGCTTTTAGCTGTGTGAACCTTTCAGCCCTAGATAACAGCTGGAGACTTTTTCTAAAGCTGCTCTTTAACCAAGCATCAAACATCTCCAGTTTCTGAAGAAAATAAAACTAATTTCATGCACATGATGTAATCAATCATGGCCTTTGTGAATGAAGAGCTGTGTGTGTTAAATGAATTAACCCCTTTCTGCAAGTCTCCTAGTGGGATACTTTTATTAATATAAACAAATAAAATACTTTTATTCAAAATATAATAAAGTAAAATATCTTAAATTTCAAATACACAAACATGAGCGATTCTCACGTGATTCTCAGCTTGTCCAACCAACCTACTTTTCCGTTTCAGTGTCTTTTCAAGGTGTTTTTCTTTTCCTGTACAAATTACAGACACATACCTTAACAAGATGACTAGAAATTGTGTCATGCCTTTTTCACTACTGAAACCCAATGCATATGTGCCATCAGCTGTCAATTGGATTAAATGAAATAGAAAAGTTCTCACTGTGCTGCTCTTCATTTGAATTAATGCGCTAAAACTGTACAGTTTTTGAATGCCTTTTTGCTTTTAGGAGATGGATGAATATATTTTCATTTTGTGGAAACTGTGGTTCTGTAACCTGACTATTATTATGGAAAGGCCTACCATGAAATACATTTTTGTATTCTTGACTTTTTGCACACTTTATTGTGTTATGGATTTGATTTTGAATGGATATAATTGGAGTTTTTACCCACCAGTCTTCACTTTATCACACGTTATGGTAAGGTGAAAACATATTTTTTAGCTTTTTTTGAAAAAGAAAATTAAAAATCAGATTCTGAAATCTCTAATTCACAGAAGTATTCAGATTCATTGCTGTGGCACTCCAAATTGTGTTCAAGTGGCTTAAGTGTGTGTGTGTGTATTGATTATAAAATATATATTTTTTTGATTTTTAATTAATTTTCAAAAACCTCCAAAACCATGTTTTCACTTTGTCATCGTGGGTGATTGAATGTAGACTGAAGGGTAAACAATGGCAATTACATCCCTTCACAATCAAATCCACCACACAATAAAGTGTGAAAAAAGTCAATGGGTCTATACAGACAGGTGACAAATTAAAGGTGAAAACCAATATGAACATGAAACACGAGCGACCCCTCGTGCCCTGTGGACGGGGGCATTGTCAACCTGGAAAAGACTACTCCCATTAGGATTGAAATGTTTCAACGTGTTAAAGCAGAGGTGGGGGACTCCAGTCCTGGAGGGCCAGATTCCTGCACAGTTTGATGATTTTCCTACTCAGGCACACCTGATTTAACTCATCAGGTAATTGCCAGGTTTAGTTGGTGCGCTAGAGTGGGGAAATCAGCAAACTGTGCTGGACTCCGGCCCTCAGCTCGCCACCCTTGTTTTAAAGGCATAGATGGATTACTGAATGTGCCACTGATGCAGGGTCCAGGGGCCTCTGACTGCCAGGGGCCTTGGGGACCTTAGACCACAAGGCTGGAGATGCGTCAAATAGGACTGGAAATTTAGGTAACCTGAGCCTGCTCAGTATTTTTTAAATGCCATAGGTCATGTTAGGATGCTAACTGCTGAAAGGGAAATTCCACCATTTTTCAAAATGTATGCATAATTTAAGCATTGACTTATACAAAATCATTCAGAGTGGTCTGATGAGAAATGGTTTGTTGTAAAGAGGTTTTCCAACTAGGATTTCTTTACAGTGGTGGTAATAGGAAACAGGGGACACAATGTCTACAACACAAATATAGCCATTTTATTTACTATCCAAAACCACCAGTTAACCTACATATGTCTTCTGAGTTTTATATGTAATGTTGATGATGGTAAAATAGTCATAAATGCCTCAACAATGTCTCAAGAATCAGGCAACATATTCATAACTATTTCATGTAATGTCTTTCTGTGAGGGAGCTTTTGAACTGAGCTGTGAACACTTCTAACTCTGTAATTTTCTCTAGAACTAAACATTTCACACCAAACCACTCTGAATGACTTTGTTTACATCTTACCCACTCAATTATACAGAATTTTTGAAAAATTGGTGGAATTTCTCTTTAATTGTATCATGCAATGCACATGTCTGGATGCATTCGCACTCATTTTTTCAGGTTTTTGTTTTAATTTGTCATCCATTTGTATTTATTAAATAAAAATAAAATATTCATTTTCCCCCCACCATGTTAGATAATTTTACATATATACACAACTTCTAATATGTACCTAGCTTCCGTACTTATCCATAAATAATATATTCTTTTGGTTTATTGTCATAATTTATTGCATTTTATATCCAATTCCAATAATTAAAGTAATAAAACAATAAATAAATGCCAGAAATAAAATATCTACAGTCACGGTTTTATGGTTTAAATAAGTGGTTACTAAGATAAATAAATTCTATTTCCTAAAAGTAATCAAGCATTTCCTACAAGGTTCCCTGTAAGTGTCATAAACACAAAAAACACGTCAGTTGAACACTGATAATGAAACTGGCTGATTGTAGTTGTCGAATCGTCCAGCAGATGGCGAACTCGTACAATTTATTTTATTTACTGTTAATTTTTTCCACGAGGGCGAGGCTGGCGCAAATAAGTAGCAACCAATCACACTTCTGGGTTATTAAATATTCTAATTAATGCGACACGCCTACAGTAACTCGGTGAGCTCTTCAGCTGAAGTGCGAGATGAATAAATAATTAATATCGGTCCAGTAGCGCTGACAACCCGAGGCGTATAAACCAAGGGAACGAAAGAAAAAGTAATACAAAAGAGCAGCAATAAAAGTGATTGATTTTAGCAAATGGCACCTTTCAACTGCACGTTTGTCACTCTTTATAGACGTGGATAAAACCCAGACTCGAATGGAATATGTGCCCACCGTGGTGTGTGCTTTAATCCGAGTGCTGCTTCTGAGTTTGAACTATTCAAGTTTCTCTTTGAGTAAAATTTTAGGAATAAATTTCCACGTGTGTCGAGGGTACCGGAGCTATCATTACGCATATTTTCAAGGACCTTCTTTCTGTTGACTTGCACCAAGATCCATGATACCCAGACATTTTTTGCACAGTCACCTATACTTACATATATATAATGAGAGCGAGCGAGCGAGCGAGCGAGCGAGAGAGAGAGAGAGAGAGAGATGTTTATTTACATAACGGGTAAACCGTATGTGCTTATTTTAAAAATGGTCGGGCTCTTTAATACCAGTCTTAGTCTCGTTTTGCTGAAAATGATAGCATGTCTATTAAAGCTTATGATTAACTTGCTTGTTTACGTGTTGTGCGAAGTTCCGCCTGACTGAAAATAGATGCTGTAATTAAAATAGCTTATGGAAGTTTATTTTGGTCGGGGAGGTGGGCGGGGCGATGCCGAGCTGAACACGCACCACGCCCACTGGCGCGGTGGCCCCGCCTCCTCTCCGAGCGGTCACTCTGGCTCCGTGTGTCCGATCCAGCAGCGCAGCAGCGTCGGCGTTCAGAAATCATGGCAAAGGGACGCGGCTTTACCCTGGGACATACTCCAGCATCTGCAGCACTGTCACTTAATCTCGCTCTTCTCTTATTCGTCTTTACCGGTAGGCTACGTTTTGGTTATTTGTGGTTTTTAGTCCTTCTGCTGGACTTCTAACTTGTCTGAAACTTAGCTTCAAGTTTGCTGGGTGGGCTGTTGGCGTCACATAACGGCATAACGGTAACGGCGCGCGATTAGTGTCGTTATAGCACAGTACACGTCATGATGCTCCGCTAGCTAACGTTAGCTGTGTTTATTTGCATCTTTTGTTTATTAGAGATGGTCAGTAGTGCTTTATGGGACTCCTGGAAGACAGAGGCTGCTGAGATTAAGCAGCTACAGTGCAGTTTTGAATGTACTGAACTGACACTGCAGTAGTTAGGCTAGACCGTTAGCACAAGTAATGTTAGCTGTGTTATTTAGCTTGAAAATCATTTAAATTTAGCTGCAGCTAATGTGTTTGATCTGAAAAGCAGCACTATCAGCTCAAACATGCAGGTAGCCATCTAGTTGAGTTTGCTAAAAATGACATCATTTATAACTGGTTTCATATTCTTGCAAAATGCCTTAGTCGCAAATTTCGCAATAAGTAAACTTTTGCCAAGTAATGAGATGTGAAGATGGGAAGAGCTCTGCGGGGGTCTTACAGACCAACGTAAACACTGCAGCTCATCGCATCGCCAGTGTGGACAACATGGAATTTCTCTGTTGCCTGCCTAGCCGGTTAAAGGGGACGTCCACCGATTTTTCAAAAATTCTGCATAATTAAGTTCTTAAAATGTAAATAAAGTCATTGAGTGGTATGGTGTGAAATGCTCTTTACTAGAGAAACTTGCAGAATCAGAATTGTTCACAGTGATGGTGATAGGAACCAGACGTCCACCTCTAAAAGCTCCCTCACAGAAAGTTATGACATTAAATGGTTACGAGTACGCTGCTTGGTCTCTTAGACCTTGTCTTACGAATGTTTTGTGGTAAGGATTTGACCTTAAAACATCTATTTTTAAAAGCTATTCATGGCAGAGGGGTGTATGTAGGGTGTTATGAGGCTAAGTAGTCCCCAAAACTTATTTTTCCAGATTTACCACTATTTCCCATCATCAACGTTACATATAAAAACTCAGAAGACACGTGTGGTTTTAAATAGTGAATAAAATAGCAATTTTTGCTAACCCCTGGTTCCTATCCCCACCACTGTAAACAAATCTAAGTCGTCAAGTTCTCTACTATGAATCATTTAACATCAGACCGCTCTGAATGACTTTTATATTTCAGTGACTAAATTATACAGACATTTTGAAAAAATTGGTGGAATTCCACTTTAACTAAAGCAGTACTTTAGCAGTAATTTGACCTGTTTTTGTTAGATGCATCCTCCATTTTTGTTGTCTTAACATAAGTATACACTTATTGACGCTGAACATAGCTAAAGGAAGTGTTCAGAAATTTCACCACAGCTAGGAAAGGTGGAAAAAGTAGGGGAAGAAGTCAATAATCACAATAACTTTTCCAGCAGTGGGATGTAACCAGATACGTTTAAGCAGTTCCACTTGCTTAGGTATGATTCTTCTTGGTTTGTACTTTTCAAATGATTATGATTTCACTGACACTCAAGGATATTTGTGAGGAAATGAGTCTTTATTTACTCAGCTCCACTTTAGTCATTCACATTTAGTTT
Source organism: Colossoma macropomum (assembly GCF_904425465.1). Taxonomy (NCBI): domain Eukaryota; kingdom Metazoa; phylum Chordata; class Actinopteri; order Characiformes; family Serrasalmidae; genus Colossoma; species Colossoma macropomum. Next base: position 7,016,056 of record NW_023494786.1, on the reverse strand, counting down.
CACTTTCCTTTTTTGTGTTAAATTTCATTCTTTTCTGTTGGTGACAGCACCTCGGGGACTGCTTTGCTGCTCATATCTCTGACTTTTTAGCTTTATCAATTTGTTTTAAACATTGCTTAAAGAGAACTATAATGCCTAAAATATGTCAGTCCCTATACTGATAGATTCTAGAGGTACTTAGAAGTTTTACTTCAGTTCTGTAATACTTTTTTGATTCCTACTAAAGTTGTCTTCGGTAGTTACCTGTACTTCTACCTGAGTCATTGTTACACTGCAGTAACAGGACTTTTGCTTGAGTGTGGCTTCAGGTTACTCAACCCACCTCTGCTCATGTCTGCTTTTAGTCTTTCTTTTTAAGGTATTTGTTGGCTCCATTTGATACCCTGAAGTAACTTCTGCAGAAGTTACTGAAGACATCTAGCAACCCCTTGAGAAAAGTTCAAACCCCAAGTGACCCTTCTGGTTCAGTTAATCAAGAGCTTTAGGAGCTTGTGAATATTAGAGACAGGTGTGGTAAGGAAACTAAACTCTTCAGGGCCGGAGATCTGTGTGAGCACTGCTGCTCAAGATGAACCTTACCCAGTCACCCTACTGTAAAAGTTTACTAGCCAATAAATATAGACATCATTGCTCGTTATAGGGATAGGCCATGACATGCTCCACGTAAAGGACATTGTGTGTGTTTCATATCAGAGATAAAGGAGGAACAAGGATTGTTACAGGCAAGTCTGTAAATAATCAGCATGTCTCTTTTTCTTCATTTAGGTCTGTTTTTAATAATTAGTCTAAATGTCATTAGGTAATATCCTCATTGGTAAGTCTAATCAGCTCAGCTCTTTCCATTATATTGGGGCTGCCAAACATGGTTTCCTACAGGAGAGCATGGCTAACTGGTCCTGGAGATCTACCACCCTAGAGAGTTCAGACCCATCACACCTGGGTCTAATATTCAGACCCCCCTTAAGGTCTTCATTACCTGAATCAGGTGTGTTTGATTAGGGTTGGGCTAAACTCAGCAGAGTGGTATATCTCCAGGAGCAGGATTTGGGCACCGCTGCCATAGAAATAGTCTTTCAATCCCAGCCTTAGAGCAGTGTTTCTCAGCCCTGGTTCTGGAGGCCCACTGTCCTGCACATTTTAGTGCTTTTCCTGCTTTAACACACCGACTTTAACTGAATAATGGGCTGTTAATGAGCTGATTAGTTGGATCAGGTGCTGGGAACAGGGAAAACAGTAAAAAGTGCAGGGCAGTGGGCCTCCAGGACCAGGGTTGAGAAAGCACTGAGTGCGTTTACATGCACTTAATAATCTGATAACTGCAGAAAATCAGCTTTTGTCAGTAATCAAATAATGGGTAAACTCAGTGTCTACACGAGTCAGGGAATAATCAGATTTCTGCTTTGCAGCCCACCAGTAAACTCACAGTAGAAGATGTGACATAATCCATAAGACTCATCATCATGATAGGCCTGTTTTTTTGACATCAAGTCACTGTAGTGGAAAATATAAATGAAGATGAAAAATATTTAAATTCTTTGTTTCTTCAAGCACATAGTTGGTTTTAGCATCGCTTCAAAAAGGTTTTATTGGCGTCTCAAAACACCGATTACAAAAACCTGATTACTGAGCTAAAATCCAACTCTCTTTATTTCTAGGCCTTAATCCTATCTAAGAAATTAGAGTATGCTGTTTACATGACCACTTGAATAATCAGATCAATCAACTGCTGAAATCCGGATTGGATTATTAAGTGGTTCTAAACACATTCACTGTCTTAGAGTAACACAGCATTGTGCAGGGTGTCCCAAAAAAGTGACATCATTTCGTAGTCTAATAACAGCCAATTCTCCCTCAATGATCTCAAATTTTAACACAATGTGTAAAAACTAACCAAGTTTAATTTTTAATATGTAATGTAATGCTGTTGAAATGGGCACCACGTTCACCTGACTTCACACCTTGTGATTTTTTTCTATGGGGCTATGTGAAAGGACTGGTCTATATCTCCCCTCTTCCTACAAGCCTAGAGGAACTCAAGCAGAAAATCATTACTGCGCTGGAGACTGTTACGCAAGACATGCTACAGCGTGTTTGGCAGGAGCTGGACTACCGACTTGATGTGTGTCGTGTCACAGGCAGTGCACATATTGAACATTTGTGAAGCTTTGTGAAATCGGTTATAAAATCGACATCCCTCTGAATTACTTGTTCGAACTTTGATAGATAAATCTTCAACATGAAGCCTATTCAATTTCGTTTGCCTCAGACATGTAGTTACTCAGATATTCACATCTCAAATGATGTCAATTTTTTTGGGACACCCTGTACTTTTTAGTGTTTTTTATGCGCTATAACACACCTGATTCAGCTTAGCTTATTAAAAAGCCCAACCTGGGGAGGTCCTGTAATTCAGATATTTAATGACGAAATCCCTTGAGTTTAATCCAGTATGAATCTGCAGTGTCTGTACTCTGTCAGTAGCAGATGACCTTCTGTAATTAACCGAACCAACTCCTTCAGTAATAGCAGTCCTGTTCGAACTGACCTCATGAAAATGTAATACCAAAACCTGCTAATAGATAGTATAATGTAAAACCTGCGAACAGCTCACTAATGTAAAACCTGTTAATAGACACATGGGGTGCTGACGAGAATAATAAACAGTACAGGGCAGTGATAGTCCGGCACCACAGCCATCTGCAGTATGAAATGATCACTTGACACACTTCTGCTTTTACAATGACAAGTGAGTTACTGCATATTGTAATTGTGGTTATTTGTAATAACAGTGCTTGTGAGTGATCATTACAGTACCTGGGCAGATGACGTTGGCTAATGCTGAGTTTACAGCAGTGATAGTGATATTTATTGTATCTGATTCAGATCATCTTTGTCAGTCATTATATAATTACTGAATTGTTTTTCATTTAATTTTTACTCTGTAAACTCCGACTTCTTTCTGAAGAAGAAGTAGGTCTATCATAAAAGAAGCATGCCTAATGTAAAAAGCACAACCCAGTCAGTCTTGCCTTGCTTTTCAGTCTAACCAAGACCAACTTGTTCTGTTGCATCATTCTGCTCCGTCTTTGTGCTTCATTTTAATCTCACTTAGCCTGTGGAGCGGACCGAAATCTGCCAATCCAGTTAAAAGGCTCTTTTGAAGGAGGGCCATCAGCAAATGACTCTTTAGGCTTTATTGTGGGCTGCGGCGGAACATTGGGGCACAAGTCTTGTCCACAGAAGCACTTTGCTGTTTTGTGTCTCCTATCTGGCAGATGTGACACTTAGAAAGACTGTGACTATTAGAGCAGCCCATTAGAGAATGTAATGTAGTGACCTCCAGTGCTGGCAACGAGGCACCTGGCTATGGTGGACATGGCTCTACCCGGGATAAAAGAGACACAGCACTGATTCAGCATCTCAGTGTCTATGTTGTGATTTTATCTGGAATGAAATAGGCTTGTCAGAATTAGACCTGCATGATATAAACAAAATCTCATATAGCGATTATACTTTGCAGAATAGTGAAAATCTCATGAACCCCTAAAGGGGTATTCTACTGATTTTTTAAAATTCCTGCATATTTCTGTCATTGAGATGTAAACGAAGTCACTGAGAAAGGTTTGATGTGAAGAAGTGGCTCTTTGTGGAGAAACTGACCAACTCAGCTTTCTTTACAGTGGTGGTGATAGGAAACAGGGGTCGCGATGTTTACAGCTCAAATACATCTGTTTTATTTATTTTTCAAGACAACCAGTAAACCTACATATGTCCCTGGAGTTTTTCGGTGTAATGTTAAATGGTAAAATAGTATTAAATCTAAAACTAAACGTTTCTTTAGGCACTTTTTTGCCTGCATGTAAAAAAAGCCATTCTATGCTCATATCAAAACTATTGTAAAACAAAGTCTCACGCACTGAACAGTGCATTAATAGCCATTTCAAGTAAGTGCGTTCTGGGAGGAAGCTTTTAGAGGCATTAAACACTTCAACCACCTGGTTCCTATCACCACCACTGTGAACTTTCTCACTTTGTAAGTCTCTACAAAAAGGAGCATTTCACATCAAACCACTCTGAGTGACTTTGTTTACATCTAAATAATTTAAATATGCTGAAATGTTGTAAAAATTGTCTGAATTTGCCTTTAACTTGACGTGGTGAAAGAACGCCTGCATTAGTTTTGACCAAAGTCATTTGTGTTTAATGGATCAAATGAATGCCTTAATTCATCCAAACACTCAAAGAAACAACACTGATTAGTCAGGATGCTTCCAGCACACAATAAAACATTCAGTGATTGGTTACAGGACTATCTGCATTACAAACTTCTGTGAAATCAGTACTGAGAAATTTGACGTCACTATTGTGATTAACAAATGATGTATTGTGCTGCCCTTCTCAGAATGCTTTTTAAAATCTGTTATGTGAAACAAAGCCATTTGGAACAATTAACTCTGTTTATTTTCACTTTCTCCAAAGTGTGGCCTGCACTTGGTTTCCTATGTGGTCTTTTCAGAAGGGAAAACATTCGGGGCATTCTGAGTTCATCTTGGGTTCCTCTCCTCATGGGTTATTCTCATGAACATGACAAATACTGGGATCTAACTTGAAAAAATTAAAATGACTAAAGCTTAATGTTTTCTTTGGATATACAAACAGTGATGCCTAGTTAAACAATTAAAAATAAACCTGAATAATTTCATTTTAAATTAATTTTTAGTAACATTTGCCAATTTAAGTGACCAAATTCTCATTAAAAATATAGCTGTAAATATTTTTTTTTCCATTATATGTATAATATTGTATCACTTTTAACTGTTTAACTGAATCTCTTTATTTTTAATGATTATCTTATACACAGCAAGGATGTGAAACAAAATAACAATGTTATGTGGCAAAGTAAAAAGAAAAACCTCAGTGGCTGTAAGTGTGTTGCGGAAGTGAGATACAATTCCAAAACTTTCAAATAGAACAGTGATTTGAATCTGCATGATACTAATGACATTCAAATATTTCTGGACATGTTTTGAGGTGGTTTCATGAGAATGACCCTCATGTTATAGGCATTTATAAAGATACAGATGGACATAATGCTCTAGAATTCCTGAAATGAAAATCACTACTGAACAGGTTCAGATGTTACATTCAAAAAACCAAAAAAATCTCTGATAACGCAATCCATTGAGCATTATGTAATGTACATGAAAAATATCAGGTACCGCAGAATTTGTGTATCTATGCATCCTTAGTTGGAATAGCAGATAGTAAAGTTTTACACAATGTTAATTGAAATGGCATAATTCAGAGGCATCAAGCTTATTAAAGGTCTGAAGAGATCACAGCAAAACTTCACAAAGTCTCATATCTGGTGACCTTCAAGCCTCCACATTAAAACCAGAGTTTTCCAGTGTGACACCTTTTCTGAGATAAGCTAAAGATGATTTCCTCTTAGGATTCAGTGATGCATTCAAACTGTTCTTGCAATGTCCTTCACCATTGTATCGTCAGAGTTTAAGAACAAAGAGCGCATTTGTTTGTGGTACCCTTCCATTCAGTCTTTGTAGTTGTTAGTCCCTGTGGAAGTTTTTAACGAGGGTTTCTGTGCAGAAACATGGCACACAGGCCATTTCATTGAAGAGGTCATGCCAGCCCTGGATAACTCTGCGGTTTGTACTGTTGGGGCTGCACAATATAAAGAACATTTTGTAATTATATTGCTACCAGGCCTGGACCTAAAATACAAAGAAAACTTTGCAGTAAACTGTAACCAAAATACAAAATAACAGAAGAGCTGTTCACGATTGTACAAAATAAACAACAAAAAAAACCAAAAATATGTGAAATACTAATAGTTAGGGGTGGCCGATCTTGCAAATATGTCATATCTTGAAACTTACAATATTTTGACAGACCTAATGCATTAGTAGTGCCACATTTAAACACTGCAATTAAAAACTGTGAATACAATGATTTATATTGAACATTTCAGTCAATCCAGTTAACCAAAACTAATCATGCTCTCTTTGTAATGATACATGCAGTTGGCCAGTGTTCTATAGCATACTGTTCATCATGATGACAAAATTTGCCACGTTCATGATAAAATATGGTCATATTGCCCACATCTATTACTAGGTACTTACCTTACATATTTTGTGCACTGTAAGGTTGTTGAAACAACAGTCAGCATCCCCTGAACAGGTTTCTCTGAAGACCTGCACACATGAATGAATAGATATTTAATTCCTTAAAAAGCTCCTTATGGTGATGCAGGTTTGTTGTGACAGTAGGCATCACTGCTTCATACATTTTATACACAACACTAAGTGAGGATATACATCACATTTCATCAGCTTTTTTATAGGCTAGTAGTTAAGGACACAGTAGTATTTTAGCAGTGCACATGTTGTGCTTTGTAACTAACTGTATAGCAGAGTGGTTAAATCACTCACTTTTCAGGCCCAAGTTTGAGACCTGTGTAGGGAAAGATGCCACTGCTGTAATATTAGACGTGGCTCCTGACGCTACATTCCCGTCAGTCTAATTATGTCACTCTGGCACTGCGTGTGTAATATAGTGTGTTAATCACAGCCCTCAACGATGTTCATTGTGGATACTTGTTATTGCAATTATAAGAAAAATATAATTATTCTTGCAGCCTTAATTGCTGTATATTGTGATTTGCCTTGTAGCATAAATAAAAGCTCATTGTTGAACTCTTAATGTGACACAGTTAAAAAATGGCCTGTATTATTTTGATAAAAGCTAATGCCTATGATTGTTTTACATTTATTATGCCTTGATTAATCAAAACACCTATAGAAACTTATGAGTAACATCTGAACATTGCCATAAGCTATAAGGGACCCTACTGCAGAGTGCAAGTTAACCACAAAGGCATGGCTGGACCAGCTGGGATGGTAGAAGTAGGCTCATTTTAGCAGGTCAGCTGTGATGTTTGAAATAATTCAGCACTTGGCTACGTCTTGAAGAGGATTTCCTGCTGCACTGGCTGTGCTTAGCCTGACAGGACTTTTCTCTGCTGAGCCAAAACTTTAATAAACTGGGGAGGATAAAGACTTGACCTCAAACTTACTTCCTCATTTATGTCTCCTGCAATAACTCCATTTCTGCTGCACTCATGATGCCTTTTCTTTCTACCTTAGGTCAAGCTGAAATGTACATGTAACACTGTGGAATCCAGTTTTACACTGAATAACAGCCTAGTATGCGAAATCATCTTTAAAAGCCAAAGTCGATCCAAACAAACTGTGGAACATCTAAGTCACAAAACTTCTTTTTTTCTTCTCAGACTTTCTTCTCAAAATGAGTTGCTATGGTGTCATGGGAAGAAAAATGTTTGGAAAGCTCAGGCAGTCCATTAGCCTAATGTTCCACATGCTCAGGCCTAAAGTATGAAGGTTTAAGCCTCAGGGAGTAAATAAGTGTAAGAGTGCAGACTGTGTTCTGGATTTTGGGGGTGGTGTTCTTTTCTTCTAGCAATGATGTTTGTCCACTTTGTATCTTTAGACATTGTATGGCTTTGGCACCTAAACAAACCTGTGGGTGACCTGCAAAACCTTCAAGGTGGGTGGCATTTTGTGTCAATACTGATTAGTACTCCAGTTTGCCTTTCAGAGGAATAAGGCTGATTGGGGGAAAAGAGGGTGTGGCGGGAAAGTAAACGCCCTGTGACCAAGAGAATGCCTGTAGTGTGCCATGTTGACCAAACCACTGCATTTCCTCGTCTCTGCAATGCGCTGGCTCCGTGACATATTGTTTTCTTTGGTTTGTCCCCTTTCTTCTGTGTCTTTGTTGGCAACCCTCCCGCCTCTTGAAAGCCTTCCGAGCACCAGGGCGACACCTCTTTGTTTTTTGGTTAGGAGCAGTCTGCTTTTCTGCGTGTTTTTGAGGACAGGAACGGTCCCGTAAAAACAGCCGCTGATTGAAGGCAACATACTTTTAGTCCAATTTAGTAAAGGCGCCTGTGTGCGGCTGTTGCGTAAAATTATTCCACAGCACTTTGAAATGATGTATTTTGATATTACCTGTGAACTCTGACACTTTCTTACACTTCCACACTATTCACTGCCCTTTATCAGATGTAATAAGTGCACAGATTATTCCCAGTTGTGATTAAATGTGACTCAGCACATGATTCAGTTCTTGATCCTGGGTAGCATGAACAAATAATCATGCAGTGTGGTGCCTTCAGGAATTTGTGATTACAGATTTACGCAAAATCAACCAAACCTGCAATTTTGTCCAACAATCACTCTATTTCTGCATTAAATGTGTAAATCCAGACACAAAAACTCATGAGCAGTGAAACAGGTGACCAGAAAACCAATCCGCTGTAACAGGTCTGGTGGGATTGTTGCTAGGAGAAAAGTGATTTTAACACTTCTTGTATTCTGAGACCACAATATAGGGGTAACTGCTGTAGAATTAGTTAGTTCATTGAAACACCTATGCAAATACAAGTCATATCCAAAATTGTAGTTAGGTATTTTGACATTTTTTGTTAAAAATGTGTTGCTTAACAAACTATGGTCAAAAAGGCCAATGTGTACTGAATTTGGCAGCCATCTGCAATTGAGATCCTCTGTAGTAAATCTAGCCAGAAACCAGCTCCATAGTGGCACATAGTGCTTGGACCCCAATGATCACTGCTTGCAATGTAATTTGTAGATGGATGTTTAGCTCTAGCGGTTAAGACAGTTCACAGAAATCTGTCGAAAAAACTAAATGAAAGCTGATTGTCAGATTATGTTTCCAACAATGATAATTTATATACATATTAACTTCTGTTGCCCTCCATTCAAAAGCTTGAGAAAGTATTGGTCAGTAGAAATTAAATACCTTATTTGTGGATTGACTGAATAACGACTGTGATTTGCTGCCATGCTGTGGGGGGAGAGGAGGGATTCCTCCTCAGAAATCTCTGCCGGCTTTTCCATCATGAAACAGTAACTTGATTTTCTGTGCACTTATGTGGGTGATTTTGCACTGTTTAGTGTTGCACAAAACATTAGATGCTTGGTACAGAGACTAGTTCAGTCACAAGAAAAAGCCATGAGATCATGGTGGGACTGATTTTATACACATAAGATAGTGAAGTAAGCTAGTTTAGCTGCTCGGCTAAGCGGTGCAACACACAAGCTCTCACTGTTTCACTGGCCAGAGGGTTTTATGGAAAAGTCATTCTTAATAGTAATGTAAAAATAAGTCTGTATACATTCTTAGACAACCATCTCACGGCTCGTCACGTGACATAAGGACACATAACACTGAATTTGAATATATTTGAATATTTGACAAACAAACTAGGGTAACAATGGAATTTAATTTCCGAGGCTGGTTGGCAGCCCTAATAAGGCCTTGTCACCATTACTCCAATACAGCCACACCATGTGGTTTAATGCTTCCCAGTGCAAAGCCAGAAGTTGACATTATCATGCTAGCTGTCGGCTTTCTTGCCCTGCTGGTTTCCATTCAATGTTAGTCACATTAGCATTTTTCCCAAGCTATCCCTTTAACTTTGACCTCTGATAATGAGCTCCCAAATTAACTATTGCACACTGACACAGCAGGATGAATGGTGCTGGCATGGGAGAATCAACCAGCACAGACCCGTCTTTTGTTTGCCTTGACCCCTTTCTTCTTTCTTTGGCTTGCTTGTGTAGATTAGGTCAAATGGTACCCCAGTGGTTATGTCTAGGTGATTTGATGGTGTGTTTTGTACGATAAGTTGTTTTCAATCGGCAGAGCTGAGTACTTCCATTGTGTTTTAGTTGGTGGCAAGAGTGGGCTGTAACGCATCTGATACCCTTGGCACTGAGGCCATTGATGTTTTCCTTTAAGTAATGACCTTTACGATGGGTGGAAAAGCTCACGGGGAAAGGAGAAAGGGCAGGCGCTTCAATAAAACCATTAACTTTACATCCTGATTGAGTTCAGAGTAGCAAGAGGCCCAGCCAAGAATATTTGTGTTTGATTTGAATTGCATGCCGCGACAATACCAGGAAGCAACAAGCTGTTAGGTTTAGCTTTATGTGGCTATGTGACTGAAGAATTCAGGACTGCATACCGTCCTGCTTCAAATTGGAAGCATAGCACAGGTCAAGTTGGTCTGAAAACTGAATCAACAACTCAGCTTAAAGAGGAATTTAATGTGTATCATGTGTAGTTGAACAGTTCAGATACAAACAGACATTCTGAGTTGTTAGATGTGAAATTGAGAGAAACTGATGACAAATTTCTTTACAGTGGTGTTGATAAGAACCAGGGGTCATAATGTCTACAACACAAAAGTAGCCATTTTATTTATCTATCCAAAATGACCAGTGAACCTACATGTGTCTTCTTTTAATATATAATGCTAGTAAATTTGTGGTAGATCTGAAAAACACCCTGCAGAAGTTTAAGACCGCTAGTAGTGTTTTGTATCTTAAACAAATAGTTCTTATTTTTATATTATTTTAACAGTGAAATGTCCAGCACAAATTATGCACCTTTAAGTCCTTTTATATCATTTCACATCACAGCACTCAGCACAAGGCTGGCTTAAATGATAGCCAAACGGTCTGCAACGTCATTGATCTCATCTGTGCAGTGCAGCCTAATAACAGTATCGGCTGCTGCAGCATCAATTCCAGCCTGCTGCAAGTCACCTTCTGTAGGCCTAAGTGTCATTCATCAGCAGTATGGAAGGGAAGGAAGGCTGAAGGTGATGCGATTTGTTTTAACAGCACACCTATCATTAATCCAGGCTTACAGCAAGTTGGTCTTAAGAAAATGGACCTCTTTAAAGCCATGCTCTGTGATGTTTACAGACATTTGGTTTGCATTAACTATGCTGTGTATGTTTATTTTTGAAGACAGTTTTTAATGGATGGCATAAAGTGCTCAAAGCAAGTTTCTTGGCAGAATACAAACAATGTATGAGTGTGGGAATATGAGGGAGGCTGCATGCTTCCGAACCCCTTCTTCAGCAAACCAAATGGCATGCATGGATTTTATTTAGATTTCTCCTAGTAGATTTGACTTTCACCATTAGCATTTTGAAAATCTGACCTTGCCCAATTCTGCCCATAGCCATGTGTCCACTACATGACCAGGTCTGGACAGGTCAAGGTCTGCCAGGTCTTAGTGGCTTTTAGTGGTCTTTCCTAGGGCTTTGGCAGGGCTTAAAACATTGTTGTCCTCCCCCCATCTAACCCCCAAAACAAGGGACTTTTTCCCTCATGTTCCCTTTTAAAGTGATCAGATATGGAGGCCCTGAGGGACGGCACAACACTAGTAGATGTAGTTAAGATGTCTCAGGGCATGGTTAGGTCAGGAGCAGAGCTCAGTTCATGCTGGGGCATTTGGACAGTGTAATGAGCGCTGGAATGCATAATGGCCAGCTCAGGTTTACAGTGGGAGCCTGTGAACAGCTTGTTGTAGTTAGTGATGTCAGCAGGGGAAAAAACCCAACACAGGCCCTCTCTCTTCAAAGAGCCAGCATATCTGTATCATTAAATTAATCCTGCATTGTTTCCTTTCATTTCTCCTTCCTTTCCACTCATCTTAGCCTTTCACTTCACTGATCTTTGGACTTACACTCCATTACCTTCCCTAGATATCTAAAGGCAGTCGCATGTAACCACTGACTTCCTGTTGACAAATTTCCAGTCTTATTTGTAGAGCTAGACTTCCTTCAGACAAACTCTGCATTTTTGTGGCTTTTTGAAGACAAAGACATACATAAATATCTGTAAATAGGTATGTATACACACATACATATAAAGGGCCTCTGATTAGCATGTTTTACGCTGTTGGTATGTTGCATTATCTGCTTTAACTGTGTCATATCAGTGAAACTAATACTTCAGGAAGAATTCTAGCTGGTGTATCTCCCACTACTACTGCCTTCCCATGAAATACTTCCATTTCCGCGCGGAAGTGCAGCGCCCGGACACTCTGTGACGCGCACATAACAAAAACACAACTGGATGAGTGAGAAGTCCGACTGGCACCCTCTGCATTAAAAGCTAGGTTAGGTCAGGAGTCACAACACAAATGTTAAAAAGAGCCATTTTGTCCTTTTAACAAAAATCTAATTACCTTGGGAGCCACAACATTTTATGTCCAGTATATGCTAATGTCCTAGTATAGACTAAAAATATAAACGAAAACGCAGACTTACTTTGCTTTTCTTTAAGCCTTAGCTACAGCCGCTTTCCTCTCATCTCCGCCAGAAAACTTTTCTTCAAAAGTAGAACAGTTTCTTGTAAAATGTCTCTCAATGTTTGACTGTTTTACAAGTCACTTCTTATTCTCCAGTTTCTTGTTTGAATTTTGAAATTCTTCCTGAGGCGCCAGAATGTAAATGCGGCACCATTTAAGGTGGACCGGGAAAATTCGAAAGAGAAGCTGACTTCATCTTCGTAACTTTTTAGTGTGTGACAGTCTCTCGTTGCAGATTTAACATACCAGGAAACCAACTGCAGTCCATTCGTCTCTGCACGCCAGGGGAAAAGGGACCTGGATAAGAACCACACTATATGCAAGTTGTGTCACGGTAAACTAAAATATTTTGGAAACGACAAACATTAGAAGCCATAACTGTGCATTACTCACCGTAACTGTGCATTTTATCGCAGATGAGTGGCAGCCTGCATCTCATGTGCTCCGAACAAGAGCAGTGAAAGAGAGCCTTCTAGTTCACTTGCCACATCACTTCCATTTGTTTTATTAATAAAAGATATTGGAAGTGAATTCATTATGGATCATTACAAATACTTTGCTTTAAAACTACCAAGTCCTCACACAGTGAGAAAATAGAAGTCCTGTATAGAAAAAAAAGATGCATCGATAATCGTTTTATAATCGCATCGCAGCCCTCTGAATCGTAATCGAATCGAATCGTGAGGTGACTAGAGATTGCCACCCTATTATACCATATTTGATTATGTCAAATATGAATATATTAAATACCGTATTCACAGTGTTTAATAGTATTTTTTAATATGTATAAATAATGTAACATATCGTGCATTGTAAAAATTTTCTTTAATTATCACAAGATTACATTTATGCTATGTTGCCCTCCTCTGTTGGATCTTCTTTTTGTTTGGAATATTAACTTAAAGTAACTCGGAGTAAAATTATTTTTACACTGTTTTATTACTTCTACTGGTATTCAAGTGAATTGACACTACAGTTGTTCTTTTCTTAAGCAGGAATTTTCAGTCCTCTTCCCATCCTTGCAAAAAGTAAATTATAAGAACAACAATTGAGACTGATACAGTTTCTGTTACGTTGGGGCACAAAAAGTCCACTTTGTTTGTTTATTTTACCAAGGGTGTTCATTAATCCAAAGGGCATTCTATTTTGGATCTGTTGCTCTCCGTGGTTAAAGCAAATGATATATGAATGCCAATTTGCTGCTCTGGCGTGTGTTCAGGTACCCAAGGCAGAAGCCATCTGTCCTGCACTGCAGAAAGAAAGGACTAGCAGTATACTGCTTCTGCTCGCTTGATCCGGCAGAAAGAAAAGCATCGGGTTGGCCGTCGCAGGGCCCTGCCACCTGCCTTACAGAGAAGGCTTAGGGTGCTGAACACAGGTAGACCATGTGGCAAATGCCACAGTGAAGGCAGGGAGGAACGTGCGGCATCCTTGGCTGGACAAACTGTCCATGCATGCCGAGTATTTTGGCAGGCTGGTGTTCATAGTTTACATGAGGTGTTATTGCAGCCGGCACCGCAGCGGTGTCATCTGCCTGCCAGCATTAATCTTCGTCCTTGGTAAAGAGAAGATGCTTGCACGGCATTTGTTTGTAAAGCGTGTGGGGGTAGGAGATCAGTGGTAGTGTGATGTGTGTTGAGCAGAGGACAGGTGACAGCTGCTCCTACAACTCGCAGAGGAGACGACTGCAAAAGGAGATACTGTTTAAGCCATTCTGCTTTACCCCAAACATTTCTGCTTTACCCCACATATTTTCAATCAGCCATGACAGTTTGGAATTCTAAGCTTCTTTTTTGGCTCAAAGCTTATATCCTACCAATTGTCATTACTAAGGGTCCTACCAGTATGAACATTTTGTGTCCGATAACAGTAGGACAAAAGGACTAAAAATACCAATAATCGACAGTATTGGCCGTTTTAATTTATATTTACGTTTTACATTGTAGATTTGTTCTCCAGTAGTGGAACAGTACTTTATTGCGAATATCATTGTCAGCTCACAATTGTCAAACCTGTTAAACTTTATTAAATGGTTGTTTTGGTTTCTGGTCATTTTCTCTTATTTTTTTAATTAATTCTCTTCATAACAAGGTGATAAAGGTGAGGTTTGAGGTCACATGTTATACTACTTATGGTGGTGTTTTGTTTTCATATTCATCAGTTCAGCCCCTATTGCTGTGATACAGTTAAATAGGGGCTCTCATATCTCATATTGGGTTCCCCAGTGGCACAGCCATTAAAGGTTTTGCCCTGTCTTCAGGAGAGGAGATGTTTTTGAATCGTGGCAGCACCCAAAAAAAAACCAAATTATTGGCAGTACCTTTAAAACTGCGGGTTGTCAGTATCGGACGATATTATCGGCCAATCAATAAATCAGTCAGACCCTAATCATTGCTGTTTTTACTATGTGATGTTCTTTTGTCCAATTGTGTAGGTAGCCTTTTAGTTTCAGTGCAACACTGAAGAAACAAACTTTGAACTAAACACGTCTTGTATGATCCCCAACGCAGGAGAGGATTTGTATAAATCTGAATTTTTAGAACACTTTTACCTGGCACAGTGTGGCCCATAGAACATAACAGTTATCTGCTACTCACAGTTATTAGACCTAATTTGTCCACATACGAATGAGACGGTTAAGCCCACACAGAAAGCAAATTAATTAATTGCCTTTTAGCAGACCACCCATAAACTGATGACTGTTTCTTCCCTCTGCTATGTGCTGATTTGTTTCACTCTAAAATGGCACGATTTTGAACTTCATTATGTTCGTATGGGTCTGTAATCAGGTTTAGCTGAGTTGATTCATTTTTATTCTTTTTCCTGTCTCCTGCTTTCCTGGAATTTTTTAGGAAGGAGACGGGCAAAAGTGGGGAAATGCTTCAGAATAAACACATAATTAAACAGCAGGTCTAGAGGTTGACTGGTCTTGCTGAACCCTGTTCTAATCTATTTTCTCAAGACTGGAGTCAAGACTGTACGCCTTTCTGATTCTGTCCCGAATGGAGCGTGAAGAGAAACACACTCAGTCTGACACACACCCTTCTGCGTGTGTGTTTTTCTTTCTTGCAATTACAGAGTGGGAAGGGGAGCAGGGACAGGGAGAGCCTCAGTAGCCATATATTTGAGATATAACAGCCGAGGCCTACCACTCGTACCCAACTGCCTGAGTTGCAGAACACCAACCACGTGCCTCTGCAAACCACTGAATCTAGGCCTAGCTAAGTTGTTGAAATGTAAATGTACCTTTTTATAAGTATTTCAAAAGTATGAATTGTTCAGTGTGTGGCGTCAACCATTTTATTCTGCCATTTGCGAGTCTTAATGACTCACTGGAGTGATTTATATTTGGACTGTACAGTTTTGGTCCCAGAGTGGGTTTTGTACAACTTAAACTATAGCCTATAATTTTTCTCTATATTTCAGCTTTGCATGTTTAGTGCAGATGGCTTTTCTTTCCCTTTTTTATTTTTTTAGGAGCAGAATTATTTCCTGCTTTAGACTCGACTTTCAGCTTCCAGTGTGTTGTTTACTGTGGAAACCTCTCTTGTCAGGCTTTCATTAGTACTGTGAGACACCAGACGCTGGAAAACTTGTAGCTTATGATTAAAAAAGAATTTAGAGTAAATGTTCGGAAGACAAAACGTCCTCATTGTTGATTGGCTAGTTGCGCTTTTGCGTTTGATCTTCAAGGCCATCTCCTGCTTTGTGTCTGATCTACTAGGCTATCTCCTCTTTTGTGTCTGATCTCCAATAACACCCTCCACCTTTATTCAATTACTTCGGTCCAAAACCACCAGCGCCCCAGACAATCATGCTGACATGTTTTCAGAAATGAACTCCAGCACGCTCAAATAAACGCAGCACAGACAGAGATTAGAGGCACCTATTAAACGATAGGAGAACGCTCTCCAAGCAGACACGAATGTTTAATCTCGTTCCAATACTTTTTATAAGGCAAGGTGCTCAGACGGAAAGTGGGGAGGACAGTCATTGCATCCCATGGCGAAGCAGAAGGAAGCGTGTGTGGTGCTCATTAAGAGTGTGTGGCACAGGCTGCCTGGTGCGGCGTTCCCTGTCTGCTGTCGTACAGAGGGAAGGCCTCCTGCGTGAAGTGTAATTACAGCTGAGTAATGCAGGAACCCTCATTACCTGCCTTACCAGATATCCTTCTATTTTACTGGATCTCTGACCTTTCCAGATCTCCGTAGACGGTTGTTGTGTCAGCAAGACTAAACAGAGCCCTATTTGGTCTTTAAGCTCAAATGTTGGTGATTTGGTTGTTATAGTGTAGTAAAATTAGTAAGCTGAATTCATAGTTTATTAGGCACACCTTTTAGGTGGAATTTGGTAGGTATGGCTGGGCATTGTTAAAAATGTGTAGATATTGATACCAATATCTTGATGTCGATATTGATTTCTGAACTGTACTTCTTCTGATAAACTTTTCTTTTGATTATAAACCAAAAAGTGGGTGTGGCTTAAACTGGAAACAAGTGTAAGGTGCTGGAAGTAGGTTTTTACTGGCCTTAACAGACTGAGGATAATTGGGGTCTAATCCTTGAACACTTGCCACTTGCAAAGCACTTTATCATAAAACATTGGTTTAGGCATCAGGCAACATATTTGTATGCAACTGTTGCAATAACTTCCTATAATGCAGCTTTCAGAGGCATTAAATACTTCAGAAGTCTGGTCACTACTGGTCATCACTGCTGCTATGAACAATTATGACTCGGCAAGTCTGTCTGGAATCACTCATTTCTCATTTAACCACTCAGTATGACTTTGTTTACATCTTAACTGTTTTTTTAATGTGAAAAATCTGTGGAATTTGGCTTTTATGGAGATTAGGCAATTTGTTTGGTTTGGATTTTTAGCTCAGTTCGATGTGTCTCTCTGCAGGTGTGTGCAGTAATGAGGTGTTGGTTCCAGAGAACATCCGAGCGGTACTGGGGAAGAACGTCACGCTGAGCTGTAGGGTGGAGGTGGGCGCCAACCTCAGTCTTACCCAGAGTTCGTGGGAGCGGCGCCTGGCCACGGGAATGGCCACCCTGGCTGTGTTCAACCCTCAGTTTGGCACGTCTGTAGCGGAAGAGTACAGGAATCGCATCCACTTTGTCAGACCGTCAGTGGAGGATGCCTCTATAGTTCTGCAGGGAGTGGGCTTCGAAGATATCGGATCCTACACCTGCAAGGTGGTCACTTTTCCGCTTGGCAACACGCAGGCCTCTACAACTATGGACGTCATGGGTATGTATGAGTGTGTGTGAGTCATTCTGGCTCTGTTTAGGCTTTGGCTTCAGTATATTTTTCTGCTCCCAAATTATACCAAGTGACTTAGTCCTACAGGTCTGTTGGGGTGAAGGCTGTATTAGACTCCTCTGATGTACAGTCATATGCAAAGTTTGAACACCCCTGGTCAAATTACATGTTTTGTTGATTTTCTACAGGGAACAAACTTAACCCCTTACATGGCCAGGGCCTGCAGATCCAACATTAAAAGTTGTGACATTTACCAGTGGCAGAGAAAATGCAAGCCATTGAGAACCCCCATGCATGGCCAGCACACAGCACAGCTGGGATTTGAACCTAAATCCCAGTGAGAGGGCTCATATCTGTGTTGTTAAGGCACAAGGAGAGCAAGCATACCAAATAGCCAAACAGATGTGGAAGACTGAATGAATAGTGAACAATCCAGCTGTGAGGCACGAGCACTCCCTTCCTGAATGGCTGATTAGTTTATAAAGTGGAAAGGAAGGAGATTGTCCAGAAGCCAGCATGCATACACTTACAACATAGAGGCCCTGTAATGCCTAATGAATGATTCATTAAGGGCTGCTTAATACTGTGTTGTTATGGTTTACTGTCTCAGTCTCTTCCTGAGAACTCAGTGTAAGTTTTCCTGAATTACTGTTTCTTTTTCTTATGACGTTCATTTGTTGTATTCATTTTAAGGTGCCTGTGATTATATTTAACTTTGGAAAATAGCAAAACAGCAGTTAGTATAGCTGTCATGCACTAGTGTTGAGTTTTAGTTTTAGTAGTTTCGATACACAGAAACAGAAACTTAACCAGCCACAATGTATTATTTTATGGGTGCATCAGATTGTTTAAAAAAATAAATAAATAAAAAGGTAAAAACAAAACGAAACAGTCAAATCAAAACAATCTATGTCAGGTTAGTAGGACATTCTTTCACATTCCTTTATAGAAAATCCAGAAATCAGAAGTGGTCTTAGCCACGCCTCTGGGCAGTTATTTCCAATCATACAAGACCAGGGGGCTGTTTCTCATGACAGGATTTCTTGGTTAGCCTGATAACCTAGGCTAAAAAAAAAAGCCTGTCCAGAAAAAGAGTTGAGCAATGTTTCTATTGGACAGTCCTCAATTTTTGGCTTACGTTATCCAGCTTACTGAGAAATCCTGCTTTGTGAAATACCCCTCAGGCTCCTATCTACCAGAAACAGAAAGGCAGACTAACGCTTCAAAAACGTATGTCATTAGTAACATATTAATCATTGGTAATTGTATAAGTAGTGGTGTTGTTTGGCTCAAAAAGCGCTCTATGAGCCAGATTCATAAAACACACCGGCAGACTAATGGTAATTTTAAGAGCAAATAGCGTGTTTGCTCATTCATAAAGGAAGTTTATCAGCATGTTGCCATGCTTGTATCTCATTTACGTATGGCCATAGCGATTCACAAACTCGCAAAAAATAACACCTGAACCACTCTGGCAGTAATTTTCCCATTAAGCCTTTTAGCCTAAGTTTTAGCTTGAGCAGAATTTCAGATTAGTAGATTTAACTGGCACTGTATATAAAATGGCCTTTTCTTCCTGCATCAAAATTCAGTATTTCACAAATCCCTCTCCTGAATATGGATAGTAGGTTTAGCTTAGAATAAATTGAGAGTAATTTGACATGTTGAGATTCTAACTATGTGCTGAGCAGTTATAGCTTTTAATCCTGTTTTTCAATTTACAATGAATTTTACAAAGAATTCACTTTACGCAGGAAACATTAATTATTATATATAATTATATATAATCGTTATTATATATGATATATTATTATTATTTAATATATCATTATTATTTCTTACCAGTCAAAACAGATTTTTCTTACCAGTCAAAACAGATTTTTTCTAAAGTTGAAATCTAATAATTACTAGAGATACTGAGATCAGGAGAATTAGGAAATTAAGGCTAAAACTTAAAACTAAAACATTAGAATTGAAGCATGTCAATTTCATTTTATTTGTGTGGAGAAAAAATGATCTTAAACTTCATTTTGTTATTTTTGTATGTTAAAATATTACTGCAGTTAGCAGTATGCGGCCAAATGGCACTGTACATGAAGCCGCACAAACATTGGCATGGTGAACATGTTACAGGTGAAAGTGGATGGTTAGAGGATTAGAGGAGAGCTTTAGCAGTGTAGATTGATTATTTAAGGAGGACTGAAGTCAGGAGGACGCTGTGTACTCTTATTGTTTATTGTAAAATAACAGGTAATAGGTTCATCTGGAATTCAACAACAAGATGTTTGGCATCAATGGCTCCCCAGAAATCACTTCAAAATGTCTCTATTTTAGCATAGAGCAGCAGTACTCAGAAAGTATGTGTTCGTTACCTTTATCAATGCAATCTTAAATGTCATCTAATACTGAAAAAATTGGAAAATGCTGTAATATTGAATTTTATCAGCAGCACACAGCACTACTTTTTTTTAATTACATTTTTATGAGGAATGTGATGGGGAGCAAAATTGAGCACAAGCTTTTTTCAAGTGAAATCATCCTGCTTTGAGTTGTTCACTGTTAATCCTACTTTCTTGTCCACCCATAAAAGTATGACATCTGAGTTACCATCTGTTTCTGCACCATCTGCCCACTCTCTACATGCTGTGATTAGTCAGCAATCCCGAAAATGATATTCATAAGCATTGCTGCTGAAAAGGTATAAAATTTCACATATAGAAGTCTGCAATGATTCATGGAGATTGCAAGTGGCCAGAAAATCAGCAGGAACAAACAGCAGACAGCAATCATTTTCATTTTATGCCTCTTTACTTGGTAGAAATGTTCACTATGCGTTATTTGTTAAAATGAAAAACTTTTCTAGACCCTAGTTAGCGTTTTAATACTAAGAAGCAGTAATATAGCAAAAGAACATGTGTTGGAATGTGCTATTCCTGTAGATTATAATTAGCGTACACAAGATGGGGAAACACCCTATTCAGCACCCCTAATTTGCCTAAGGAAAAAAAGAAAAAAAAGTTCATTGCTAGTGTATCGTTTCCTTGCAGGCTGTTTCTGACATCCGTGACGGATATGAACCATAGTATCCTCGTTTTATTTGGTAGGCATAAAACCGAGGCAGTTCACAGCAAGGCAAACCATGGTAGATACTGTTTCCTCAATAAAATGCTTTTTACACTGACTGTGCAGTTCTCAGATGCACGGCATATGGATGACTCAGTTATTATGTTATATTTTGAGAATCTCCACAAAGAGGGAAATCTAGCCAATCCTTTGGAAACATAACAAGCTGACAATAAATGGCTTTTGCACACAGAGCCTGTCCTTACTCATGCCTAATTTTGATGACCCATTGTCAACGACTTAAGCTTTTACAATAAAACACAACGGATGTGGCGTGCATGTCAAGCTAGAGATATTTATAGTTACCTTTCCTTTTTCTCTCAGTTGATCTTAATAAATTTCTGCAAATGTTAATGCACCAAAAATGAAACAAAATAACATAGTAACTAGGGGTGGGAATCTCTAGGCACATCACGATTTGATTACGATTCAGAGGGCTGCGATGCGATTATAAAATGATTATCGATGCATCTCGATGCATCTTTTTTTTCTATATAGCATTTATATTTTCTCACTGTGTGAGCTCAAGTTTCAAGTTCCAAGTTTCAAGTTTATTTGTCATTTGCACAACATGTCAGGACATTTATGCATTGAAATGCTTGTGGTGAGGCTCAGCTAATCACTCTACAGAAAGTAAATAAGTAAAAATAAAAATACAAGAAAAACCAACTGAAATATATCAAATATACACAAAATATATACAGAATATAGAGACAATATACATTTTAAAGTGACTTAGTGACTCAGTGTTATTGTTATTTAAAGTATTTGTCATGATCCATAATGTATTTACTTCCAATATCTTTTTTAATAAAACAAATGGAAGTGATGTGGCAAGTAAACTGGAAGGCTGTCATTCAGTATGTCTCACATACTGAGACATACTGGAAATTAAGAGGGAGCCGGTCGGATTTCTCGCTCATCCAGTTGTATTTTTGTTATGTGCCGCCACAGACTGTCCGGGCGCTGCACTTCCACACTTCCAAGTTCTGCCTTTTGCGTTCCGCCAACATTACATTATAAATTAAATATTTAGAAAATCGATTTTTGACATTTGTGAATCGATTCAGAATTGTTCACGTCTGCATCGCGATGCATCTAAAGAATCGTTTTCTTCCCTGCACCCCTAGTAACTGTGGTATGTGCAAACTGTTTGAACAGTTGTAAAGACTTTAAGTAACTTGCTAGGCCCTAATTGACTTGTTAAGACTGGTTAGGCAGGCCAAGAATTATCATTAGGAACTGTCAGAAGAAGACAATCCCAAAGCATAGTACATTCTCGGACTCTTCAAACCTTGCGCTACCATTCAACCATGGACTCTCTCCTCTTAACATCTGGCTGAGGATTTGATAATGAAGCATGATGCCTGCAAAGCAGGGGAAGGCTATAAAAGAGACATCAAAGTGCTGCCTGCTCGCATTTCCTACTGTCCAAAATGGCAGTTAAGAGGAACTGTGGAGCTCAAGGCAACATCTGGAAGACCAAGAAATGTCTCAGACAGAACTGCTCGTATGCTGACCAGAAAGGCAATGCAAACCACCATATGACAGAAGACCTAAAGGACGGTTTAGCTGATGCAGGAGTGGTAGTGCACCATAGTGTTGTGCAGCATGCTTGCACAAACTTGATCTGCATGGAAGAGTCATCAGAAGGAAACTTTATCTGCAACTTTATCACAGAAGTCAACAAAACAACATCTTAAATAAGATTAAGATAAGACATTTTGGAAGCAATTGCTATGGCCTAGTGAAGTAAAAATGGAAATTATTGGCTACAATCACCAAAGGTGAAAAAAGGAGCAGCATTTGATGAATAGAACACCTTGTTAACTGTTGAGCATAGGAGTGGATCTGTTATGCTTTTGTGTTGCATGGCAATCATTGGCACTGCAAGCATTTTTACGGCTAGATGGACAAATATATTCCTATAAATATTAGCAAATTCTAGAAGCAAATGTGACAGTCAGTTGAGAAGCTGCTGCTGAATGGAGTCTGGCTTCTAGAACAGGACAATGATCCAAAACAGACCTCAAAATCCACTATGAACTACACAAACTGAAGCTTTTGGAATGGCTCTCACAGTAACGTGAACATCATTGTAAATCTGAGCTTAGATCTTTAACATGCTGTATATGCAAGATGGCCTAAGAATATTACAGAAATAGATGTGTTCTGCAAGGAAGAGTGGTTAGAAATTCCCAAAGGAAGAACAGAAAGACTTCTAGTTGACTACTGTAGAATCCGCCAGAGGTACTGACTTAGTAGAGTGTCCAAACCTTTGCACATGCCACAACTACCATTTTATTTCATTTATTTTTTACATGAATCGAATATAAATGGTGTATGATCACTTACATAAAATAAATTGTTTTGCTGTAGAAGTTGTTCTTACTTCTCTTCACTTCAACAATCAATAAAATATGTCATTTTTTGCATTTTATTGACTTTGCCCATACGATATAATATATCGTCTGGCTGCTGTTACCATCTGACTGAATGGTTAACAGACACAAAACCATTCACTTCACAAGTTTCGGTTTGTAAACCAGTCTTTATAGAGACGAGTAAGCTTACAGTCGCATTTGCTCACTTCTATCCCAGCAGTACACTAAACCGCTAAATTTACGAACAAAACATGACAAATAAAATATTAATCTTAAATCTAACCTTAAGCATGAGGTTCTCGACTGTTTCATTTTTGACCATACACAATCATACCAGTTGATGTTATTGTTCATCAGAACATTTTTAGCTCCTTAAGACTGGTATCATCACAAAATGTTTGTGCTGGACAGCCCCCATTGTGAATGCACACTCAACCAAGCCTAGCTCTGCAGCCTATACAGTGCAACCTGGCAGCAGAAATGCATGTATACAGCTCTGCTTGTCAGTGTGGGTGGGAAAAGTGCAGTTTTGCTCCCTCTCTCCACTCCTGACGGGAAATCGTTTCCCCACTCCCCACCAAACGCATCAAACAGCCTACACCCCCCACCAGCTGTCAGATTCACCAGCTTTCTTTAATTTGCTCTATCAAAGGGCAGGGGTGGGGCAGGAGGGCAATGGGAAAAAAAAGCATTTCATCAGCAACAGAGCTTCCATGTGATGAGGGTGGTAGAGGCAGAGGTGAGCAGAGTAGCCTAAAACCATACTCAATTAATTAAAGTATTGTTGTTTTCACATAAAGACTGTAGCAGAAGTAAAAGTATCCTAACAGGAAAAGAAACAACTTACAAAAAAAAAGATCATTGAGGAAAAAACTAAAGTACTGAGTCCCCTATATTTATCATTCTACTTCGAGTTCAATACACATTTCTTTTTAACTGACTGCTTCTTTTGCTTTGAGTGACTCTGTACCTTCATAATTTTATTAAAATAAGTAACTGAACATTCTATTTTGTCACTACCAAAACAATCACAACACTAGCAAAACTTTACCAAATGTGTCAGTAGTGACCATTTCGGGAGTGACAATTATAGCTAATTTTAAGTATAAAATAACATGTAGTATTTTTTTTCACAAGTGTAAGTATTATTTTCACCCTAACCCCTAAATTTAGAGGCATCTCCCAACAGAAAGTACTTTGTAAATGATGATTTTTTATATATTTAACATATTACTATCTCAGTTAATGCCTTGGGTTTAAATATATCATAATATAATCCTTGTAAATATCTGAGGTCTGAAACACTAACAGAGGGACCGCAGTTTAAACTAATTTTGTAGAATCGTCCATAAAATTGCACTTCTTGGTTCATCGTCTGTTACCATAGTTTATTAGGTGCTTTTCTTCTTTTTGGGTGGATTCTTTGGTCTAAAGCAAAATGCTAAAGTTTAAAAATTGAGAGGTATCAGACTAGACCCTGAATCAACCAAACAAAATCAAATCAAATGGCTAAATTGGAACTGAGTGAAAAGTTAATAATTTTCCTCACAAATATACTTGAGGAGAAGTATATTGCAAAGTGCAAAGCCAACAAAATTTTACATGTAACTCAGCAGATGTAACTAGTTATTACCCACATCTGGGTTCAGGGAGTGGGTAAGATGAATGTGAGGGTGGTGCCATTCTGGCAGTCAGATGGCAGAGCTCTGTCTGGCCTGGAGCACTCCAGTTGAAGAGCTATTTTTGTAGCAGGGGGTCCTCAGGGTTGTTTGGAAAGAGAAGCAGGACGGGGGCAGGTGCCTGGAGCAGACGGCCTTGTCTGCTGGACAAAGTTGTCGTTCCTGAGCCACATGGCCAAGTTGTTACAGGAAGGAGCACAGCTGTTTGAGCTCTCTGTAGAGAAGTACAGGTGAAAGAAGACTTATGGGAAATCCATCATGCCTACAAACTCAGTTTAGGGTCGAATTTAGGGGGCTAACACTGTAAACTGTAGCCCTGTAATGTATTTTTAATGAATGACATTTCATTCAGTCAGGGTCACAACTGACTAAAGCAGGCCAGCAGGGTCTGCACATTTCAAGAGTACTTATATGACTATAATTTTATTTAAGCTCTTAAATCTTATTTTACATACCTTTCAAATGATATGAACATTTTGATACAAATACAGATTTTAAGTCCCTTAAGATTGTGGTAATATAACATCATCTGATATATTTTATATTCATATTTTAGATGAATATAACTGATGATTGTTTATATACAGGCAAACTTGTTCTGTTTTGAATGATGCACCTGCAACTCACGTGAATCTTAACTGGGGGGGGGATTCAGATAATTCTGAGAGAATCTTTCTTCTCCCCCAAACAGCACAGCAGCAGTTCCCGGTCATTATTCGGTAAACCCACAGATATGATATTTAATTTTTATGGGCCAATCAGAACGAAAATAACGTTACCGAAATGTGAGCCATGTTTCGTGTGCAGTGAAGTAGGTTTCATTTTTGCATATTCAGACTTCTTTCTTCAATAGCTTTTGAATAGTGGGAAAAAAGATTAATATATATGTAAATTATGAATGTCAGCAGCCAGGACAGTCAGCTTTAAGTTAATTTTCATCTGAAATGCAGAACACTGACTTACGTTAATTGTCACAACTGCTATAGTAACTACAAATTATATAGCGATCATCAGGGTCCAAGCACTATACACCGGAGCCAGAAGAACACAAATGATGGACAAAGTTTGTAGATTGGCCTCAATTTATTAAAGATGTAGGGTCTCAAAAGCAGATATGTAATTTTGTGCATACTGACCTTCTGACCTCAGTATGGAAAAAAGTCAAAAATACCTACTTACAAATGTACAAATTTATAACTACACATTTAGACATAACTTGTATTTGCATTCTTGTTGAACTCAGTGAACTACATGATTTCACAGCAACTACCCCTGTATTTTGGTCTAAGACTGCACAAGGATTTTCATTTTGAAATCATTGAGATTTTCTTCTAGGTACAATGCCGCACCAGATTCTGCTACAGGGCGTTGGTTTTTTAACTTGTTCTTCACTATTTATGAGTTTTCTTGGCTTGTTTGGACCGATATGTCTGTCATGTGACAACTATGAATTGTGAGATATGGGTCACATTTGTTTAAATAAACAGCAGAGACTCAGTCTTACATAGTAAATAGATTGTGGCACTGTGGGCTGGGTTACCAAGATTCTTTGTGGTTTTGGTTTCTGTTAATTATTTTGTGTGGGGGGGGCGGTGCTATTTTCATTCTAAAGCTTTGGTTTAGATACATTAATTTTTCTTATTTTGACCATGATGGAAAATACATACATATATATATATATATATATATATATATATACACACACACATTATGTTTGTACAAAACAGGAGCATTTATACAACAAAGTTTACTACACATCAATTAACTGTGAATTACAGTTTATTTTTACTCTATTATTTTGCTGTCTTGTATCCTATTTTACCATGCCTAATGTTTAAACCCAAATCTGCATTGGTCTGCATGTCCTGACATTTTCATACCAGTCATCGCTGCTCTGTCTTATAACTGCAAATTCAGCATCTGTTTCAAATTTGAGACATTTAAAATTATGTTACTTGGTATTTTTATATATTTTATATGATATTTTTTTACTCTTTCAGTGAATGGCAAGTACTTTTACTTCTACACAAATAGATGACCTCTAAAGTTACAGTACATCTAGTGTGTAGCTTTCCAGCGATGCATTTTGCATAACGCATCGAAACTGACATGTCAGACCTCGGTTGATGATACCGTTCACTGAGAACACTGCATCAAGATACTGTCATTTTCCTCTCAAAAACCTTTAAACAGAAGCTTTTAAAAACACATTCAGCGCAGATATGAAGAAAACAGTTCTCCTATCAGCATGCTCACATAATATGTGATTGCTGACATCATGCATTTTTAATGGAGGATCTGTGGAGTCTGGGTAATCAGTGAGCTCCCCCTGCCAAGCAGAGCACACTGAGGCCAAAGCTCTCAGTCTGCATGCCTTCCTTTATTTTATAATGCTTATTATTTATTCAGCTTGTTGTACAATGGATCAATATCAGTAACTCATTTTAAAATGGATTCTAGGGTCGTAATGATTTTTTAAAAATTGTTCTGATTTGACCTTCAATTTTAATGTCACATTCGCATTTTGGTGCCCACCACATACACCTATCGTGACTGTGGAATATGGTGAAAAATAAGTTGATCGTTATACTGCCATTTTACAAAATTGTTCCCTTCGTATTTCAAATAAAGTCACAATTGTGGCTGCGTTTCTTTTGTTGGAACTTTAAAATCGGACCTTAGTCCAAACAAGACCCCAAATACTGGATACAGGCTGAATCAATGCAATGGAACATCTAATTCACACTTAACCAAAATTGCAGTCATATAAATAATTTAATCACAATAATTTTTACACCCCTAATGGATTCTTATTTTTATCCTTTCAGTCCCTGCCATATTGACTTCTTTGTCTTTCCCTCCCTCAGTCGAGCCAAAGGTGTACATGTCCGCAAGTTCTGCTCCACTGGTCGACGGTGATGTGGACAGTGTAGTGGCCACCTGCACAGCTGAGAGGGCCCGTCCGCCAGCCGAAATATTATGGGTGTCAGACCTGTCTGGACGTTCAGAGGAGATTGTCCAGGACGAGCCTAATGGCACCACCACCACGCATGTGCGCTACATCTGGTCACCTTCCAGCCACGCACTCGGCCACACCCTCACCTGTGTGGTCCGCCACCCAGCCCTGGACATGGAGTTCCGCGCCCCCTATGTCCTCAACGTGCAATGTGAGTTACCAAGCCATGGTCTCCCTTCAGACAGTGTTAATCTTGACATGTTTTAATTGAATAATAGCTTTAGACTTTCAACACAAATGTCCTTTAAAATTTAGTCAGTCTTATCTTTAGTCATATTAATTGCCGTGAATGTGTTTATCACCAAAGTACATCAAATCTGATGTATCATTTACAAGCAAAACACACCACTGATACCAGCATTATCAGTAATTCGGCAAACTACACCAGACAATGCGGGCAGGAGAGCAATGGATTCAACATCTATTATTGAAGGTAGTGTTGGACGGTATCCCTTTTAGTACCGTCACTGTTACCATTTGCTTTTCATGGTTAACAAATAAGTGAACGACAGTTTGTTGTACTCACTGCTCTCAGGGTCTTGCTAGTAATGTCTTAAGAGGTTTCAGCACCTGTAACTTTGTCTTCCAGTCCCTGGAGCGCACAGATCATTCCAGGATGTATGTTGCTATAGCCCTTATGGTTTTGTAAGACTCTGAAAATATGCATGGCCGTCCATGAGGAAGACCTTTGAAAGAGCAGAGTACCTGATTTATATCCCCAGCCTGGTATGAAGCTTTGCCATTGCACTCTGGTGCTCATAAAACCATTAAGATTCATTTGAACGTTATAATCCTCGATGTGCACTTCCTTTGGCATCTTGAACTGTTGGCTGCTGTCTGTTTGAACAGAGTGCTGCTTAATGGAGATGGTTTATGAAATATTGATCATAGCCCAGCAGTGCTCACAGTGGGAGCGGAACCACATGAGGTTGAGGTTATACACAGAGGGGGAGCCTTTAGTGCTCAGTAAAGCCCCTCCAATGGCTTGTGCAAAATACTGTAGTCTATCAAAATTATTGGGACACCACTGTAATTGTTTCCAGAATCTTTGTGCAAAATATTGTTTATTTAAAAATACAACAGGTAACGAACTGAAAGAGATAACTGTACTTTCATGATGAAAGTCAGTGTGCAGCATTGCAGTGCAACTAAAATTCAAAAATCAGCTGTAGTTGATGTGGTATTGTGGTTAAGAAAACAGTAGGCAATCACGGTGCATTGAAAACTCGCTGTTGCTCGAAAGGAGTGGATGCCAGTCCTGCTTCCCAGATACCAGATGGGCCTTCCACAATGGATGAATGCAGTTATTCAGGCTCAAGTTGGACCTACCTACACTGCAGTGACAGTATGATTGTACCTTGTGCTTGTGTCCCAATACCTAGGGCGTTAAAGAAGGGCATTTCCAGTGTTTATCAGTTACATTTGTCAGTTATATAGAAATTGTAATTTAATTAGTATTGAAACATAATAGTGAAAACTGTAGTAAACAGTTTTCATTTCAGTGTATTCACTGCCACATAAGTACCATGAAAGTGTGTAAAAAATGGTAATATGTAACAAGCAGTTGCTTTCATTTTGTCACCAATCTATTTCACACTGAATAGTCAGTGGTTTTCACTGGTAACAGTGACTGATTTTCATGGATCTATTTCTCACTGTTACTATGATAGACCACTAACCATTGGTTATCATTGATTAACTACTTAAATCCAATGACAGGCTGGTTTACTTTCTTTTTTTCTATATTTAATATTGCATATTCTTACAAAATATATTCATATTTTTTATATTTTTAATATTTATATTAAGTAAAATATCATTCTTTATTCATATAGCTCTTGTTGTATTATTGTTTTGCTATCTGGTATCAACTAGGGGGAGATGGGTTCCTCTTTTGAGTCTTTGTTCCTCTGCTCCTAGGGAGTTTTTCCTTGCCACTGTTGCCCTTGGCTTGCTCATGGGGGCTTGGACCCAGATTTTCTGTAAAGCTGCTTTGTGACAACGCCTGTTGTAAAAAGTGCTATATAAATAAACTTAACTGGGTCTGCTCTGTAGTACTTTCACAGGCCACACTTCTTCCTATGGTTAGAGAGTCTGATGCATTTTGGCACTCATTGTTGCCAAGCACTGCCTTCTTTGACAGGAAATGGCCAATTGACTGACATGCAAAATAACCCACCACTGACTGTTGTTTTTGTGTGCCATGCAGGGGCAGGCAATTGTCATCCAACAAAGTGATATGCACCTACGAATGTGAAGATAAATAAATAAAGCTATTGAATAACGTTTAAAGATATGATGCCCGAGTTTACATACATTGATCACACACAGCATCTACATCTTGCTCCAAGACACTCGTAATGCAAAGCAGGCCACTGTTTCTGCTGGACAGATTAAAAGCAGTGGCTGGAAGTGCATACATACTAACGTGTGAATAGCCAGTCAGAATACAACTGACATAATCTTTATAGTTGTGGCGAGATTAACGTACAGTAGCTCTCTGAGTTCCTCCGCGGGTGAAGCCGGAGACTTTCTGCTTCTATCAAAATGCAATGCACTTTCAATTCCACAAAATAAAAATGCAAGCAGCAACTCTATTAAAGGGCATTTTAAAACAAACAGTATGTCAACTTGAACTCTACAGTATTCAACTTCTGCCTGTCCATATAGGGTAGGACAGCATGACCATTTAGGCTCATCTGATTGGGCTGCCAGAGCTTAAAATATTGCCCACTTTACCACAATAAGTTGTGTTTAGTCAGTTAATGTTTTTTAGGCCATTTGATACTCTTGAATCCGAAGCCTTTTTGTGTCCAGCCAGTATTTTTTCCTGATGTTTCCTGATTCTGCAGCAGCATGCCTAAGGCATACTGTGTCTTCAAGTGATCCTAGTTTGTGATGGATAGTGAGTGCATTTTCTCTTGACATTATTTGTTCCAGTTGCTCCAGATGTCATGGTGGTAGGCCAGGATGAGATTTGGTATGTGGGACAGGAAAACGCGAGGCTGGACTGCAGAGCGAATGCCAATCCTCTTCCTCATCTCTTCCTCTGGACCAGGTAAATGCATTTGGCTATACATGAGTAAGCACAGCTTATGTGTTCTCCTCCTTCAATCACTAGTTTTTAAAAGCTCCCAATGATTCAAAAAGATGGATCTGGAGTCATCATGTGATCATACAGACTTTTCTTTACCTCATTGACCTATTAATGACAAGATTTCCAAAACAGGAGCATGCAAATATGACAAGATGTTATCATGTCTCCTTTCCTTTCCAAGGTTTCCTTTTCGGAGTATATACCATGGGTATCATCAGTACTTATGGAACATTAAACTGTAACAAAAAACACATATTTAAACCAATTATAAATAGTTTATATTTACAAACCTGAAATGCTTAAACATATATTGTACAAATAGTTTTTATAGCCTTTTTAAATGTAGCACTACTGCTTTTCTTTTGCATTTTGTCCTTTCCAAATTATTAGCAAACTTTAAAATAAATACACATTGTGATACAGGGCTCCCAAGTGGCAAAACCCTCTAAGCGTTGGCTATATTGTCAGGAGATTGCAAATTCAGGCCTCCCTCTGCCCCTTCACTCTGCTTGGCAGCACGACCAGAAATGGCAGCTGCCATTCTTCTCCAAGCGCTTTGCACTGTACAATGACGCTGCATTAGTGACCATTTGTGTCAGGTGGCTTCACATGGCCCAGAGGAAGTATGTGCTAGCCTTCACTCCCAGGCTTGGTAGCACTGTGTGATAGGAGGAGACCCAGCTAGTGGGTCTCCTCACGTGGGTGGAATTGGGGGCACTAAAGTGGGGGAAACAAGATTGTGTTATAGCAAAAATGTCTTCAAGTATCGTGACGTGATATTTTGTCCATATCGCCCACATTTACAAAACGTTTAGACAGAAACTTGGATTTTTTTCTCTCAGGGTGGACATGCAGATGCCTGCCGGAGTCCAGACAGCAAATGGGAGTTTGGTCTTTACTCGTCCTTTGCGGAGAAACGATTCCGGAACATACCGGTGTGAGGTTCGGAATGATGTGGGTCTACGCTCTCAGGATGTACAGATCAGGATACGAGGTGAGCTGATGTATCTCCATCAAAATCAGTTGTGCTGGGCAGTAGGAGGTGAATACAATCTAATTAAAACTGCACTAAATAACACATAACAGGTTTTCTTTTCTGTTAAAACCACACCAGCAAGTTTCTCTCTGTGCTTTCTCAATATCTTTTTACACAAACAATCTAGAGACTCCACCAAAGCAAAGAACCATTTGGAGGTCATGCTCAGGGCCAGAATGTCAGCCTAGTTTGTTTTCTGTTTTCTTTTGCCCTTTTGATACTCGTTTTCTCCAGCTGTGAGTCCAGAGAGCCATGTAGTTTGTCCTCCCTCCTGCCTGAACTTGGGAATAGAACCATCAGTTCTTCTCATTTGTCAGTACACAAGACTAGACGTGCTGTTTGATACAGTGGCCTCCAGAATATGATTGAGTGTTGAACAAAGTTGGGAGTTTCTGGGAGTAATAGAGGATGTTCCTCTTGTCAGAAAGGGAAAATGAAATGCTGTAGCTTTTGTGGTGTTCAACATCTGTTGCTACTGAAGTATGCATGATAAAAATGCTCAGTGAGGAAAAACTGACAAAGTGACAAAATGTTCAAATCTTTTTTCCAAGCTGGATAAATACTCACTAGAATTGGCTCTACGATGGCTTTTGAGCTATACATCTGGCAAACCTGCTGCTCTGTAGGCATGGAACTTGAGAACCCCTCATCTCCTACGTCCGTGTAGTGTTTTTTAAATCACAATCCAAACAGTGACTTCAGTTCTTGGGCTTGAACTTCTTCAGCACATGAACGTGGCTAAAAAGGTTAGGAGCAAAAGCCAAACCAAGCTCCATCCGTTAGTGGGCAGATTGGAGTCACGTTTTAAGAAAACCTCACAGTAGTTAACATTGTTTACTAGCAGTTATCGCATTTTTTTATGAGTGTGGAGGAGCAAAACAACGCTTCTCTCCTGTCGCTGAAACTTGAACCCAATTCTCTCATGCCAAGTGAACCCGTCACAACTTTCGAAATCTCAGAATCGCTGTATGCACTGCACGAGCTGTCGCAGATGAAATTCACACACTGCATCTTTTACCCAGAGAGATCTTTGACAAAGCACATGATGACAAAATGCCACTGCCTCGCAGAAATAAAAGCGAGGGGCATCCATCATGTGCCTGGAGATTGGGAAACTTGTCATTGTTTCTGCGGGAAAGAGTTGTGCAGGAAAAAAAAGACTTGCTTTCTCCACAGCCCTATAGCCCTCCTTCCTTTTCCCGTGCATATTCGCTACTTCAAACCCAGCTGAAGCGGCTGAGACCAGTATTTCATCATGTTAGTTTTTGTTTCGGTTGCTTGTGCATCGTTCAAGAGTTATCTCTCACACTGTCATTGGCTACTGCTTGCTGCTCCTGCTACGGGGCGTCTGCAACATCTTACTAAGAAAATCACGTCGCTGAACTACTCACACTATACAAAATCTCAAAAACTTGTCTTTGACAAAAACTGGGGCTAAAATTGTGTAGTGTACCCTCTGCTTTACTCTGATCCAGAATCCATTCCAGCATTTCTAATATATTTACAAGCTGTCTGTTTGCCTGATCAGTGAGATGCTGCAAACTGTGTTAACAGCAGTCTAAGTTTACTGTGCGTTACACCGTACAAGATGATGCTGATAAAATCTTGGCCAAATTCTGTGGCTAACAATATGCAGTATCATTTATATTTATGTGTGCTTCAAGCCAGATGCAAAAGATTCTATGAGGGAAGAAAATGATGACATCCTGATTGAGTCATCCATCAGTGCCGCTCACTTGTAGCTGGCATGAGTTGTGCATCACCTTCTGCCGATCTCCTACTGGTGACAGTTTTAGAAGTGTCATAGCAGTGGTCTCATTCTGAGATTGTTGTCTAAAATTTCTGGCGCTGTCCGAACTTTGTTGTAGTCTGCCTTTGGTTGCAAAGGTACTAAATTAGACACCGACTTTAGCTCTCCAGCAAACAAATTCCTTCACGATTACTGAGAAGGGTATCAAATATAGTGGTTTACTGTCATGTTTTCAGCTAAGCCATTGCCTTTTACATAGTCATTTTCAAGTTTTTATTTGACTGATTAAACTAGATGAGGCACAACTAATGTAATGCTAAATTCAAGTATGAATTGAATATGAAAGAACCATGCATACAAATGTTCATGAAGGTGGAATAACTTTTCAGGTCAAATTTGTTACACACCTAATCCAACTAACCGGCTAATTAGCAAGTCCTTCCTGAGTTGAAGCTCAGGGAAAACACTAAAATGTGCAGTGCAGGAGGAGAGGATTGGGAATTGGAGTAATCTTGTTCAATGTCAGTTAATGTGCTTTATGTTTGTTAGTTGCACTTCAAAGCTTGTAATTCATAATGTCTCCCTCTCATTTTCCTTCTCTGTCCTTGCTCGATTTTCTCCATATTCTCGATTACAACCCAACATTCTATTCTGTTCTCTCTTCTTCCTGCCAGAGCCACCACCCACTACCACCGTCCCCACCACCACCACCAGTGAGGCCGTCGTGCTTGGCTCCTCTAGCACATCTCCAACCCAGCGCCACGCCCACTTTACCTCCCCGACGCTGGCCTCTGTGGCAGATGGCACCGTGGGCACCGTGGTGGGCGGGGCCGTGGGCGGCATCCTGCTCCTGGCGCTGCTGCTTGGACTGGGGGTGCTGTGCTACGTGCGTCAGCGGCGCACCTTCCGCGGCGACTACTACACCAAGCAGTACATGGGCCCATCCGACATGCAGAAGGAGTCGCAGCTGGATGTTCTCCAGCCGCACGAGCTGCAAGACGTGTTTGGAGACGACTCTGGCAAGGGGAGCCAGGACCTGAAGCCCAAGCCTGAGGGAGACGTCATCTACCCTGATTACACCAAAGACGAAGGCAGCTGGGGCGACAGCCTCCAGAGATCGTGCCCTTATTATTCCGACCACCACAGCCACCACAACGTTAACCCAAGCGGGCCTCCTGTCCACGGCCCCACGCTGAACAATGGCACCCCCTACCTGCAAGACAGCTGTTTCGATAACGGCACAGACTGTGATTACGTTTCTCACACAGACGGATCCGTGATCTCTCGCAGGGAATGGTACGTGTAAAAGCAAGAAGAAGGAGGCACTGTTGGAAGACGATAATTTAAAAGGAATAGAGAACTCAGTACTACCAAACTTGTAAAAACACAAGAGGAATAAACTGTATATCATGCAGATGAAAAGATGTATTATTTTGTAGCTATCATCTTGGAAGGACATTTGTCTTCAGTGGATCACTAATCCATAGTATACGCCTGTTATTTTGTATTTTAAATGCAAAGGGAGAGGCTTGTGTGGTTATGATCACAGGGTAGCCTGAAGCAATGAAAACAAATTTGCTAAAATTGAGCTACTCTGTGTGTACATATCCCTGCCAGACACCACTCTGCATGTGATTTCAAGTTCTAAACCAGGTGGAATATATTCCCTGCTCTTTTCATGTACCCATAATACTACATTGATTTATGTTTAGTCCTTCAGACTTCCTTTAATATGCTTTCTAAGCAAGGAGAGCTGCTTTAATGTTGCATTGAGATGTAACTAGCTTCTATTATTTCTCAACTACAACTAGTCTGTGTCTTTCCACCAGTGTTCTTAATATTGCAAACTCTTTGGAGAGTTTGAGACTCTGTTCAGCAAAAGAATTTGTCTGGAGGCTGAAATTTTCAGTTCCACTGGACTGTAAAGAGAAAGAGAATATGTTTCTGGTTTTGATTTGTAATGACTTTCTGTTTTTTCTATCTTATCCAAAATGTCAAATTCTGCTATTCAGGATGGGGTGATTCTCTTACTTGTTGAAATACATATATGACAGTAACACCTACAGACAGGTGACAAAGGAAGAAGATAAAGTGTCTTAGTGTCTAAGGTTTCGGGCCACTACAAGCCACCAGTAGAGCTTCAGCACATCTTGGCATAGATTCTGCAAGTCTCTGGTACTGGAGGGATGGCATGTCATTCTTCTAAAAGACATTACTGAAGGATGGTGTTTTGATGGAGGTGGTGGAGGGTGGTGTCTAATATATTGATCTAAAATCTCCCATGCACTCTCAAACAAAGTGCCAAAAAAGGTACCCCCTTAAGAGTTTTTAGGCAACCAAAAGTGGTTCTTCTATGGCAGTGGTCACCAGCCCTGGTCCTGGAGATATACCTTCTTGTAGAGTCTAGATCCAACTGCAATCTGTCACACCTAAGTTCTGGTTGCAGGTTGGAACTAAACTCTGCAGGAAAGTAGATCTCCAGGAACATGGCTTGTGACCACTGATGGATTCATGCAAAGAGAAGTGTAGAGTTCAACTGGGCTGTGATCTGGCCACAGCAGACAATTTACAATGATCATTTTCAAACTCTTCAGTTCATTCAGTGAGCCCCTGTGCTCTGTGGATGGGGCATTGCCATCCTGGAAAAGACCACTCCCTTCAGGACAGAAAAGTTTTTTCATAGGATAAATGTGGTCAGTCAGAATACCTTGCTGATTTGCAGTGTTTTTTCACTCTAAGAGGACAAGCGAACCCAAACCATTCCAGCAAAACGCCCCCCACAACATAACAGAGCCACCGAACCCCCTTATTATAGGGTTTAAGCGTTCAGGCCTGTACCATTCTCTTGGTTTACACCACACATGCACCCATCCACTGAGAGTACGGTGAAGAACAAATCATCAGACCATTTCACTTTTTTTCCACATCTCTGCAGACCAGTGCCCGTGGTTTTTACACCATTGTACTCTCAAATCTGCATTTGTCTTTGTAAAGAGGGATTTATGCACCTTAACCCTACTGTTGCTGTTTGTAACTGTTCCTATTGAAACACTTGCCAGTTGAGCAGTCTTTGTGAGTCAAGCTCCTGCCATCCAAGAATAAACCTTTAAAAGTCCCATAAATCTTTTCCTCTTGCCATCTTGATCCAAAATTTAGGTCAGCTGGGCCTGCTCAGCATTTTTATACATGCCACAGAGCATGTAGAATGTTAACTGCTTAATTGTGTCATGCATTGCACCTGTGTGGAAGAATCTACACTTCTTCATTCACTTTGTCACCAAATGTATGTCAGTAAATGTCCCCTAAAATAGGGAAAGCCTGATGCATGAAGTATCAGACAATATGAGTTCACTTTTTGCTCATCTTTTTTAAATGGGTAAGTTAGCAGATTAGTTTGCAGATAGAAGCGAACAGTTCAAGTCCTTCCATCAGCAGCAATAAACCACAAGTTTATTTAGCTTGAGAGAAGCCATGGGGAGGAGGATCCTGACAGCAGCAGATCTAAAAGATCATGAGTAGCAACAGAAAGTCTACTAGCACTTGTGGCGTTTGTAGCCTGTCACTCCGTTTGATTCTGATCTCTTCTTCTTTCTTGTTTTTCCTTCCTCCACCCTTGCTGTCCATCCACTCCCATTCATTTGCTGAAAGGGTTTGTGTTTCCAAGAGCACACCACTTCTTACACCGCACATCTGCTGCATGTGCCGCCCAGACTGCGTCTCAAAGTTAGGCCTCACCTCAAAGATCCAGCTTTTTAATTAAGGCTCACCCTCCCCAATCGATGCTTTCAAATCAAGCTTTATTCTAGTTCAACCTCAAGCATGGGCTGGGCATCTGTATGCAAGTGCACACAAGATTTTCTTACAGTAACAAATATAGCTTGGACATCTGTTTTTAAGGTGGCATAATTTGACCATTTCTGCATCGGAAGGCATTATGTGTCCTTTGCGTATTACTCAGTTTCCTGATTGCTAATCTGAAAATAAGCACTCCCTGCAGTTCATTAGAATTTCATTTGTCTTTTGTAATGAGGCTCGACTTACTTTTGTAAAATTAGAACGCTTCAAGAAATGTTTGTGTTTGACTTCATTTTCTTTTTTGGAAATGTTTTCACTTAATTTAAACTGTACACAGAAAGAAAAAAGTGTTATTTATATATGTTTATCTGTTCTTATCCAGGAACAAAAAGGTATTACCAGATTAGTGCCTTGGTTAGTGGGAAAATCATAGTTTATGTTTAATGTATGATTGTGTTGGTTTTTTTTTTATTATTATTATTATTTGTATGTTTTTTGCTTTTGTTTTTTGGTTGTTCTGATGTAGTTTGTTGAACGTTTGTTGAAGTCTCACTGGATATTTTGTACAGCAGTACTGTGTGCAGTACTTGGTCAGCCAGTTATAGTAAATATTCTTGTTTGTAAATATGTTGGCGGGGATTTATTTGGCCTTGGAATAAATCTTATTTTTCTATGAAGTCAGAAGAACTTGCTCTGAGGATGTGAACCCTTGTTTTCATGTTCTTTTTTATGTTCTTTTCAAGAGTTGATTATTTTGTACATAGTAGCCTTATGCAAATGACTGATGTCTCACCAATCATTTTGAGAATGAGGGACAGATTCACTTTGGTTTAAAATGTCTTCTGTTTCTAATAAAAAATGTATTCTTTGAGCCTGTGAAAGTGTGGGTGACTTCATAACCAAGAAGATGCTGGGGGAACTGAGGATTTTAATAACAAGACATTTTCCTCTGAAGTGCAAAAGTATTATTACTAATCCTGAACATGCATCCTGTTCAGAAACACAGAAAACAAACATTAATAAAACTGTAAAAATAACAAAAAACTGCCATGTGTCTACAAACCTCCCTCCAAACACATCTTATTAATCCTGCAGCAACACGAAGCATTCTTGAAAGAAGTTACACTGAAAGTAAACCATAAGGCGTATCAAAACCCCTGAGGGCAAAAATGGATGTACTCATTTTATGGTCACTCCATTTTCTGTCCAGATGAATTTGAAAATGTAAACGCTTAACTTTGAAATAGAACACGTTTTGTGTTTTTGAACATCATTCTGTGAAACAAAATGAAGTAGAACTGCATTGCAAAGTCATAAACAGTGGGACAGCAACTGTATTTTCAAGGTGCATGACTTGCTGATCATATCATGTCAGCACTTAAAGGGAAACTCCAAATTCCTGCATCATTCAATCGCTGAGATGTAAATAAAGCAATTTGGTGTGGTTGCTGTGAAATGGTGCATTGTAGAAATGTACCAACTGGGATTTCTTTACAGTGGTGCTGATAGGAACCAGCGCAAACATATATATATGCATTTTATTTACTATCCAAAACCACCAGTTAACCTACACATTATAGTAGTACAGAACACTCTGCTTGTACCTCTCCAAACAAAACATTTTCGGCCAAAAGTTTATCTCACCACCATTGTAAAACTGTCTCAGGCATTAGGCAGTGCTTTTGTAACCATTTCATGCAATAACGTCCTGTCAGGTAGCTTTTAGAGGCATTAAATGCTCTGGACATCTGGTTCCTATCAACACTGCTGTGAAAAATTCTGACATGGAAAGTTTCTCTAGAATGGCATATTTCAAATAAAACCACTCCGAATGACACTGTTTACATCTTCTCTATAGAATTATCTAGAAATTTAGAAATATAAGTGGAATTCCCCTTTCATGCCCCCCCCCCAAAAAAAAATCAGTGTCTGTACACTCACAATCCACTTTATCACAAACGCCTACCCTGTGCTTCTACTCACTGGCCACTTTATGATGTCCACCTATGTGAAAAATAACAGACTGTAGCCAATGTGTTGTCATTCACAATTTATAAGCCACCTCCACTTAGTGGTTTAATGTCTGGTCAACACATGACAAATATTATTTTGGTGGTGGTTCACCAAGTTCTTAGTACAGAATGGACACTGACATGGTGTCACCTTGGTGTATCAGACACAGCAGCATCGTTGGGGTTTCTACATAAGTCAATGTCACTGCTAGGTGGAAAGTGGTTGGTCAGTCAAAAAAATCTTGCCAAGAGCAGTTCTGTGCTCAGAAACTGACTATTGAAGAAAGGCTACAGCTGAGGTCATCAGTTCTGGCCTTGGAGGGTCATAGCCACCAACTAAACCTGTCAACTAAAGGATAAGTTGAATCACGTGTGTTTGAGCAGAGAAATCACCAAATTGTGCTGTACTCAGCCCTCCAGGAGCAGAACTAATTACCCCTGGCCTACTGGATGGGTAACAGAAAGTGTGCACGGCAACAGTCCAACTTTACATCAACAAGGTGGACCTAGGCAGTAAGGGTCCTTAACAGAGTAGCCAGTGACTATGTGTTCCTAGTTGCTCTGTATTTGGCTAGTTTTGTTATATGAGAACACTAAGTCTGGTTCCTCTCCTATTCACTGCCCTACGAGTATCTAGTCACAGCTGAAAGACAGTTCCATCATCAGCCACCCCCATGGCCATGCACCTCTCACACCTGTGCCTATCAGTTCCTGACCCTGCATAACCCTCCATTAGGCCCCAGTCAGCACCTACTCCATCACTGCAAGGGAGAATAGATCCTCAGCGCTAAGGGGAAATCGATCACATCAGCACTGCCCTGCTATACAACACGCTGTCTTTTCTTCTCCATATTGACATACCACCCCCACCTGCCCCACCGCGCCGGATCAGGATGCGCCGTGCAAGTGAGGTCTTGAACGATTTTCACTTTTTGTTGGTCGAAGCACTGCGATCTTTTTGTGATGGGGCCGCCTGCTAGCTTATTTCCTGAAAAACTCGGGCCGTGTTCCAGATTAAAAGTATGATCTGCTCAGGGTTTGTTTGTTAAAGGAATAGTTCAGCTAAAATCTAATTTGATAATATTTTCCCTTTATCCCAAATGTAACCCAGCCAAGGCTTGTTAGGTTTGCTTCTTTAGTTTTGCAATGAACTTACAAGGCTAATGTAACTAATGAGTAAAGGAGGCTTATACCCAATAAGAACTGTGCAAGCCAGAGGTGGGAAATATGACTATAATTTCTGTTATCGAGACACACGGTATGCATTTCGGAGCATATCGTGGATCTCGTCCGTATGCCCTGAACAACTACGTGCTTCATTACAAAAAGAGCATAATTAATCCTGTCTAACTGGAATTAGTGCAGCAC
Organism: Colossoma macropomum; assembly: GCF_904425465.1. Lineage (NCBI taxonomy): Eukaryota > Metazoa > Chordata > Actinopteri > Characiformes > Serrasalmidae > Colossoma > Colossoma macropomum. Next base: position 6,975,300 of record NW_023494786.1, on the reverse strand, counting down.
TGTATGTGGAATGTTTTTAAATGTGACACTACTAGCATATTTTGCCTGTGTGTATTGTGATACACTACTTTTCCCACATCGCCCACCCCTGGTGCAAACTGCATGCCTAGAACATCTCAGACTTACCTTAAACCATGCCAAGTTGTTGAGTCATCTGAAATAGACTTGCTTATATGCTTCCTGCTGGTATAACATGCAGTTCTCTGTACAAAAAAAAAATAAAAAAGCATGAAGTTCAGGCTTCAAGATGGCTGCCATGACTGCTTTATTGGTAAAATTGTACAAATATGATATTCCTTTAAAAGCTTGATTTGAGGACAAATGCTCTGTTGTTAGGAAGGAGTTTTACTGTACATTAGGGCTGTATGATCAATCATATTTCTATCTTCAATATGAGTTTCTTCCATCATTATAGTGTCAATGACAAAACTTGCCAAATTGTTAGAAGCTTAAGGAGTGCTTCTTTACACTGGGAATGAACGCAGCTCCCTTTTGTGGGGGACAAGTAACCTAACAATTAGGCTACACAGCCAATCACAAAATGCACATGTGATTCATGTGCTCATCTACATTTTGAGTGAAACTGACCACTGGACACTCAGGAAATCTCTAAGGACTGACCCATCAGGTCGGAAACCCTATTCATTCAGTCAACATCGGAGACACGTGAAATGGCATGCAAAAAGTTTACAGACACAGTTCAGTGCTTTTTGGATAATAACGGTGAAGATAACAGAGCATTTTGATATGAAATATATGGATATCATACTATATGGAAGTGCCTTTAATAGTCAATTTAAGAAGATATGCAAAAATCAAGAAAATGCCCTTAGACCCCAGAGGGTTAAAGGAGAGGTTAGATTTCTGTTTACACATCTGAAAAAAAAAACTATTTGCATCATGTCCAGTCCGAGGCACACTGTTTCAATAATAATGTATCGCTTCGTCATTGTGATATCCGACAGCTTTATCACTGCATTATGTGTCAATATCGTACAGCCCTAGTGTACAGGTATTCATGATGCCATGCACAGTTGTAGTTTTCAGCCTTGAGGGGAAAACAACTGACTGCTGAATCACCTCTGACGCCTGAAATAAACATCCCACCCCCTGCTGTGCTTTCACTTCTTTGGTGGCCATGGTGGGCTGTGGAAAGCATGACGGTTCTTGTGTCGTCCTGTTGTCTGACAGTGGTAACCCCAGCGTGATCAGTCATTTGCCTGTTTGTGCAGCCTGAGAGTAAATACCTCTTTATGCTTGGGGGGGCTCGAGTTGCTTCCCCTCTGTTGCTCTAAGAGTTAATCTGTTGGCCGTCGCATGTTTTCAGCCCAGTTCCTTTTCCCACCGAATCTGTCAGCAAGTGTATTTTGTGGCTGCGCCTCCCAGCGCCCCACACCCTGTCCCCAGTCCAGAACACTTGAGCTGGTTTGGAGGGAATTTGTCTGTATGTCTTTCTTAGCAAACTGTGTTTTAACCTTTAATCCACTGCAGGCTCGCTCCCTACTAAACTCCGCTTGGAATTGTGTGAGAGTGGTTTGTGTTTCCTCTGGCCCTAAATCAGAACCCCTGATGGGTTACAATTACTTGGATTAAAACAACTACAGAATATTATAGTGACGGTGCAGGCCACCCCTGTCTCATGTTCATCCGAGAAAAAAAACAGAAAGGCAGAAAGATCAAAACTATTGTTGGCTAATGAACACAAGCCAAGCAATGGGGAGTGCACATCAAAGGCCATGGCTGACACAGCAGAACCGCCAAATTGTTTGAGCTCACGGATTTGGAAGTAACGAAATGCAGCAAGAGAGGGAGCGAGTGAGGCAACCATGTACCTCACATGTACTCCCAGGAGTGGAAATGGCCGGATTTTACTGTGGGGGACCCAAATTGGTAAATCTAGTAAATCTAGTGCATTTTCTACATCTAAAATAATAAAGGAGATTCAAGAGCTAAAGGCTTTACACTTTCTCTTATATTGTGGGAAAGACTTTCTTCTACCATGACAGCTACTGAATATTTTCCCCTTCATTTTATTAATGACAGACTTGTCGATAATTCATATTCAACTTCTAAAAACATATTCTCTTGCTATTCTGTTCTCCTGCCTTACCTTCTGTCCTCAGCTCTCCTCCCCCTGTCCTCTCCTCTTTCGTCTTGTTAAAACTGAAACAACATAAACATTCAGTATCTCTTTGTTCAAAAAATACTTTTAAAAATATTCAAATGGTTCATAGAGGTAGAAAGACTAAATAAACAAAAATAAAACAACTCCCAATGGTGAATGTGACAAGCTAGAAGCAGGGCTCCAAAAAAGCTTCTCAACAAGGTGCACTAAAGGAAGGTACAGAGTCAAGCGTTTGTCAACACAACTAGTGTTGCGACAGAAATTATAACCTACCTTGTTCATACATGCTGTGAGCTGTAAGGTCAAAAACATACAGTGTCTATTCAGTTACATTTTCACATATTTATATATCTAGTTAGCTCACAGTGAACTGCTCAGTTTAGCAGCCTGGCTAGCTGAGTATCAGCAGAGAGTTGATAGCGGAGAAGACGGTTATTAATCTGAATGGAAAGCTCGTAATGCTCAACATGGTGTCTGTTTATGACAAAAGCCGCCCTTCAATAAAATGAGCCAATCAGCTTGCTGTTTAACCTGGAAGCAGGAAAACCTCTGATTGTGGAGATCTTCGCAAGCGCAGGAGCCGGAACAGGCTGTGTGTTATTTGAGCCAAATGCAACAAACTATTCATGCTGTTTTTGTCAGATTTTACCAATGATTTCAAATATCTGTTTGAAACATGTTGAAATGTGGCTTTTGGCTTCAGTTTTATAGGTCTTTCCCCTTCAAGGAGAGAGGAGCCTGGACTTGTATGGCTGGACCGGGTGGGCGGACTATGCTGCATCATGACTTTCCATTGGCTAAATGAGCTTCAGGCTGGACATATTCAACACACTTTTATGACTGCTTAAAACAGCCATATGTGGTTTCATCTATATCACAGTCCTGATGGGCCAGATTAGTGCATTTGGTGTGTTTTTTGCTCAAACACTCTTAATCCGACTCATCACACAATTGCTAGTTTCAGTTGATGTCTTTGAGCAGGGAAAGCAGAAAACTGTGCTGGACTCCCCAACCGCTGACCAGGGGTAACCAGTCTTATCCACAAAGGACAGCTGATTACTTATATGATGATAATAAAGGTTAACCTATGTGATTAAAAAAGAAATGTTTTTGAAAATTGTACCTTTAAAATCTGCAGGATAATGCTGCTAGAAAAACCAGCATAGACCACACACACACACACACACACACACACACGTGTGTTGGCTAAGCCGCTTATCCTTCTGGGCAGTGGGAGGGACGGAAAGCCTATGCCAGCGGTGCAAAATGCCGTGATGTGCTAATCATTTAACCCCTTTATTTAATTGAAAGTAGTACAAAGACAGCACATCAAATGCTGAAACTGAGAAATGTCATTGTTTTAGGAAAAATATATGCCCATTTTGAATTTGATGCTAATAACACGTTTCAAAAAAGTTGGGACGGGGGCAACAAAAGGCTGGTAAAGTTGTGTAATGCCAAAAAAATTAAATTATTAAAATAATAATAATAATCAATTAAAAATGGGCATATATTTTTCAAAAAACAATACAATTTCTCAGTTTCAACATTTGATATGTTGTTTTTGTACTATTTTCAATTAAATATAGACTTTACATGATTTGCATATCATTGCAATCTGGTTTTTTTTTATTCTGCACAGCGCCCCAACTTTTATGGAAATGGAGTTGTAATTCTTGCATAAAATAATACAACAATGTAGCATTCGACAGATCAGGACTTTTTTTTAGAGATATTGACATGTATCCTACTTTTTCACTGACTTTGGGAAACTCTGTGTTTTTCATTGTTGCAGTTCTCTCAGTTATAACACTCTATCAATAAGTGAGGATTACAGTTTCAAAAAGTGCAATCTGCAGACCAGGCAGAGTCAAGCCTTGGCATTTTTGGAAGCTTGTTGAGGGGGAAGGTGTCTTCATCTTCATAATCCCAATTTTTTGGTCCTATTCATGGAATTTGAAATGTGAATCACTGCGTGACTCTGAGCAGATGTTTGAAATGTTTCAGCCTCGCAGTTTTTCTCTTTGCAAGAATTCGGTCATAGGCAGCTACACAAGGCAGAACCACAGGTCTGCTAAGAGGTAACTGCTGTTTACTGTGGTTGGGGTAACTTGTCACATCGTGTGAGCAAGCACAACTGTGAGTGGTTTTGGGATTATGGCCAGAGAGTTCTTTCTTTCTGAACCTCTTGATCAGTGCAGCTGAGGGAGGCAAAAGTCAGGATTTGCTTTGATGGTTGATGGAGTAGAGGGGCATCGTCACAGTATTTGGCCACATCACTGGAGTTTTCTGAAGTACCCTGACTGGAAGTATTGGGTACACATATAAAGATGTTGTTTTGCCTCGTGACTCATCATAGGCACAAACTTGATAACTTGCTCATTGTCAGCCTGTCTCTGGGTATCTGATGTACACAGCGTTTTTACATACCATGGCAAAGGTACAGCTGCAGGCATAACATCTTGAGATAGTGACCTACTGCACTCCACATCATCCAGTGTTGTGCTTTTAGTTTAAGAGTAAAGCTTTATACATACCTTGACACTCTCAGTTTCAGTACCAGAAGGCCATCACCCTCCGCTTGTATGGAGTTTGAAATGGAAGTGCCAAGCTAACGGTGATGTACATTCATTTCCTCACACTGGGTTTAATACTGCTTACTACAGCTCTACCTTAAACATGGACACTTAAACCTGCAGTTTTACAGTCACTCAGCAAATACTTCAGTTTAAAGTCTAATTGTGAAGATTAATGAAGAAACCTTTTTGCCTGTTAGCTACAGTATCTGCTATGGTCAAACCAGATGTAGTTATTGAACAAATATGTTGACAGCCATTTGACAGAGCCAGTTTAAAGGTTCGCTACACAATGTCTCAGTTTAAACTAAAACTGTTTAGTACTGTTTTGGGCCACTTAGTTTATATACATTGACCTCCAATACTATGGTCAATGCAAACATAACAGCATAATTTTTTTTAAATACCATAGTGCATATATACAGGATAAAGCTGATGAATGCGGACAAATATGTGCATACACAGAGTATTTTACAACAGTTTTATAGCTCAGCCAGTCAGATTTTAGAAGTGCAACTATCCACATTGTAACCAAAGTTAGATTTGATCGTCGTGATTGTAGGCCATAATGTTTTCCCTACTATTAGCTCCAGTTCAGGATAATGGCCAACAGTGGAGCTAGAAAAAATATAGTCAATAGGTTAATTTGATATAAATCATGTTGATACATACATTGAGTATCTGTACATTTATTTGCTGAGAGTCCCTACTGCAATGTTTTTTCAACCAGTTTATATTATTCAATAGATAATTGCAATCAGATTTTCTTACAGAGGCCCAAGTTAGTGCATTCCATGTCGATAAGTCGGTGGCTCATCCTTGGGAAACACTCCTAATGCTACGTCTGCTTTGATCAGACTTTCTTTTAGGATGAAACAAGGTCTGATCAAGTAAATGAATGCAAAGTAAGTTAATGCTGCATTCGCCTGAAGCTCATACCTCAGAATGTCTCATCTCTGACTAGGGAAAATCTAAGAAAATTCTCCCTCAGCTGGGAAATACTACTCAGAAAGTCAACATGGCTGCTAACACCATCAACAGCAATAAAGAATCATTTCTCTAGTTTTAAATGATATTTAGATCAGTGAAGTCCAGAAGTTGTCCATTAAGTTACTGCTTCGAGAAAGTAAAAACATAAGAACTTTAACATCAATGAAAGTTACCTTTTTAACATCACTAATGTTAGCTGGCTAGCTAGCTTAGCTCGCTTTCAACTCGCTTTCAACTGAAACATTATAAAAGAGGAGATTATTCAGTCGTCTGAAAATGAACGAGAAACTCGGAATGCTCACCATGGCGTCTGTTTTTGGGGAAAGTCCTGCCGATCAAAATAAGCCGATCAGCTTGCTGGTTAAGCCACAAGTAGGAAAAAGCACCCCCTCATATGTGCGTGTGCAGCAGCCAAAACAGGCTGAAAAAAAACCACATTTTGATTGATATTTCAATCAAATGGAACAATGTATTTATGCTGTATTTGTCACATTTTACCAGTCATTTCAAATATGTTTTTGAGCAATTAATATGACTTTCAGTTTGGGGTTTATAGGTCTCTTCCGAGTCAAAAGGGTCTTGTATGACTGGAAATAACTGCCTGGGGATTTTGCCAAGAGGGCTGTAGTGTAGACAGGCTTTCCTTAAAGGACTGCTTTCATGGAGGTGTTAAAAATAGCGCAATTCCAAACTCAGGCTTCCTACTTCTGACCGAAATCAATCATTTTAGCACAGGCCTGATGCTAACCGTAGATAGCAATATAACCTAACTTTCTACTTAGCCTATCACTCAGAGGTTTAAGCTTCAGTTACATGACAAAATTATACTCTATTGACGTATTCTGACAAAAAAACTAAGATGTGTGTTGCAGTGTCTTATTAGGTTGGATGGTATTTTCCCACCATTCTCTAAATCCTGTTTGAATTCTCTATAGCCGCTTTTCCACTGCACACTTCCAGCTCGACTCAACTCCACTCTGCTCACCTTTTTTGGTTTTCCACCAGGCAAATCTGGTACCTGGAACCGGGTACTATTTTTTTTACTACTTCCTTCGAGGTTCCAAGAGAGCTGAGCCAATACCAAAAGGTGATGTAAAAGCACTACAGGACTAGTCAGAGAGAATTTCTAAACACATATGCTAACGTTAGCTACCAGGTTAGCATAGCCTCTTGTGTCGCCATTTTTAAGCAACAAGAATTGTCCCGTTGTCTGAACTCTGATGTAGTATTTCCCAAAACCTTCCTGTTTTTTTCAGCAGTCTTTTGTCTTGCTGTCATCATCCTCACCTGTTTCCAATGCAGGTGTAGTTAGAAAAGAATACTGAATAAACCAGAAACCCACAATTTTGAGAGTAAAACATTACAATGACCAATGTTCTTTATGTTTTCAGGTACCTCCTGAATGCATGTGAAAGGTCACAATTAACCAAAGGATTAATTAAGGGGTCTCTGACTCCGGGATCCCCCGGGCCCCCTGTATCTTGCACCTTGCACACTCTACTCGCTGTGTGGAAAAAGAGCCCTTTCGCCAGATTACCACTTGGGTCAGTGCCACAGGTCTGACCGTGGGAGTGTGTTTGGAGAGCGAGGGGGGAAGGGCAGAGGGGGGTGGTTAGAAGAGGCTCCTCTTACATCAGCAGAAAAGCACTGTCTCCATAGAGACTCTGCTGGCTTCTCTCTTCAAAAACCAGGGCAGAGTCGCTGACAAGCACGGGATTTGTATCTTTGGTCCATCTCCGAGTTCGCGCTAATATTTACCTAACAACTCCCACGGCCTGCTTAGTATTTAGAGTCAGTTACTGTGATAAAACCACTGAGCTCAGACTCTTTCTGTCTCACCTGTGTTTGCACATCTAGGTTTTCTTTGACCTTTTTGAGGCACCTTTGCCATATTTTTGTTCTTTATGAACAACTGTCACTATCACTTCAAGTCTGGCCAGGCAAAAGCTTGCATGCATGTCCTGGTCGTATTGCTCACCTCAGCACTGCATGAGATACACAAGCTACTCAGGGCCAGATGGTTCTTCAGAAATTAGCCTGAGATTGTCCAGGGCGCTTCAGAAGAGAAGTGGCATGTCTGAATGAAACCAGTGGACACTGGTTGTTTTCCAACTGAGAGGTTTTATTTGTGCGAACCCCTCCGAGAGGGCAACAGCGACAAAAGTTTCTTTGTGCTTTGAACTCCTCTGGGAGTGAGAGCAAAGACAATGGAAGGGTTTCACTGATGTGCTTCATTGTTGCCTGCTTGTATTTTAGAAGCCAGCCAAACTCTCTCTGGGTTGCTCGTTATTTGAGAAAGTAAAACAAGTCGAGCTTTTTTGCAGAATAAGACACCTGTACCAAGCTTTTGGCTGAACTTGCTTATACCTTAACCTGCTATAAAGTGGTGGTCTTTGCTGGCTTGTCCAATGACTCCTTAAAGGGGAATTCCAAATATTTTTCAAGATGTCTGCACAATTAAACCGTTAAAATATGAACAAAGGCGTTCAGAGTGGTTTAACCTAAAATCCATTCTAAAAAAATCTCCATTCTAGAGAAACTTACCAACTCTTTTCACAATGGTGGTGATAAGAACCAAACGGCTAAAGTGTTTATTGCCTCCAAAAGCTATGTCAAAGAAATCTATTACATGCAATGGTTATGACTATATTGTCTGATGTCTGAGACGTTGTTTTATGATAGTTTGTAGGTGTGGCTAAAATGTTTTTTTTATGTTTTGCAAGGCATTCTAAATCAGGGCATGATGATGCAGGGCAATCATCATCATTGTATATAAAACTCAGAAGACGTGTAGGTTCACTGGTCATTTTGATTAGCAAATAAAATGGCTATATTTGTATTGTAGACCCCTGGTTCCTATCACCACCACTGTGGCTCACAATCGGAGCCGGTAAGTTTCTCTAGCTCTGAGTGACTTTGTTCACATCTCATGGACTAAATTCTGCCAAAATGTTGAGAAAATTCCCATTTAAGGATGTGGTTTAGTTCTACGAGAGCCAACGTCTGGCCCTCCTAACACAAAACTCTCCAGTTGCTGGAGTTTTTGGCACCAAGAGAACATGTGTGCTTTTAAGCCTTTCTCATGACCAGGACTCTAATTGGCATCATGACATGTAAGGCCTGTGAACACAATGGGTGGGCAGCATTTTATCTTAAAATTGACATCAACCACCCCCCTACCCCAACCTCCCCCCGTCCAAGCTGAGTTGGTATAATCCTAAGTGAATGTAAATCCTATTCAAACGATACCATGCTCACCCATGGGAAAAGATGTATGAAGTTAAAGAAACATGCAGGTGAAGGGGAGCACGTGGAGGCTTAGAGCAGAAAACTGGAGGGCAGGCAGCCTGGCTCGGGCCGCTGTCTCTCCGGAGCAGGAATTCCAGAGACGACTGCTGTGTGTGTACCATGTGCTGAGCATGTTTTGTTTGGTCTGCCGGTGGGCCTGCCGTCTGTAGGCAACATTGTATTTGCAGTGGCTGTAGTGTTGTTGTAAGGATTTTAACACGTTTGTCCCACCTGCTTTCTGCTGTCGCTCAAGAACAGGTGGACAGCAAGAGCACATGAGAAGGCAGAAGGAGCTGGATATCACGCTGCAAATGAATGCTATGTGGAGTCAAATGGCTTGATTTACTGCACTGGGCCTGAATATGTTTGTGTGTGTGTGTGTGTGTGTGTGTGTGTGTGTGTGTTCTGTTCTGTTTATGGAAGCCAAAGGTCTCCACAAATATGGTAAATGTTAGAAAAAAGACCTTTCATTTGATTTCCTTGCATTTGATTCAGTTTGGTTACTGAGGTTCAAGGTTCAAATCTTAACATAGCATTATTCGTTGTTTATTTGTTTCCTTTTACCTTTTGAAGCTCTGTGAAAAAAAAGTAAAGAGTCCATATCCTTTTTATTATATTTAATTTTTTTTATATTTGGAGCACTGAGGCTAATGTAGCTAACAAGTAACTAAAGCTTATATCCACCAATTAGCATCATACACAGGGCAGGCCTAAATCATCATACACTGTGAAATAATCTTAACTCTTGTGAGGTGTTCGGGTCTGTGGGACCCATTTTCAGTGCATACCAAAAGAAAAAATGATGCGATTTATTTTTATTTCAACCTCAGATTCCTTGGCCTTTGCTCATTTTCTGTGAAGAACATATAAAATATCACATTTTCAATGACTTCACACTGTTCAGCCCTACACATTTATATTACACATGTGGTGTTGGGGTGAACCTGTGAGGAATAAAAGTGTGGAGGTGCTGTGTCTGTTCTCCTCCTTCATGGCCTGCTGTTAGTGTGTCTGTGTGTGTATGTTTTTGTATTTGTGTGCTTGTGTGTGTGAGGGTGGACAACATGGACTGGCTGCTGACTGGCTACAGCTGCTAAAGGAGAACCCTATGCTGGGCACTTGTGATATTTTAAACATCTGGTATTTTACATAAATTGTTATGATTATTATTAAAAAAATAAATAATACGGTGGGTCCACCAGACCACTGAGTAACAAACACCACACAAGGGTTAAATAGACTTCATTATGCGCTTAGCAAGTATTAGCACTGTTTGACATACTGTTTGCTATAAAACCATCGAAAGTGCAGACAAAATTAAGATTTTAAGTCTGCTGCTACTATTGTTTTTCACTATGCAACATAGTTTTGTCCATTTTTATAGATAACAGTATGGCATACAGTGTCGAACTAGCACTCTAACTCACAATTATCTGCTCATAGTATCTCATGATTTTGTATTGGATGTTTCACGCTATCTCACAGGCCCAATTTTCATTAGCTGCATAATACACTCAGGTGAATTAGTGCTTAGCTTATACTTGTTAAATGCCCACTGATGAGAGCAGTGATTGAGACACGCATGCTGTAAACCCTTTTCACTACTGTTAAACTGTTACACAATGGCTGAGAGGGAGATGAGGCCGACGAGTGCTGGTGCCAAACCTAATAAATTACATATGATTGAACTGGAGGGGAACAACCAGCCTTTTAAAGCTATTAAAGGCAGGCAGCATGAAGTCCTAATTACAGGGACTTAGCACTGGCCTGTGCTGCACTCCCGCGGTGACGGTCAGGAGTTAGGGCCTGTTCCTCCCGCTGGGCTGGAGGAAGGAGAATAGACTGACCCCGTCACGGCACTGTGAGGCGCCCGGGTCAGAGCAGTTAGATACCAGTGGGATTTGTCCAAGAGAACTTTACTGGGGCTGTGAAGGCAAATGTAAAGAGGAAGGTAAAGTCAGTTTATTGATTTCCATTAGATTTGTATTTAACATTACTTTAAAAAAAATTCAGTTGAGAATACATGCATGTAAATTGCTCTCTGTTGTTCTACTGTCTTAAGTGGTTCTTAGCTAGGAATCTAGTATTTCCCAGCCCTGGTCCTGGAGTGCCTTGAAAAATTGGAATTGCACAGTTTTGGAGTTCCCCTAGAACAGGGGTTTCAGTTAAGTTCTCAGAGAGTCCCATTCAATCCTCATTTTTGTTGTATTCTGTTTCCTTGGGAGTATGTGTCGACTGGTAATGACCATCTGGCCAGCCTAAGTGTGGTCACTTAGTGGGTGTGTCTCCTACAAAAATGGGTGTGATGTAATTGGAACAGAAAGTTTTAAAACATTGGTGGAGCTGAAATTCACAAATATTATGTTATTATTAAAAACCCATTATTGACCACCATGATTTTGGGAACTTAATGCTGAAATCCTTTAGTTTGTGTTCTTGTACAGGCTTAAAAAGGAAGGTCCTAAATGTCATGACTTGGTCTTTGGTACTAGAAAAACAGTGTTAATTGGTGTAGATGCGTAACAGTGTGTCGAGGTTCTTTGAATTTTACGAAGGTTGTTTATTACACTGGATGTTTCAGAAGCATCCATTGAAAGGTTCTTTAGGGAACCAAACCCTTTGCTTTTAAGAGGATAGTATTGTGAATAGAGGTCATAACCAATAATATAAAACTAATGAGTTGTTTGACACAGAAAAACATCATCTAGGCCTTCTGGAAGTCCTAGATTACATGACTGTGAATATGAGTGACATCTAAATCAATGGGCTGTAAGAAATGCTAACCAGCAGCGGCAGCTCTATAGCAGCCCCACTGCTGAAAGTCACTGTCAAACTGCTACAAGTTAAAACATATGCTAATGCGTGTGTCACAAACTTAAAACAAAACATGGATTGTCTTTTAGAAGCTTCAGATGTCTGTTAATTGACAACAGCCAAACAAAATGTCCATGCAAATCTCTGTCAGCTGAGTGCTAACAAACAACTACAATCCCATAGGAACACTCGCAGAAATTAGCACTGTCATAGAGGTGTTTTTTCCTAATGTTTTGACTGTGTTTTGACATTTATGTCATGCTAATATATTAGTTCCATAGCAGGATGATAAGTCTTAATAACTGCATAAATATGCCTTGAGTTTAAGGGGTAATTGGCTGTGGTTGTTGAGGGGATGGAGTTCTCTTGTAATTCAGCACATAATACACCACATATCCTTTTCATTGCCTCCGCTGGGAATGAACGAAGGAAAATTTTAATAGCTGTCAGTGGACCCTAACACACCTGAGTCAGGTAACATGCCCTTCTCTAGAAGCAATTCTGAGAAAGATTAGCCTCAGCCAGAAGTTATATGTTGCAGAAATAGAAAACAAATGCCCTAGGAAGGAAGGAACAAAAAAGCCAAACAATCAACACCTCTTAATCCAGGCCTTTCCTGTCTTTGCAAAGGTTTTTCTTCCTGGCAGCCAAAACGGACTAGTTCAAGTCTCTTATCAGCATCGGATTGAGTGGAAAGTCGTGTTTCTTCATGTTACTTTTAAGAGGATAGTAGCTATGGACCTGCTCTCACAAGATTGGTCGATATGTTGATAGTCTTAGACCTGTAAACTCGAAGGAACCTTCAAGGCCTCCTAAGCCTTCAGAGAAGGCCTAATGGTTTCTGAGAACTAAAAAATACATGTCTGTATTTTTACTTCATTTTTATTCAATAGAGTCATGCTTGTATTTAAGCTCTGCGAGCATTAGACTAGTATTACTCCTGTTTCTTTGTTAAGTATGGATGGAAAAAAGAGGGTCAAATTCTTGAAACACTGCAGACAATTGGCCAATCAGGAATGGTTTTTCCTCTGTGGTGTCTATGTATATATACCTAAGGAAGCTCTCCTATTGGTTAGGGCTTCAAGAACCGAAGAGAAGGCCTAACGTGCTACATTGAACATCAGTATAATTATGAAGTGTCAGAGGGGTGAACCAATCGTGTTGATTTCTAATAGGTGGGAACAATTTCATGAGAAAAAACGTACCCTAGGCCTTCTGGAAGTCCTAAATAATGTCACTGACTGTGAGTCGTGACTCAATCAGTGGGTAGTAAGAAATGGTAACCAGTGGTGGCAGCTTTATACCAGCCTCGCTACTGAAAGGTAAAACATCCTTTTTATTGCATCTGCTGGGAATGAATGGAGGCAAACTTTAATAGCTGCCAGTGGACCCTAACAAGTCCTTCTCTAGAAGCAGTTCTGAGAAAGATTAGCCTCGGCCAGTCTGTTGATTTCTCATGATGGTCTCAGCAACTCACATTTCACTGAGGTTGTCCAAAACGTGGTTGTGGGAATACAAACGCCCTGGAAAGGAAGGAACAACAAAGCCGAGGAAATGATCAACACCTCTTAATCCAGGCCTTTCCTGTCTTTGTAAAGGTTTTTCTTCCTGGTTGCCAAAAACCAACTAGTTCAAGACCCTTATCATCATCAGATGGAGAGAGAAGTCATGTTACACCCTTTGAAGTAATGTTATTTGCTGGCACAGCATTGCCTGACTTTATGTATTAACTAAACATTATTGGTCTTGCTCCTGCGTGAAGAGCATACTCTGGGAAAACTTTCAAAGGCAAAATCAAGATAGAGTGTACTGTGTTTCTTGTTTTAGCGTGACATGGTTTCGGGGGTGAACTCGAAATGCTCATTACACAATGCACGACACTGTTGTTGCAAACCCTTCCAGAAATTCTTACCACCAGATGCTCTTTGGCATCAGTGCTTCTTTGCGTGCATCCTATTTGGCTGAAGTCGAATGGACAAATCTTTCATTCAACAAACGACAGTTTGATTCAGTTAACCCTCTTTGGACCTCATTGTGTATGCTACGAAATGCACGGTACTTCTTCTTCTTCTTCGACTTCTTAGATTTTGTTTAGTTATTTGTCAGGCGTAGCTAATTGAAACAAGCAGAGGAATTCTCTCGGAAACGCGGGTTCTAAATTTACATTATTTGGGTCACAATTTATTTTGATAGACCCCACAGATTATCTACAGATGCTCAAACTATTAACAAACTCTCTCTCTGGTGAAACTGAGTTCATTTTCTACAACATTTGGGTTGACAACAGGCTTAGGACTGGGCTTTTGTGATGGAAGGTGAAGGTTGGATTTAGATTAAGGGGTAGATTTAATAAGGTCTAATAACTTCACCTTGAAGTTCAGTCGTATTTCATAGGTTTTTAAGTGAAAGTTACAGCAATGGGGACAACAGGCCTTCTAGGACTTCAGAGAAGTCCTAATGATTTATGTGAAATTAAAAATATATGTGTCTGTAATTTTAAGCTCATTTTTATTTCATGTAATCATCATGCTTTTTGTATTTAAACTCTGCAAGTATTAGTAGATGTGTTGTTTTTCTTGTTTTTGCCAGAGTTTTGACCTTTTATGTCCCAAACAGAAAGGCCTAGCTTTAATAGTCACCAATGGTTCACCACTGAGTTGAAGATGAGCACCTGCAAAGCATCTACAATGAACCCTCAAAAGTATTGCAAATTTTTCTTGTGTTGTTTATTTCTTGACACTGAAACAAACGGAAAAATGGTCTGAAATGACCTGAGGCAGTCAATAAAGAATGTAAATCGAAGGTAATGTACTTTATTATATAACTGTGATGTCTTTCCCATAATATGAAACTGCAGAATGTTAGAACTGGAGCAAAGTCTCTAAACAATGAAACAGGATATAATGGTTAGTCAGCATGATGCCGTTGCTGCAGTCTTGCAATTGTTTGCAGGATCCCTTTGAGGCAACACTTCATTTTCAGACAAATTTGAGACGTAAATCATTGAAACAGGACCAAAAGCCCTTTAGAGCTCACGGCTGTAACCCCACCAACTGTAAATCACACGCTTATATAGTGCTCTCAGTCAGCTCTGTCTACAAGTAGCTGCTTTGGGGCCTTCAGAACAAAGGCTCTACGGCAGCTCTGTGCACGCCCCCCCCCACCCCCCAGGAGCAGCACTGTCTGGACGCTCGGCCACATTATTAAATTCACCACTGGCAGCGCTACCTGGAGGGCCCATGTATTCGTGTCACTCCAGCGCTGGGGGGATCGCAGGCCGGGAGCCGTGACAGCGCACTTTCATTTCGGCCTGCTTGTATAATAGCAGAACGCAATAAAACTGTCTGGCCCCACGTCTGGCTCCAGTCAGGCCGTTTTTATTGACCCAAAAATTCTGGCCCCAAAGATTATTAGGAGGGGGAAATGTCACGCTCAGAATAGAATCGCATACTTCGGGTCGAAACGTTGGACACCATTAAGCGGTCGACGGACAAGTGTGAGTCACTAATTACATAGCAGATAAGCCTTGTGTGTTTTAATGAGAAAGCAGGCGAAACAGAGGCTCCCGTAACACCGCAGTCGGGGGCCAAAGGGCGTCCCAGCTTGACGTCTTGAGTGTTTATCTTGGCAATCGCTAATTTTACGTGAGATGACTGTGCATATGAGCATTTCGTTTTGGTTATCTCTTAAAACTTAATGGCGTCATTTCGGTTTTCCCATTGCCGGTTGTTGGGAGTCCTGGATAAAGCTCCAAAATCCAAATGAAAGCTGGAGGAGATGAGAATGCCAGGCCTTCCCACTGTGGCAGTCTGTCATTTAGCAAAGATTGAGGAAAGTCCTTTTTTTGTCGCAATGTGTTAGGCGCCACAATTACAAATTCTCGACTGAGTGTGGACCACAGCTCTCATTCCACAATGTATTTTCCCCTCTGTAGCTGCATCAGAAAGGAGAATCAGGTGTCTTTTTTTCTTTCGTTCTTTTCAGTTCTTGCTTTGCTTATTGTGAAGAAACATTGTGCCACATTGCGTTTGTGAGAGTCATCATTACAATATCTTTTTCCCTGTTCCTTTTTTCCATAATTTCCTGTTCTTTCTTCTTTTAATTACAGATCAAGGAGACCGACAGTGCTCTAGTGTATGCACGAAAGGGACATAACTAATTTCTCGTAATTAACCTCGGCCCATTAAGAAAATCGATTGCGCTCTCAAACGTGATCCACTGCGCCTGGTTTATACAGGCACAGACCCAGAACGGCGTAAAGAAATCTGTTCTACACAAACTGGTAGACAGCAATCATTATAACACTGCTTACATGAAAACACAGGAAGCAAGACGATCTTGGAATTCCTTCAAGATGCCCCATCAAAGGCAACAGCTGCACGGTTGGAAATGGCAGTGAGTTGGAAGTCAATGTGTTCAGACTTTAGGAAATATACTTTAACCCCAGTCAAACTAATGAATATAGAAATCAAATATGACAAATAAGTCCATATACAGCAGTCCCCATGCATATATCATTAGACATCTCCACAGTCTTCTTGCTGTGAGGGTATGCTTTATGTGGGCAGGAAATACGTTTCTTAAAATATCCACCCATGGTACAATAATCCGAGGGTGGACCACCTAGATTATTGTCCTGCATACTAGGTCTAACTAGTTTTTAATTCCCTCAAACAGAAAGACAAAATGAAAGAAATGAACAAAGGAAAAATAAGTAAATCTGAGTGCAAAATTAACACTGAGAAGTGGCATTTTGTCTTAACCTCCGCTTAACCTCCGGTGGGCCGCCCAGAAATTGCTGAGCAAAACACCAGTGAGCCCCCAGCTTTGCTGTCAATGGGTCACCAGTGGCCCACTATCCTCTTGTTATCTAGGATAGAGTTACTAGGAGTTTAGGATTGTTTATTAAGTCAAACTCGTCAAAAAACAAAAAACAACTAGCAACTGTCAGTAAACTATCATTAAATAGTCTAGCTCAAGCAAGCATTGAGTATTAGCTTATCAGAAATCCTCAAAATTTATGCTGCCCCCCACAGCTTAGCCCCCTCCTTTCACACATAAGCAGAGGCCTGAGCTTGGAGGTAAATGGGGAATTTGTGGTAAACCTTTGAAAAAATTATAACCCATTCAGGCTACCTTTGCTTAACCCCTTAAATGGTCAAGGCCCGCTGGCAGGCCCGAAGTTTATTACACATTTCTATAACCTATGAATAGCTCAGTCGGTTTGCACTGAAGTCCCTGTGATTACTGAAAAATAAGCCTTAATATATAATTAGCCTGGGATTTTAAATGGGTTAAAATGAGTAAAAAAAACTGCCCAACCTGTGAAAAGTGGGCTATGGGAGCTTTTGCTTACATGCTAAGGCATACTAAAGATGTAGCTAATCAGCATTGCTCCTACTCTTTTCAGTCAGGAATATCTGCAGACTCTCCTTGCCAGCATAAACATTGCCGTTGATGCACAGCATGCCCTTTCTGACCTTTACAGATAGTTGACTTTGGAGTCATTAAAGTTGGATCAATAATGCAAACGACTTGACAAAAATCTTGCAGCAGTGCAGTGCAGTGCTCTACATATGCAGTCTGTCTCTTGCATAATTACAGTGACTGCTTTCATGGGAAATGGCCCATAGTTTATTATAGAAAATGTGCTGATTGTGGAATTAATCGTAGTTTTACTTCACCTATTTTTCAGCAAGGCATTAACACTGCAGTTGCAGTGCTTCTTACCAGTCAGTATCACTGCTGCTGCTGGTGCATGTGAATAGCTGTTACCCATAGATGGCAGTCTTGAACTGAGATCAACACAGTAGGTTATTTACGATGTCTGTGCCTTCATTTTCCTGCACAAGCAAATGCAACAGCACAAACTGTCGTGATTTCTTTTGAAGAAAGCCTGAAATCAAAGCTGAAATCTGAATGTCCTGGTTGAAATATGTGATGCCTATATGGCCAGTCAGTGCAAAGTGCTGACTATGGACTGAGAATGTCCCCTGGGGTGGGCAAGATTAAAGATCATTTGCTGTCGGCCTACCAAGAGAGATCCTTTAAGTATGATTCAGCTCATAAAAAATATATTGATTTGCAACTCCTCTTCATCTCCTCACTGCAGGTGAGCAGTTCATCCTAGTCTTCTTGGGTTACATGTGAGTCTTGTGTTTCTGTGAGCGGCACATAATAGTGTGAGAAATTCTCATATAAAAGTAGGCATAATTGTAATTATCTTTTGCATTAGATCAAGGCCGTCACAGCAGTGTCAACTCAACTCTATTGCTTCTGGTGATTGATATCCTCAATCTCCAGCGCGAACATAAATAACATAACAACAGATCCACTGCAATCTGTCTTAGTTCAAGCGTGTTTAGTAAAATGAGCAATTTAAAATGCTTAAACCAGCCTTGCATCTACACTCATTGGTAATTTTATCAGGGACACTTAACATATTGGTGCATTTTGTAGGTGAGTGTAGTTCATCTGTTGCTGCACTCTCAATGGAAAGATAACACCTCCACTGATCACTGACCACATGTTATTTGGGTGGTGGACCATTCTCAGCACAGCAGTAACACTGACATGTTAATAGCATGGCAGCTTTTTCTTTGCACAGTTTGCATTAAGCAACCTCTAGCCCTTCAGCAGTGGTCAGTTTTTGATTATATATATATATTTCAGCTGATTATATATATATATATATATATATATATATATATATATATATATATATATATATATATGTGTATATATATTTTTTTTTTTGCATGAACTACTCTCAATTCAGCAGTGTTACTGAGGTGCTGCATTTTCACAGCAACATCCAGTGATACACTAACATGCCACTATCATATCGGTGTCATTTCTGTGCTGAAAATGGTCCACCACCCAAATAATATATACTCAGTGGTGGTCCTACGGTGGTCTCTTTTTACAAAGTGCACATATACACTCACTGGCCACTTTATTAGGCACACCTACATTGTTTCTACACTCGTTGTCCATTTTATTAGCTCCACTTTCCATATAGGTGCACTTTATAATTCTACAATTACAGGTTGTAGTCCATCTGTTTCTCTGCATACTTTGTTAGTGCCTTTTTACCCTGTTCATTAATGGTCACAACCCCCACAGGACCACCACAGAGCACATATTAGATCGTTCTCAGTACTGCAGTGACACTGACACGGTAGTGGAAAGTTATGTCGAAAAAGTGGGTGGAGTTCTCTGAGGCCTGTGTGGTCACATTATTTCTCATCTAGCATTAATAGTAAACACAGACAACAGTAGCAACAATAGAGGAGCTTCAAGTTCTGCTTTGCCTTTTACTCCGCACTGGTTTTATGTGAGATGCACAGACACACACAGTTTGATCAGTGAGTGGTTTGCTCCATGTAATCTGGCTCAGCAAGCTTGGTACCCCAACAAAAAGGTAGCCCAATTCAGCATGGATACTCAGGTACACTACAGCTAATTGGGCAGTGAAAATGACAACAAAATGTGTGATCACAGATGTGTAACGATACGGCACCGTACCCTGCCACACTGGTTGTTGGTCCACCTTGTAGATGTAAAGTTATGTAAGACATTAGCACAACTGTCGCTGCACACTGTGCATTAGTAATTCTACAGTTGTGAGCTTCAGGCTTTTTGGTTGGTGGACTATTCTCAGTCCAGCAGTGACACTGAGGTGGAGGTGAACCCCAGTGGCACTGCTGTGTCTGATCCACTCAGAACAGCGCAACACACACCAACACACCACCACCATGTCAGTGTCACTGCAGTGCTGAGAATGATCCATCACCCAATAATACTTGCTCTGTGGTGGTCCTGTGAGGGGTCCTAACCACTGATAAACAGGGTAAATCCCCATTTACTAACAGAGTATGCAGAGAAACAGATGGACTACAATCTGTAATTGTAGAACATAAAAAGAGCTATCTATATGGTTAGTGGAGCTGATAAAAATGGGCACGTTCTTGAATGTTATTGTGTTCTCACATGGCTACATTCGGTGTTTACTGTAGTAATGAGACAACAGTCTGAAGATTTACATTGAAAGCCTTTCATTTTTACCATATGTCCTTGCTGACAGCAGGCCTGGACGTATGCTTCAGTTGGGAGTTAAACTGCATCTGTAATTACATGAGTAAATTCACCAAGTGCATGTGCAGTGGCTGATTGTTTTGCTTGAGCTTGGTTGTGATGAAAATGTTCCGCTGATATCAACTCTTGGCTGAGGTGTGTGTGGACTCCTCTGTGTTGGAGGCAGGCATGGCCAAGGCTTCCCTCTACATTCTGGGTTATGTGGCAAAGAATGGCAGAGGCCTTAGCCAGGCATGGTGTGCAATACCTTGGCTCCCTGTCCACTCTGGACACCCACAACTGGTCCATCTGCTATAGAGCTGGCAGGATGCCAGTTAGTATTGGGTATATGTAAATATGGCCTTCAGTAGTGGAGTTCTATTTATAATATGCATGCCATGTTTCCACTAACAAAATTGCATCAATATGAGAGCTAAAGCAAAGTGTAACAGATGAATCACTATGGTGGTTGTGCAGGGGCATAAACTTGAGCCCAAACCCAACCCATTCCTCTGACTTTGAGACCTGACTCGAGTGGTACTGCTAAATTTGAACCTGGTCCACTACCCAAATAATGTCAGGTCAACAGCAGTCCTGTGGTCAGAAACTGCCCAATGATGTATGGCATAGAGAGCAGTTGAGCAGTTGACAAATTGTGCTACAACAGTTGGGCTACAGTCTATTTATGATATGCGTGCCATGTTTCCACTACAGTCTGCAACTGTACATATACACTATCCACTGTGCAGAAGTTTGTAGACACCTTCTTCTGAAATCTAGAGTATTAATATGGAGTTGGCCCTAATTTTGCAGCAGTAACAGTCTCTACTCCTCTGAGAGGCTTTAGACTAGATGTTGGAATGGTGCTGTGAGGATTTGATTGCATTCAGCCACAAGGTACCTGGCATTAAATAAGGAACTGATGTTGGATGAAAGGTTCTGGATCACAAATGCCACTGGATGGGACCCTAAAGGGTCTGGATGGTGCACCTCCACTCTAGATAAAGCAGTTCCACTGCTCCACAGCCCAGTGCTGGAGGGTTTTATACCCCTCTAGCCGACACCTGACATTGGACATGGTGACCTAAGCTCTAATTAAAAGGAGTGTCTTCATACTTTTGGACATGTAGTGTGTATAGTGGACCTAAGGTAGGTAGACCTTATAAGATGGCCATAGAAGGTACATCTACTACTGTGGATGTCAAATGTATATTCTCTTTTCATATGTTCTATTCTGCATATTTCCAGCCTGAATCAGACATAATACTCAGGAATGGGTAAATGTCCTCATTCCACCTTGATGTCTGAGAAAAAGTATCATCTTCTGGGACAATGGACATCTCCTGCACTTCCGAGTGATGTGATTTGATATGGGTTTGCAGTGATCCGATATACTCAGTTTTAAGATAGGCACGAGCCTCTAAAGGATTTCTTAGTAGTGGCACCACAGGAACTCAATCTGAGGTTAGTTGGCTCACACTCTTCCTGTTTACTTTAGTTAACTAGCAGACTGCAAAGTGTGTGTGTGTTTGTGTGTAAGTGTGTGTGTGTGTGTGTGCATGCAAAAAATGTGAGACATTCTTCAGGCCAACAATCAAACCCCCTTACACATATTACAGTGTGTGAGAGACAGTTTGATTGTTATGGTTTCTGATTGCCTTACAGTTTCCACATTTAAATGGAAACAGAAACGTTTTCTGAATGTCAACTAAACTTTGTTTTTCTATTCAATAGAGTTTGAGTTTGTCAGTGCCTGAAAAGTTGCAAAAACCTACATTTTTGGAGGGGGGAGGGCATTTACACTTAAATTTAGTGTTGTGACAGATTTTCCTCATGTGCCTCTTACACAAAACTCAAACAAATACATTGTTTTCAAAAGAAATGCTGCTACTTTTCAGCACTGCAGAGAAAGATGTTGAGAAAAGGCTACAGCCTTTCTAAATGGAAAGACGCCAACTGCTCTATATGGCAGGGAAATGTGATCTCGCACAGATAAAAACAAAAGTTGTGACCAAAACTTATGTGACAACAGTTTTTTGCAGGAAATGACATCATTACATAAAGCATTTTTATCACTAAAAGTCAATTTGATGAAAGCAAGCTGCTAGGCAGCAAAAATCCCCTTTTTTAAATGCAGTTGAATTTTTTTGTGCAGAAAGCTGATGGAAAATGTTTTTAGATACGGATTCTCTCAGATCATTCTCAAAATTTTCCGCAGCATTTTTCAGCAGTGTAGGGAATGACCAGTGCTACAATACTCCTATGACATTCACAATGTTATATGATAACAGTGGTGTATATTCTAGCTTAAACATTTGAATCTTTTAACGGACATTCACGTAATTCAAATAAATAACTTGCTGCATGTGTACTTCTACAGTGACGCAGTTTAACTTGCCCTGTATGTTGATCATGATCGACCAGTCGATCGCACAGTGCATGTTGGTAGATCATGCCTCATTATAACAGCCTATCAAATTTCAACACTACTTCTGGCGGCAAGCAGGTCAATGTGATTGAGTGATGTAAAATGTGGCCACTATTTACTGCATGTTACCATAGCTATGCCGCAGCCAGCCTAAAGCACTGCTGTAAATGTATCTCTTTAGTGATCTAGAATGTTTTCATTTATTGGTGGTCAGTTCATGTAGTGCCATTTTTGTGTTTTTCTTTTGTAACCTACGCTGACTCCTTCAGAAGATAAGTGCGAGACCTAGAAACCAAAAACTTACCTCTTCCATGAAGAGTGGGAGGAGAACTAATTTTTTCACAGTGTCAAACTCCAAATGCATCTGCTTTTAGAAAAGGTTAAGACAGTTTTTTTTTTTTTTAAGGTAGATCATGATGACCTGTTGACTGGAAAAAGTAGATCTCAAGCCACAAAAGTATGGGCACCCCAACTTAGAACTTAGGCCAGCCTACTACAGTCAAGGCAGAATGTACACTATATTGCCAAAAGTATTCACTCACTCATCCAAATCATTGAATTCAGGTGTCCAATCACTTCCATGGCCACAGGTGTATAAAACCAAGCACCTAGGCATGCAGACTGCTTCTACAAACATTTGTGAAAGAATGAGTCGCTCTCAGGAGCTCAGTGAATTCCAGCGTGGTACCGTGATAGGATGCCACCTGTGCAACAAGTCCAGTCGGGAAATTTTCTTGCTACTAAATATTCCACAGTCAACTGTCAGTGGTATTATAACAAAGTGGAAGTGATTGGGAATGGCAGCAACTCAGCCATAAAGTGGTAGACCACGTAAAATGACAGGGTCAGCGAATGCTGAGGCGCATAGTGCGCAGAGGTCGCCAACTTTCTGCAGAGTTAATCACTACAGACCTCAAACTTCATGTGGCCTTCAGATTAGCTCAAGAACAGCGTAGAAAGCTTCATGGAATGGGTTTCCATGGCTGAGCAGCTGCATCCAAGCCTTACATCACCAAGCACAATGCAAAGTGTCGAATGCAGTGGTGTAAAGCGCCGCCACTGGACTCTAGAGCAGTGGGGATGTGTTCTCTGGAGTGACGAATCACACTTCTCCGTCTGGCAATCCGATGGACGAGTCTGAGTTTGGCGGTTGCCAGGAGAACGGTACTTGTCTGACTGCATTGTGCCAAGTGTAAAGTTTGGTGAAGGGAGATTATGGTGTGGGGTTGTTTTTCAGGAGTTGGGCTCGGCCCCTTAGTTCCAGTGAAAGGAACTCTTAATGCTTCACCACCAAGAGATTTTGGACAATTTCATGCTCCCAACTTTGTGGGAACAGTTTGGGGATGGCCCCTTCCTGTTCCAACATGACTGCACACCAGTGCACAAAGCAAGGACCATAAAGACATGGATGAGCGAGTTTGGTGTGGAAGAACTTGACTGGCCAGCACAGAGTCCTGCCCTCAACCCGATATAACACCTTTGGGATGAATTAGAGTGGAGACTGTGAGCCAGGCCTTCTCTTCCAACATCAGTGTCTGACCTCACAAACGCGCTTCTGGAAGAATGGTCAAAAATTCCCATAAACACATTCCTAAGCCATGTGGAAAGCCTTCCCAGAAGAGTTGAAGCTGTTATAGCTGCAAAGGGTGGGCTGACATCAAATTAAACCCTATGGATTAAGAATGGGATGTCACTCAAGTTCATATGTGTGTGAAGGCAGACGAGCCAATACTTTTGGCAATATAGTGTCGATCAGGTATGGAAAAATTGATAACAGCAACCAGCAGTCAAATTCTTCTGGTGAACTCTGGTGGTCAGTGATGACTACACAAAAAACAAGGATGTATGCTGGTCAGTATTTTTTAAGTTGTGAATTTCAAATTTCAAAAACATCCTGCTTATTACAGAACATATATAAAACCGAAAATTTAAATGGCAAGCCTGCAACCTGATCAGGAGCTGATCAGACAATTATACTCTCTCACACTCAATGTGAAGGTGTGTTTGCAAAGCTTTGACACTCCCTTTGGGCCAGTAACATTATGGGCTAACAAGAAGCAAGTACGCCTCATTAAAAGTTTAGACTTTTTCAACATATTTGGAGATACAGACATCAAGTCTTCATTTAAACAGTGTTGATAGATAAAGGTGATATAATTCACTGAGAGTCTATTGTTGCCATCCTTTATACAATTTAAATAAACAGAGATGCAGTTTTCTTAAGTGGAAAAAGTAAATACATGTTAAATTGAAATTAGGTGATAATCAATGATTAGAACACTGTTAGAGAATATCTTGGAGAAACCTGTCTTATTTAAACCTCAGATATCTGGTCAGGTTTGCTCTTTGTTATTGGCGTGTGTGGCATCATCATGCCTAGATAAAAAGATGATAGTTTTCTGTTTCTGGGTAATGATGGACCTTTCTCGCAGTCGCTGTATCAAACCTCTGCCTGCACCATTTAACAGTGGCGAGTCTCCCTCAAAAAAACCCAGCAGGCCAATAGGAGAGCAGTTGGCGTCTCTGGTAGCCCCCTCCAACATGGGCGAAAGGCTAGTTTGATTTGCCCGAAGTACATTATGCAAAAATTGAAAACTTTTTATGACCTGGCACATTTGTCGTAGTGTATATAGTTTTCTGCTGCCCAGCCAAAATCTGTGTTTCTTTGGTCTATCCTTTTACTGTGAAGTGCGAGGAAAATTCACTGATGCGCTTTTAAATGCCTTATTTCCAATGGGATTATCATTGGTTGAATAAAGAGTTTGTATAATAATTCATTGTCACTGTAATGACTGTCTTTGGTTCTTACAGCAAGAAAAATGGACTTGAATATATTGTGGTGTCGGCATTAAGTAAGGAGAGGCCATGATTTCCAACATAAGAAGCATTCTTTATTAAACACCAAGGCAATAAGGCACATACGAAACATGGAATTCACAGGGGAGGTCACCACTAGCCACAGGCTTCACCCTCACGGTGACCAACCCCAACACAAACACCCACACCCTCAGACACAATAAATCACATGTAACACACATCTTTACACTCAAGTCCCTTTTTAGAGGGGTGCGCGTACTATGAGCCTCTAGCATGGCTGCTCGCATGACCACGCCTCCCAAGCTTCTCAGAGGCAGCACCAGCCATTAGCAGGTCACTACAATACAATTACATTTGTATATTAAATTCAGATCTGCATACAGGACACCACAATATCATAATAAATGTGTCTATAATGCTATTGTCAAGTACGGAAAAAATCTGTATGTGAACTCTTCCATAAATGCCATCACAAAATGCCCTTTTGAAACACGTCAGCCCCTGACCTCAAAGATGCTGGTAGCATATTATCATAATTATGTCACTATTTATCACTAACCGGTCAGCTTGGTTATCTCATTATATCAATAGGAATAGGAAATAAAGAGGATAAAATTACCAGATTTTAGGAAAAGTATTTATCTAACATAATTTAAATTTGAATTTGAAATTGAACTAATTTAGCTAATACTTTTCTTTAGAAAGGTACCCGTTAGCTAGAAATGAGAAATAAAATAAATACAGTGACATTCATAATGTTTGGGGCAAAGGCAGGTTTGACTCTATACTCCACAGTTTTAGATTTGTACTCAAATATTTCACATGTGAATAAAGTGCACATTCTCAGATTTTAATAAAGAATATTTTTATACATATTAGTTTTACCTCATTGAAATTACAGCACTTTTTATACATAGGCCTCCATTTCAAGGCTCCGTAATGTTTGAGATATAGGGCTTCACATATGTTTGTGATTACTTAGGTGTGTTTAATTGCTTCATTGGTGCAGTTATAGGAGAGCTTTCAGCTTCTACTCTTGATTTTTTGTCACCTTTGAAGTCTGCTTTTCTGTTTGTCAACATGAGGACAAGAGTCATCTCAGTGAAAGTCAAGAAAACCATATAAAGGCTGAGGAACTAGAATAAAAAAGTAAGACAACAGCCAAACATTACACTAACCAAAATTAACTGTTTAGAACATTATTAAGAAGAAAGAAAGAACTGGTGAGCTTAGTAACTATAAAGGGACTGATAGGCCAAGGACGACCTTCACAGCTGATGACAGAAGAATTTTCACCATAAAGGAAGAAAAATCCCAGACTGACAGATGAGAAACACTCTTCAGGAGGCAGCCGTGGATTCCTCAGTGACTATTGTCCACAGAAGAGTTCATGAACAGAAATACAGAGGCTACACTGCAAGATACAAACCACTAGTTCGCCACAAAAACAGGAAGGCCAGGTTAGAGTTTGCTGAGATGTACTTAATAGTCTGCACAGTTCTGGGGGTCTTGTGGACAGACGAGACCAAGATTAACTTGTGTCAGAGCAATGGCAAGAGCAAAGTGTGAAGGCAAAAATAAATTGCCCAAGATCCAAAGCATACAGGCTCATTTGTAAAACATGGTGGTGGGGGTGTTATAGTGTTATATATGTAACTGCTGACGGCAATAGCAAAATGAATTCTGAGGGGTATAGAAACATCTTATAATTTCAAGTTTCAAGGCGCTTCATCCTACAGCACGACAATGATCCTAAACACACTGCCAAAGCGAAAAAGGAGTTTCTCAAAGCTAAAAAGTACAAAATTCGTAACTGGCCAAGTCAGTCACCTGATCTGACACCCATCAAGCATGCCTTTCACATGCTGAAGAAAAATCTTAGGTTGACTAGTCCCTGAAACAAGCAGGAGCTAAAGATGGCTGCAGTACAAGTCTGCCAAAGCATCAAGAGAGAAGACACTTGAAGGTGCAGTGTGTAAGATTAGTGGCATCTAGCAATGAGGTTGCAGACTGCAACCAACTCTATACCCCTCCCTCATCCCTCTCTTTCCAAGTGTGTAGTAGAACCTACAGTGGCCGCCAGGTTTACTGGTATTGGCTGTCCCGACTTTGTTTTGCTTCTTCATGCTTTTGCTTCTTTGACTCCTCCCGTACTTTTTCTTGTGCCAAATGATAAGTATGATCCAAATGACGTGAATTCAGTGCGCAGTAGCTTTAGCTTAAATGTAGCAATATTCATATTTCAACTCTTTAACGACCTCATAATTCAGAGGATCCAATGATATTCGAGAAAAGAATGTTCACAGTACAAAACGTATCGGGCTCTGAACATTTTTATTTAACACAGGGTGAAATAGAGGTTTTTTGATGATTTTTTGAAAACCCTATTCATTCTGGCCATAAAGAAATGGAGCTTAGACCCGGAGTCTAATATGGGCATGAGAGCATGGTGCCGACTACAAAATGACGACACGACTACAGTGGTTTATTACTGCTGACCCCCTGATGTAGGCTATCAGAATATCCTAATTATTTTTTTTATGCTGGTAACTATTTTCTCAAGACATTCGACAGTTTCTTGTTCAACTTTTCCCATTCCACCTTAAATGATGCAGCAGTCACGTTCTGAACTGCTGAGCCATTTCAGAGGAACTGGAAAATCCATACAAACAGCTGACTTCAGCTTCATGGAGGGTTGAAAGGCATGATATGAGGAAGTTTCTCTATTTCTGCTTGACAGTTGAGTAACATTAATTTCTTTTTGCTGTTTCACAGAACCAAAAGGTCAGTAACATTATTTTTTTGTCTCGTTTGCTAATATTTGTGATAGTTAATCACAACTGCTGCGCCATTTAAGGTGGAACGGGAACATTCAAACAAGAAGCTGCAAAAAAGAAGCAGCTAAATATAGCATTAAAGTACGGGTAGTATTTTTGATAAGGAGTTTTAGGCTATCAAAATATCCCACCTAGAGGTTCTATTTACAGGTATACCAAAACCCCATTCATTCTGGCTATAGAGAAATGGAGCTTAGACCCGGAGTTCCTAATATGGGCATGACACAGACTACAGAATGACACACAACTACAGAGAAAAAAAATCTACATAATAGAAAGAAACACTATAAATGATGATTTTATATATTATTTAGCTCATTGCTATCTCAGTTAATGTCTTGGCATTAAAAAAATCCTAACAAAATCCTTGTAAATATCTAAGGTCTGAATAATAAATTGTTTTTTTAACAGATTTTTTTTTTACTGTGGGACTGTTTGAACTAATTCAGCCTAGTTTGTATGTATGCATGCAAGTCTGCACACGTATCTGGATATATGTTTGCATAATGTGAAATATGTGTTTAACATATTTTATAGATCTTACAGTAAAGCTCTGATTCTTCTATTGTAAACATGCTGTTTGTTGAATCAGGCATTAGATCACTGCTGATTCACCTTTCTGCACATGCTGCCGTTTCCACCCCATTTGAAGTAAGAAACTGAAAAACCTCAAAAACATTGTGTCTGCCGTAGACTGAAACGCCTCGCTGATTATTCGTTGAATGAGTCAGGTTGTCGTTGGAAACCTCAGGCTTCATTTCTGTACTCCACCAAACCAATGACTCACCAGTTTCTGCCTCAGCATCCTCAGACGTTATCCCTCATTCGCTAAAACTGAAAGCTCTCCTGAAAAGGAAGGTTTGAATCGAGAGTATTCAGCAAATGTCAATGTTGGAGCGCTCAGTCAGAGCAGTTAAAGGTGAATTCCACCGGTTTTTCAAACTGTCTGCATTACTCAGTCTGTGGGATGTAGACAAAGTCATTCAGAGTGGTTTGATGTGAAATGGTTCAATGTAGAGAAACTTGTCCACTCAGATTTCTTTACAGAGGTGGTGATAGGAACCAGGGGTCACAACACAGGACACAACACAAACATAGCCATTTTATTTACTAGTTTTACTTTTAGAACTTACCATTTTATTTATTTACCATTTGTTTACACCAGTGAACTACATACACGTCTTCTGAGTTTTTATATGTAATGTGGAGAATGGTAACACAGTGGTAAATCTGAAAAACATACGTTTTTGGGTTTGATTTTGCTGCAAAACACCTTGTGCATGCCTTGTCACCATGAATATGCTTTAAAAATACATTTTAAACCAAAACTATTGTAAAAGAATGTCTCGGGCATCTGTAACCACTTCATGTAGTATCACTTAATACCACTTTGAACACTTATGACTCTAGAATGGAGCATTTCACACCAAAGCACTCTGAATGATGGCTGACGTCTTAACAAGTTACTTTTACAATTTCAGTGGAATTCTCCTTTAAAGCAAGCTCACCTAGTACTTAGCCAAGCATAGCTAAGCCCAAGTGCACATGGTCTCTTCTGAGAAGGTATGTAAACAGATGTATAACTGCATACATTGGTTTATAGGTCAATGTATATATATGTATATATGTGTATGAACATATTTGTATATATAGATGGATGTTTAATTTGACTAGTGCTTAATGTATTAATGTAGTGGCCTGTATTAGCTTTTATTGTCATCTTTTGTTTCTTCCTCAGTGAAAGAATCATTTCATTTACTCAGTTTTATACTTTTGAGTGTTTGTTCTGTTATAATACTTCTTCTCAAGTCATATTAGGCCCACTGAAAACAAAGATTTGAGTTTTTTTTAAAGGAATGAATAAAGTAAAGCAGGTGACAAACTCTCTGTGGGTTTTACAATGCTGGCCTGAGTTGGGGTTTGGGGTTTGCAATACACACAAATTCTCTCTCTCTCTCTCTCTCTCTCTCTCTCTCTCTCTCTCTCTCTCTCTCACACTCTCTCTCTGTCTCTCTCTGTAACCCTAACCTATTCAAATACATCTTAACAGCTGACTCTGGCCACTTCTCATACACTCCCTAACCTGTTCGAGCACTGCAGCATCCCATCTATCCTCGTTAAATGACTTCAGCATGGGTTGGCTGGTATTTGTCCTGTTAGGGGTTTTTGTAAACCTCTCTCAGAGCATGGAAAGTCAAGGTAAGTTAACAAAGCTTTTATTCCTTTATTTTATCAAATGCTGCAGATATCCTGCTTGTATTTGATACAGTCTGAAAAGCAAGATTTTTTTTTTAAGATTGCTTTTTGTGGGATCTAGCTTTTTGTTCATCATGATTAGATTCAATAAGTGAAAAAAGGATTTTCAATGCAGTTTTAAAGCATAAGTTGAGCATTATTATTCCAGTATTCTTCCAGTTTTGTGCAGTTTGTCCAATCAGTGCATCCTCACGTTTTTATACTGAACTCATGAAGGTGTCAAGGTGTTTCCTTGAGGGTATTTGTGACTGATTTCTGTTGACGTGACAACTGAAACTGATAGCTTTAAACAGCTGTCCTCTATAGTAAGCATGCTGTGATGAGTGTTATGCTCTTTGCACTGAATCTAGATGATCAGTAGACTGAAGCTTTGAGACTGTAAAATATACTGCATGCAAAGCAGGCTGATATGATAGTCATAAAACAGCCATGCACTGTAGAAAAAACACTGAGCTTTATCCAGCCATTGATTATTAACCATTTTATCCGAGTTTCTGACCATGTTATACCATGTTACAACAGGGGTGCCCAGTCCTATGTCCAGTTTTTTATTCCAAAAAAGTAAGAGCACACATGATCAGTGGTTTGAAGACTGAGACCAAATGAGTGGTTAATTAGAATGACAACCTTCAGCCAAACAGGCCCTGTGGGGATAAAACTGAGCACAATGTAATGATAATGAATTATCTCTATATATGTGTGGATCTGAATGCATCATTTAAATGCATGTACTAATGGAGATGCCCATATAAGGTGATGTTAAGCTGTCTTCGTTAGTGGGCCAGATAATAACAATGCGGTTTGCTGCAATGTGTGAATGCCTCAGTTGGAAACCAATATCAAGGCTTTGCACCTCAAAGTCACCTGACTTATTGCGTTGAGAAGGGCACTCACTTTTTGAATAAGCAAAGTCTTACACATCGTTAAAGTAGCGAGGTGCTTTCCCCGTCAGTTGGAGTGTTATAAAGCAGTACGGGTAGTGATTTTACAAAGTGAAAGAGTTAGTGAACTTAAAGGGAGTGATTCCCTGACATCAGCTGGCTCGTGAAGAGGCCGTGCCCTTCAAGATTCTCTCAAGACAGCAGAGGGTACTGCAGAAATTTGTTGGGCATAGACTTTTTTACAGCCGCCCTACTGCACAAGCAATGAGATCTGTCAGAATTTATTAAGTGTCCCCAACACTGACACTTATCTTAATTGTGCTGTGTAGAAGGGATGTCTGTGGTGGGTGGGAGGAGGTGGGGGGAAGTGGGGGACAATGAGCAAAGACCAAAGGATCTTCATTTTTATTAGCATGTTTACTCTAATGGATCATTTCATTAAACCTTGCCTCTTTTAGCAACACCACATTTCTCAAGCGTCACGGTTCTAGATACATTTCAAGCTGTAGATACATTGATAAGGCCTCAACTCTCAGTTTTGTTACTACCATTAGTTTTCACGAAAACCATTGGTTTTCACGAAACAACACATTCAAAGAGGGCTGTTTTTATAGTTTAGTTTCCATATATGGACTGTATCCAGGGGAGTGAACAGTATGTTTCAAAACACACTACATCATACTCTTTTACAACTCCATTTCCAAAAAAGTTAGGACGATGTGCAAAATGTAAATAAAAACAAAATGCAAGGATGTGCAAATCATTTAAACCCTATATTTAATTGAAAATAGTACAAAGACAACATATCAAATGTTGGAACTGACAAATGTTATTGTTTTTTTAAAAATATATGCCCATTTTGAATTTGATGCCAACAACACGTTCCAAAAAAGTTGGTACGGGGACAACAAAAGGCTGGTAAAGGTGTGTAATGGCAAAAAATACCTGATGTTTAACAGGCAACAGGTCAGTAACATGATTGGGTATAAAAAAAGCATCTTAGAGAGGCTTTCAGAAGTAAAGATGAGGAGGAGTTCACCGCTCGATCAAACAGTGCAACAATTGAAGAATAACTCTCAACGTAAGACAGCAAAGAACTTTTGCTTTTCATCCACAGTACATAATATCATTTAAAGATTCAGAGAATATAGAGAAATCTCTGTATGCAAGGGACAATGCCAAAAACCAGTATTTGCTGGCCGTGATCTTTGGGCCCTGCATTAAAAACAGACATGATTCTGTAGTGGAAATCACTGCATGGGCTCAGAAACACTTCTGAAAACCACTGTCTGTGACAGTGCACCCACAAATGCAAGTTTAAATTCTAAAACACAAAGAGGAAACCATATATAAACAGGATCCAGAAATGCTGCCACCTTCTCTGGGCCCATGCTCATTTAAAATGGACTGAGGTGAAGTGGAAAAGTATCCTGTGGGCTGACAAATAAACATTTGAAATTCTTTTTTTGGAAATCATGGACACTGTGTACTCTGGGCTAAAGACCACTCAGCTTGTTATCAGTGCACAGTTCAAAAGCCAGTATTCATGGGGTGCATTAGTGCATGCGTGACATGCACATCTGTGAAGGCACCATAAATCCTGAATGATATATACATGTTTTGGGAACATATGCTGCCATCCAGACAACGTCTTTTTCAGAAAATGCCTTGTTTATTTCAGCAAGACAATGTCAAACCACATTCTGCATGTATTACAACAGCATTGCTGCGTATTAAAAGAGTCTGGGTGCTAAACTGACCTGCCTGCAGTCCAGACCTGTCACCACTGATAACATTTGGCCCATTATGAAATGAAAAATACAACAAAGGAGACCCTGAACTGTTGAGCAGCAGAAATCCTATATCAAACCAGAATGGGAAAATAGTTCACTTTCGAAACTACAGCAGTCGGTCTCCTCAGTTCCCAAACACTTACAGAGTGTTGTTAAAAGAAGAAGTGATGAAGCACAGTGGTAAACCTGCCCCCGTCCCAACTTTTTTGGAACATGTTGTTGGCATTAAATTCAAAAAGGGCATATATTTTTCAAAAAACAATAAAATGTCTTAGTTTCAACGTTTGATATGTTGTCTTTTTAGTATTTTCCTTTAAAAATATGGTTTACATGATTTGTATTTCAAGTATTGAGTACTTTAAGCACTGGTTGAACATATCTTTGTTTTCTGTTGCCAAGCATCCGTATCCTGTAGTTAATTTGTCCGAAAGGCTTGCGGGCCTTGTTTATGAACCATGCACTAAATATCCATGCAACCTTTCTCACAGCTTACAAAGGTTGAACTTTGAAAATGTGCAGACGCGAGTTGTCTGTAGAGGATGTGTTCACTTATTTTCACTTAGAAAATCAACAAAACATGTAATTTGACCAGTATCGCCCAAACTTTTGCATACAACTGCATGTGACCTCTCTTATTCTTTGCTTAGACTTGGACGGGAGAAACATTGTGCTTGAGCAGAATGTGACAGGTGTGCTGGGGGAGGAGGTGTACCTGCGCTGCCTTTACAAAGGCCCAAACAACATCACCTATTCCTCCTGGAACCGCCTTGAGTCTTCAACAAATGAAAAGAAAATGGCCGGCTACAGACATGGTGGCAAACCATTCAGAAAGGACAGCTTCTCCACTCCAGCATCAATCACCAACCTCACTGTGAAGGTGGCCATAGACAGCCTAGACATGGAGGGACGCTACACGTGTGCCTTCAGCTCTGATGAGGAAGAAATAAAGGAGACCATGTTCCTTACAGTCATTGGTGAGTACAGATGAACAGAGATTAGTGTTAGACAGAGAATTTCTGCCTGCCACTCAATCATTTCTTTGGGGTTTGTTACACACTAGGGGGTGCTCCTGAGCGAGTCCTAAATGAAGGGGTCCCTATGGAGTGTTCTGTGCAAAACTGTAGTTTGAAAATGTTTTCTCAATTTTAGTAGAAAAATGCACACATTTTCTAAGCGTGGAACAGTTACAGGACTTGCTAATGGTGCCTTTTGTACATTCACTGTCATCAGTGAGTGCAAACCGCTTTACTCAGCCAACCAATCAGCACTAGGTAGCAGTAATGCTAGCATCCTAACGCCCAAAACCCATTTGCTGTAGAAAAGTGGAAAAGTACTGGTAAGTTGTCTTTGATTTTTTAAAGTACATACATCATTTGCTTTTCCAATATTAATAGAAGCTCACGCATAAATGGCTAGAAATGTAGGTAATTTTGTTCTATTTACCCCCATTCATTGAGGACTCGCTCATAGACGCCCTCTAGTGTTATGCTGTCATCTTTTTGACATAATGGGAGAAACAGAAAGTGCAATGTAAGCATGTGTCCACACATTGGCCCTTAATGTAAATATTTCAAATGTTTCATAAGATCTTTTGATTTGATGATGTATTATCACCTTTGTTTTTCCTCTCCAAGCCCGGCCTGAAATAAAAACCCATGTGGAGGAAGACGTTCTGAATGGAACTCACTACCAAACGGTCACCTGCTCAGCCCTCAAAGCTAAGCCCATGGCACACATCCGCTGGGAGATCCGTGGTGTTCCTCTGAGTGAGGACATTTTCTCCATTAATACCACAAACTCTAAATATCCAAGCGGCACATCTAATATTATTAGTATTCTGAAGTTCCCCATCATCCTGAACAATGAGAGTAGGGTCTCCTGTGTTGTCCACCATGAAGCTTTGACTGAACCCAACATGACTGATATAAATTTACAAACGTTTGGTAAGTTTTGATTGGAATATTGCTTTCTACAGATTTGTCAAAATTTCTGTCTAATTAAATCATTAAGATGTAAACAAAGTCATTCAGAGTGGTTTAGAGGGAAATGCGCACTTCTACAGTGTCAGAGTCAGAATTGTTCACAGTGGTGGTGATAGGAACCAGATGTCTGAAGAGTTTAAATCCTCTAAAAGCTACATCATAGAAAGTTATTACATGAAATGGTACTGCCTGATGCATCATTTTGTGATTTGAGATGAGGTTTTGGCCTAAATTGTATTTTTTAACATATTCATGGCAGAGAAACACATACGAGGTGTTGTAAGACAAAGAAACCTTATTTTTTATACCTATAAACCTCAGAAAACTTTTAGGTTCACAAATGGTTTTGAATAGTAGAATTTACTTTGCGCTGTAAATGTTGCGACTCCTGGTTCCTGTTACCTCCTTTGTAAAGTAATCTAAATCTGTGAATTACTTTGTTTACATCCTACTAATTTATGCAGAAGTTGTGAAAAATTGGTCAAATTCTCCTTTAACTAATATCTATAATTGCTACAGCAGCTTCTGTCTTCTGTCTGTCATGTGTAACTGACCGCACACTACCACGCTCCAGGAGTTCTCTGTGTCTGCACATGTTTCCTGTCTGGTTCTAAATATTCACATCAGCTGTTTGCACATAAATATCACCTGCACTGAAGCTGCTGCTGGGCACTTACCTACTTACAGCATAAGAAACTGAGATGCTAGTGGTTTCTATAGCATTTATTTCACAGCATATGAAACTGAGCACGAAGGATATGAATGAGTAGCTGCTTGGTAAACTCAAAATGATGTACGCTGCCCATCAAAAGTTTGAGGACACCCATCACAATGTGTTTTATATAATGCATCGCAAAAATAATAACATATTATCCATGCATTTTATCCCTATGTTGTCATGTCAGCAGTAATCAGCTGTTTAAACCACCGTTTAGGCAAAAGATATTTAATATCTACAGTAGTTTGAAACAGAAAAGTGCAAAATCATTGGTTGTTAGTAGTGGTGTAGTGTAGAAGCACATTGAGTGGGAGACTGTTACAGCTGCACTGTGTTAAAGAGCTTACAGAGTTAAAGAGCACCATGTAAGATCTTTCTTACCTGCTGCTATAAGGTTCTATGAGGAGTCTCCTTACCGCAGAGACGGTACTGATCTCCTGCTGTCTGAATCACAACACATCATATGACATGTTTCTGCCAGAAAGGTCTCTAAATCCCCAGACTGTACATGGTGTGGCTTTAATGGAAAAGTAAAAGTGAAAATTTAATATTACTTGTAAAACTTGCAAAAGAAGGCAAAGCATCCCCGAGCTCTTGGAGGCACATATATGCCTGTACATTTTCTGAGTGTTTAATCTGTCCTCACTTGTGAAGTATTTAGCTCACTTTGTCTTTATTCCAGTCTCTCATACAGCAGAAACTTTTGATAAACACTTTAAAATCTCTGTGCTTATTTGAACTGTGGCTTCTCAGACAGCCGTTTTTCTCTTTCTGCAGTGTAAATATGCATTGATGCATTGTCATGTATTCATCTGAAGGTGATGATTGAACTGCATTGAATGGAATGTTAGAAGTCATTACAGGTTATAATAACATTCAGTCAAGTTTGCATTAGTTGTTTTGGCGGAAAAAAAGATTAATTAAATATTGTTAGTATTGCTTATATTCCATTACTTTGTAACTAGTTCCGCCAGTCATATCTTTGTAGTCAGTGAACATAAAGAAAAATCAGAATCGTATTTAATCAATTAAAACTGAATCATTCATTCATTTCCATCTATGCTACAGTTTCTCCCAATGTATCCATGGAAATGGTGTTGATACAAAAGGAAGGGAAAGACTTTCTCCAGGTCATCTGCACAGCGACAGGAGGGAGGCCTCATCCAGACATCACATGGGTCCTGCCCTCATCTGCACACATGCCACTTTCTCAGAAACACAACCTGGGAATTGAATCAGTAGCAATTTCTTACTGGTTTCCATCAGATCTTTATGAGGGAGAAAATGTCACCTGCATTTTTGGGTACCCACTTCTTCCTGCCCTGCACACAAGATCAGTCACTCTGCCCACATATCGTGAGTATCAGCATGGTAATCCAGGTGGCTTAGATAGTTAACAGAAAAGCTGTGCATTCCACACACAACCACACTTACTTACACAGAATGTGTTCTTATTATTTCATCTCTTATTGTTTTTAGGTATCACCTCTCTTAAGCTAAGAACCCCCAGTTCTGAGAAGGATTTGGTGATACTTGAAGAGGAAAGCAGAGATGTCATCATCAGCATGGAAGTGATGGGGAATGTACCAAACTATACAATCAACTGCACCAAGTGAGAATTCCCAGTATATAACTGTTTGGCTTTTGTTCTGTGGTTATAGTCACTGTGATATCAGTGAAGAGCATTTTTAACATTCTAACAGAGCAGTAAAATATGTAGATGCTAGATCATTAAGAGCTGTAAATATCACAAGCAGCACCTTGTATTCAATGTGAAGCTTAACAGGAAGCTGGATAAGACAAGAGTAATATGCTCAAACCTTCTTTTCTTGGTAAGCTCACAGGACAAGACTGACAGGGCAACTAATTTCTCAGCATTATGTATGGTTTTGCAGTGTTGTTCTGCACTATAAAGTTATCTAATGAATTAGGCAATGTTCACTAATTGCAGGGATGGAGAACCTATGCCCAAAGATGTGGAAGTGATTGGCAGTAATATCTTAATAAAAGGCCCTGTTGGCTTTAACCTTTCTGGCCACTACCAGTGCCAGGCTTCCTACCACAAGCAAACAGCCAAATTGGAGCTCAACATTGAAGTAAAGCCAAGAGTCTTATTACCAGGTACATGGTAGACTTCATAGTCCCTCAGATTCCATACAAGTATGATACATTGTGCTGTGGATTGCTGGCAGTTCTGTAACAATTTCTTAGATATCAGAGGTGTGTATGAACGCTAACCTCTTTTTTCCTCTTCTTTTTAGCAACGTTTCCACCAAACATAAGTTTTCATTTCTGGAAAGAAGTTGGCAACATCTACATTGAGTGCTTGGCCTCTAACGCCTCTCCTGCTGCAAATGTGTCGTGGGTTCTACCACAAGACCTTAATGGGACAATACAGTCTAACATTACTTCCTCCAATGGATCGCAGACTGTCCGAAGTATCTTAACCCTGCCTGTCTGTGTGTCCCAAGAGCTCAAAGTCGAATGTGTGGTCGAGCATTTAGACTTAGATGGCCAGGAGAAGCGATCAGTCGCTCTCCCCACCTGTGGTATGTGAAATTTCAATTTGCAGTGTCAGAACTTAAGAAGTGACAATTTATTACTTTGTACCACCTACGCATTGGGCATTTTATGAGGTAGACCTACTAGAGGTCTGCGTGGGCCTGTACCCGCAGCATTGAGACCTGGCCTGCACTCGTTTGCATGCACCAGCAGACATGTAATATATGGTGGTCATACGATGGTCCCTGTCCATTGATTGACCGAACAAAATTGTGCATAGCAGCAGATGAACCACAGTTAGTAACTGTGTTCAACTGGCTGGAAAGTATATCTCACAAGGTAGCCTTCTAGATGGCTTCTGCTTTATGTTAGAAGACAAGCCCACCCCCACTAAGACTAAGCGACAGGAAAGAGCAATAGGGAGGAGACAGGGAGGTGGTGTGGCAGAAAACCTTTGCCACAGGAAACAGAAGGTAAAAATGGAATACATATAGGAAGTTGGATAGGAAAGAGGAGGAGTTTCAGGTGTGTTCTTCCACAAAAACGGCAGTTGTTTTATAACTGTAACACAGTTATCAAAAACAGACCCTAAAAACAGAATCATATTTCTCTTGCAGGAAAACATCATCACTGTATCACTCCGTATTCTTTGTGTTTAATTCCTTGCAGTCGCCATCAACGTTACTCTGCAGTCTAATACTGTGTGGGAGAATGGTGTTGCGTATACAGAGGTGAACTGCAGTGCAGACAATGCACCTCCTGCTGCCACCATTGCCTGGGATACAGAGGACTGCGCAAGTGGCATCAATGCCTCTGAGCTCAGTAGTTTTGTGAGACACTCTGGACGTCAGCAAGAAGATACTGAGGGAGTTTGGAGCACTGCACATCTTTCAGTTCAGGCCTATGCTGGATGCACAGTGATCTGTGTACTGAAGCACCAGGGACTAGGGAGACCAGAGCGAAAGAGCTTTCGTATCCCGTCAATAGGTACGTTTTAGATCAATGCACTGTTTCATGAATAGGGTGTAGTGCTGCAGGGGTCTGCAGACTACACACCTCACTGTTTGGTCAATAATAGTTGCTATAGGCATATAAAGTGTTAAAAAGTGTCGATCCCATGATGCTACAGCCATCCATGAGTCCAATGGAGCATAATTGGCCTCAGTATCTCTGTGTGGGTTGGATGGCCCTCCCTTTCCCCATCACTTAGCATGATGCTAGCCAATGTGGGTGTCTGTTAGCTAACATAACAGAATTGGCTGTTATGCACTCATCCATGCTGTTCAAAAAGATATGGCGGTATTTCACAGGTCTCGGAGCAAGCATGTGCTAGCCTTTACCCTCCTAGCTTGGTAGCATTGTGTGATAGAGGGAGACCTAGCTAGTGGATTGAGCAGGCAACTAAACTGGGAAGAAAATTGGTCAAAACAACAACAAAAAAAAAACCTCCTCACTCTTAATGCACACAAAGTTTGCTTTTTTAGTTTTGCACTGGAGCTATGAGGCCTATGAAGCTAACAAACACCTGCATTAAATAACGTCAAGTTGTTAAGAAATCTTTTGATTAGAATAGAATTGATAGATAGAATTGTTTACGTGATTTCTGTCGCTGTATGACCGTTTAGCTATATGATGTACTTTTGTCCACATAACCACAGAAGCAATCCTGTTTGAGATTGCTCAACTCAATGCGGTTTGAGGCAAGGATGTGATGACTATGCAGTTTGCATGAAGCTAATTGGTGGGGTACAAGTTTCCATTATGTGTTAGCTACATTAGCCTTATAGACCCAGTGTAAAACTAAAAGACAAACTTAAGACACCAAACATGTCTTGACTTATGGACTGTATGTGGGGTAAAGGAAGATTTATTCCCCCTTTTTTTACCCACCACTTAAACTGGTGTAATAAAATGTGGGATATTAACCACTGTAACCCATCTCCTCTTAGGTCCCCCTGCAAGTCACTTGGCTGTTGGTCCATTGAGAGACTCTGCACTCTGGGCTGCTGTGTGTGAGTACAGAGGCGATGCGGTTGTACCCAACATCTCCTGGGTCATTTCCAACCACAATACCACCATAGTATCTGCAAGCATTCAACCTACATATGACGACATTAAAGTCCTAGTCAATACCACATATGAATTTGAACTGCACCAGTATGAGGGGAAGAACTTGACATGTGTGATCCAACACAACTATGGGGAGGAAGAAAGAAGAACCATATCTGTCCCAAAATACTGTAAGCACGTTCTTATGAAAATACATCTCTAATGCTATTTGGATTGTTTTGCATTATATTAACATTTTCTAATTGCACAGATTAAATACTTTGCTAACACAAACAATTGACTTTGATAAATGTTTATTTTATCCATGCATGGACATGTTTCATGTTGCAGTAGCCTGAGCCAGGTGTTTGTAACACATGCAGTAAGCTAAAAACCAGTTCTGATGCGGTGACTGGTTTCATGTTTTTAACTCTGGAGGAAATCTGCTTTCTCTGCAGTTATCTCATCCATTGTGGTTTTAAACAAA
Source organism: Colossoma macropomum (assembly GCF_904425465.1). Classification (NCBI taxonomy): domain Eukaryota; kingdom Metazoa; phylum Chordata; class Actinopteri; order Characiformes; family Serrasalmidae; genus Colossoma; species Colossoma macropomum. Next base: position 6,934,681 of record NW_023494786.1, on the reverse strand, counting down.
ACCAGTCCACTGCATGGGAACCATGGGCAACACACTGCAGTGAAGAGAATAGCACTGCAGGAAGCTCTTCCTCATCAGAGGATCGTTTTCAGAGTCAATGGAAACACGCCAACATGTCATATAAAATGTTTCAGGTATGCTTAGTCAGCTTTACTAAATGTTCACGTATTAATTCCAATATAGCATTCAAGGAATATATTACGGATTACCCTACTCAGTTTCTACACACATGCCATACTGTGCAAAGGTATTAGACACCTAAGCACAATTTTTAAAACTTGGCAGTTGTAAAAATACATTATTAGAACAGATGCAAATAAACATAAATACAGTAAAAAGTAAGAAGATTTTTTTATTTGTAAAAAAAAAAAAGTTGTTGGTATCTTACAAGCTAGTTTGAAGAGTAATGTTTGGTTTCTTCTGGATGCCCCCAGGCATCACATTAATCTAGCATCTTTGAGTTAACATGAAGCCTTTATTAGCCAAACTAGGGTGTTGGACGTAATGTTGAACTAAGGAGGAGAGGTTTGGAAATGATCAAGTGAACATATTAACATATGTGAATTATTATTTATTATGAGTATATGTTTGTTATTTGTATGTATTTTATTGTAATATTAGTGTTTTTTCCTGAGAAAATAAATGGTTATTGTTTTTTTTAAATTTGCATGTGTATATATATATATATATATATATATATAATATATATATATATATATATATATATATATATATATATATGGCATAAATATGGAATATAAAAACACATCGTCAACTTTTTGGAAATATTCACAGTGGACCACAGAGCACATTCAGACAGTCTTCAGTCTTAATAGTATGATAGTACATCAAAAATATTAAATTACACAAACCCCAAATCAGTCAGCTAAGACATGTTTTTCTTCTTCAGTTTTGCACCAGAAATATGAGAGATTGCTAACAAGTAATGTAAGTTTTTACTTATACAGTTAGCACTGTGCAAACTGAATACCTTGAATACAACTTGCCTCAAACTGTCTTGTTAAGTTGTCAATAATCTCAAATAGACTTGCTTATATGGAATCTGGCCCAGTATGACATCCTCTTGTCTATAAAAATAGACGAAAGTAACTTGCATAGATCAAAACGCTGGTAGCAGCCTGAGTTTTGTCTATACTTTTGTGTATTTTATGCCATATAGTGTCAGAAACCACAGAAGTAAATCTGCTTAAAGCTGCACTAAGTCAGTTTTGGGAATTTGGAGACCTCTCTGGTGGAAATGTGCAAGTGCAAGTGCATTGAAAGAGACCTAAAGATGTATGTTGCAGCACATGGACACTATATTTTAGCGTTTTTTTATTTTTTATTCTGACTCAGTAATGCTACTTCTTTTAGTTTTGCTAAGCTTCCATAAAAATGCTTCCATTAGCTTTATTAACCTCTTAGCTCCAGTAGGAACTGAAGATGCAAATTTCAGACACAAAACAAGTGTTGGCTAGTTTATCTACATTTGGGGTAAAAGAAAGACTGTGTGAATGTATTTTTTCACCAAACTATCACTTTAATATATCACTGCTCCTCTTTAAATGTACTGCCATCTTTGTTTGTCTGGCCTCAGACCTGATGGATCAGCTGCACACACTGTTGCTTTGGCCCTTGTTTTTGCTGAGTCGGTGTCAGAGCAGGACTCTGGTTTGTACACATGCCATGCTTCATGGTACCATCACAAGGCCACGGTCTTCATTCAGGTGGATGTAACCAGCCAGGAAACCTATATGAGTGAGTTCTGCATCATCTTAAGAGTCACTGGTGTTTTAAATAGTTCAAGTAATTGCTTGACAAAAAATCTAATTTACACAATTTTCCCTTCATCCTAAATGTAGCTGGGTAGCCAGGTGAATATGACATGACTAAGTTCCTCAAGGCCCTCATAGTTAAGGGGAAATTCTATTTTTCAAATTTTTGGAATAATTCAGATGTAAACAAAGTCAGTCAAAGTGGTTTGGTGTGAAATGCTCTGTTCTAGAACAACTGACCGACTCAGATTTCTTTCCAGTGGTGGTGATATCTACACGATAACACAAGACTATTGAAGCTATATGTGTCTTCTGAGTTTTTATAGGTAATGCTGATGATGGTAAAATAGTGGTATATCTTGATTATGTTTTCTTTCAGGGCTATTTTGCCTTTCAAAGCCTTGCATGTACACCTCTTTCATGTTATTCACTTTCTGTGAGAGAGCTTTTAAAGGCATTAAACTCTTCAAACGTCTGGTTCCTATCACCGCCACTGTGAACAACTCTGACCTGGTAAGAATCTTTAGAACAGAGCACTTCTCATCAAACCACTCTGAATGACTTTGTTTACATCTTTTCTATTTATATATTTAGGAATCTTGAAGAATCAGTGGACTTTGCCTCTGAATTCATACTGAAGTGTTAGTGCACCAAAAAAATCACAGTGCAATTTTCCCCTTCCTACCAAAAGTAGTCAAACAACCAAAACATGAAGAAAAAAAATCATATGGCAAAACTTGAATCATCTTGAAGCCTGAATGTTGTATATACCTTTGTCCGTTCCAACTGTAGTACAGTAAGTTTCCATAACTTGTTAGCTACATTAGGCTCATAGTTCCAGCTCGATACTATCAAAGCGGGGTTCCGACACTAAACATGTCTTCGCAGAATGTGATTTTTTTTCCTGGTGAATTTAACCATGATGCTTTTGAGGAACAGGGCCTTGTTATACTCATCTTGGCCACCTCAAAAGACTTCTTAAATGCCTCACTCTGAAGTCATGTTGGCGTTCTCTTTCATGTTCTTTCTTTTTTCGGCACACAGTGACATTTATCCTCATCTGTTTCTCCTCTGCTGCCGCGATCACCCTCTTCTTGTTCGTCACGATGTGCGTGCTCTGGTGAGTCGATCTTTATTGTACCACCTGCACAGGTAACCAAGAGCTGCTTTGTTGGACTCAAAAACATAGGTAAGACTATAGACATAACAGGAAGCAAGGTAGCACACCTAGACCAATAACGTGCCATGCTATTCATAAACAGGATGTGCAGTGGTTTATATAGACTGGGTACACATTGCCACATTAACCACAACTACACCATTCGTTCAGCAAAAACAGTTTCTTTATAGCACTAGACTGGTACCCTGTGATTTGTATATCTGCACAACTGGCATGTTGCACAACCGTCATCAACTGCCATGCTTTTCTTTATGAAGCTCGTGAAACTGCACTCACAAATATGTCACAAAGTAACAGTGTCCCATCTTTGATTCATTATAGCAAGCGAAGTGGAGAGAGTCGCTCATCAAACAAGGTATTTACAGTGGTACATTCTTCATGTTTGTCCAATTTACAATCACCATTGCAGTCTTATTTTAACACAGTCTCAGTTTAATACAACCCTTATGGAGGCCGCACTGCACAGTTTCATGTTTTCCCTGCTAATAAAGCTCATGAATGGTTTGATCAGTAGCTACTGATCAGAGATCCAGGTGTTGACACCAGAAAGGAAAGGAATTTGGAAATAAATGAGTAAAATGGATTTATTATTTTCATCTGAAAAATACTTCTCATCTGAAAGCACAAATCCATCTAAACATTATCCCCCCACAATTTTTGCATATTTGCAACACTACATGGTTTCAGATCCTCATTTTTATTTTTTGAACAAAAGAAATTGTCCAGTACCAGCTGACGCTGTGTGAAAAAGTCCAAAACCTTAATTTTGTTTCCTTTTCGACTTGCTCTTGTGATTTGATTTGGTGTCTTGCTGCATAAACAAATTGCGCTTGAGCTTCAGATCATGGACTGATAACCGGACGTTCTCCTACAAAATTTTCTGGTAGATAGCAGAATTCATGGTTCTGCCAATCATAGCAAGTCGTCCAGGACCTGCAAAGCTTCACTACCAACACCATGGTTCATTATTGATATGATATTCTTATTGTGGAATGCTGTCTTAGCTTTACAGCAGGTGTTCTGGGACCCCTGTCTTCCAAAAAGTTCTAGGTTCAACTGTCCACAGAATATTTTTCTTAACCCCTTGGGGCTTATCAAGCTGTTCCTCTGGGTTAGCGCTGGTTGTCACCTTGCAACTTTTTCATGGATACCATTTCTTGCCTAGTCTCTTGGTAGAATGTTAGAATCATGAATGCTGACCTTAGCTGAGGTGAGCGAGGCCTGCAGTTTTTGGATGTTCGTCTAGGTTCTTTTGTGACTTCCTGGATGAGTCATCGCCGTGCTCTTGGAGGAATTCTGGTAGGCCAGTCATTTCTAGGAAGATTCATCACTGTTCAAAGTTTTCCTCCTTTGGATTTAATGGCTTTTACTGTGGTTCACTTGAGTGCCAGAACGTAGCATTGTATCTCTTTCCTGACGGATATTTTCCAGTAACTTTCTTTCTCATCTCTTCTGGAATTTCTTTTGATCATGGCTTAGTGTGCTGTGTGTTAAGACCTTTTAGCCTATGTTGCATTACTGGAAAGGTTCTATTTAAGTAATGTTTAGATTCAACAGGGCTGGTGATAATCAGGCCTGGGTGTGTCTAGCTCAGTTATCAACTTAATTTGGTTTATATATTGAGTAACTAAGGGTGCAATTACTTTTTCACACTGGGCCATTTAGTAGTGGATAACGTTTTTTCTTCAATAAATGAAATAATTTAAAACTTATAACACACACACTGTTTTATAAACAAATGGACTAAAAGTGTGTTACAAAGCTACAAGCTGTAGTAGTAACCATCTTGAAGCCTAAATTGAGGCCTGCCTGTGGTTTTGTCCATTTATATAGATAACAGTTTGTCATGTAGTGTCAAAATCCATATGGTCAAGCAATTTGTAATTGCTTAAAAACTCAGAGGTGGTTTTAGGCAGGAGTGTGATTTAGGCATGTAGTTTGCACAATGTTAATAGTAGGTATAAGCTTATTGTAAATTCTTTTCAGTGAAAAAGTAAAGTATATTGAACTGACATAATTTCCACATGAACAAAATATTATCAACACAATTCATACCTGTGACGTCTCGCACACTGGTCATGAGACTCATGAATTGGGGCTAGATCACACAGTAAACCTTTTAAATATGATGCATTACAAAAAAACTAATTAAAAAAACAAATATATACGTATAGCATGTTTAGAGTTGGCCACTGCCTTCTGTGCAAGATGAGGGACACCCCCTAACTGAGGAATTTCCCCCCACCAGCCAAAGAACTTTTCATGGGAGGCTAAATGGAGTTAATGTTAACACACACACGCACACACACACACACACACACACACACACACACACATATATATATGTATATATATATATTATATATATATGTGTGTGTGTGTGTGTGTGTGTGTGTGTTAATAAATTCACACATTTTAGAGAAATAAATGTATGTGTGTATGTCAGTGCAGTGATTTTACACCGATAGTTCTGGTAGCCATTTTTGTTCATCTCATGCATTTGAATTTTCCAAACTTGAGAGGTATGCACAGTTTGACAATAATATGCAAAATGGAAATACAATATTGTGTTGTATATTATTCATGTGGAAATATTGTGTGCATTTGAATCCAGTAAACACCATTTTTCAGTGTACTTGTGTTCTTTTTTTCAGTATACAAACCTCTTATCTCCAAACTTCAGACACCAAAAGTTTTGGCTGATGGATTACATTTGGGGAAAGGGGAAAACTGTAAATTAAAATTTTCACAGAACTATTCCTTTTAAGTGCATAAGTAAATGCTACTCACAGTATGACTCAGATGCAGGGGAAACATGAAATAGTGCATTTTAAATGGGGCCTCCCAGCAGTTTTGTAAACAGTGCTGTAACCACAGCTCGTATATTGTCCAAGCAGGTCAAGAAGCAGCGGGAGTCGCTAGCTGGCCTCGTGCAGACCCCTTGCTCCCCAGAGCTCAACGGAAAAGGCCCAGAGTATGCAGAGCTCGTGCGCTACTCCATAGTGATCGATGTGAAAAGCACTGTTTGAGCACAGGGCTTCAAGATTTCAGGAGGACAGTGTCCTGTGTGATGCTTTGAATTTGAATAGCAGCAGGCCACTTTCAGGATGCTATATAGGAATGTGAGTCATTATCTCAGTTTGAAAATAAATGCAGTTTTTGTTTGAATTTCACAGTGAGTTTAAAAAATCTTCTGTAAGTATTGACTATTATGACTGATGATAATAAGTGGCTAATTACAAGGAGGAGCTGTCGGGAGGAAAAGGCCCTGAATATGTTGGGTGGTGTGCTACTCTATAATCATCATGTGGCAAGCACTGTATGAGAGCAAGGCTCCAAGATTCATGGTCAATAACTGGCTCATCATGTTTGAATGTGATTTGAGTAGCAGTAGGCCACTATTGACTTGCCATATAGGAATGTGAAAGCATTACAAATATCCTCGACTTGAACTTTTTTTGTTATTATTTCTGTTTGTTTTTCGATACTTTCATACTCTTCTTAAAGTTTTGATGAACCTGCACAAAAATGTATTTGCTGTTAAAAGTATTGGTCACTGGACAACTTATTTTAGATTTATTGATCTGATGTCTTACATTTTTTTCTGTAATGTGTTATGTGTAAATGCATTAACTCATTAAAAGGCATTAAAGATTTCTATGCTGCAAAATTAATTCCTGATTATTGATTTTTTAATTAATATATTAAAATAAATATTTTTCCCCATAACTCTGTCATCAGATTAACTAGGACACTGTGGACTCTCTGTGTGTGACACTCTGTGTTCAGCTGCTAACAAGCAATGGGAGTAAACGGGGAGGAGTGAGAACCCTCTACAGTGAAAACAGTTCATACTTCTCTGAAAGGATGCTTATGCTGAGGCCTAACAAGTAACAGTTTCTTTGGTGTCTGTAATAACTGGGAAGATGAGGCAGGATACACATGGCTAATTCGGCTTAATACACCACTCAGTTTCACTACAGGCAGGGGTCAGTACGCAGGCAGACAGCCACAGTCCAGGCAAATCCATATTAACAAAAACCAGGGTCAAAACACAAAGGAACCAAGGAACAGAAACATGGTTTAGAACTCACAGCAAATAGCAAGACTTCACAAAGATCAAACCAAACAAACCAGTATACACAGGACATAATAGCTGCATCCCAATTCAGGGGCTGTGTCCTTCGGAGGCTGCATTTGAAGGCCGATGGTGTCACAGTGGCACGACTAGGCTGTCCCATTTCAAAGGCTCCTTTATATGCGGATGTGTCCTACTTTTCCAACATATCCTGAGGTTCATTGCATGCCAGCGAGGATAAATTGCGGCTGAGGAGTACACTTTTAAATATAAGTAATGGGTTTAAACTGAGTCGAATAGCTAACAATACAAATGTTAATGTGGTCTGAAGCAAAACTTATGGTAATGCTTTGTTTTGTTTTAGGGAGCAAGGAGCAGATAGTGAGAAGTGTCTCCAGCTCTAATAAATGAAAAATAAAAAAATAAAATCAAAGTTTCTGGCTCCATCTTTAAAAAAACTTGACAAGAGTTTCGTGACCCAGGAGGAGCCAGGGTGAAGCTGGAGCAAGAGTGAGCCAATGCAGAATGTGGGAGTGAATGTGCTGCAGAGAAGAGACCCTGTGACAATATCAAAAAATCATGTACAAATAAAAATTATTATTTAAACACAAAAAACACTATTACAAATGTTTACTTGCTAGCTCACCTACGAAGACAAGAATCATATGCCTAAATCATATACATTTCCATTAAAATATTTTCTATCAATGTTATTGAAGAAAAAAAAGCATGGTCCAACTGAGGGACCTCCGAATCCTGTGGAAATTGCATTTTTTTGACTACCATGAAAAGATGTCAAGTGCTGGGACAAGAGGGGCCAGATGTACATATATGCACCAGCAGAATTTGGACATAGCTAAGCTATATACCCCCCACCTCAAGACTGTCCATGTTTCCTCTTCACCTCTAAGTGTTGCGAGGTTGGTTGGGGCAAAAATCTGGAGGCATCTCAGGACTGGGTTTGGAAACACTGGTGTAGACTATATAGGCTCCAGCCTAGGGTATCTCAAAAAACAACTTTGCAAACTTTTGACATTTGACTTTTTGACCGATTACTTCACTGGTATTTCTGTCATCTCACATGACGGAGGGGTAAGGGTGTAGTGGCGGGGGTGGGGTTATTAATAAGCTGTGTTTTATCATAATGCAGGGCCACCAACACCCAAGCCTTTGGGTCAAACTCACACACTTTGCAAAGAAAGCTCAAACCAGTGAATGGAAAATCTACTTCTTCGAACAAACATGGAAGCAGAGGTGGCTATTTCAGCTCCAGAAAGTAAAAATCCTCTGCAGAATTTTGTCGCAACTGCCTGGCTTCTCTAGTTAGCTCAAAACAGTAGCAGTGCTGTCCAGACAGGTGGAACAAAATCCTGTGAATTTTTACTTTTTGAACCTAAATTACCCACAATTATTTTTATTCTTTCCGCATGATGATCATATCATAACCTGCTGAAAAGTCATTGGCGGTATTTCTGCTTTTTTATGTCACTAGTGCGAGTAAGTATGTGAACAGTGTAGATTGGAAGCAGAGTAGCTTGATTTTGCCTGAAGAAAGGAACTGCTTTAGAAAGCTGGAGTGGCGGTGCTCTTTTTCGCTCTAAGATCACTCTAATAACACTTCATCTCAATGCATGCAAGTTCATCACATGCTTAAGTTCAAGTTCCTGCTTGTTTTAGCTTTGTCTTCTCTACAATACATTATTCTCCTGCTATTATAAATATACATCTCTCTATAGAAAAAGACTTCATTTGATCATTGACAATAGGCAATGTATGTTTATTGTGATCTGATAAAGAAAAGGTTCAGACTGTCTGCTTGTGCTGCATTGCTCCTGTTATAAAACTGGCATCATAAGCACTGCTGGAGCAAAAGTCAAGTCAAGTCAAGTCAAAGTCTATTTATATAGCGCTTTTTGCAACAAGTTTTGTCACAAAGCAGCTTTACAGAAAAATCCGAGTCCAAGCCCCCATAAGCAAACCAATGGCGACAGTGGCAAGGAAAAACTCCCTAAGAGCAAGAGGAAGAAACCTTGAGAGGAACCAAGACTCAAAAGGGGAACCCATCCTCCTCTGGTCGATACCGGACAGCAGACAGCGTTAGTATAAAATATTATACTACAAAACTGGGAAAACAGGCAGAGCAATGGTTAATTAGATTAGTTTTAGTTTATGCAGCAGCAGCAGCATCACTGGGAGGGTCAGTTCATGAGGGTGAGGTTTGCACAGCGTTGTACAGCATGAAGCTCAATGGTGGTCAAACCAGTCTAGAAGGCTGGCGAGCAGTGGGCACCCCATCAAGGCAGAAGAAGCAACAGCATCAGACGCACAGGATGGGCAGCTGTTCATCTCGGCAAAGAAAAGGAAAACACACAGAGAGTTAGTTCTGTAAAGAGTGACCGATCACAGATTACAGTATTAACAGAGTGCAGCACAGACTCCGGCAGGAAAAGGCTACTGAAGAAACTCTAATTGTAAGAACGCAGAATATGGAGCAGACACTGAGCGAGTTTTCTCTCATGTGTGAGTGGTGAGCAAGCTGGTTTGAGTACCTTGGGTCTACATGCTAGCTATCATGAGCTGTGGTCAAAATTAGTGTTTTAAGCAGTGTAACAAGGGATTATTGATAAAAGACTGACAATCTTACTCCAGTCTCACTTCAACAATCTGAAAATCTCACTAAAGTCACCTAAACAATGCAATCCTATCATCATTTTTTATATGGAATATATAAAATCTCAAATTTCTCATAGCCGGAGGCCAAAAAATGGCTTGATCCAGCCTTGCCTGCTGCTATGCTATATGGTCAAAAGTGTATATGTGTGTGTATAAGTGTATATAAGTATATGTGGACACTGCCCCTACCCCCCTACCCCTGAGTTTAGGTGTTTCAATCACACCCATTGTTAATAGATATAAAATCAAACACATGGCCATACAGTCTGCATAGACAAACATTGGCAGTAGAACATTGCTGGCTCTTACTCAGTGACTTTAAACGTGGCATTGTGATAGGATGCCACCTTTGCCACAAGTCAGTTTATGAAATTTCTGCGCTGCTAGATCTGCCCCGGACACAAATGTGCGATAGTGTGAAATGGAAGCGTGTAGGAGCAACAACAGCTCAGCCACAGTGTTAGACCATGTCAACTCACATAGCAGAGCTGCCAAATGCTGAAGTGTGTAGCATGTAAAAATCGCCTGTCCTCTGTTGCATAACCCATTAAAGAGTTCCAAACTTCCTCTGGAAGTAACATCAGCACAAGAATTGTACACTGGGGGCTTCATGAAATGGGTTGCCATGGCCAGGCAGCTGCATCCAAGCCTAAGATCACTAAAGTGCAATGTGATAGGGTGGCTGGAGTGGTGTAAAATACACCGCCACTGGACGCTGGAGCAGTAGAAACATGTTTCTGGAGTGATGAATCACTCTTCACTATCTGGCAGTCTGACGGAGGAATCTGGATTTGGCAGATGCCAGGGAGAAGGCTACCTACCAGAATGCACAGTGTCAACAGTTTGGTGGAGGAGTGATAATGGTCTGGGGCTATTTTTCAGGGTTTGGGCTCAGCCCCATAGTTCCGGTGAAAGGTTAATGACATTTTAGAAAATTATGCTTCTAGCCTTGCAGCAGTTTGAGAAAGGCCTGTTACTGTTCCAGCATGACTGTGTCCCCATTCGCAAAGCAAGCTCTATAACGACTTGGTTTGATGGGTTTGGTGTAGAGGAAGTCTAGTAGCCTGCACCTAGCCCAGACCTCAGCCCCACTGAACACGATTGTGTGCAACATCAAGTGTGAGCAAGGCCGTCTCGTCCAATGCACCTGACCTCGCAAGTGCTCCTTTGACTGAATGGGCACAGATTCCCACAGACACCCTCTAAAATCTTGTGAAAAGCCTCCCAGAAGAGTGGAGGCTGTTATAGCTGTAATAGGACAGTTTTGTTCCTTTATTGAAAGGTAAATGGTTATATGCATTTTAAATATAAATGTTATTAGTATAAATGTTAACGTATAAATGTTAAGTGTGTGCAGTCCTATGCAAATGTGTGAAAATCCCTTTCAAATGACGTTTAGTTGATTTTCTAAGTGAGGGTAAGTTGGCACGTCCTCAGGGGTGGGGAAATCCAGTTCTGGAAGGCCGGATTCCAGCACAGTTTGATTATTTTCCTACTCAAGCACACTTGATTCAACTCATCTGCTAATTACCGAGTTTAGCTGGTGTGCTACAGCAGGAAAATCACAAAACTGTGCTGGACCCTGGCCCTCAGTAGCTCCTCTCTACTGTATTACTGCCCATCTCTGGGAGGAAGCGCATCCTGCTTCAGTACCAAAGCTGGGCGCTGCTGCCTCCTGCTGTCGGTAGAATCTCACTGCAGGCAGCTTTTTTGAATAACCCTTTGGCTGAGAGCGCAACTCAAACTTCCCATGTTTTATTCTTCTCTTAAATGTATGAAAAAAGTGCAAAAAATATTATTCAGACATTTTGTGAATTTTGTAAAGCCATTAATCTTTCCCCTTTGTGCTTGGGTTGTTTGTTTCCCATAACTTTGTCACATATTTTAATGCTTATCTGTGTTTTAAGAGCCCACAGCTGAGAATTCTGAGATACAAATCGATAAATGATAAAAAAAATAATATTAATGAATGAATAAAAGACTTGTTGTGGGCGGGGTGTCCTGGTCATATGTATCAGAGAGCAGGAATTTCTAGCAGAGCGTCATTCAGTGGTCCGTCCGGAAGAGAGAACACACAGAAGGTGAGAGTGATGGTGGATTTGTGCTGTAGTTGTTCCTCAGGAGAAAACAGGCAGCAGCTGTTTGTAGTGAAACTCAAACCGAATCATTCCAACCGTTTGAGCAAAATGAATCATTCACTCCAAACTGAAGATGAAAAACAAGATGTCTACCTATGTGATCACAACAGAAGCGTCTCAAGAGGTTGAGAGCACCACGGGGCAACTGAGGTGTGTACAGGTTTCTTCCAAATGGAGGCTCGGCTTGGGGGGAGGATACTTTTTTCATGCTTGCTGTGGCAGTATGCTTTAGCCTAGCACATTTCATGCTCCTCATGAGTTTATATGGGCTCTTTTGAAACCAACAATAGTCAAAATAATTTAAGTCCATTTTTAACCTTCTAAATGTTTTTAATATGATCACAATCACAGCATCCAAACTATACGTAACTGCAATATAGTGTTTTATCCATGTTGTGTAGTTGTACTCTCTATAGTTCTGTCACCCTTTGTCAGGAGATCTGGATCATATATTCTCAACGTGCTGTGTGTTAACTGTAGATCCAATCGATTGTGGAGAGAATTCATGCTTTATGACAACGGCAGAAACTCTGACATGAAGCATGGAGCTCTGCAGGGGGAGAACCGCATGCAGCAGGAGCTCGCAGCTGTCCGCTATGTGAGTATATGTAGTCACACATACATACATTCTTATTGGGTGCTGCTCAGTACTCAGTAACTGAAACATGTTGTATGTTCTCCATGTAGGAGACCAATATGCTGGGACAGAAGATCACAGAAGATGTCTGTCATCATCCCTCACATAGACATGGACCTGAAGCAGATTCCTGTTTACTTTCACAGTGCTAAGTGTAAGTTACACAGCTCTACAGATGAGCACAGATTATCTTACACAGTCTCTCTTCCATTCACTTCTCATGAGCTCTTAGCTGTTTAAGGTCATAATGTAATAAAATGTAGTAAAACTCAATTATGTCATAATATTTTAACTGATAATGTAACAGTTTATTACAATATTTGAAATGTATTACATTTTAAGTCCAATTATATGTAATCCCTCATTACTTTACTGGACATTTATTCATATTTAAATGATTTTATCACTGATATCACACTGAGCTTAATGTTTATGTGAACCTGCTTTGTACCTTTGATGGTCACATTCCAGTGATGGACAGGGTTGAGGGGGGCTGATGAACTGTGCTGCAACAGATGTGCTATACAGTCTGTAACTATAAACCTACAAAGTGCACCTACATGGTAGCTGTTCCTGATAAAATGACCAATATGTAGGAGTGTTTCATGTGGTGCTTTCATTATTTTGTACAATTGTGAACAGATGACTGAAATATTTTATTCATAACAAATATGGACATAATAAAAAAGATAAAAAAATAATCATAAATAATTATTTTCTAATATCTGTGTGTGTTTATTTTCAACAGGGATCTTTATTCTTTAATAAGAAGTGTGAGAACTTGATTGGACTGAAAAACAAAGCTCTGACGTTGAACAAGGACACAGGGGTACATGAGCTGGACTTCCATGGAAGGGTCACAAAGCCCTCTTTGAAGAACTTTCAGGTCATCTGTCCTGACCATTGTAAGTTCACCTGCATTTATTCTCAGCATGTCTTTGAATGGATGTTTTCATCGGATTGATTGATTCTTTTTTTAATCTTCCTTCTCCATCTCTCTTTTTCGTACACTGCCATTGCTGTTTATCTGTCTTTCTGTCTTTGTAGTCTCTTTTTCTCCTGTTGAGTCTTTTTATCTGCTTGTGTTTCCACAGCAAACGAAATTGTGATGCTGTCTGGTCGCGTGGATCAAGACAAGTTTGTGCTGGACTACATCTTTCTCATGTGCGCAGTGCAAGCCTTCGTCATCGCACTGTCCTGGTTCCACAGCCTCATATGAAGACACATGTGTGTTACATGTGTGCTGTCTCCATTCTCTCTCTCTCTCTCTCTCTCTCTCTCTCGCTCTCTTTCATCCACACTTCTCAACACATGCCATCTCTTTCACATCTTTTCCAGCTTGAAACACCAAAGCAATAAAGATAAAACAACTGCAAACCACATCACTGATTATTATTTATCATCTCCTCAAAAAACAAAAACAGGGTGTCACTCCTAAAGCTCCATGCTTGGTGGAAGAGGACAGGCTCCCTCACAGACTAATTTTTATTGTGTTTTTATATTGTTTATTTGATTAATACCAGTGCTTTTGCAAAGTGGCAACATAATTAAACTCAGTAAACTTGATTAAGTACCATACTTGGGAAGCTTTAACAAAATTGTTTAATTCTTTTTGGACACATAATCTAGAGTCACTACTCTAGACAGGAGCCATATGAGATTTTGTGGTAATTACTAATTACTATTCCCAGCACTATTTCAAATTCACCCCCAAGACTCTTGGTAGAAGCACCTCTAGCAGCAACCACAGCTACCAGTCGTTTTGAGCAGTACACTTGGATTTGGAGATCCTACCCCCCCTCTCCTTTTTGCAGAACTGTTTAAGCTGGAAGAGGTTAGTTGGTTTTTGCTGATAGTCAGCAACCTTCAAGACATTCCATAGATTTTCAGTTGTATTTAGGTCCAGACTTTGAGGCCATTCTAGATCATCCACCTTGTCCACAGCAAGCCACTTCATGGTAGTTTTGACCTTATGATTGGGGTCATTGTTCTCTAGAAATATGAATTTTCAACTCATTTTCAGATGTTTCGCAGATTTCAACATGTTCTTCTCTGAAATCTTCCCGTGCTTTGCTCCATTCATCCTTCCTCGATTTTGACAAGTTCCCCATGCAATATTATGCTTCCACCACCATGCTTTACAGTTGGGGTGGTGTTGTTTTAGTGATAGGCCATCATGGGTTTTCACATTCATGACAGAAAGTTCTACTCTGGTTTCATCTGACCACAACTTATGTCAATTTGTTTCAGGATCTTGCAGGTTCTTTTTCCTTGAAATTCTTCTTGCCACCCTCCCATACAGGCCAGATGAGCGCAATACCTTTGATATTGCATGATGCACATGTTTTCCTCTGCTGGCCATAAAATCGTATAGGTCTTTCACGTTTGCAATTGGGTTCCTGGTAGCCTTTCTGACCATGTATCTTCTCTCCTGATCATCTAGTTTTGCAAACTGAAGGCCCACAGTACATAGTTGTTTTTATTTAAGCTATTAAGAATCACAAAATAAAATGACTATATGACCTTGATGGTAATTGGTCATTCCTGAGATTGTTGGAGGGATGTTGTAGTAAAGGGGAGTGTATACTTAGTAAAACAAAACATTGTGTTGTGTGTAGATTAGCAAAAAAACAAAGAGATTTATTGTATTTTAATTCCAGCTTGTAGGTCAATTAAAGGTGAAAATAGTTAAAGGGTGTGTATTCATTTTATATCCACTGTAATATCATCTAATATGCAGTGTGTAGAGTGTATTTGTGCAAGGGTCTGTTATCTGATGTTCACCATATAAAAACGAAGCCCTGTTTTAGATAGGCTGTGCTAACACTAACATGCTAATGCTAGCTACTTGTCTCGGTGCCTGTTTTTGAGGAACGCTGGGTTCATTGGACATTTTCTGATTCCCTCAACTTGTGTTTTTTATTTCTTTAGTATGAAATGTTGGGTTTAATTACACAATAACCAAGTTACATTAACTAATTCAGCCTACACAGAGAGAACGGTGAGTTCAAGAGAAATTAAAACCAAAGTGCTTTTTCATTACGACCCATAGCAAAAGTGTGCTGTTATAACTTCAATCAACATGAAATGCCACACAACACAGAAGCAAACCCCACAGTTACACTAGCCAGCAATTTCTGATGTTAACTACTTTATTAAAACCAATATTTATTATTATGTAAATAAAAAAACACTAATTGAATCAGCAAAGATTTTTCTTCAAGTTGAATGAATTCAGTGGCCGTTAAAAGCAGAATCTAGCAGCTTTATCAAGGTGAACCCAAAACACAGCTGTATTTTAAATGGTGAATTTCAGATTACACATTGTTGCACAAATGCAGCCAACACACTGCATGTTAGCTGATATTAAAATATAATACCACTAATTAGAGAAAAATACATGATCTTATGCTGCATTCCGATGGTGGATGTTAGAAACCAGCATTTGAATTTGAGTTCTTGTACTCGATATAATATAAGGGAGGTCTTAAATCTGACTATCCTGGACCAACAAGAGCGGCCCGAGGAGAGCAACAGGGTTATTCATAACACAAATACTGGGACACTACTTGAATTTTATTTATTTATTTATTTGTTATACCAAAGATGTCTGGTTGAATAACTACAGCAACAGGTCTGAAAATGAATCTGTAAATAATGTTTTTTTCACAATCTGTATACTGTTGTCGAACTAAAAAAGCTAATTATTAAAAATATATAATATATCCTATGCAAACTACAGTATTTTGCGATTTTACACTGCTACACACTGACAGCCAGCTTACTATTGCCTCATAACATTGTGTTGTTGGTTCACATCCTTAAAGTTCACAATGAAGTCGTTAAAGTAATGAGATTCAACAATCAAAAGTAATGAAAACTCATTTTTTCTCATTAGAAACGTGTGGACACATCGCAGTGAGAATTCGGGTGAAAAATGACCCAAAAAACTTTAAAATAGAACAATTACTGTACCAAACAGAGCTCCAATTGATCTACTGAAACGATAAACAATACTGAAATGATACGAGCTTTGTTTATCTTTCGCTTATGACACATATTCGACACAAATATGACATACTTCAATGTTTTGAGGCGGTTTCCTGACAGTGACCCAAACGTACCACGTGCTCAGTTTGTAATGTTACAGCGCCCTCTGGTGGCTATTTTTGGTACATCATGAAAAAAAGTTGTATAAGTCTGACTTGGAATATTAGAAGCTCTAGAGGATTTTATTTGCTTATTGGATTTGTTTCTTTGTTTTTTTTTTTCATTCAGGCTCATTAAATCTGAAAATCCAGCGCTGTTTTCTACTCTTTGCTGCGGCCTACAAAAGTTTGGCGAAAGCCTCTTTGGCTGCTCAGCTGAGGCGTCTCTAAGATAACTAAACTAGTTACTACGGGAAACACACAACAAGCACAACAGACACTACAGACCCACGACACCACGATGGTTTAGACCACAGGTAACTAGTAAACGAGGACACGACACATTTAATATTGTATTTGAGTTTTTAGTACTTTTGTTATTTTTAGCAGCTATTTTTAATAATGTTTTTTTTATTATTATTATTTAAGCCCGAAACAATGTGTATTTCTGTATCTACATTGCTCAGGGACGCTAACTGACGTTAATGTAGGGATCTCGTTTGGTTTGTTTGTTTGTTTGTTGCTAGCGAAGCTTACTTTTCAACTAGCTAACCTAGCTAAGTAAAATGCTAGATAGGTGGCTAATGTTAGATAAGGCTTGTTCCCTGGGTATAAAGTGGGTTTATGTATACATAGCATAGGTACATTTGGGCTAAGAGCCTGTGTAACAGCTTTTGGTGAACATTACTCCTTACTATACCTTATTAAAAAAAATTCCTTGTCTTCTAGGTAAAGTGACAGTTAAGTGACTGTTATATCATTTGCTTTTCAGGACTGCATCAACTAAGTGGTGTATTTTGGAAAATGGACATGAAAGATAAAAAAAAAACCTCAAACTGCAGAGTAGCTAATGTTTTTCTTCTGAATGGATTGGCAGTAGCTCTTTACAGCTATGTCTGCTTATAAAAGAGACTTCCATACAAAGGCTCGAACAGGAGCCTCTCTCAGAGCTGCCGGTCTGAAGGGAAACAGCCAGGACAGGCAGTCAGCCCGCAGTGCTGGATCTGGATCTGTTCCTGCTTTACCTCCTCTCACATGCCTCTCACCAGCATTCATGGGTGAACCTCCACCTGGTCGCACTCTTAGTAGGCCTCAGTCATCGCAGCCAGCTGACCTGTCTGTGCTTGAGCTTCCCCAGTTGGTAGCAAAGGTGGGGCCAGAAGTGGCAATTGGAGAGTCCATGTGGATGGAGGGCCCCTGTCTGGTGGCCTCGGCTCTTGCTGCTGATATGCCTCTCAAAGTCATTAAACACCCACAGGAAGTGAAGTTCTCGTAAGTAATTCAAAATACACTTTATTTTTTTATCTTTTACTTTTGGCCTGTTTTTTGTGTTATGGGCAGGTTTAACTCGTTAAGTCTGTATTCCGCAGTTCTGCAGATGAGGATGTCCCTGTAGAGACACATGGAGAGTCAGTGGGAAGCAAAACTGGGAGAGAAAGTAAGACTAAGTGCAGTCCACTTACCGGCTTTGAGGTGTTTGAGATCTTTGCGAAGAAAAGACATTTGGGGGAGCTCCAGTTTTATCATTTAAAGGCTTCTGAAGATGGTCCTTACAGGTAACCTTTCCTTTAAACCACTTTTCCCATGTTTCAGAAGCAGACATGGCATCACACCCCTTTTTATTTTCTGATACTCTTACAGATACTGAAACCTTTAGTGCTAGATTTAAGCTATGTTGGTGCAATATTGCTTTTTTTCTGTAAAAACTACTGAGTACATCAGGACATCACTTTAATAGAAACAGTTTACTTAGGATGGAAGCCTGAAAGTATCATGAACAATCTACAAACCTACAGGAAGAAAAACATAACCGACAACATTATCTATACAACACCACACTTGTTTTCCTCTTTCCAAACTCTGCTACTTTGTAAATTTAAATGTCGTTTGCATACAATTAGACTATTTACTTGTAGTATTATACTATATACTTTTACTATTATATTATAATTATACTTAAAGGGCAATTCCACCTATTTTTTGCAATTTCTGCATTATTAAATCATTAAAATGTAACAAAATTGTTCACAGTGGTGTGATGTGAAATGAGACAAATCAGAGTTGTTCACAAGGGTGGTCATACGAGCCAGATGTCTGGAGCATTTAATGCATCTGAGAGGTCCTGCACAGACATTTAATACACTAATTGCTTACAGATACATACCCCGATAGTTTTGAGAAAGGATTTTGTGCTGAAGTGTATATTTTTTTTTGATCTGTTGATAGTGGAGAGGTACGTGCAGGGTGTTGTAAGGCAAAATAGTACCCAAAGAAATCTTATTTTTTCAGATTTACTACTGCTTTACCTGTATCAACATTACATTTAAAAATTTGGTATACATGTGTCGGCTCAGTGGTCATTTGGGCTGTGATTTAAATGGCTATATTTGCACTGTAGATGTCACAACCCCTGGTTCAAATCACCACCACTGTAAAGAAATCTAACTTGGTGTGTTTCTCTACAATAAACCGGTTCACATCAGACCACTTCGAATGAATTTGTTGACGTCTCACATGACTGAACAATGCAGTTATTTTGAAAAATCAGTGGAATTCAACTTTAATAAGTTTTTCGTTCATATGTTGACATTAGGCTGCATATACTGGCTACTGTTATGATCCCCTGATCAACTTTAGCTGATTTTTTCCATCAGTTTTTTTTTTATATCGTAAGTCAGTTGATCTGTCTGATAAAAGACAGATGTAAAATGCACGACACTGCATTGTACGGGGCTGTCCCTGCTCAACAGTAGTGTTATACAAATTAAAACCATTGTTGCTTTCAAAGTGAGAGGCCTGTATCTGTAAGAGCTATAGTGGATTAAGACTAATTAAGTTGGGAAAAGTGGGTTTCTCATACATGCAGTGCTGTACAACAGTCAGAGACCATTCTTTGTTTATTCAATTTCTTGTCAAAATGGCCTTCAGGTATTATATAAAATGAATAAAATGATTCATTTTTCATTTTCAGCTTCAGGGGAAAAAAACACAAACCATTAATTTAACAGAAAATGAACGTGTAATAATATTGTATATATAAATATATAAGTATAATGTTGTTAGACATCCCAGTTTCTCTGTTTTTATTATTTTTTTCTGTCTCCTGTTTTTTCACTTATTTTCCTTTGACCCTTCCCTTTCTTATGTAAGTGGATTATTTTATATCTAATCTCCACAGAAATATCAGAAAAAAATGAATAACTTGTACTTAATGGCTGTTTGACTGGAAATGAAATGAATGGTCTCTGACTTTTGCACAGTACTGTATTCAGGTATATACTAAGTATTGCACTGGTATTTAATGTGTTTTTTTATTTTTATATTTTTTTTTACTTTTTTGCTCCAGGCCATATGACCTGCAAGTGGTGCCACGAAACAAAGCAGGCTCAAATCACTACATCTTCTCCCCCACCTCAGTGATGCATGTGCAGGATGGCTGTAGTGTTGGGCTTTTAACACTAGCCGAGTGGTATCGAGAAGCAGTGCTTTGGAAAGCCCTGCAAGATATCCCATTTTTCCGAAACTACCTACTATGCAAGCCCTTCAGGCGGTAAATGAACATAAACTTCATCTTTCAACATAATTTATTGTAATACCACTCCCATCTGTGCAGCAGACTAGGATTCAGTCCCATCAAATCATGTGAATGCTTTATTGGAACACTCAACACTTTTTTTTTCCAGATGGAAAAGAAACGTCTGCCGGATTGTGTTTCAGCGCAGGCGTAAGCTTCTTCAGTCTCAGCAGCTGACAGCAGTGCCCCAGTTCAGAGAAGCTTTATTTCATTTCACCAGGTGTGTGTTTGTCTGTTTTTTTATGATTTTAAGCTTACTTACCAGGAAAAACCCAGAAAGGTTCAGTATGTCTTGACAAATATATCAGCTAGCTCAAATAAACTTTTTTACATTTTGTTTTTATTCACAGACTGCTTGAAGAGCTTAAAAAAGTGCACTGGCTTCCACAGGATGAGAGAAGGACATACACACTTCTAGAATTCCAGACTACACTCCTGAAAAGCAATCAGGAATCTCAAGGTGTTTTGAAGAGATTCTTACATTACCGTTCTCTGATACTGGCTATGGTAAGTATCTTTTTATCCTTTTAGCATTTTGAACTACTGATGGTATTACATACACATCTGAATGGATGAAATGTGCATGCATAACATTATCTTAAAGACAGATGTCAGTATTTTTAAAAATGCCCAGTTTTTCACTGTAATACTGAGTGTATTTAGTCTGGACGTTTATACACACACGCACACACACACACACACATATGCATATATATATATATATATATGTGTATCTTCAAAAGTAAGGCATCCAAGAAAATTGTTTTTGTCTTGGTGGTCAGTGTATTTTATCAGTATGAACATTATATATCATATGAATACATACAAAATTATAAGAATAATGTAAAATGTAACAAGAATTTGTTTGTTATTGATTGATTAGCTAAGGCAGGTATTTGATGATAACTCTAAATACTGAGCTTCCTCAAGGAGAGGGCTAGAAATGATTATGCTAACACACTGACGCATAAAATCACAATATATTGTTTATTTATTTGTATTTATTCTTTTGTTAGTGTCTTTTAAACAAATAAACATATACTACCAAGATAAAATACCTTACCTATAATTTTCTCAGATAGCCTAAGACTTTTTCACAATATTGTGTACATTTACAGGCACCTGAGAAAATTATACTTTTTTTATACTTTTTTTAATTATACTTTTATTTATAATTATAAAAGCTTTTTAATTGGGCAGTAAGCATTAATTTTCCTAGAAAAACACTAACATTACAGTAAATATAAAAGTATTTATACAAAAAATGGTGTCAGTGTGTTCGTTTAACCCTTTCCAGACCTCGCCTCATAGTAGTCCACTAATATTTGTAATTATTATCCAATACTTGAGTTTGGCATCATTAAATTAAATCAGGTGTGCTTCTGGTGGAGTTTAACAAGTCCATACAGTGGGGACTTCAGGGAGAAATCTGAAACCAAATTTGTTTTCTTCTAACTCTCAACATCTCAACTTCTTTTTGAAAACAAGAAATTCTTCTTACTTTTTTAAATGCATTTATGTTTGTTTGTATTTCTCCTGTTCTAAAATACTTTTGCTGGTTGAAACTTGCTGCATTTGCATAGGTGCATAGACTTTTACATAGTACTGTGTGTATGTATACACACAACAACACATTTTGTAAGGCATCATTCCCAATCATTTTTCATGTCATAAATGATCTTCTAAAACCAATGTAAAACTTACAGTGTGGCAGTGTGAAAAAAGGACATACACTCGGGTCCAAAGATATTTGGATGCCGAAAAAGTTACCACAGCATATTGGAATAGAAATTTAATGAAGAACATGAGCTTTAGTCCAAATCAGGTGAACTGTTTTAAAAAATGACAATTATTTTCATACATAGCCATTTTTAGGGCTTAATAGAAGTTGGACAAACTAACATAATCATAAATTAAATAGTCATCTTTAATACTTGTTTGCAAATACATTGCAGTCAATAACTGCCTGAAGTCTGGAATCTATAGACATTACCAGATGCCAGGTTTCTTCCCTGATGATGTTCTGCCAGGCCTTTGATGCAGCTGTCTTCGGTTCCTGCTTGTTCTTGGGGTGTTTCACTTCCAGTTTTGCCTTCAGTAAATGAAATGTGTGCTTGACTACATTGAGGTCAGGTGATTGACTAGGCAATTGAAGAACATCTCACTTCTTTGCCTTAAAACGTCTTAGGTTGTCTTTGCAGTACACTTAGGCTCATTGTCCATTTGCACTGTCCAATGAGTTTCGAAGCATTTGGCTGAATCTCAGCAGATAATACAGCCCTATTCAGAATTCATTCTGCTGCTTTTGTCAGTGGTCACGTCGTCACTAAATACAGGTAAACCAGTTCCATTGGCAGCCATACATTCTCATGCCATTACACTACCTCCTTTTATCTGCCTACTTCTAAATGAAATAAAAAGAGAATAACACACCTGGTCATCAAACAGCTGAGCAGTAAATTGTCCAATTACTTTTGAGCCCCTAAAAAAGTAGGGCTATGAAAATGGTTTTAATTAATTCACCTGACTTGGATGTAAATACCCTCAAAGTCGCTGTTTTAAGCTCATATTCATTATCTGATTTTAACTCCAGTATACTGTGGTACACAGCTAAAATAATAAGTTTGTCGACATCAATATTTATTGATCTGACTGTATTTAGAAGGGTTTTATTATTAAATGTATGACTAGCTCCATTCTAGCCTCCTTTAGATATGTGTTGTTTTTTAAATCAGTAAATGCCGCTTTAATGAGTGATCAACAGCATTACAGTGCTAAATGCTAAATGTATTTTAAAAAGTGCAAAACGTTTTGTTTTAATGAAAGAAAATAATAAAAAAATAAACCTTTCAGGTACAGGAGACCAGTTACAAGGCACACCAGGAATTACAGCATCAAGTGGAACAGTCTCAGCTGAACCAGTGTACCCAGCCTATCCATCTTCAACATGCCTCTGCTGGCAGTCTTAGTAAAGAGTTGGACCAGACTGAACAAGTCCTGCAAAGGCTGGGAAACATTGCTGGTCTTATGGACTGCATGATTGTTCAAAGCCTTGTTACCATCTCTAACCATGAGATCACGGCCTTCCTCATTAATGTTTTGAAGGTGAAGCATGAAATGTTTACAGCTAGTGATGGTTAAGCATTTAGAGAGTGCATGATCGTTAGATTATGTGCTGGGGCCAGTGAGAAGTTACCTGGATGGAAATTGGTATCTGTAGAAAGCAGAAGAAATAGTGTTACATTAATAGGCATATTTATCATTTTTGCTGATTTATATTCAGTACAATATACACATCCTCTACAGTTAACAAACTTAAATATAGAATGTTTTTGCAAATTGTATGAAGAAATTTCTATGTATTTGCTGGAAAAAATAAAACACATTCTACAAAATGTACCATTGCTTTTGCACTTGCTATGTTTTTTTCCCTGTATGTTAAATTCAGCAAAGTAACAGCATTAAAATGAGCAGAGGTGTGTCCTCTGTAGAGGATGTGTACTTACTTTCACTTAGAAAATCAACAAAGTATGGACTGTGCATGTATTTTGTTTGCCAGTTGCTTTCTGTCTGTTAAACTTTACAGAGGGAGCAGGAGCAGCAGGGCAGTCTTTTCCAGGCAGACCTGACATTTGGGGAAGATGGTCAACTTACTATCTTTCCACCTATACAGCTGTTCCAGGAGGTACTGATTGGAGCGCTGCTGTCAGTGGGTGACTCTGCATTACAGGTGAGTAAGAACTCTGTTTGAAGATAGAACCAAGACAGAACGGTAGCAGTTTGTGACTTCCTGCTCATTTATAAGTGCAAAAGGCAGTTCTGAGATCTTCAAACTACTACTAAAGCTTTTTCGATGCTTCTTTCTACAGGTGTTTGACTCCTGCAATAATTCACCTGCCTCTAAAGATTCTCTGACAGCTTGTTTTCAAGACCTTTCTCCTAGCACTGGCCTTGCATGTAAGATGAGTGATATTGTCAGTAGAGGTCTGTTCTCTACTAACTGCAATAACATCAGATGCATCATATTTATTATGAAGGTCATGATTAATTATGTGTTAATTTCAGCATCTGAAGACAGAGGAAAAGCCCTAACAAGTGCAGACAACTTTTCATTTATAAGGGAGCCTTGTCTTCCATCAACCACAAAACTAGTTCTACCCAAAAGGACCTCTCTTAGAGTTCAAGGACAGAGAGTACGAGGGCAGTACTATCCCCTGTCCAGAAAGCAACTAGAATGGCACCTGCGCCTCCATGCTAGGACACAGGACATAGAGAAAGAGCAAGCTAGAATCACACAGGTAATGCAGTAAGAGTCATGCAAGATATATTGCTGTTTTTCCCTGAACAAATGCATATATTTAGACTTTTGTAAGCATGAGATTAATAACTGTGATGGGTGTATAGATGTTATTAGATAAAATAAGGATTGTATGTCTAGGAAAAAAACCCATTTTAAATTTTGTAGAATTGTACTATTTTTAAATATCTCTGAAATCATGCATCATTTTGTAGCTGACAGCATGTCCATTTAAGAAACTTTAGATCAAAGTGTGCTCTATGGGAAAAAATATAATACCCAGTGGTAAACAAAAATGTTCCGCAGCTGATATGTTTTGTTTTGTCATGTGTGCATTGAATGTTACTGCTTATTTGGAATTAGAACAAGTAAGCTAATATCTTTGCGCGTTGACATGACATCGCATAGAGGTACTGTATAACTGATCTCTACTTAACTCTATTTTGTAACAACACCAGCTGCTCAAACTGTAGGCTTCTACTGCTAAAGCTTTTGCTTAGCACATTTGACAATGCTTGCTGGTTTGCATGGGATATTTTGGTGAGGTTGTCTGCCTTATAGAAGTTAGTTAGCTTGTATGTCACAATATTCATATTTCTACTACTTAAAAACCTTGTAATTCAAATGATCCAGTGATATTTGGAGGAAAAACCTACACAGGACAAAACGCATCGACTTGGGAACATTTTTGTTTACCATGTTGCATGACAGCAGCGATTTTCAAGAACACCTTTCATTTTTCCCATAAACTTAAACGGGGGTTCCTTACATGGGCATATCACCGACTACAAAATGACGACATGACTTCAGAGGTGTGTAACAACTGACTTGCAGCTGTGTCTGTTTACCCCTATCATCTAGGAAGCCCACCAAGAGATCCAGCAGTTGTGTGAACAACATTCCTGGTTGGTAGACACTCATTTGTTTAGTACCCAGTGGAGCACAGCTTCACTGGAGAGCATGAGGGGGTGGCCAGCTGTTAAATACAAGGAGCACATCCAGAAGGTTCACCTCTGGAGAGATGGAGTGAGCGCTATGCGTCCTGCTTTCACCACCTCCAATAAGCTGCTCACTGTCACCTGTTCTCGCATTCAAGAGAAGCTAGGTGTGTTTGTGACTGTGTGCACCTCACATGTCTCTTTTCCATCTACAGATCCGTATTTTCCAGAGCAAATCTTCTGCTGCTTGGCTATTTAAGTGTTTGTTTTTGTTGTCATAGTGCCCTTGCTGACCACCATTGAGGAGGATTCTTTAAAGTTGATGTCTGATGAGCTGCAGTTACACTCAGCAAACCTGACATCCAAACTGAAGAAAGTCATTGAGAGACTAAGACGTGAGCCCACTGACCTCAGTGACTTCGCAAATTATGCTGGCATGGTATTAATTACTCTAATTACACCAAGCAACATTCACTGAGGATGGCAATTACTGGTTAAGTTGTTGAAGCCATTGTTTTTACATGTAGGTAAAACGCTACAAGGAGATGTCAGCTGATATGCAACAACAGCTAGACAACCTTTGCTCTCTTCAGAGGATAATTGAGCTGACTCCAGGGGAGAGTGCCTGTATGGAGCAGGTAGGGAGCACAGACAGTGAAACATGCCTACTTATTGTTGTTTAGAACATACTGTAATAGCAACTTTTGCAATATTATTATTTTAATTTTTCAAATATTTAAAAAACCTTTTTGTCATGACTTTCATACAGTACTGTGCAAAAGTCGGAGACAACCCTTCATTTATTTTATTGCCAGTCAGTAAAGCCATTATGTACAAGTTTATAATGTTTCAGCATCAGGTAAAAAAAGCGTGAAACGTATTTAACAGAAAATGACACAGAAGCCTCAATAACGAAATATTACATTTTCAGTGTTTAGTGTGTCTGTATTTCTTTCACTGTTTAGCCCTTGTTACAGCTTCCATTCTTCTTGGGAGACCTGATTTCAGTTTTTTAAAGAGATTTGCAGGGCTATTTTTTAATATCTCTAAAGTTCAGTCTTAGAAGTTGGTTGCATTTTCTGCCTTTTAAGACCCAACCAATCTCATACATATTTGGTGATGATGATGTCCGGGTTCTTGGCTGGCCAGTCCTTTCCTCTGAGAACACCAGCAGCTTCTTCCTTTGACTGGCAAATTTTCTTTTTTTTTTACACATCCTTTCAGTGTCCTTTTCCAACACTATGGATGGATAGGGATAGGGAAGGACAGACACATCTGTGGATTTTTTCAGATCTGAAGCAGCTGATTTTCTCCTATCCCTCAAAGATGAAAGCTTTTATATATGATAGCTGCTTGTGTGGTTTACTAGGTCTGTGGTTTACTAGGAGTCCCATTTTCCCTGTATCTTTTAATAATTTTTTGAACTGCAGTTTTGGAAACTCCTGTTTCTTCACTTATTTCTCTTTCACTGTTCCCTTCTTTGTTCAAGTGGATTTTCTTATATCTAATCTCCTTAGAAGTATCTCTTTAGAAGTGAACAGCTTGTTCTTACTTTTGCCTGGAAAATCAAATAAAAGAAGGCTGGTCTCTGACTTTTGCTCTACACTGTATATTTCTACGCATTTTTTGTTGTAGACACTTCATCTGTGGAAACAGTTTGTTCCTCTCCTGAAGCAAGCAACACACACAGTCAACCAGCAGCTGTCCTCCATGACTAACACTTTGGACAGCGCTGTTTCCTCACTGACCAAAGAATTAGAGGATTTGGTCTGCAGTGCCACAACTGGACCTTATCTTGACCCAAACCAGAGCACTGACCACATGATTGCTGAGCTCAGAATAATAAGTAGACAGTTTAATGTAATAGCTGCGCAACTGAATGAGCTGAGCAGGAGCAGTCAGAGCCTAAGAGGTAGGATCTGTATTCTGAACATGAAGCACAGAAGCTACGAGTTAAGTGTCTGGATTCTTTTTTTTGTTTACATGTTTAATATTTCTGTCATTTTGTCAATACTCCATTTAGGACAGCTGTTGGATCTCACATTTGTGACAACTGCTAAACAGAATATCGAGGCACGGAAAGAGCTTTGGGAGCTAAAGGGTGTGTCTACTGCACAGATTCAAGAATGGAGGCTCTTGCTGTTCAGTAAGGTACACTTAACTTGTAACTCATTGTTATGAATCTCTTAATTCTGCCAGTTTAGTGTAAATTCCTATGTCCCTTGCCAGTTTATGGTATCCAGAGCCCAGGAAAAGGTATCTGAATGGCTTCAAGAGACAGTCTCACTAGCAAAGGTCATCCCTCCTCATGATGGAGTACTTCAAGAAACCTTAAGCACACTTGAGAAGTTCAACCAGCAACTCTCCATATTAGTTAAGCTAAGCAGCCCCACACTGAAATACAAACACTGGAGAAACATCTTTAACGGTAAGAACAAGAGTATGTTACGTAGGATTAGTAGTCATAAGTCCTCTTCATTTCATAGTAAATCCATAGCAGATACTGGTTTCTTAAGGAATCTGCAACTAAGACTAGATAGAGTAAATAGTGTCATGCATATGCAATAATTCTTTTCTGAAGTTGTTCTGATCAAAGTAACCACTGAAAAATACACTTTATGTGATCACAATATAGCAGAAAATTGCACTTTCTCTCCCACTGTTGGTGTTGTTTCTATTCTAGTTTTCAGCGGTTTTGTTAATAAACAATATTGTTTTTATTTTATATTGTTTTATTATTTTATATTCCCCTTAATTGGAATCATTTACAGGGGGCCTGGAGAGGCCTAGCCCTCTCACTTGGAAGCCACACTCCCCCAGATTTCTGACTGTTCAAAAAAAAAGAGTCATTCGATGCCAATGAAAATGTTACAAAAAGGCTTATTATTTTGTAGCAACAGGGACATTAATGTAATATTCTTAGGTTATAGAAGTGTGTTAGGAACACGCCTTTGTGCTGAGTGATGTTTGTTTTTTCCAATTCTCATAACGCAGTACAATACACTGCTTGATCGTTTCTACGGATTGTGGGAATTCAGCTGATTTGTACTAGTTCCTAGCATAGGCTAGAATGGCTACAATGAAATTCTACCTTTAATGATGTTGGTTTTTATTTAAGTTAAATCTTTTTCACTTGCTTTTCTTTCATTTTCAAGTTCCATCTGACTACAGTTGTGTGCAAAATTGAATGTACCACATAAAAGGTGTACCATAAACTTGATGATATTAATATGATATCCTCTGTCTAGGTATAGGTCTCCTCTATGACCCAGAACAGAATTTAACTGTGGCCGATCTTATGTCCAAAGAACTACTGGAGCATCAAAATAAAATCAACAAGGTTTGTCAAGACAGCTGCAAACTTTGTACTGTGTCATGAAGTAAATGGGTTTAAATCTTTGTTACATTGATCAAGGCTTTACAGTGTGGATTGTCCTTGTCTAGATCTGCAGAGAGGCCAAAGCTTCAGCAGATATGGAGCATGTATTCCGGAGGCTTCAGCAGGGCTGGGAAGGGACAGAATTCAGGCTTGCTAAGTTCATTGTCACTGTGTGGCAGACAACCCATAGTGCTATACAGCAGCAATCCTGTGACAGTGGAACCTTCACCATTATGGGTACGTAAAGAAAACAGTATCTTTTTAGTAGCTTATTTTCTTAAAAAATTGAAATGTATTGTAAGTCTGACTGCAAGACATTTTACATTTATGAATTTCACAGAAAATCTGTTCATCACTGCCCACCCCACTTCTGTTCTGAACCAGTCCCTATACAAACATACAAACAGATCAGCAATGCATATTTAAAGTACAGAGACCTCAACATGGTATTCAGCTCTCTTTTTTCTGATCAGATCTAAAAATACTGCTGGCTCAGACTGAAGACAGTATTATGACTTTATCCAGTATGCTGCTTTCTCCACATGCTGCTGAATTTAGGAGGGAGGTTGAACATTGGATGCAGCTTTTGCAGGAACTTGGTATGTATACAGATATATGTACACACTACCATTCAAAGGTTTGAGATCACTGGTCATATTAATAATTCTTATTTTATTTAGTAATAAGGTATATGGTATAGATTAGATACAGATTTTAGATGCTTTATTCAATAAAGTTTTTTGGTGATGTGTATACTAATTATCTGTTTATAGTTATTTCTTGTCAAGTTTCAAGATATCTACCTTGAAATGTAATCACTGCTTTTAAAATATGGGGCATTCTAGATATTAATTGCTCTGTTCATAATTCTGGACACTTACTTTTTCCCAATTTCTACTAAATATTTGAAACACATTAAGTTAAACAGTACTAATATCTTATTAAAGTCATTTTATTTATGTATCTGCAACAAAGTTGGTTTTATATAGTTGAAAAACAGAAATGCCAAACTTTTGAACAGTAGTGTACAGCAGTGTTCAAAGTTCCACTGCCTTTAACTCAAAACGTTTTTATCCCTTATTGTTCACAATAGAGGAACTGCTAGATTTTTGTGAAAGATACCAGCAGAAGTGGGTTTTCCTCAGCAAACTGTTCTATGAGACATCAGTGAGCACACACAAAGCTGAGTTGGTAAGTTGTTTTCTCCTGTCTAAGTATATTAGTATATTTTATGGACGTGTCTGTGTTTACTGCAGTATCAAGAATCAATATCAGCATCAGCATTGTGCTTTTTTGTAGGGACTAATCTAGAATTCTTGTGTTGCAGCTACAGAAGTTTTCCCCAGTGGATAAGACATTTCGTGAAATGATTCAGTTTACATTAAGTGACCCAAATGTATTGAATTTTGTCCAATTGAGGAAGACTACAGAGACAAGAAGTCAGTTCCAGGGACAAAATCTGCGCATTCTCTTCATTGAAGGACTTACAGTAATGGAAGAAATTTCCAATCAGTTGATGCATCTCTTAGATTCACAGCGTGGTGAGTTTCCCAGACTATGCTTTCTCAGTGATGGAGAGGTGATAGAACTTCTCCAACACCACCTGCCACCCTCCTCCCTTCTCTCACTGGTGCGCAGATGCTTCAGAGGAGTAAGATGGCTTGAGGTTATCAACTGTGGTGAACATGACATGACAGACGTATCCAATGAATTAGATCTATCCAGCACCCAGATGTGGGTAAGTGGTGTGTATGGAGCTCTAAAGGAATACATGCCCTTCTTCTGTCCTCTAGAGCCAAACCTAAATCCTGTGATATGGTTTGGGCTTTTGGAGAAGAAGTTATATCAAACAGTGAAAAGGCTGATGTTCAAATGCACTGTTGCTCGACTTTGTCCTCTGCCAAAACAGAATGATCATGAACTGGATAAGGATGATGGTGATATTCCTGCACCTGAACTTTCTTGCATCTCCAGTACATTAAGAAAGGGTGTGGAAGAACCTTCAGATGTTCCTGAGCCGCCAGTTGTTTTGCAACTAATAACTGAATATCCTCTGCAGTGCCTTTTGGTGGCAGAGGAAGTTTTCTGGTGTCGTGAAATCGAAATGGCTTTTACTGACTCAGCTCAAACCAAGTGGGTACCAATTAAGTCTCAGAATGCAACAAAACTTAAGAGCCTGTGTCAAGCCATACGAAATATCACTGCAAATTCAAATGGTAGTTCCTTGACATCCCAGTACACTGTCACAGCGCTTCGTGCTTTGGTTTTACTTACAATGAAGCATGCCCAACAAGTCGATGGGCTTCTTGCAACACAAGGTAGCCTAGAATCATCTTTTGAATGGCAGAGGCTAATGAAATATCAGTGTAGTGCCATTGATCAATGGACACAAAGCCACGAGTCTCAGGAAGACTCAGACTTCACAGAACACTCTGTTAATGTGAATGTCTTGGGAACGCAGTTGGCCTACGGCTATGAATATGTAGGGCCTGAAAACTGGGTGATGGTCAACACCCCCTCAACAGACCGAGCATTTTTGGGCATTCTCCTTGCCCTCACCAGTTTCAGGTGTGCCTTTGTTAGTGGACCCCTCATGTCTGGTAAGAAACAAACCGTATTCCAGTTAGGATGGGCACTGGGACAGCAAGTAATCACTTTGAGTTGT
Organism: Colossoma macropomum; assembly: GCF_904425465.1. Lineage (NCBI taxonomy): Eukaryota > Metazoa > Chordata > Actinopteri > Characiformes > Serrasalmidae > Colossoma > Colossoma macropomum. The sequence goes on along the minus strand of NW_023494786.1, from coordinate 6,903,199 downwards.
TGTGCAAGTACAAGTTCTTTGATTGTTTGCCAAATGCTGCTTGGTGCTCTTCAAACTGGTGCATGGCTAGTTCTTGATACTGTGGATTCAATGGAACAGGGAACGTTGTCTATTCTAGGGCAACATTTGACAGACATTCATCAGTGTCTATCAGCACTTCAAAGAAATACCCAGCAAAAAGTGCAAGAGCTAGAAGATGATAATGATAAATGCTCACCAAAGACCAGAGATGAGGATTTCACTACAATGGCTGAAATGGAATGTAAGGTACAGTTTGGAGGAAAAAACATTTCAGCCAACCTAAACTTTGGCTGTGTCATAATTTCATCACATGGGTACTCAGCTGAAATACCAGAAAACTTGCGAGTTGCTTCAAGACCTGTTTCACTGATGCAACCTGACTACAGCATCATTGCAGAGATTTTGCTAGTTTCATTGGGCTTCTCTGAAGCAACCAGCATGAGTCGGCGTCTGATTACTCTTTTTAACCTAGCTAAGGATTCATTTTGCCTTCCAAATTTTGTCATACGAAATCAGTCTTCCTGGCTTGTTCTGCTCAGAAAAGTCATACATGCCTCTGGAATACACCTTTACAACAATTTTGAGAAAACTGATGAAGACAGATTTCTTGTGCGCGATGGGCCGAGACCTGTTGATCTACCTCTCAAAGGATCTGACAAAATACAAGAATTTAAAGACTACTATTCATCTCTCTGTAAGCGCACCAGCAAATTTTCCATTATTAATGCTGTTAGAGAAGAGCAAGCAATAATCAAAGCAGTAATGTTTGTACTGTTGCCTGCTATCATTGAGCCCAAGAAGGCCTCACAATTCCATACCAATTTTGAAGAAATGTTTCCAATGGCAAGATTCACTGAAGAACAGTTCATTGAAGAGAGTAAGCAAAACCTCCTCCGAAATGCTATCACAGATGAGTTGGACCGAACGGGATTTCATGCCGACACGCAACAGCTTCACAATGCTGTGACCCTGTTTCAGACACTAGAGTTCTCTAAGGCAGTTGTGCTTGTTGGGCCAGCAGGTAGTGGGAAGACAACTTTATATCGAGCTCTTGCAGGAGCACTTCGACAACTTGCAGCAAAGTCTGTGGAGGCTGAATTTGAGGAAGACATTGAAAACACCAAGCTTTTGTCAACTTCATGTTGGTGCTCTGTTAACACTGTGATCTTATTTCCTAATGCTTTTTCCCATGAGGAACTTTTTGGTGGATCTGATGAACAGCCAGGCACTTGGAGGGATGGAGCCTTCACGAAAGTGATAAGAGATGCATATGGCCAAGATCATTTAGGTAATGATTTTTCTGAAATCAATCAGAAAAAGGTTGAGACTCGAAAAGTTAAATGGCTGGTACTAGATGGGGAACCCTTAAGCCAGCCTGGATGGTTTGACTCTTTGAGCACCCTTGTTCACCCCAGAGACCCTTTTCTTTGCCTTTCATCAGGCGAGAAAGTTCAGCTATCACAGGAGGACCTTAAAATAATTGTTGAGAGCACCACTCTTAGTGATGCAACTCCCTCAACACTGGCACAGTGCAGCCTGGTGTATGTTTCTGGAAAGGATCTGTGGAAGGCTGTATGGAAAGCTGAGATGGATGCTCTGTACAGGGATTGTACTCTGGACCAAAGCACTCTGAAGATGTGGAGCTATCTAGCTGAAGATCTTTTCTCTAGAACTCTCATTTTCCTAAGACACAATGCATTAGCCACTGTAATGTCCAGTGATGGAGTTGAAGCCAGTAAATCCAGTCCAGGGGTCACTGATGGTTTGCAAGAAGTAACCTCATTCATTAAAATCCTCCATGCCTTTTTGGGAGAGTCTGGATGTGGCCTGAAAACAACATCTAAGCAGACTGAAAAAAAAGGTAACATTCTAGATGCATCTCATTTATTTAAATGTCTGGTCCTGTTCAGTACGTTTCCTGCTTTTTCATGGAAAAAACTGCTTGCATTCAACTTTAATGATCCACTATTTCATTGTAAGCCCTTACATGGTTACTAATATCACTTGTAGAAGTTTAATTGTTATCTTTTCCTCTGCCCTGCAAGACACTGGTCCCAAGCCATTTTCCACAGAACTACAGGCAAGAAACCTCTTTGCAGTAGCCTATATTTGGGGCTTTGGAGGACAGCTGCATCCCAGGTATGTTCTCAAAATGTTACTTTCAGAAGAAGTGCGGTGGCATTTAAACAAAGAATTTTTTTATTATGCCCTTGATTTTAGATACTGGCCACACTTTGATATTCTTGCACGAGAAGCCTTGTTTGAGAGCCGTTACAAAATTGAAGTGCCAGCTGAGGGCACAGTATTTGAACATTTCTTCAGCCTCAGAGATGGAATTCTGGAACACACTACCAATGAGATCAGCTTAACCAGGAAAAAGAGACCACAGCATTTTTACACAACTGTGCCACAGGTTTGCTCATTCATAGATTGTTTGATACATATATCTTTATAATTCAGTATTCAGTTTTCCATAAGGGCTATTTCATGGAAGATTGATGGAGCTTGACACCACCTACAGTGCTCTCCAGATTCGATAATATATACCCATAATAAATTATAATTAGCACCAGTAAAATGTATTCGCTGTTCATCAGCTTGATCTTACAGAGAAAATTTTAGTGAGGAAAAATGATAGAAAGAAAAAATATTTAAATACAAAAATAAACATTTTTATGTGTCACTATTATTGGCACCCCTGAAGATTTGTCAGAGTCTTTGGTTCTCAGTCACAAGTTGGGGTGTAAGTCATGGTACTGGTTTTACCACAACAAACTCTTTATTCTGTGGTCAATTAACAATTTTTGAGTTGAGGTATGCTTTGGATTGTCCTGCTAGAAGGATGTTCTGGTGTTTGATTCTCTACTATGCCAATAATCCTAACAAGATCATTTGGAAGGAAGTGCCCCACAATTCAAAACATCTACCAACATAACTCAAAGTGGGGACTACACACACACACACATATATATATAAACACAAGATCCAGCAGTAATTGGTACACATGTTGTCTAATTTTACTTTTTCCTTATAATTTCCTATAATTTTTTTGGCTCATCTTTACCAGGGATCCAAACAATTCTGGAGGGCACTGCATCATATGTCTTAAACACTAGAAGATGAAGTCCTTAAATGCAGCCTAAAATATAAAAAGAGCCTTTTGGGCATTTCAGTGATTGTGTTGGAAGCAAAGAAAAAAACCCTCATGAATCCTTTTAACTTTAACAAAAAGAAAAATATCAACAGCTGAAATCTGAAATATGCTAAAAATTGTTTGAGATTACAAATACATACCTATGAGCACATTCTCTTAATATATGTGGTGCTTATTTGTTTTATATCACCATTTGGATCAAACTAATGTCACAACTTCTGAGCCACCGCAAAATATATTGTATGTATAAAGTATATTTATGTGATAGTTAAAAGGAAACCTCTGAGTACAAAGTGGATGACCTTACCAAATGTGAAACACCATTTTATTTCATGTGAAACCACCAACTTCATTTTCATTTGTTTTGTTAACTGTATGTTTTAACCTCTCAACACAGTATGAAAAACAAGCATACCTCTTGAACTCATGTTGGAAGCCCATCAACCAGCACTATTAGTTGGAGAAGCAGGTTCAGGCAAAACAACATTGTGCAAGTCTTTATCACAAGAAAGACAACATATGCACTTAACAGCTTCTCCACTGCTACATTCTGCGTATTTTTGTGATATACTTGAAAGTATGGGAAGTTACAAGACTCGACTGGCTTCTTTGGGTACTGTCAGGCAGCATCCTGGTTTACTTCTGTTTGTCGATGACTTACATGAAGCACCTTTTGGTAAGTAAATAAACATCCTCAGTTAGAATAGCTTCATTATTTTCCTTAAAAAATAGGAGATGCACCGACATAGAAATTATGGGCTGATATTTTTCAAATGCATACCTGCCAATGCCAATACCAATACTGACACATAAAACATTTATAAAATATAGATATTAGGACTACATATGCCTGTGTTAGCATTATGGAGAAATGTAAAATTTATTCCTAGAGGGTTACAATTGCAATAAAATGAATAAAATGCAGACATTTTAACATAGAAGCTTAGTGTAACCTAAACATTCTGCTCTTGCAATAAATATGTCGCCAAATATTAGTTTGAAACAATAGTCAAATTTAAACATCTGTCCTGTGTCACTGTTTTTTACGCAAATATCTGCCCATGCCAATTATGATTCCAATATTGTTGTGCATCCCTATTAAAAACGGTCTTTTAGTTTTAGTTGTTACCTGTTCTCTTTTCCATCTCACCAGATAATAATGGAAAGACATCAGTCCTTTTGGAGAACTTACGTCAGTGCATCTCTAGGGATGGAGTGCTGACTTCAGATGGCTATCATTTTAAGTTGTTCAGCTCTGGAGCAATAAATTATCTCGGTACTTGCAGCACTTTTGGAACAAACAAAAACAGCTGCAAGCAGATTTCCCCACGGCTCTCTAGACTGTTCACTATCTTTGTGCTTCCGGATGTGACTGTAGATGTTCTATTTTCTATCCATTCCACACAATTACAGCAATGGCTGAAAAATTTCCCATTCATGCCAAGGATTGCAGACATGGCACAGTGTATTGTTGCTGCCACATTTGATATATATCATGCTGTGCGTAAACATTTACACTCTTCAGCACATGCTCCCCACATTGTGTTTTCTCTACATGATCTTCTAAAAGTGTTCCAAGGGATGCGCCTATGGGATCCAAGAACTCCACTTTCTCCTCTCCTGCTTCAGTTTGCTCCAGCTTCCCTTGGTCAAACAGCAAATGTACTCAGCATTGCCCGTCTGTGGATGCATGAGTGTTTGCGTACCTTTGGAGATCGCCTGTCCTCAGATGAGGAGATTCAGAAACTGGTGTCAATTCTAATTCAGGTGTCTGAGAAGAATTTTGGTGGTAGGCTGGCGGCTGAATCTCAGACTAGTGGAGCAGACAGATCTGGTCCTGCATGCGATTATCTAAACCAGGATCAACATTCAACTCCTATTTGGCAAGATAAGGATCAGCTTATCACATCAAGAAAAGAGTTCGAGAATTCTTCACTGGCTGAATTGACCGGTCGTTCAAAGCAGTCTGAGGAATCAGAGAGCTCTGAGGAGAAGAGCAGCTCAGGCTCCAGCTTTTCAGTGAGTCAAAGTGATGATTATAGTGTCACTTCTTCAAGCAGACGGAGCAAAAATGAGAAAAACAACCCTAAAATAGACTTCCAGTCTGAATCAGCACCAAGCACTAGTTGCTCACCTGAGATTCTTTGTCAGAGTCCTGAAGACTCTTCTGAAAGTTCTAGCAAAACAATGAGCCAAAGCATGGCTCTTCAGTATGAACTGAACCAGTCTAACATATCAACATGTGAAAAACCTCAAGCCAGTTCCAAATTGCTTCTTCGGTTGCTGCTTGAAATGGGTTCTTCTGCTTGTAATATAGTCTACAGCCCAGAATTTTGTGAACCACACAAATGTATAGCACAGCAACAGGCTAAGCAGTACTCAGTGTACCAGGAGAGAGACCTGGACAGTCTGGTACAGCAGCTGGCTCACATTATAAAAAGAAAAGAGGAAGAAGATAATTGTATATCGGCCAACTTTGCTGTGTATCGCAAGAGAGTACGTCAGCTTGTGCATATCCTACGTGCCTTACTTATTCCTGGTGGACATGGAGTTCTTTTTGGAGCAACAAAGAAAACAGGCCGGAAGACCACCGTACGCCTAGCAGCTTATTTGACAGGGTATCAACTAATTGAGGTTCATTGTGGAAATGAGGGCAAACTAAAGGAGATACTGAGAGAGGCTATGAACCAGATTGATGTGCATGGTGGACATGTGATGTTCTTGATCCATGAGACGATCAGCCAGACCACTAGGGATAAGCTACTGGTGGCCATGGCTAATGGAACAGTCCCAGGGCTTTATTCAGATGAAGAACTGAAGGATATGTTTCCAAATATTGGTGCCATAATGAAGAACTCTCACAATCCTATAAGGACTGCCCAGGTCTTTGAAAAGTAAGACATATATAATTTCTTTTTTTTTTTTTGTCTCAAAAAATGGTGTTTTAGAATCAAGCTCAAATCAAAGATGTGTGAAATGCTCAGCTAGCTCAGGGACTGTTCTTGATGCACTCTTTCACTTAGAAACACGTCACAGTAATTCATGCTGAGTTTAAAAAAAACTTTTGTAGCAATGTCTCATTCTGTTCATTCCTGTCTTGTCATTCTATATGCAATCTATATAGTGTACACTGCAATGAATAGATATCTGATAAATTATATTTCTCTTATTCAGGTATTTCAGAAACAAACTAAGAAACCTGCACATTTTCTTGTTACTGCCTCTCAACCAAGGCAGTTCTGAGAGACAACCCGGACAGTCATCTGTTATTGCGCCACATATTACCAAGGTTTTAAGCCTCTGCTTCTGTGTAGAGGTGTACCAGCCATGGGGTTCTGAGACTTTGGTTGAAATTGCTTCAGATCATCTAAGCCATCTTCAGATTTCAGAGACACATGTTCAAGGTAGGCTTGGGTATGTTTTACAATACCAAAAAGTAATTGATCCGTTATCTATATACATCATCATGTTTCAATCATATGAGTTTTGTTACTTTTCCCTTCAGCTGACAAGACCTTAGTGGCCAGTATTGCTCAGGCGATGGCTGGAATACACCAATCTGCTATAAAATATGCCTCCACCTTCTTAAACATCCAACAATTCAGCCCTCAGACCTATTTCGAGCTGATGACATACTTCTCCCACCTCAGTGTCCACCTCTATGAGCAAGTTAGAGGACCTGCTAACAGGCAAGCACTGGTGATATTTGATTTGAGTAGTAGGAGTAGTTGAACGAGTAGTAGGTGATGATTGATGATGATTGACATGAAACAAAACATTATTTTCACTGTTGCTTTTGTGGAATTCACTGCATAGTAATGATACACTTATTTTGGTTACTAATTTTTCTGTCAACCTGTATCAGGGTGGCAACAGTTCTGGCCCAGGTGAAGGACATGACTGACACAGCACAAGAGTACAGCCAAGAGCTTTTCAGACTTCAGGCCAAATTTGATGAGACCCAAAAGGTAAAAATTATTTGTATTATCTGAATACCATATTTAGATATGAGTTTACTTAAAAAATTCTTAGTATGTCTTTTTGCAATAGGTCAAAAGGTTTTGTTAATTTTCTAAGTCAAAATAAGTACACATCCTCTATGGGGAACCCACCTCTGTACATTGTGATGCATAATTGTTTATTTTCTAAATGAACAGTTTGGAACAACGGTAAATGCTGTTGTAAGTATGTGAAATGTTGACTATATATTGTTCTATTCATAGTCTGATAGTATTTTCAGAATGTGACACTTTTGTCTTTTCCAATTTATCAGATGTCAGAAAATACATAAATAACCTATTACTAAAATGTATAACTTATTGTGCATTTTGAAACGTTTTTAAAGTATTGTCATATTACTTTTTGCCATATTGCCAAGCTCTATTTGGAACATGTGGTAACTCATGGACTGCTTTTTGTATTAGGCACTATAAGAACAGGCTTCATTTACATATATATCAATCTTAAAGGCACTGTAACAAAGAGGTTCACCACAGGCTGGAAAATGGTCATGAAAAAATTAATTATAACTGTTTTTGGCATATAAAATCAGAAAATGTTATACGGGACCTTGGGTTGTCATGTTGTAATACAACAGCGGCTGATTCTAAATGCAAATGCCATCTACAAACCCAGTTCCAAAAATGGGCGTATGAGAAATACAAATAAAAACAAAAAGCAGTGATGAGTAAATCCACTTTGATCTGTATTTAACTTAAAATGGTACAAAGACAAGATAATTAATGTTTATCTTATTAACTTCATTGTTTTTGTAAATATAAACTCATTCTAAAATGTATGCCTGCAACACATTCCAAAAAGGTGGGACAGGGGCAATTTAAGACTAGGAACATTGTTAAATGTCCAAAAAACATGTACAAGAAGTGATGCAAACAGGCTTGGGTACACAACAGGAATCTAGGAAAAGCCTAGACCTTTAAAAATCAAAATTTTTAAAGAGCTTTGCCAAAAATGCATCAGCAAATAGGCCAGCTGTTTAAAAACAATGTTCTTTTAATGAGGTTTTGCAAAGATCTTAGGCATTTCACTGTCTAAGGATGTATATTATGATTAAGAGAGGCAGAGAATCCAGTAAAATCTCTGCAAGGCCAAAAACCAGAACTGAATGGCCGTATTGATGTATGTACATCACATGATATAGTCAATATTTCATTTGAAATCTAGTGTGCTAAAGTATACATAGCCAAAACAATAAAAAATGTCAGTGTCCACTTAGCTAAAAATGGCCTTGTATTTGACATTCTGTTTTATGGAACTACCATAAATTGCCATCAGGCAGAAATACTAGGTTCATGACTTTTCTGCCGTAGTGGCTGAACCGGCTACAAACAGCTGCGGACACTGAGGGCACACACTGTGAACAAGCTCGCCAGCACTGTCTACTGGAAGAGGGTCGACTTTCTCATCTAGAAGAACAGTTAGAACTAGCTGACCAGCAAGCTCAAGATGCCCTGGATGAGGTCAGACTGAAGATTTCACCTTAGTGTGCATTTGCATGTCTTTTGTTCTGTATTCTATTTTCTGTTTAGAATGACTGACTTTTGTTCCATGTAGGTGAGCCCATTGTATCAGGCAGCCCTTAAGGCCTTGCAGTCTTTAAACCAGTCTGACCTGGAAGAGGTGCGACACTACAGACATCCCCCTGATGGAGTTGTCATGCTGATGAATGCTATTTGCATGCTATTCAGTCGTCCATGCAACTGGGAAAGCGGCAAACAACTTCTAGGGCAGCCCAATTTCTTACAGGTTAGAGGCCAGAGAAAACATAGCCCAGGGGTGGCAAACACTGGTCCTGGCGGGCCAGTGTCCAGCACAGATTAGTGATTTTCCTGCTCCTATCACACCAATTAAACATGGCAATTAACTTCAAGTTCATTCATATGCATTTGATAAGGAAAATCTATTAGAAAAAGTAATTCTGGACTACAGTCCAGTCCTGGATCCCCCCCCATATAATCTTTACCCTTGTTATTTATTGCAAAAAAATATAGTTTGTTCAATTAAAAAGATGAAGATTTCAATTTTAAAAGAGCTTTTTTTTCCTTTCTGTCTCTTACTGTATCAGGAATTGGAATTCTTTGACCGCTCAAACTTAAATGATGAGTTGTTTCAAAAGCTGGGTCAAGTTGTAAAGGCACCAAACTTTCAGCCACACTTGGTGCGCGATATGAGCCGAGCATGTGAATCTTTGAGCTGTTGGTTACAAGCAGTGTACCAGTACGCCTGGGTTCAGCGGCATATGGCCCCACGGGAAGCCCAGAAGAAGAATTTACTCAAGCGCATGGCCGAAAGCCGTGCTCGGCTGCGAGTGGCTAGGCTGCAGGAAGAGGCTGCACGAGGTAAGTTGGAGGATATGGAGAAGCAACAGCAGTTAGTCAGAAAGAACTTGGAGGACCTTGCTGTCCAACTCCAAAAGGTTGAAGCACAAGAGAAGGAGGCTGCTGCTGCTATCAAGCAATTGAGCGACCACACTGAGAAGTGGATCTCAATTGAAAAGGCAACTATATGCTGAATATTTTTATCTATGTGTTATTTTTGATGTCACATAAAAAATGAATCAGTTCTTTAAATCTTTACTTTATTTCCTTTTCGTAGGAATTAAAAATGAATAACCACACCATTTCTGGAGATGCACTGATTTTGGCTAGTGCCATAGCTTACTTAGGCCCATTTGGGCCTGACATACGACTGGATCTACTAGAAAAATGGCACAAAATGTGTCTCACAGCAAGGATTAGTCCAGAAGACCTACAAAGTGGACCACAGTCTTCATGTTTTCAGGACCCCCTCTTTGACCTCCCCATTCCTGTGGCCATGGAGCTTCACAGGATCGTGGCTCGAGCAGTTGGGGTTGATGACCGTCTTATACAAGCAGTGCCTCCCCATCTGCTCTTGAAGCTGTTGCTATGGGGGCATAGATTTCCATGGGCTCACAACTGGGCTTTGCTAGCAAACACACAGCAACATGTGCTGACAGGTGGTTAACCCTATCATAATTGTCTGTTATATATCAAATATGTTCATTACTAATTTGTGATTTAAATTTTGAGGGCATTTCAGATCAGTTCCTAGGAGATGTTGGAAGATCATATAAGGAAGAGGAGTATGAGCTTCTTGTATCAGCGGATGACCCAGAATTTCTTGACAAACTCCGGCATGGAGCAGAGAAAGGTTTGCAATCTGTGCGGTATTTGCTCTTCACCTTTTGAACTTCCAGTATCCTGAAGCACAATAGGAGTTGATGATGTCTTTCCCAACTTGCTTGCATTTTTAACAGGTTTAAGAGTGCTCATTACTCACACTGAGCATGCTGTTCCAAGTGAAGACTTTCTCAGCATCTTAGTTCGGCCTGGTGGAAGCCACTGTCTTGGTGTATTCCATCCTGTTGAAGCGCTGCACTCTGAATTTCATCTCTTCATAAGCACTGCACTTCCAGTACGGGTTCTGTTAGATGGTGAGAGATTGTTGCCTTATGTTTTCTTTGGAGCTACACAGATTTGTATTTGGGTCAGTGACAAGGCTTTAACTGATCATTATTTATTTTTTTTTATTTAAAAAGGATGTGATTTACTTTTTAATCTGTAAGAATACACCGATCAGGCATAACATTATGACCTATCATCCTTGTTTCTACGCTCATTGTCCATTTTATCAGCTCCACTTACTATATAGGTGCACTTTGTAGTTCTACAATTACAGACTGTAGTCCATCTGTTTCTCTGCATACTTTGTTAGCTCCCTTTTACCCTGTCCTTCATGGTCAGCACCCCCATGGACCCTCAAAGAACAGGTACTATTTGGGTGGTGGATCATTCTCAGCACTGCAGTAACACTGACATGGTGATGGTGTGTTCGTGTGTGTTGTGCTGGTCTGAGTGGATCAGATACAGCAGTGCTGCTGGAGTTTTTAAACACTGTGTCCACTCACTGTCCACTCTATTAGACACTCCTACCTCGTCAGTCCACCTTGTAGATGTAAAGTCAGAGACAATAGCTCATCTCTTGCTGTACAGTATGAGCTAATCATCCTCTAGTCCTTCATCAGTGGTCACAGGACGCTGCCCACAGGACGCTGTTGGCTGGATATTTTTGGTTGGTGGAGTATTCTCAGTCCAGCAGTGACACTGAGGTGTTTAAAAACTCCAGCAGCACTGCTGTGTCTGATCCACTCAGACCAGCACAACACACACTAACACACCACCACCACGTCAGTGTTACTGCAGTGCTGAGAATGATCCACCACACAAATAGTACCTGTTCTTTGAGGGTCCATGGGGGTGCTGACCATGAAGGACAGGGTAAAAGGGAGCTAACAAAGTATGCAGAGAAACAGATGGACTACAGTCTGTAATTGTAGAACTACAAAGTGCACCTATATAGTAAGTGGAGCTGATAAAATGGACAATGAGCAGTAGAAACAAGGAGGTGGTCATAATGTTATGCCTGATCGGTGTATATTCAGTGTGTTGATATTTGTTTCAAACTTTCTATAATGGTACAAATTAATTACAGGATCATCAGTTTTATTGCCCAGAAAATGTGCAACCATGCATTACTACTATCACTGAAATTGTGCATAAACTAGTCTTTGTACCTGGACACCCATACAAATCTTTGTTCTTGAACTCAGGTACAATTTTTTAAAATACATACATACAAACATCATCTAAACCGCTTATCCTTCTGGGTCGCGGTGGGGTGCTGGAGCCTATCCCCGCTGTCATTGGGCGGAAGGCAGGATACACCCTGGACAGGTCGCCAGTCCATCACAGGGCATTTTTAAAAATAAATAAGCATTATTATAATAATAACACATTTTCATGGTTTTCCTGGGGTCATACCACCTGACTTTGTAAACTGAACCAGGCTAGCTAAGACTCAAAAATGACATTCTTTTCTATATTATTGAAAGTGCTACTGAGCCTAGCATTACACCATGAAGGTCACTTGGGGTCTTCTTTATGGTGCAGTACCATGTCTACTCTTTCTTAAAAGTGTTCCAGAATGAAGTCCTTTGTTGGTGCTGTGTGACATTTGAAGAAATCTGAATTTATGGACAAAAGTTTTGAATACTTGGAAAGCTGCCTTATTTTTCAACATGCTATGATAGTAAAGGTTGCAAATATAAAGAATATTTTGTTTAGAAATGTATATGATTAAATTATCTTTGTTAATCGTTTACTTAATCTGCATATATGGTTAGACATTTGCACTACATTTTTAGACTGTGAGAGTCATAAAATGAAATGAATTTTGATTCACTGAAACGGTTTCCATATAAAGGAGGTATTGTAGTATATTTACATCAAAGAGGTAATGTGACATACTTGTGCTTTATTTATTAAATTATTTTATAGGAAAATAAAATACCGGAACACAAAAATGTCATGTCATTGACCCATTTGCTATATGACTATATACTGTTGTTGCTGATAAATGTTGAATTGTAAGCATTTAACCTCCATTTCCATTTTCTCACTTATTTTCTGCTAGAGATTCACCCCTCAATCCTGGAAAAGGTAAAAGTTATTGATCTGTCCTTAAGCACATCTGAAGTCCAGGATATTATACTGAATAATATACTCCAATCTGAGTGCTCAGAGGTGTGGATACAGCACTGCCAAGCCAAAAGAGATAAACAAGTACTTAAGGACAAGCTTCATCTAGAGGAGGTACAGTGATGAACATTTTTACACAATTTTGTTTGAAATAAAGTGTATATTTCACAATAATGTCAAACCACTGTGTAAAATTCAGATTCTTGGGCTACTTTTATATGTTTCAGGCTTCCTTGATGGATTTCATGCTGCAGTCTTTCAGACCACTGCTGCAGGACCCTGAGTTCCTACCACATGTCTCAGTGTGTCAAAGTATTTCACTGAAACTTCACACTGAGATTGAGGAGCTGTCCAGTAAAATAGATTACCACAAACCACTGCTTAATGAGTTTCACCGCATGGCTGTACTGGCCACAGACCTCTATAAGGCTCTCCAGGAGGTTGGACGACTGTCCCCTTTCTATTCCTTTCCTCTGCACAACTTCTTGCTTGTCTTGCGGGAAGCTTTAGCCCTGAAGGGCCAGCGAGATGTTGCATGTAGTGGGGAGGTAGTCAGTGGTGTGGTCATGTCAGAAATTTCACACAGGATGGTGTCGCACATACTTGCTCAATACAGACCCTGCTTACTACAGAGTCATGCAGAGGTACTGAGGTTGCTTGCGTCTGTAGCGTTCTTTAAGCACAATGAGAGCTGCTCTGAGACCGAACACATCACATTCCTCAAAGGAATCAGTGACATGGAATCCACAGAACATGCTCCATCATCTGAACAGTCTGCTACTGAGCTTCCAAGCTGGATACCACTGCACATACAAGCTGATGTTCGTCTCTTAGAGAAAATCCCACCCTTCCATGGCTTGGTCTCCTCTCTCAGGAGTTCATCTAGACAGTGGCAAGAGTACCTACGCTTTCCTTCATCCACTGTGGTCGGACATGTTCCTTGTCAGTCACACTCCCACCTGACAACATTACAGCGTGCTATTCTCTGGAAGACATTCTTTCCACAGTGGCTTGCAGCGGTGGCAGATGACCTCACTGCCTGTCAGCAAGGACAGTCTTTGTCTTCAGGTGTGGCAAGCGGCCCTCACACTGGTTCTCCAGAGGCACTCTCTCACTTTTTGTCTAGGAATGTCGGCCCTGTAATTGTAACCCTACCTGGTCAAAGCCAAGATGAGTCAGGAAGCATCCACCCTCTCTATTGGATTAAACAAGTTGCCCAGTACCAAGCTGACAAGAAAGGGGTAAGGTTTTATTAGCTTTATATTTGTTCATAACCGCATCAGTCTATTTCTTTATTTTTTTGTCAAGTTATCTGCCTCGAGATCACATCACCATGATTTTATCATCACCTTGGAAACGTGATGAATTCTGGATATTAATTTTGTTATAATTTCAAACTTAATGCTTTACAACTTTCTCGGTCGTTTTAGAATCATCTACAGCTGTTCATTATACTGGACACATCTAAAATTTCTTTAGTAATATTTAAAACTTAATAGTGTTCTAATTATTTGAAACCTTTAAGACTAACATATAAGAATCACTGCGACTACCTTTGTTTTGTCTTAGTGACAACACTGATTTCCAAAGTTTTGAATGCAAGCATGTACTTTTCTCATACTCATCAACAGGTGAAAGTGACTGTAATTTCTTTTGGGTCCAAATGCCAAAGAGATGTTCTTCTCTTAGCGCTTGACACAGCTGTTCAGACTGGCCATTGGCTGGTCTTAAACAACTGTCACCTGCTTGACCATTGGGATGTCGAAGTGGTTTCTCAACTAAAACAACTGATGTCTTACACAACAAAAGGTAGTTGCTTTGCTCTTTATTATTAAGCCTTTAACTGAACACTTAACAAATAATTATTAAGATGTAATTACCATTCTAGACTTGATTAAATAATGGTAGAAAGGAACATGTTTTTTTGTGTTTTAAATGTTTTCAAGGGCAACTGGCAGGTCTGGAGACAATAAAAGGGCTTAGTTTGGTTGGAAGATGTGCAGAAAATCATGTGCACCCCAATTTCCGGTTGTGGTTTATAACAAAAGGCAATGCTCCACTTTCTGTTCCAGGTATTTGATTGTTTTCAACTGATTACAGTTTTGTCATTGTGACTACATTTTCCTATGATCTCACTAATGCCATTATAACTGCAGTTCTATGCTAATTCTGTATTGCTATCAACTTCAAATGCACTATTAGCTTATTACTATTCTCCACTGAGAGACGGTATAGAGAACCTTTCATTTGCCGGCAGAGCCATTCTTTGGCATTACCTTTTTTTTACCTGACATCAATTAGTTTAATTTAAAATAAGTTAATTACATTAACAAAGGTTCTACTACAGGTAGAACATTCTGGTGTTTATTCTGAAAAGAACCTCATTATGTTTTTCCCCAAACCTTCTTGCAGTATGAAAGTGACAGTTACACTGCTGCTCTGTTTCCTCATGCAGCTGTAGTGAGGATTGGTGCTGTGCACTTGGTGTGCGGCTCCCACTGGGACCTGAAGGATGAGCTGTGCTCCTCTCTGAGACAAGTTATTACCACAGATCTTTCAGCCACCTCCTCTAGATACACCAGACAGTTGGTAGAGCCTCTTATTCGATGTGCTATTCTTCATTCGGTGTTGTTGCAGAGACAAAAGTTAAAGCATCTAGGACAAGGGAAACTTTACAACTGGTAAGAAACATCCACAGTGAATACTAAACAGTAAACAACAAAGAAAGAAATTAACAACTAATTGTGTGCCATTTCCTCAGGACTCAAGAGGATCTGCTTGCTTTGGTTGATGCTCAGGTTCATATTACCCAACATTGCAGAGACCCCACTGAAGCCCTGGAATACATAGCAGGTACTATTGGTTCGTTTCATTATGATAGTAGGGTTATTCCACAAACTCTAATAAAAACTAACAAATATTCAGTTTTCAGTTTTCTTTTTAGAAAATTGCACTAATACAGGTACAAGCTTAATCTAAAATATGGTTGTAGAGAATCTGCAAACTGACCTCAAGAGTGCTCCCTACAAAATCTTGATAAATTAGCCAGACATAAAGGGAACGCTGCAAAAAACAAGTTAGCTATTTGACGGATATATTTGATAAATAATTCTCCATTCAAAGCGGGATTGCCTGTATTCATAAAACACAGGTCTATACTCACTTCAAGAGATTAACTCAGTGAACTGCGGTTTAAGTTTTAGTTTCATAAAACTATTGTAAGCTATTTATTTCCTCCATATTCATCAGATCACACAAACTTTTTTAAAGCATTAAGCTAAAAAGTCAGAACACTAAGCAAAAATTATGGATATTTTTTTTTGTCTTATTACGTTGCTATATCTGCTGAGTTTAGTTTTCCGTTCTTTTTTCTACAGCTTACCTGACATATGGTGGTCATGTGTCAGATTCTGCTGACTTAGAGGTTGTGGAGGCAGTGTGCAGACTTTGTCTACGACCAGCACCTCCTATATGGGGAAGTGGCCCTCACACTCTTTCAAAAATGATCATGACAGGATATTTTGGTATGAAAATGTTATTTAATATTAGAACAGTCATACTTTACTCCAGCAGTTTATGAACAGTTTAAAACCTTCTTCAAGAACTCATTTGCAGTACTAACCTTTGAGACAATTAATTTTCTTCATGTTTTCAGATGAGAAGGATCTTCTGAAAGGTCTGGAGCAGCGTGTTCAAACCACACTGAGCAGTAATGATTCCAGTGTACTAGGCTTCAGTGCATTTATGACAAATGAAATGGTGAAAGTAAGAAGTCACAGACTCAGCATCCTGCTTCTCCAGTCCCAAGGCAGCTTCAAAGCTGTCAGAGGTGCTGGTGTCTTAAATCATATTCCAAAGCTCCCAGACTACAAAAAGGCTCAGGAAAGACTACAAGCTTTACACGACAAGATGAGCTACAGAGAGGAAAGCAGAAGCATGTGTCGGGGAACAGTGTCATTAAGCCCCTTGCATACCTTCCTTCAAACCGAGTGGGAGCACCTTACAGAGGTGGTGTCCTCATTGCTCGACATTTTTCAGCTACCCCAAGTCTCCTTTGCTTCTTCCTATGTTACATCATCCACCATTTCAAAGCTGGAGACTCGAGCACACTTGCTCAGAACGTATCAGTCGCAGGAATACAGTGTTTTATGTCATGTCTACTGCTTATCTGCCTTTGCTAACCCCCGTGGCTTTCTGGCAGCCCTGATCAGAGAGACTGTTCACATCAGACAGCAAGATGTCAGCCACTTTTCGCTGCATTTTCAGGTAACTCATCAATACCAAAAGAGTTTTGCAATGCTTTTCAAAAAAATATGATCAAATAATCTTTAGCATCTCACACCAATTACCACCACAATGTTTTCAGCCAGTGTGTCAATGAGCAATAATGCACAGAACGTTTACTTTTCCAACATGGACAATTCATTGGCTAAGTGTTACGAAATAAGAGAATTTAGTGGCTCCTTGAAGGAATGAATGATAAAGAGGACTCTGGAAACATGGAACTTACATAGTATACTTTGTCTTTACATCTTCAGGTCCTAGATGCTGCAGTATCTCCAGCCTCAATGCCTTCAAGTGGTATCTGCCTTTCTGGACTAGAGCTACATGGAGCACTGTGGGATACAAGGCTTGGAGTTCTGCAGGACACCCTATCCTCTAAGCCTTGTCCTCTTCCTTATCTTTGGGTCAGAGCTCAAGAAAGAGACACTGACAGTCCACACTCTAATTCCTCCTGTTCTATGCCTCTGTATAACTGCCCCCTGTACCTGGACAATGAAAATGAAGATGAAGACTGGAGCCTCTCAGAAGTAAATATTGTCACTCATGTTCCCCTCATGACAAGATCAGACCCAGCACTTTGCACTCTGAGAAGAGTCAGATTAGTCAGCACACTCCAAGAAACCAGTTTCAAGTACTAATTTCATTCCACTCAAGGTTTTTACATAAAAGTTTAATCAAAGTTTACATAAACTGTGATGCTTAACATCTTACAAAAGATCATTAAACAAAACATGGCTTTAAAAGGTCAATTTTACAAACGTGTAATGGTAAATACATTGATTTTTATCTTAATCTGATGAATTTACAGAACTCGATAATACCGCTCGTAGTAGTATGACCAAACATTCACTGTTCTCTGGTGACTTGTTAGGTCCAGTCTGAGAACATTTATGCAAAATGTAAACATTACTTTCTACATATCTACACAATATGTATCTCACATGACATTACTGTGGCCTTTTGTTTGTGCTCCCTGTTCTGTCAGCATTCCAGTTTTCAATGTCACTATCGTTTCTTGTACAGACAGGGTTTGAGTTGAAGCCCTATTTTCTTCACATTATCTGGAGCATTTTGTATCTTGATAAACTCAAAGGAGTAGAAGTGGGTGTTTTCCGTGTCCTGAGGATGGAATACAAGCAAAAGGAATAAATGAGCAATAAAATACTCAAAAAGCTGCTCATCAATCTAATAATATCAAACAGGAGGCTAAAAGTTTCCAACTGTAGATATCATACCTTCCTGGGTCTGCACTCTCATTGACCCATTATTTATTTAGCCTCCTTCATGAGCTACACCTAAACACTGCAGCTTTTTAGTCTATTCACACAGGCACCTATATCTGTGATTATTATCTATAGATTTTTTAAATATGTTTCAACGTTTCACAAAATATTTTTGGTGGTGATACTAATTGAATTGTCCATGAAATTTGTTTCATTGCTTAATCAATCTACTCCTTGATGTACTCACAGCTGCAAACATTTGGCCTTACCTTACTGACCAGCTTAAAGCCCAGACGTGACAGTGCTCCAACGAATGGGCGTATATCATCAAACCTGCTTGCAACTTCTGCAATTTTGAGAACACCCCTTCAAAAAATGACAAAAAGATAAAGAAAATAATCATTTTCACTATATGTTTTAGATACCACTTCTTCTCAAATACTGAAACCTTAATTGGCCAATACATACGTGTCTGTTATTTATTTCTTTAAAAACAAAGCTTTAAAATTAAATATTTTATATATTTTATAAACCCTGATAAAACTACTCAAACACTCTACTTCCCCACCCCTACTGTCATCACCAAACATTAAGTAGTTACTGATATTATGACATAACCTACTTACTGTTTTGTAGTGCTTACAAGCAGTCAACATGACTGTTATTTCAGGCTAGATTTGTGATAGAATTGGATTGGATTCATTCCATTTTTCAGCCTTTTTTGATGATAACAACCCGAAACCCGGTATGGGTCATCTATACTACATATTTGCACAAATGGTTTCAGCTATGGCTGTTGTCTTTTCAGATGTAGTAGTGCCAGTGTTGGGATTCCACCACCATAATGCTCGTCATATTTTCTTTGCTCCAAGATAACTGAATCAACATATGAAGTGGTTGGTAATAAGTTTATGCGCTGAATTGAAAGGGACTGAGACCCACTACAGCCAAAGTATGCACTGTATTTAACCTTAACTGTAGTACTGCCTTCACACTTAAAAAAGTGATTTAGCAACTGATGTCTTTATCTAGGTAGATGTAAGCACTTAACACATATTAATCTATCTATAGAAATGGAAATTGAGAGTTTCATTTAAAAGGAATCAAAAAAACAAGTTACCCATCCACCAGCACTCTGTTTGCCTCGGCCAAAAAGTCACCAAGGTTCGTCCCCATGAGGGAGAGACAGAAGACGGCAATGTCCACTGTGGAATCAGCGAGTGGTACCTGTGAGGGTACAAACGAATAGGAACCTATACTATCAGATGAACCTTCATCTGAAAAGCTTCTGACACATCATTACCCACAATACAATTCATAAAATACTACATCAGTTTAATATTAGGATTACTGGTTCAGAGTAATAATATTGACATTTCAGGAGATTTAATCTAAATTTAATCTAAAATTCCACAGGGTACCAGTGTTTCATGAGTCTTCAAATTCTGAACAAGGAAAACGACCACACTGTTTTAAAGCCCTGGAGGGACCGTAAAGTTTAGCATTCTTCATCGTTAGCATAAGCACACCAGAAATAATAACCAATCTACACCAATAAGCAATCCAAGTTCTCTATGCAGTCTTAGTTAGTTTTATGGAAAATCGGGTCTTATTAGTTAAGCAAAAATACCCAATACAAATTTCAAAACATAATTCAACATTAGCAGCATTCAACAGCACTTCTGTGTCTAAACAATATTTAATAAAAATAATGTTAAAACTGACTTACATGGGCCATATCACAGGCAGTGACCAGGTCACAGACAGGGGCCAAATCAAAGCAGTGCACTTTATTCTTCACACTCTGTGCAATCTTGCAATCTCCACAACCGAAGTCAGCTACAACCAAAGACCCTGGTCTGGCAAATTAAAACCAAAAAAAAAGGATAAATAGTATTCAACTACTTTACACTCAGTAGATTATTATGAGAAAGATTAACATTTAACATTCTCTGGAATTATCAATTTCTCTTACTTTTGTCGAATATAGGAGATGATGGAGTCCACAGGGTTCGCAGGCCAGCGTTTCACTTGTTCTGTGTAGCCTTTGTGGTAAATCCCAATGGCATCAGGATCCTGCTTAAACATGCGTTTGGCCTCACCACTGGTTGAGGTGTAAAGCAGTTCGTTAATGTAGCGGAATCGAGCGGACTCTAATCGCTTCTCCATCCGTGCCCTTAAGGCGCTGGAGCGGTCGGTAGGATTCTTCCTCTCCTCTTTACTTGTTTTACTTGTTTCTTGTTTCTCTTCTGTTAATTTTGTACTTACTTCATTAACCTGGCCCTTCTTTGCACGGACCTGAGAATTTTTATCCTCTTTGACTGACTTTTGTTTTTCATCCTCTTCATGTGGGTCTGTATGCTTCTGAATAACAGCATTTGCTTTACTGGGCTGTTCACAGACAGACTCATCTCCCACATGTTGTGAATGGTTTAAGCTGTTGCTTTCTTTATCTTTCCTTTTCTTTTTCTTTATTTTTGTGGCCTTGTCTCTCTCAAGAGTCTGTGTATCTACAGGGACAACAAAGTCATTCTTCTCTCCTAACATCATTTTCCCAGATGACAGGTCATCTACTGTTTTTTTCTCCTCTTTTGAGGACGCTTGTATTTGCTCTAACTTTTCTTTATTCAAATTAACCATAACAACTTCGTTTGGATTCTGACGGTATTTATTCTTGCACCGTTTTTTGCTCTTCGTTTTGTTCCTCCACTGTCTGCGAGTCAGCTTCTTCTCTGTGGTGTCTTCTTTGCCTGTCTGCTGTCCTTTAGCATTACCATCTCTTACTGACTCATGTGAAGTACTGGAACCTGTAGAGGATTAGAACAGTTTGTCAGTGAAGCATAACGTAATTGGGAAGGTGGACAATGGCTGTTGATTCTCACCTTGTTGCTTCGGTTTTAGCTTTGTCTTTCGCTTCTTCACGGGTGTTTCTGATGCCTCCACTTCCTTGTGCTGCTCTCCTTCAGTAACAGCATCAGAGATTTTCTTCCTTTTTCTGGACTTTTTCTTCTTTTTATTAACGTGGGCAGTCGCTTTTTCCACTTCCCCATCACTGCTATCAGAAGCTCTTATAGTGTCCCACTTTGGCACTGACCCTAAGGTCTGGAGAGTTTGCCTAAGGCAGCGCTTGCTGATTGCTTTGGACTGTTTAGGAAACCAATGAAATCACAGAAATGCAAACACTTAAAAAATATATTTTTCCATAATATGCACTTGTACTGTCAGCTTATTTGGTACAACTACGTTGTACCTACACTAATTGGTCATTTTATTAGGTATAGCTACCATTCATGTGCATTTTGTAGGTATAGAATTACTTACTGTAGCTCATCTGTTAGCCTCTCTATCTCATCCAAGACTGATGCCAAATGGACACGCTCATTTAATTTTTTTCGCTCGTCAATATATCAAAGTCTCAGTTACATAAAGTTCTTTTCAATAAAACATTTTTCCCCACCTTGGTAACTATTTTTTATATTTTTGTGCAAAATAACAATGATAATTATAGCTCCATCTTGAGATGGAAAGGAATGTGACTGGGTTAAATGCTGCATGTTATCTTTTGTTTCAGATTGCTGCTTTTAATAGTTTTTAACGGTTAATTATATGACCTTGCTGTGAATATTGGGAAAAAAAACAACTCAACTAACTCAAATGGCACTCTTTTAATAGAATGACTCATCCAATAAAGAAAGGGACCACCATAGGACCGTTGCCGGCCAAATATTACCTGGGTTGTGGGTCATTCTCAGCCCAGCAGTGACTCCAGTCTATAAGCAGTATATTGCTGTCTATTAGCCACAGCAGCGTTAAGGTTTTTACACACCTCAATGTTGCTGCAAGTGTGAGAACCAACCAAAAGCATCCAGCCAACACTGGCGCTGTGGTCAGAAACTGACCATTAACGAAGGGAAGGCACAGCACAAACTGTGCATGGAAAAAGATGAACTATAGTCTCTAGCTGTAAACTTACAACGTGTAGCAATGAGAAAGGTGTAAATGTCAAAGTGGTAAAGTCACTTTAGTATTTTATATATAATGTTGAGAGGAAATGTTCTGTAGGGTGCACAAAATGTGTCAGTCACAAATGCCGTAATCTCAAAATGACTGTTTAACAGTGTGAGCAAAGGGTCAGTTACCTTCCCAACGACTGCTTTACTCTTTTTACTCTTAACTCCAGCAGGAGGCTTGTATTCTTCAGCCGGCAGGCCGTCCGCCCATTCCTCCTCCTCAGCGAACATGTTAGTGAAGACTGCCTACATACACAGAAACTCGGTCAGCTCAGTCATTCAGAGGACAGACATCCACACCAGTACTGTCAGTATTAAGGGCTGACAGCCTTGACTGAAACGAAGCTGAAGTCAGGTTCTTAATCGCCAGCTTCTTGTTAGAATTTTCTAGTTCCACCTTAAATGCTGAGACGCTAGAATGTAACTGCTGCTCCTTTTAAGGTGGAACGGGAAAACTCGAACAAGAAGTTGGCGAAGCCTCCTCGTTTGACTGAAGTATCTGTAAGTGCACAGCCAACTCACCTCACCTGCTGTCCAGTCGTAGAAGAGACTACACGGTTACTGCCCGCAGCTGAAGCTCTGGCGGTGGCTGGACTTGAACTATTGCTTGAAAAAACACAGATATCGCCGCTGTTAACTGTCCTCAACACGAACTCCTCAACTTAGACGGCACACACAGGGACAACACGTGAACACAGGGCGACACATCGTTTCTTCGTTGTACAGCAGGTTGGACCAACGGACTCTATAGCGCCGCCTACTGCACCACCGCCCAGCGCGAGCTTTGCTGAAAAAGACAGAAATGCTTAGTTTTCATCAGCTCCCGTTTATTGTCCTGGGTTTCGTTCTATTGTTTTTCCAGTTCTACACAGGGGGCAAAATTATTTTATTGAATGATTGGTAAAATATTAAAATAAAACAACAAACAACACATTTTAATTTGATTACTTATAGCTTGACATAATAACTCATTATGTTCTCTACTGTTTAAGCAGTTGTCCATTTATATTACTTCATTCCCAACCAAAAATTCAACAACAACAACAACAATAATAATAATAACAAAAATGTTCATTTACATAACATTTTCCATACATTTAAAATGCAGCTCAAAAAGCGAAGATAAAATCAAAACCAACAAAAGAGAAGAACAAAGCAAATAGAGCAAATAAAAGCGCTAAGGAAGGAAAAGTGAAAATACAATAACATTTGGTGGAATTTAACAATAAAATAATACAGATAAAATAATGACAGGGATTAATAAGAAGGAGAACAGGGATTGAAGCTAAAAAAAAAACATGATACAACAAATACACATCTAGAGGGAGGCTATTAAAAGCTATTTTAATTGCGAACTGAGGACACTTCGTGTACGTCTTAGCAGAGGATGATCCATAGTTGAGAAGCTCATACAGCCTCGCCACAACACAACACCCGAAGAGTTCATCTGCTGGGATTTTCAGCACCGAATCTTCAGTCATTAGAAGAAAAAAGGCG
Source organism: Colossoma macropomum (assembly GCF_904425465.1). Lineage (NCBI taxonomy): Eukaryota > Metazoa > Chordata > Actinopteri > Characiformes > Serrasalmidae > Colossoma > Colossoma macropomum. The sequence continues at coordinate 6,879,432 of NW_023494786.1, read as the reverse complement.
GAGAGAAATAGGGCTGTGCTTCCTACTCCTGTACAGTAGGTGGCGGTATGTACTACATTGAGTTCAACGGTTTACCCCAGAGGAAGAACGAAAGCAAGAAGGAAACAACAAGAAAGAGCAGGAAGATACCGAAGAGAAAGCCTGAAAGTCTAGTTGAAAGTCTGTATACTGTACAATATTTAGAGCTGTTTCCTTCGTTTGTAAGCTCCCATCATGGCCTCCCAGCAGCAGCAGCCGCAGGCGGTTACTGCAAACCCCGCAGCGCATCAGGCAGCTGTACTTCAGCCCCAGCAGCAGCAGCAGCAGCAGCTCAGCCAGCAGCAGGACTTCGACCCGGTCCACAGATTTAAAATGCTCATCCCTCAGTTAAAAGAGAGTTTACAGGTTTGTCCCTCGCCTGTGTGTAATATAAACCCTCACTGTGTTGTGGTATCAGTTCAGCGAGGATGAAGTCGGTTTCCTTTTCACCAGCTTCTTCGAATTGTACCGCTCCACCTTAAATATTGTTGCATGCACGCTGCGGCACCATTTAAGGTGGAACGGGACAATTCGAACAAGACGCTGGCTTCAGTTTCGTTAGTCAGCATCATCTTTACTAGCTTAAGCTCTAGTATTCACACAGCTGATTACTGTAATTAGTAACGTGTCTGACTTAACAGGTTTCTTGTTTTTTTTCTGCTTTTCAGACCGTCATGAGCATCGCTTCACAAAACTTCGCACAAAACACCTCGATTGATAACGGAGTGTAAGTACACACAGGACACACTGCACTTCCGGTCTAGCCTGTTCACTGGCCCAGTTAGCTAATACTTATTATTGAAGGGGAATTTCGCCGATTTTCCAAGATTTCTGTGCAGCTAGTTCTCTCTGAGATGTAAACAAAGTCATTCATGGTCTTTTGATGTGAAGTATTACACAACAGTTCGCGCAAGCTGATTGGTTGAGAGGCGTTCTAACTGTGCTTTTATTTCGTCATAACGTCACGGGTTTATCACAGACACTGTATCACTCCGCTGAGACGCCGTTGCTAAGCAACGACTTTGACAGCTGTATGAGACGCTCAAGCCATTTGAACGTTTTTACTTATTACTTTGCGCACAAAATAACTATACTAAATTCCCAAACTGTCTGTTTGGTCTGTGTGGAGCTGGGGAACGAACTGCCGGCTGTGCAGCGAGTGAGCGGAGCTCGTTACTCTGACGTAGCAACAAGCTGCTTGTTAAGGAACTATAATTTGGCGGAAGGAACTGCTGACATTAAAACATATTAAACGCCGCGTTCACGGCCCAATTTATTAATTTCTTACTTTATTTATTTAACTGTTGTATAAAAGGAGTAGAACACTCGAGGTCGTGTGTTATCGCGATGTGAACAACTGAAATGTTGCCATTATATTTACTACCCAAAACGACAGTGAACCTACACGTCTTCTGAGTTTTATATGTAGCGTAATGTTGATAATGCTAAAATCGAGATGGGTAGCGTTACTCTTTTATCTTACTGTGTCCTTCATGTAGCTCTCCGTCTTAAAATGTCATTTATAAAATGATAAAAAATATGACTTAAGCCCAAATCCTTATTTCGATCTATTGCAAACCTGTGTTTCAGGTATCCAACATCAACATCACATTTTCTGTGGTTGCATTTAGAGGCATTCAGCACTTAAGACATCTGGTTCTTATCACCACCACTCACTCAAAAGGTTATCTAGAATGGAGTGTCTCACATCGACGTATCTTAACAATTTAATTGTGCAGAGGAAACCAGTGGAATTCCCTCTATAAGAATGTGTAATAACTGAGGCTCAATCTCTGTACATGATGGAAGTCACTATATAGGGAGCCGGTAGCCACTTGTGATTCACCCATTTATCCTAGCTTTCAAGGTTGTTTCGATATCCGAACACAGTGGTATCTGTGGCAGAATAAATGTTTTGGTTATTAATTGCTTGATGATCATAAGTAATACACTGCCTGTGCAGAAGTATCCACACTCCTCTATTAATACTTTTGATTTCAGAAGAAATGCTTTACAGATGTTTGGACATACAGTGTATTGGGTTTTGTGCCAATATTGTATGAACTACAGTTGATCATTTTAATGTGTTCCTATAAATTGAATGAATTAATTTTTCATTTCAGTTGCGTTTCATTTTTTTAACACCTTTGTCCTAAAAAAAAACACTAGAGTCTTTGTTTCTCATATACCCCCAAACTGAATAGGAATGCACATATATATAGATGGACTTGACAGCTGCAAAATGTGACAAACCAACACATGTGGGTAAAAATTTAACATTCACCTGTAACTGGTTCATATTACACATGGAGAATGAATATATATCAATGTGAAGCCACAGTTAGAAAACTAAAATATGAACTGTTGGACATTTCTAGAGTTTCCCTTGGTTCTGAAAGTGTAGTAAATATAAAAGTCAAGCCTTTTCATGCACTCTTTTTTTCTTTTTTTGTTTTATCTTTATCTTCCTCAGAAAAAGTAACGATGGCACAGTTCAGCGATTTGACAAGAGTTTAGAAGAGTTCTACGCCCTCTGTGATCAGCTCGAGCTCTGTTTGGTAAGCACTTCACATTTGTTATTGTATCCCTTTTTCTTTTTTTTTTTACCAAGAAGACCAGGATGTACACTTTTTTTGGCATGAGGCTTGACCCCTTAATGTGGTGTGCCAGTAAGTTGTGTTTGTGATGTCAAACACGTGATTGATAATAATTAATCTTTCAGCCCTGTGGTGTGCTTTACACCACTTCAGCTGACGCATGGCAGAACAACCAGTTCCACTGCCTGTGTTTATCTACTGAGACTGCATGGCTGTGTGCTTAATTTTATACACCTGGTAGCAATAGTTGTTGTTGAAACACGTGAACTCAGTAATTAAGAGGGGTGTCTACATACTTTTAGCCATATTATATAGATCAGTTTGGACTTTTTAAGAAATCCCAACCAGTGAGTTACCTCTACAAGAATCAGTAACCATAGCTCAGTAGATTAGTAAATGACTTGTATGTCTAAGTCAGTTTCATAACTTATGTCCTGGAAGGCCAGTGTCCAGTACAGTTGGTAGTTCCCCTACTCAAAAACAGTTAACAGATGAGTTGAATCTAGTTTGAGTTTGAGGAAGGACATCATAAAACTGTGCTGAACATCGGCCCCCCAGGACCACAGTTGTCCACCCCTGATCTAGGTAATGTGTTTTACTTATGTTTTTTGCTAACACTTTTTTTTTGTTGTCTCCTTTAGCGGCTAGCCCATGAATGCCTCTCCCAGAGCATTGACAGTGCCAAACACTCTCCAAACCTGGTGCCTACAGCTACCAAGCCAGACACAGTGCAGACAGAATCTCTGTCTTATTCTCAGTATCTCAGCATGATAAAGTCCCAGATTTCCTGTGCTAAAGACATCCATAATGCTCTTCTGGAATGTTCCAAGAAGATTGCTGGAAAGAATCAGCAACAAGGGATTCTGTAAAGGACCTGAGTACCATCTTTAACAACTTCATGACATGGATTTTCCAGACAAATGACATGGTTTTAGGTGGAATCTGTACATAGACATTACACAAAATAAAGACACTGAATGTTGCAGTATGTAATGCTGGACGTATTTGGGGAAATAAATGTACATGCTTTTGGTTGACGTTTGAATAAAGTCTTATTTTGCATTGTTAGTCTATATCAGAAATATGTTGTAATATATCCATGAATATATTACAGACCAGAGAGTGGTCTGAATGTGTTGAGAGGAATGTAAAAAGTTTCATTTTTAATCATGTTACAAAACAGACTACATTGAACTTGCTGTAGTACCTAAAGCCAGGTAATTTGGTGAACTGTTACAAAGTAAATACACCCTTTATAATACATTTATGCTCATATTTATTCACACACAAGTATTCTAACGAGACTACAGCTAGTCACACTGTAGGACAAAATCATCACATTTTGCGGTGCAGTTCTAGAGGTATTCCAGTGTTTTTTTTTTTTCAAAAACCCTACAAAGGTTTTATTCCTTGATTTCCTTTGCACTGTTTCAGCTGAGTGGGGGTGTGGCCGTCTGCACTGCACCTTATGGACACGCCCCCTGAACTACAGTCCTTTTAGCGTTGACTTTGGCGAGGAAGGCAAGTTTTCTGTAAAGTGATGTGCTGTTGAAGGGTACAGCCAGCAAAACCAGAGAGACCGAAAAAGGTAAAAGTGATTGGCTGCTATAAATAACTCAAATTCAGATGAAAATACAGCATTAAATGTAATGAAACATGTGGACGCTCTACAGAAACCTTGCCACCTTGCCAGGAGGGCAAAATCAAATCTGTGATAATGAACTAAGCATATCTAACAAATATGCCTCAACTACTAATAAGACTGCTCATTTATGCCAAGTACTGTATTTGAACATGTTTACTAACCAAGTTCATCTCTTCATGACTGCAGTTCATCCACACTTGCTCAGTGTAATCATACTTGCATAATGATACAAACACAAGCTCTTTCTGCAGGTTTTAATCCATACTGGCATTAGTAGTATCTTCAAAGTAAGAACAAAAGACAGAATGTCCAGGAGTTTGTCACCCTTTTTATAACAAAAGGTGATCTGTAAGGTCCACACAATGATTTCCTCTAGACAGTATCCAGAGCTGGACTGTAGGTCTGAAGGAGATTCACACCTCTTATTATGAATAAAAATCATTCGTACATTAGACTTGTAACATTCAAGGACCTCATCACCACATCACAACTGTGTTCTCATCTCATATGTACAAGAAATAGCCTTAAAACTTCATACGTTACATGATTCAGCTGTCAGCTTTGCTTTCGAGTTTCCAAACGGAAACAATAAGCTGAATCTGGCAACATACAGGGCATAAGCTAAGGCCTTGTACTCTTCTTTAGAAAAGTCAGTGCTGAGGCTACCACTGTGTCATGATCGGAATTTGCTGACATATGAATTTGAACATGGCTGCCATATTAATGCTGCTGGGAACGAGGTGGACGGTTGGGCTGATTTGGTCCAATGTATTTCAAGGGAGTGTATTTGGGCTTTTCAATCACCTCCAACCCTAGGTATGGCTGCAAGGCATCTGGAACCCGCACTGTTCCTTCCTGAAAGAAAGCAGTAAAGATCTTACTTTTTCCGAACATTTCACTAAGCTATAGTCCTGGAGCAGCTAAATAAGAGAGATAACGTCATTAACCATTAAGGTACATAAGCTAAAACAGAGGACTCCATTAAAAGAGGAATTCCACCAAACTTTTCTAAATTACTGCATAATTAAATGGTTAGGAGGTAAAAGCCATTCAAAGTGGTTTGATGTGCAATGCAGTATTCAGGAGAAACTTGGAGTCAGAATTGTTCCTGGTGGTGGTGAAAGGAACCAGATGTCCAAGTGTTCAATGCCTCTAAAAGCTACATCATGAAATGCTATTTTATGAAGTGGATACCAGCACACTGCCTCATGTCTGAGGCATTGTTTTATGACAGTTTAGAGAAAGTTTTGTCTTAAAACACATTTTTAATCCATAATTAATTATAATGTCGATTCATGAGATTAACATAACCTGGGATTATTTGTACTGCTCGTTTTATAGAAAGTAAAGGGCGGCGGAATCAGTAAAAGCAGGAGTGCGCAGTTAGTAAAAATGACTGATATGGAGCGTGTGGGTGGGACTAAAATCACACAGAAATGCAATTAAATATTACACGACCCCACCATCCTGTCCAAATGGGCTTAAGTCAGTAACTTTCTCGACAGGACACCATGTCGTATCACGCCACACTGAATAACTGTTTACATCTCAATAATGATATTATGCAGAAATCTGGAGAGAAAAAAAATATCAACCCCCTTCAAATAAAGTCTTGTTTTTTGGCTAATATTTAATCATTAGTGTCATTAAACTCTGCAATTAATACATAATAAATATGACTATGTAACAAACTAAGAGCTATATATGAATTTTAGTCTCAAAAAGTGAGTGTATGAGAAATAAAAACCCACCTTTGTTTGATGAGTCTCCAAAATTGCAATAATAGTACGTGGAATAGCACATGCTGTAGCATTCACCTGGAAATAGACAGATATAAAGTTGACTAGAAGTTGGAGGCTAGTCTACGACAATGCATTAATGTTTTTTCTAGGTATGCACCGATATGGTCCTGTGAGGCCAATGCCGATATCCAACATTTTTCATGTACGTTTCTGCCGATGCTGATATGTAAACATTTACTGACTGTAGAAATTGGAAAATTCACCCAGATTAGCCTTAGAAAGAAATGTAACTATTATTTTTGTAGGATTACAAATAAAATGAATAAAATGCAGACATTCTAGTGCAGCAGCCCAGCGTTCTGCTCCTCTGGAGTACAAATAATATGTACATCACATATCAGTTTGAAATATCGGCCACATCTAAACATCTGCCTGTATTATTTTTCCAGCAAATATCTGTCGATACCGAAGTGATTCTGATATCATGCATTCTTAAGTGTCTTCCATTACAGTGAAGTACTTTGGAGAGCTTTTATAAGTATTAATCTTGATGCGACAGCATTATGCAGGTTGTGCTTCTGAGTTACAGACGTAGCTGAGTAGGTTTGTTCAGACAGCTAGTGCAATTCACTCACCGTGTGAGCGTACTTCAGACTGCCATCATCTCTCTCGTAGAAGATATTAAGTCGCCGGCTCTGATAGTCAGTGCAGTTTGATGCACTGGAGATCTAAAATAGAATTAAGAAAGAACCTTTTCAACATAATATAAAGGAAGACAAGCACTGTAAAAAGTCCAAGTGAAAACTGAAGAGAACACAATCAAACATCTCTCAGTGTGCTGTTACATCTTATTCCAGGGAGGGGTTCTAGAAAAAATGTGAGCAAGTCTTAAACATCACTTATTTTCACTGCCTACTAGACTGCATTGCGCTTGTCCAAGCTAACAACATGCTGCATTGTTACATATTTTGTATATTTGGGGAAGATGAAATATAGACTAGCTTGATGAAATTAGCAATTCTAATACAAAACGGACAAATATTCAAAACCTTGTTCACAAAGTCAGCGTGTATTAATGCAGCTGTAATGCACTCGAGACTATTTCTGGAAAGTACCAGATAACTTAGTAATTCATTGACTTCAAGCTGCTGAATAATTTAACCATTGTGCTGACCTCGCCAAAGCTGCCACGGCCTGGCATCCAAGCTTCAATATCATACTTCCTGAAGGCTGGTGGTCCAAGCTCTTCTGTGGGCATGTCCAAAACCCTAAGAAGGAAGTAATAAAATAACAGATTTTAACCAAATAATCCACTGCTTATACACACACACACACACACACACACACACACACAATGTCTTTTTGGCCGGTTCACGCTTGGCATTAACATCCATCTCGAGTGATCTGATCATAAGTGGACAATGAGACATGTAGCTGTTTACACCTGGCACTTCTGTGTCTCAAATGAGTCTCCAATGATGGGATTTTGTGACAGGAGGACAGGTACCCCATATATATATATATAATATATATATATATATATATATATATATATATATGCATACATACATGCACACACACACACTACAGTCAAAATACTACAGGCTATTTTGTAACTCATAATTTAAGAAAGAAAACAGATTATTTTAGCTGGTGATGAGCGCTCGGCTACCCCGTTACAAATGACATCACAGTATTCAGACACCAGCTAGCGACGACTGGATTTCTCTATACTATCGTAGTAGTTTAAGTGGTGAACCACAAAATATCAACACCAGACAAACGGAGTCCTCCTTTTAGGTACGTCTAAACTGAAAGCGGTGCTTTTGTGTCTTGTTTGATCTACAGTATCATCAATTCTCCGTGTTGCTCCACTCAAACAGGGAATGTATAACTCCGTGTTTCTACCGTTGCTAAAGACTCATCTTTCTCGTGGCCCCCTCCCTCTCTAATCATGTCGAACAACTCGGAAGTGCGCCCTCTCCTGGCGACAGCACAGTAATGTCGCTTTCCTTGTAGTAGAAAACGCCACCAAGGCTTTCGCTGAACGTGGGGGTGTGAGAATGGTGTATTATATCGAATATTTATCGAACATTTCGTATCGCTCTATCGAGGAAAAGTTATTTCACTATAATTATCGTTATTGTTTTATCGCCCAGCTCTATTGTGGTCATATGTGCCCCTGACCACCTCCGAAGCTGCTTTGAGTGTTTGGATCACAATACGTCTCCAAGACACACTGTACCCCATTCACACCTGTACTTAGCACTGTACACTTATCAGATCACCCAGGATGCAGGTTAATGCCAAGTGTGAACGAAGCATTTGTTATATAAATTCACTGGGTGATAGAAATAAATCTAAAAACAGATTTGAATTTCTCAAAGTTCCAATACAATTACAATCACATTTTTTAGTTGATTCAACAAAAATTACATTTTTGTAAGCCTGCTGTTCTGCACTGTTATTTTCAGAGTTGATGTGGCATTTTCAAAGGTGAGGGTAAGTACCCAGTATACCCAGTAACACACTGTTTTGTTTGTTTTTTTTTTTTTTAAAGGTACACATTCATATTACAAAAGGCACCATCAAAACTGCAACTTCAGCTCTACACTGACAAGAACACCAAAAGTTTAAAAACAACTACATGACTGATGCATGTAGAATCCATCAGTATGACTCACTAGTCAATCCAGTCAATAATTAATAGATTCATACTGCATGTTTCTACCCTCCAACATCAAGTTCAAGTGAAGCCATGTCAGGGGTTCTTCACACATGAGAAACTGCAGGACACAACAGCTGAACCCAGCCATGAGGAAAAACCACAACAAGCCACGTGATTAGCTAATTCTACTATCAGAGCACAAAACTGGCAAACTGACTGTTCCTACACTTCAAGCTCAACTCACTGTTATAGTTTCCATTCAAGTTGTTGTGCACCTTTATCAAAGGTGGGGGGGAGAGACATGGTACAATGCAATTACTCCAACCCTCTTCTGGATTTCACAGAATGTTTTGATGAGTACGTAATACAACTTGAAGGGTTTAATTTTGTGATTTGAAACGGAATAAATATATGAACAACAAGCCAACTAATGGCAACAAGACCCCAACTAACATTTATACATTTTATATGTACATTTTACAGACCTGTAATGGAGCTTGAGGGAAGAGAAAATCTCCTTCTGTAATGACACGAATTCATCTAACAGCTGAGAACTCTCGTCACCCGTCTCATCTGCCGTCACACCAAACATCTCCACCTGCACAAAGAAAGAAAATGACTTTACTCGGACTTGCCACGCACAAGTTTCCGTCATTTTGTAGGCGCCCTTATCCACAGCAACTTACAACAACAGCCAAACAGTAGAAGGCAAGTTTACAAGCAAAACATTTACACATGCAATAGTACAGTAAGAGCAACAATATTATTTTGGCAAAAGAAATGCAAAACTTTGATTAAGCGCCATTAAATCAACTACAGTGGACACTGTGACCTTAACAGCAAGAGTAACAACATGATCTCTTGGACTCCCAGCTACGGATGGCTGTGGCATCTTTAGGGAATAAATTCATAATCTTCTGATGATAGGCTTAACCACAGTTTTAACCCTGTGGCTTCTGATTACCTTGTTAAAGTGATGAACCCTGTAGAGCCCCCAAGTCTCTCGGCCAGTGTCTGTTTCAGCCCGGTAACACGTGCTACTGCAAACTGTCCTTAAAGAGTGAATTACAAAACAGAAAGACGGAAAACTTCTTAAACAAAGCCACTGACAATCACCAATAAGTAATGTGGACTGAAGAAAGCAGAGTGTAATATGTGGAGAGAAGTTAGGCTGTCTGGACACAAACTTTTCTTACCTGACAGGTACATCCTTTAAATTTACAGCATGGTCCATAAAGTAACCTTAGATGTGATAAAGAAAACATTCTATAACTATTTAATGTTTATAGGTGTTAATGTCATTACTATGTTTTAGCAAATCGTTCAGGTAATTTGACACTACATATTTCAGCCACATCACAGCATATAGTTGGCGGCATTTCTGGACGTTGCAGATATATGGCTTCAACTTCGCATCCTTGCATTTGTACATGCAGTGATGAACAGTTTACTAACAGTGCTTTTCTGACGTATTTCCACCCATGTGGTTGTATTCATTACAGAAGCAGGTTGGTTTTTAACGTAGTGCCATCCAAATGATACAGTTTCAACACTGGTTTTCGGCCTTGCCCTTTACGCACAGACATTTCTCTGGCTTCTCTGAATCAGATTCTGTGTTCTCTAATTTAGAAATGTTGGACTACTCGCTCAAGCAGTTTACGCGGTTCATGAACATGAGCATCACCTGTTACCTATTCACCTGTTTAAACGCGGAAAGGTGTTTTTGATCGTTCCACAAAGTTCCAAGTCTTTCACTGCCCCTGTTCCAACTTTTTTGGAATGTACAGCAGATATCAAATTTGGAATTAGTGTATATTTACAAATATCAATAAAGTTGATAATGTAAAATATGAAATCTTTCTTCTTTGGGCTAATGTTAATAAAATACATTTAAAAAACACAGTTTACAAATCACTACTTTCTGTGTTTATTTGCATTTTACCTACTGTCCCAACTTTTTTGGAATTCGTTTGCACATCAGGCCGTGTGTGTTAGAATCTCTATCTTGTTTCGGATTATTCTGCAATGTCCTATTAAACAGTGTGTATAGATTAGAGATGACATTAAGCTTACATACGTCACATGGCTGCATCATTATCCAGGCAATGTCTATAGATATTTTGCAGCTCTCTCTCACCTGCTATACCAACTTCCCCTGTGCCAGCCAGATTAAGGTCAGGAAAGCGGGTAGGGTCCAAAGAGTACACCTGTGAGCGATGAGCATGAGGTTGCATCCCACAGCCCTCCTGCACAGACAGACATAAGCACATGGGGTTATAGTGAGTTTACAGAGGTAAACATAACCGGGCTAGAACACATGTAACAAGAAGTAAAAAGTGCAGTTCTGTGTATTTTGTACAGACACTGGGAAACATCTTTAAGTCTGAGTATATTTGAAATCAAAACTAATTTGATTTGGTGCTCTGATCAATTTCACTGACTAGTTCTTATGGAAGGCACAGCACAGGACAGTCGAAAAGAGATGAAGAGTTACTTACAAACACGACTCCTTTCAGCATATCTGGAACGACCATGGGAATAAAACCCTGTAAGTTACAAAGAGATACTATTTCAAAATGTGTGTTTTAATGGTCAGGATGTCGCTTGGATGTTTGCCTGCAGTGACACCTGACTGGGGCTTAAATGGGAGATTTCTATTATTAATACTAATAGCAAATGAAAAACATCTAACAGTGTCTCTGCGGTAAATAAACAGAGTTGCTTATTTAAATGCTGTATGCAAACAATTCAAAAACATACTCACACACATGCCTCACTGACCCTTTTCTGAAGGAGATCCAAAGCAAAGTTTTGCAAGGCAGTCTGAAGTCTGGCTCCTGCTCCCCGTAGATAGTACGATCTATGACCTGATACATGGGCAAGGCGTCTATAAAAGAAAAGACATTTAGAATTCACACAAAAAAAAAAAATGTGTGAATGAGTGACAGAGGACGCATGTTACCTTTGTCTTATGATGTCCAGTCTCTCCCCAATTTCTAGGTGGCCCCGGGGTTTGAAATCAAACTCTGTTTTAGAAACAGTGACAGAGTATGTACATCACTGCAGATGTATACCAATAGCAGAAAATGTATACCAACATATCTAGAAAATCCCAACAATTATCCCCTCTCACATAAAACATAGGGTCATAAAAAGCAAGACACTTGCTATTATCATTTTTTTGCTGTTCTTTTAATAATAGATTATATCTTTCAGTGCAATATAAGAATATAATGTATAAAGCAAATTGTGCTTTGTGACAAGTGCACTTCAGAGTGCTATCATGTATCTGCTGAAGTATTATCTTGTGATTTATAGTGAGATTGGGTGTTGTGGAAAAGGGCATATTTAAATGTCCACTTTAGTTACCATACCAGCTTTCTGCCCAACCATTTCAACCACCCTCGCCTTGCTCTCATCTCCAATGGGCTGACGGGAAGAAGAATTAACATTTGTCGTTGTCATATACATTCATTTCACACATCATCAGTCAAAAATGAAGTTTTCACAACTTCATGCTTGCCTGAGTTTTCTGCAACTAGCAGCAACATTTACCTTCTACAAGGTACAAGAAAAATGTTGAGAGACCTAATGACGTCCTCTCTTACCACATCTGGATGAGTCCTGTTGGGAAGCCTCAGGGCACGGCAATAGTACTGCTGCTCCAGATCACTCTGTTGTGGATATAACTCATTCAGCCTGGCTCTGATCCCTCGACCCTCTTCTCTTGCAGTCCTGTACTCTGCCAGCTGAAAGATTCAGGTAGAGTATCACCAACATGTCAGACATAATTTCAAAACAACAGATACAATAGAATACACTTGCCTTGGGTTCTTCTTGCTCCCACATTTTAGAGCAGAGGTGTCAAACTAAAGCACTAAAACAGCCATATTGAAAAATCTCAACAAATCTGTGGGCCAGAAAGTTTTTATTTCATTTTTAAGTAACACTTTGCTTAGACCTGAACTGGCCATTGTTTATTCAAAACACGGCAAAACGTCATCAGAAAAATACAGGCACTTGTAGTAAATCTCAACAGGTAGGTCTTTGAAACTTACCTATGTGTTTGATCTAGACATCTGGCCTCTATTTCTTGCTGCAAGTTCATTCATTTTTGGCATCAATTTCTGAACTGCTGAGCATGTTTGTATTGGGTGAACTGCAGCTGAAAAGCAGCTAGTGGGTTTGGTGATATAACTGCTGTCCCACAAATTGTTGCTGGGGGAGGAGTGGGAGCGGACATTACCTTGCAGTGCATGCTGGGGATTGAAGTGCAGCGCACTAGGGAATGGGCTAATATTAACAAAAATCCAAATTAATGAAGAAATTTGTCCTCTGTAGGGAATGCGTTAACTTCTTTTCACTTCAATTTGTTCATCCCAAAATTGTTGCCTCAGAAATTAAGAGTTATATTAACGAACCAATATTATCACAAACTTAAGCAGGGTAAACATTTCAATACGTTGTATCTGACTTAAAAGACATGATATTAGCATGATATGAGGCAAATAAGGTGTATAAAAAAACTAAACTCACCTCAGCCAGAACCTTTTTGTCATGTTGTTCCTGTAAGAAAGGAATAGATGAGAAACATGTTCCCATTTCTGACTTGGATTTCTTTAGCATGACTTATATCTTGTTAGCCGCAACTACAACCATATTCTAATACAGGGTTTCTCAACATTGGGCTGCGGACCACAAGTGGGGCCACAAAACACCCACTGGTTGTGCTCAGGCCAATGCTGAGGTGGGACAATGGTCCACGGAGGGCATTTGATGGCAGTTTGTCATAAAATTCAGGGAAAAAAATAACAGACTTAATAAAAAAAGAAATATTCAAAGTTTTCAAATGATAAAGTCCTGCAAAAATGGTGCACTGAAAAAACAGAAATAGAAATGAACAATAAAGACTCACTTTTTGCTTGAAAGAGAAAGAAAGTAGGATTTCTCACACACCATCCATGTTGCTGCAATTTAACTGATTTCTATCACATACTACCCAAACTTAAACATAGCAGTAAAAATTTTAACTGAATTTTCTCATCAGTCTTTCACAACTGAATGAACAGTCTCTGAACGAAAGGTAAAACAGCAAGAAGCATGCGCAAGTTAACTGCGTGACGTCAATGTTTTCAAAACAGTGTTTTGCCTGTCCACACAAAAACACTGAAAATAGAGGTCTCAAAAATCTCCACCATGGAGAGCGTTTCAAAGATCTCCATGTTTAGTCACCTAAAACGGTGGAAAAAAACCTTTGTTTTCAAAAATATCCGGACACTTGTGGACAGGCCTTAGACTAAACGAGCCGTTTCCATCTAATCATGCAGCACATTTTCAAGAAACAATCAGAATATGTCTGATACACTCATGTCCAACTACTGCTTGTTATCACATAAAATGCATTTTTGGCTGAACAACAAAATGAAATAAACACAGTAACATTTATATTCCTCACTGTTGTTACAAAGTAGTAACAATTTTTAATCCAGAATTGCTCAGATGCTTACTGCAATATTTAATATTTAAAGATAACCTTTTAAGTTAATATTTTTTTGCTTCTATACTGTCTAAAGCTCAAAGCACTATTGTTTATAACACTCTAATATTCATTTAATGTAAGTTGTCTGTAAGAGTTGCATTCTTATAAAGGTTAATTTATGGCAAACAAATATCAGCCCGAATATCGGTTATTGGAATCCTTGATTATTGATAATTTGTATCGGCCCTGAAAAAAAGCATATTGGTCAACCCCTACAGTAAATGCAACAACTCAGTACAAACAAGTTAACTCACTACTATATCTTTACCTGTCAGCCTGTTGATTTTGCTAACAAAAATGACTGAATGGCTTTCAGTAATAAAGAAAGCTTCTATATTAACAAAGCAGAATGTAAACTAATACTGACCACAAGAGCTCGAACAGCGGCACTGACCACTTTCTTCTTTTCCTCCAACTCCTCTATCTCCTTCTGCACCTCCAGCAGCTGCTTCCAAACTGAAACCTGAGCAGAAAACGGCAAAACTGAGATGTTCAGCCACAAATCATTCATTCGCTGTATATGAAGGGAGAGTATCTATGTTTCCAGGGTCCTGTGTTCCCTCAGCTGTTTACAGGATGCATCAAACTTCAATGTAATACATGACAACCTCTGAAAGGGTCAAGGTCATGGTTAGGGTCCCGGGGTCAGGGGACACTTGTCCTCAGCTCGTCTAGTATTACAAAGCTAATTACGTAGTTAAGCAAACTTTGCAATGCAAACCATTTTTTGAGAAGCCAAAGCGTATCGTACATTCACTTCTCAAGGGTTTGTAAATATATTGAAGGTATAGCAATTTTATTTTCATGGAGATTTTTTGGATGTCAGTCTTATTTTAATAGAAACCAAACTTCATTAGGACGTTTTTACGGAAATGTGATTGTGGTGCCATTGAGCTCCCTGCTGAAAAAAGTTTATTTCCTGGTGGTGTCCAGTGGTCAGTATTGCTATTCTGTGTTTTGTCCGTGACACAGTAAACTACTCCTTACGATAGTTCGCACATCAGCCGTCCCCAGATCTCCTTTCCTGTTCTGCAGGTCAGTTATCAGCCGCTCCGTCTCCTCACACACCGGCCTCATGTCCAGTTCCGGTTTGTCGCTGTAGCCCTCCCTCACATGCTCCCACAGGCTGCTCCTCACACTGCCGGACGAGCACGGTCGCCATAACGTCTTCTGTCCGTCGCGGAAACGACGCCTCGCCACTGAGGCCAGAAGAGACAGCGCGGAGAACCTGCGGATGGCTCTCACAGAGGACGCCATGTTCGGTGGGATTCGTAGAGCAACCACGGAAGCCGCATTGGGGACGAAACGAGTAGGATGGGTAGTTCGATTCAGTTTTGCGAATCGATTCTTTCGAACTGTCCGTTTAAAAGAATCGAACGCTTCGTTGACACAAATAACAAGTCAAATGTTTTCTCCCGTCTTCCGCGACTGCGTCCAAATAGTTATATGAAACATCCTTTCCTATCTGCTATCGTTGATTTTCACTTCTCATGGCTGTCAGGCAGAATCAAACGAAAATAGCTAACGCTACATAGGAAAAGGAGTTTCTTAAATGATTCGGACCATGTGGAATCGGGTTTTACTGAAGTGAATCTGTTACCTCTCCAGCCCCCTCAGTCCCGAGGCTGGACACTTAAACAAAGTATTGTTATAAAACATGGTATCTGCTGGACTAAATAACATAATACATAAATTATTTATTTTTGTCTACTGGGAAACATATTCGTTAGCATTTGACATTTAGATTTAGATGTCTGAAATGTGAGTTTTTGAAAAAATAAAAACATTTATTATGTTCAACATAAGACATATAGCAAATAATGAACCTTTTCTTTGTTTACTGTATGTACAGTTGCGTGAAAAAGATCCTGAACTCTCGGAACTACCTGGACTTCTAATATTAAATATTATCTACTCTTCCATTATTAGCGTTAGATTAGATTAGCGTTTACCCTCATCTAATGCTCTGAATTCAGTTCATGAAGGCCTTGCATTTATTAGCTGATGAGCTGAATCAGGTGTGTTTAATGAGGCAGCGATCTGAAGTCTGCAGTGTTTTGGCCCGCGAGGAAGGGAGCCTGGCACGTGTTATAGAAATACAGACATACAAAAAACATTTCTTAAATAAATGCAGGACCATTTCAAAATAGTGTTTTAACTTGGTCTTGAAGAGCGTCTATCTCGCCAGCTGTCATGTTTGTTTTTGTTTATGACAAGATAAAAAACATTCTGTTGAATGATCAACTGATAAAGAGACTGAGTTCTGCAGAAACACACAGAAGTGAGTGTGGTGGTGTACCTGCATCTATAGTGCTAAAATACCTGGGAGAGAAAAATGTCCTGGACGTTTGGTATGAGGAGGTCAGGCGCAGGGCTGGCATACACCACAAAAACGTGACAGAAAGCAGAGCCATGTCTGTCGAGGTAACTATTTAACTGAATTTAACTAGGTATTCTTTATTAGGTTAAACTGCGAAAGATTATTGTTAACATTTTATTGTAACATTAAGTCTTTGGTCTAATAAAAAAAGTTTGATTCATTCCAGAAAGAAATTTTAACTGCATTCAAAGTTGTTATTTACGTGTGGTAATTTATACATTTTATTTATTTTTATTGGGTGAAACTGTAAAATATTATTGTCGGACTTTTATTAGATCATTGCGTTGATGTTACCAAAGAAACTTCGATTCGGTCGAACCTGTGAGTCGGTTCAAAAGAGCGACTCGTTTCAGAGCGAAGCCGCACTAATTACCTTGAGGCGGCGGTAAAAACGTTACTAAGCTCGTATGTGAAGGAAACGTTGCCCAACGTTTGATTTTAAATGATGTTTTCTGTCGAATTCTGTCTGATGTTTCTTTTCGAGTGCTGTGAGAATACGTAGTAAATGTGAACTTTAATTTGCGTCCAAACAGACGGCCGCTTGTGTTCAGCACGTGCAAAACAAAAGCGTCGCCATTTCACCAATCAGTCAGCCAAGCAGCTCCATCTGTAACTCAGAAAGTGCGAGAACAGATTTT
The DNA here is from genome assembly GCF_904425465.1 of Colossoma macropomum. Taxonomy (NCBI): domain Eukaryota; kingdom Metazoa; phylum Chordata; class Actinopteri; order Characiformes; family Serrasalmidae; genus Colossoma; species Colossoma macropomum. The sequence continues at coordinate 6,862,205 of NW_023494786.1, read as the reverse complement.
TCGCCTCATTTCAGGCGGAGCAAGAAAACCAAAACAAACTTGTTTGAGCACGAATGTGTTTCCAGACGCCCTCGTAAACACCGTCATATCCGGTGCGTAGGGGAAAAGGGAAGCGTGCGGACTGTTGTTCCGGCATGGAGCCCCAGAAAAGCGATGAGCTTCAGCTTCCAGCCGAGGAAATTCAGCTGTCACCCGCGGGCCGACGATAAAGCCGGGCCCGAGTCCGCCAGACGTGGTCCTGAGGTTCTAGCGGGGCGAGTTTGAGGGAGGCTGTGGAGACGGAGACCCGGTGAAGTCGCAGGGAGGGATGAGGAGTTTGTTTGGAGCCGTGTCCGGCGCTCTGCTCTCTGCCTGAGTCTCTAATGATGAGCTGGCCGATTTTCGGTGCAAGAGTCCAGGAGCAGCCCGGGGCCTGTGGAAACGGCCTCGTGTCATTGTGGCACGAACTTACGACTCTTTGTTGCTGTTTAACTTAACCCAGCTAGGTAAACTGACCGCTCTCCCAGCTGAAGCAGGGCGTCCGGGGTCATCTCTGAGGACCACAAACACACAGCTTCAGACATAACGGTAACAGTCCAGGAGGGCGGCTCTGTGGCATCGCTCCAAAGAGCTCTGTTTGGCAACCTTAATATTATAGCGTTATGTTTATGTCTGTAGGATAGTGTTTCCCCCAACTCCAGTGACGGAGGCCTCTTCGCACTGCAGTTTTATGTTCTCCCTGCACCTTTAGCACAAAGGGTTCTAGATAGTGCCCAAAAATGTTATATGTTGAGTTGGGTGACAGGCAAATATATAATATTGCAGTACTTAGAGAAATTTTCACAATACATGATGTGTCACGGTATTTATTGTTTCAGAAATCTGATCAGTTGGCACAGAAAAAGAACCAGTAGTGTTACGTTTTAAAAGATACTATCAAAAACTGTGAATATGATGATTTTGTGTAATATTTGCACTAAATCACTAAGTGAAACATGCATTTGGTCAGTGCTTCACAAGCAGTGACCGTGTACACGGTATGTTCAAAAAGCACATTGTATTGTGACTTAATTTATCACAATAACAGTATATATTATCATGTTGATCAGCCCTAGATCTGTGACTGTAACAGTAGCAGAACCTTCTTTGGAGGGTTAGAACTATTTTTTAAAAGCTTTATTACAGGTTCTTAAAAATGACCGATACAACATGCTTTCCATCATATGAAGAACAATGTACGTATTCAGGTGGTTCTTTGAGTTGTTATCATTCTATATACAACCATTCCCTTTACTAAAGAACCTTTGAAGGACTGCCTGTTTAAATGCATCAGCTCAAGAAGAGCCACCTCTGCAGTTGCTGGTGGTCCTCCAAGCCGGGAGAAAATGCTAGCATACAGTTGATTTATGCTCCAAAGCATGAAATAGAACATTGTCTTTAATGGATCCATTGCAATTGGTTGCTTATAGTCAAATTATAAGTTTCTAAATCTTTTAGGTGCTTTGTATGACATGGAGTGGTAAAGATCTTCATAGTGATGTTTTAAAATACCAATTTGCCAATTTGTACTTGAACTGTCTCTCAGATGAATTCAGTAAAGGGTGGGACAGTTACTTGGAGACCACAGCCATGGCACGACGCTGACAGCGGAGGTGGGGAACCCCTCTCCGACAGCGACTCGGAGGAAGAGGATTTCCCAGATGACACTACTACACCCCTGGGAGAATACATTACTCAGGGTGAGATACACCTCTGTGTTGTGGATTCTGTAGGATGTTTTTGTCCCAAGCTGTGTTTGTTTTTTGTTGTTTTGGTCAGTACATATCTTACTGCTTCTCAGTCTTTGGGTAGAAGCCTCCATTACTTGCTAGCTATATTAGCCTCTTGGCGTCACATAATAACCAACCATATTGACCAAGTATGGCTTTATTTCATGCCGTCACTAGGGCTATCACAGTCATGAAACCTTAGCTGACTATCAGTTGCCATATAATTAAGATCAGCGGTTGATAGTTATTTATTTAGTTCAAAGTACAAAGCTGAAGTGATCAAATTATATGATTACTCATCTTGCCTCTTGAACACATAGGTACGGAGGACATGAGTGAACCCAAGCTACATTTTTTTTCTTGAGTGAAAATATAAACAAAACAACGCGCTGCAAGCACACATGCTGTAAACATTAGAGTGCACTGCATAGGCAACAAATCAGATATTGCGTATGCTGCTCTCAAAAATGTGTTAGAGCACCACGTTGGAAGTTAAAACCTTTGTGTTTGAGTCTTATGGTGTTTCACATTGAATGCATGTATTGCTTTCTTTTACTTACATTTAAGGAGCACAAAATTGTGATGAGGCGATTATGCGATAATTGTGACAGGCCTCATCTATTTTTATGCCTCTTACTTCCTCTGTCGCCTCTCCTCTCTTGTTCAGGGTTAAAACAACTACTTGATGCCCAGCAGTTGTGTGATGTCACTCTTTTAGTGGAAGGAAAGAGGTTCATGTGCCACAGGTGCGAGCTGTATTCGTGTAATAGTCTCAGTATTTATAACTTTCTTTCTTGTAGAGTAACATTAATCATTGTATTGTTCTGCTTTTTCTAGCCCACAAACAAAAAAATATCCTCCACTCTGTTATTGTTTTGTACTTTGCAGAGTCCTCTTGGCTGCTGTTAGCCCATATTTCCGTGCCATGTTTACCAGCCCCCTTGTAGAGTCTCGACTCGCAGAGATCCGACTGGAGGAAGTGACACCTTCAGTTATGGAGACAGTCATTCATTTCATCTACACAGGGGAAGCAGGGCTAAGTCTGGACACAGCAGAAGACTTGTTTGTGGCAGCCAATCGTCTTCAGGTGATGCCCTTGCAAGATCTTTGCTCCAGGTAATACATATATATTTATAAATTTGGAATACTTATTTTAAGGCAGTTCTGCCCAACTCTCTATTACCTGGCTTTTAAATTCAGATGCTCCTAAAGTACCTAAAGCTCCTAAAGCTCCTTGGCCCTGTACCAATTGATGCACTTGTGGTCTTGTGGTCCTTATTTGTACATGCCAGTGAGAAACATGAGGCTGTGGGGTGTCTCATTTCTCATTTTGGGGTTCAAAGGGGTGCTCGCATGTGTCCTCTGAGGTCTGTACAGGTGGAATTTGAAAGGTCCAACTGGTACTGTTAAATTTAAAATCATCTCAGTTGCATGGGTTACATGAATTATTGCAGATATGGTTTCACGATGCTTTGCTTTATCAGTGCTTGAGTCGAATGACAGAAAATACAATGCAGGCATTAACTTATATTTATTATATTATATTAAGATACTAGCTGTATTTATCAGTATATTTTTGCAAAATTGACAGTTGTACCTTGCAAAGAACAGTATCCAGCCTGCTCTGATTAACTGTTAGTATTAGTCTTGCTGCGCTAATGTTCGTTAGAGGATTACGTTACTGCGGCAGGAACACTTGACTCTCTAAGTTAGCTTAACAAACGAGGAAAGATCTGCTTTGACTTTTCCAACCATTTGACCAACCCAGCATGTCCTTCTCATCATTCATGGTTTCATTCAAGGGCACGTTTGCCCTCTCCAGAGCTATTCCGAACGTGACTGTAGACTGTAACGTTGAGGGAGGGAGGATGAGAGAATGTGCAAAAGAATGTGCGGGTGAACAAAATTTACTGCATAAAAAACATTCATTAGAATACAAAACTTTTCTGCTTTTGGGAAACCAACTCAACCCCTTGGCCTCTTACTACTGTCTGTCTGCATCCGATATCTGTCTGACTGTTGTGTTGCTATCAATATAATTTGCTAAACTAGTGTGAAAAATAAGTTATTTGCAATTTAGTTGGAGCACTGCAGCAAGAAACAAGGTAGCATCAGACTGAGTGCTGTTTGTCACTCGTATACGTTCAGTAGCCAAGTATGTTATTGTAACGATTGTCTGCATTTATTATTAATCTATTCTTAGAGAACAAACAACACGCCTGATTTCTGATTTGGCTGTAATGTCAACAAAGTTCAGGGTAGGAAGGAGTGTAGCAGTAGAATTCCTTACGCTTATTATTATGCCTGTATTAATTTTGTTTGTGAGACTACAGTTTCAGTCGACAGTGAGAGGAAGTGCAGATAAACTGTTTAAGGATTCTTGTAAATTTCAGGAGTCAGTCAGTGAGGGACCTGGCATGAGCAGTATGAGAGAGAGAGCTGAGAGATTTAGAGCTGGGAATTCTGGAGGTGAGTACAGTACAGTTGATCAAGATAATAAATATCAACATCCCACTAAGAGAGACAAAGTTTGACAATGGAGAGAAAAAAAAACATTTATATATGGAAGTTCTGTAAACAAAGAGCTGTCATATCTACAAGTCATGTTCATGCATGATATCTGTTAAAATATACTTTTTGTAATACATAATATACTGGATTGGTATCAGTTTATATTCAAGGTTTTTCAGTGTTAGTATCAGAACGGGACAAAACCTCTTACCTCTTGCATAACATTTCTTGCTGTACATGCTTAGAGCAAGCATAGGTTTGTTTACAGGTGCTTGACCACCATGCTGGAGAGGATGATACACCGGTTTGAGTTAAATTTTCTTTGTTTAATAGTTTAACTTGTCATTGAGCTGCATTATACCTGTAAATCTATCCTGAATCACTGTAGATTAGTAAATTTAATAATGAAGAAAATAAGTGCAATTAATAACATATTTTCACCAGGTATGGTACATGCATGTTCTGTATGTCACGCAAGTCCCAAATACATGCTTTTAAAATTGGTGCCCTTGAGGACCGTCATCGTATTCCTCCACATGTTGTTGACATAATCAATGTGCTGACTTGGAAGAGGACGACAGAGCTTAGGGTGCCATTTGGTACAGGCGCCTTGATTAACTGGATAAAGTGTGTTGGATTAGGGTTGGTACTAAATGCAGGACAGTAGATTTCCAGGACCAGAGTTGGGCATCCCTGTTTTATAACACAGTATAATTGAACACTATGTACAAAATATGTGAAAAATGTGTTTGTTCTTGTAGGTTCCTTTTTGAGCATTTATCTGTGGAGAACTGTTTAGGAATGTACTCTCTGGCCCGTTCACATCATGACCAGCTGCTGCTAAGGGCCTCTCTGAGGCTGGTGGCCCAGCATTTCCCTCGAGTGGCCCGGCAACGGGATTTCCTCCTACTGGACCCAGGCACTTTGGGCAGCCTGCTGGAGTCAGACCGGCTGGGCGTAGAATCAGAGACTGAGGTTTACAATGCAGCCCGGCGCTGGGCAGAGCATCGGCCGGCTGAACGATACACTCACATGCCCAACCTGCTGCGGCATTTACGCCCGGGTCTGCTGGCTCCCGAAGAGAGCCGGCGGCTCAACAAAGAGCTCGGACCAAGGGCCAGCACTGAGGGCATGGGTGGCCCTCTGAGGCCCAGGGAGGGCATGTTTGAGAAGAAGATAGTTTGTGTGGACCTTAAGCCTAGGGAGGACGAGGCTTTGCGAGAGAGTGACTACACAGTTGATTGCTTTGACCCACGCACCGGAAAGTGGGAGAAACTATCAGCACTGGGCTCGTTGCTGTGCCCCGGTTGCACGGCCGTGGGGGGCCGACTATTTGTGGCAGGTGGCATCCTGCGGACTGGCCAGGTGTCGTCGTCAGTGCACGAGTACGATGTAGTGCTCGATCAGTGGATCTCGCGGCCTCCGATGGTGCAACCACGTGCTATGTTCGGACTGCTGGGCTCAGGAAATTCCCTTTATGCTTTGGGCGGCTGCAACCGTTCCGCACTTCTTGACACGTGTGAAATTTTTGACCTCTCCAAATTGACTTGGATTCCGGGTCCCCGTTTGCCATTGCCACTGCGCTGCTTCGCTTGCGCTGCCCTGCGGGGGCGTCTGTACTTGCTCGGAGGTGCCACGCTGGAGCAGAACAGGGCCGTGGTACACGCTGGCGTGTTAATCTACCACACAGTCACGAGGACCTGGAGTCGCGTCAGCCTGGACTCTGGAGCCACCTGCCTGGCTGGAGGAGTAGCAGTGCGGGGTGGTGTCTGCGCCGTGGGTGGCTACATGCGCGACGCAGCCAAATTTCTGGATGGTAATTATACCCAATTGGAACCACTTGACGCCACAGGGCGAGTGCTCTTTTTCCGAGAAGGACGGGGAACAGGGGCGGAACGGGAGATACTTACCGTAACGGAGCGAGCAGGAGGCGGCGGTGGTAGCGACCGTGCCCCCAGCCCTGTCGTTTTTCCAGGCCTGCCACGACGCATTGCTGCCGGAGGGGTCGCAAGATGGAAACGGCGGATATACGTACTGGGCGGTGAGAACGGCTCAAGGTTTTACGACAGTGTGTACTGCTGGAAGCCTGGATGGCGCAGTTGGGTCCAGAGACGTGAGAAACTGCCTGGAGATACTGGAGGAGTAAGCCAGTTTGGATGTACCACTTTAAAGTTCCCCAAAAAACACATCTTGGCTCGCCTTAGGTCAGCCTTGGAGAAGCAGGGTAAGGAAAAGAGACTTAGCCGGAAGACAGATGACAGAGAGAGGCGGACCAGAAGGGCAAATCAGGACGTGTGATTTTTATTTAAGGAATAAATCTGGGATCTGACATTTAGACCTGTTTATGTTGAGTTTTTACTTCATGATTCTGGTTGTTTTGGTGAACACAGTTTCTTTGTAGGAGGTGTAATGTAGCTTTTTTTGTTTTTTGTTTTTTTTTTTAAATCCCCTCAAAAACAATACCACATTGATAGCTGTCACATATGTTCTTGTTTAGACTGAATTTTTACATCTCGTAGTTGATGTTGGTTGTTTTGGTGGTTGCAGTTCCTTTTGAATTTTTCTTTGGGTGTAGACCTGAAATGTCTTGTAAGCATCTTTCATATGAAGAATCGAATTAATGAAGATTGTTTTGTTTAAAAAATAAAAGAATTAAATTTAAAATTATTTAAAAAAAAATATAATATATATATATATATATATATATATATATATATATATATATATATATATATATATATGCACCTGTGGACTACAAAACAACCAGAATGACACCAGCTTGTAAAAATACCGTAAAACAGGTCTAAATGTTCAAATCCCACATTCTTACTTTGAAATGAGACTGATTGCATTATGAAGTTCAGATGAATTGATTGTTGGTTATTTTTTTTGTTGAAGTTGCACCTAAATTAACTTTGTCTAAATATCATTTTGTATTTTAATTTAACCTTTAATACACAGGGAGGTCCCACTGAGGTCAATCGTGTTTCTGCAAATTTAAAATTTAACAAAGAAGCACGTTAAACAGAACAAAAGAAAAAAAACAAGAACTAATAAAACAGTCACCCTCCACTCAGTAAAGCAGATACTACAAATGCTATGGCAATTTCTGTTAAAAATATTTGAATGTTGGCACTTTGAAGCACTTCATTGTCAAGTGTATATGAATGGAATCAGTTACATATCATCTGCAACATCAGGAAAGTTTGGCGATTTGCAGTTGCAACTGATCAATGTGTTTCTATCATACAGTTGAGAGTAATTTGAAGGCTTTTTATGTGAAACGTATTGTAATATCAAATATGGTTTGTTTACAGTAGTGTAATGTCTGATTTTGTTTGAGCCATAATGTTTTATTATTAACTGAGAGTAGCCCCAGGGACTTCCTTTCCTGTCTTCGAAAGTAAAGTTATAAGAGTAGCCAGAAACATTTACAAAAACCATAAATATTAGTTTCACAAATGTTTAAAGACTTTACCCAACCAATGCCAGCACTATGACTCTTCCATTGGAACTGTATGAGACCATGCACATCGTGAAGATGCCAGCTGCATTCTGTTTATTATGCCATTTAATGCAGCTGCATTGTTTGAACACCAAAGGTCGCAATCTTCTTAATCCACACCAGCACGTTCAGGGTCAGCTCTAGTGTAATTAGCAGGTTGTGCATCAACATGAATAGAGTCTGCATTTTTCTTCCTACAGATTTTGTTTAAAAATATCATGAGAATGTCACATTGTGAACCCGATATTGTGAATTGAATCAAATCATGAGCTGAGTGTATTGTTACACCCCTAATAGGATGGTGTAATACAAGCGTGACCATCCTTGTACCTTGGCAGTGGTCAGTCCTCTTGAATATCTATTTTTATCAAGTGCATAAACTGCATCTAACAATGTTTATTTTGTCTCATGTTAAAGATGAACTCATGCAATCAAGGTGAGAACCAAATGGCTGACTTTTGTATATTTGATTCCTAAGTTCTTGTGTGTAATATCATAAAAATGTACATATTTTTTAAGAGCAAAGAGAAGGAGCTCTTGGATGACCCATTTTCATCATTAGATAAACCGCTCTGTCTGTCTGATACGAACTGGGTCAAAAATGCACCGCTGATGTCATAAAATGGGCTGTTTGAATTGGTAATATGCTGCTTTGCATCACAATAAATCATCATTTTGACTGCAAGTTTTTTGTTGTACTGTTCAAAATGGCTCCTTTGAGTCATTCACATTTCAAAACCAAATGAGAGCTCGAAGCCAAATAAGCAGTACTGCCCAAATACTTCTGCAGCCTGTGGTCGAAACAGGCAGTTTTCTATTTTAAAAGTGACAAATATAATTATAGTTATGTCTTCACTCATATACTGTATATACATATTAAAGTTATATATAAAGTGCCTTGTCAAAGTATTCAGACCCCTTTGAACATTAATCAATATTTTCTTGATTTCTATGTGATACAACAAAAAGACCAATTGGAAAAAAATGTGTTACATTCACAAAATAATTGATTTGTAATAAGTTATTTCTTTATGTATCTGCAAATATGACAAGCATCTTGCTTGAAGAATTCAAAGTACACAGTATTTGGAAGAGTGAGATTTTGATGCAATAACAACTCTAAATCTTTTATGGTACCTATATACCAGCTTTGCTTCGATTTCCTCATTCATCTTGGCACATTTGCAGCAGGCTCTTATGGTTGGTTGCTTGTGGATTGCAATTTTCAGTAGGTTTGGGGTCAGGGCTTTGATAGCAGGACTGTAATCTTTTAGATTTTTAGAGTCACTCCAATGTTGCTTTACCCATGTTTTAAGGCATTGTTGTGCTAAAAGATGAACTTTCACCCAAACTTAAGTTTCTTAGATTTCCTCTTGTGAAACAAAACATCGCCAAGGCATGACACTCCCACCGCCATACTTCACCAGGAAGAATATGTATTGATGCATGAGCATTTTTTAGTTTGTACCACAGCACTTTTAGTTTTGACCAGAATACTCTATCCTAGTCTCATCTGATCACAAAATATTTTCCCACATTGTAGTTGGGTCACTTTGATGCTTTCAGGCAAACTCTAAACGTACTTTGATGTTTTATACTTGCGTGATGGCATCTTTCTGGCCACTTTATGCACAGCTCTTAATATTGTGGGCCAGCGCACCTTTACTCCACTTTCAGCCACTGAACTCTGTAGCTCTTTCAGTTTGACTGTTGCCCTATCTGTGGCTTCCCGCATACGTCTGTGTGTTTCTTAGATGCTGAGTTTTGAGCTCATGCCTTTAGTGTGGGTGATGCAGCTTCCTAAGCATTGTTTCAACAGTGCTGACTGGAAGATCCAAGTACTTGGATATTTATTATTCATTATTCATTATAACCTTTTCCTAGTTCAAGAATGATTGCCTACTTTAAGATGCACATCTTTAGTGAAGTGCTTCAATTAAAAATAGCTTGTTTTACAGCTTAGTATATGATAGTAGCTCAAAGTTTCTACATCTGTATTGGCAAAGAAAAAGTGGTATTCTGACACCTCTAGTGTTGCATTCAAGTGTTCACAATAACCATAGTGAGTGTGTTTACATGCACTTAATCCAATCATAATTGGATTTCTGTAGTTATCTGATTATTCAAATGTAAACAGCATACTCCGATTTCCAAGTAAGGTCTAGAAATCTTATAAAAAGAGCTGGATTTTAGCTTGGTAATTGGATTTCTCAGCACATGTATACTCTGATTTCTTTCAGATTTCTCAGTCTGTGTATGTGCGAAAACAGACTGGTACCGGAAAAGGCAAGTAGCGTTTAACACAGCACCCACAAGATAACAACAAAACACTTTGGTTTCAGCTTCGTTCAAAAATACATGAAATGAAGGATTTGAATGTTCTTCATCTTCTAGATGATGAATTTTCATAATTCCGGTGAAGTGGCTCGATGTTTTAAAAAAAAGCCATGGCATGAAGTTTAAATTTAACATTGGTTACATCATGTCGTTTGTGAGTTTACTGGCTGGTTGCAAAGCAGAAATCTGATTATTGCTTAATTCATGTAAACTCAGACTTTTCCTATTATTTGATCATCCAAGTGCACATAAATGTGTTGATTGGATTACTGACAAAATCTGATTTTCTGCAGTTATCAGATTATTAAGTGCATGTAAATGCACTAACTGATTGGAACAATGTGACATGGTAATCCAGAAAATGTTTAATTTCCAAGGGGTTTGAATACTTTCAGAAGGCATTGCATTAATTAACATTATGAACTCTTCTATAGTGTGAGCAGGGTTTTGTTGCTCTATTTTGTATTACCCTGAGAGGTATACTATACAGATATAGTATAGGCCAGCAATATCAGTCAAATCAAGTTACAAAGACAAAGTGCTGCACAATACAAATCAACAAAATGAAGAAATTAATCTAACAATGTAAAAAGAGATTGTGCAGTTTTGACCAATGACTGGTCATTGACTGGAATAAATTTGACACATTTTGTCCTTTGTCACACATGTTTTGTTTCCTTTGTCTTGGTTTAGTTTTAGAAGTTCTTTGACACCCAGCACTTGGTGCAGTGAGCCATTTTTACCCAGCTAAGTGAGAGGTAAATTTTGTGTCATCTGCATACCAGTGATAAGACATTTTGTACTTCTGAAAAATGAACCTTAAGGGGGAGCATGTATAAAGAAAACAAAATAGGGCCCAAGATGTTGCCCTGAGGTACTCCACAAGTAATAGGCACTGAGAAGGAGGAAAAGTTACCCATCTTGATAGAAAGAGGTGTCTCTTCAAAATAAAAGGTCAGACCACTTTAATGCAGGACCCTGGACGCCAACACCACACCTCAGGCAATCCAACAAAATAGTGTGAGTCAGAGGCTGCGCTAAGGTCTAAAAGTAAAACCATATACAATACATTCTCTATCAATCTGAAGAACCATTGAATCATGCAAAGGGTTGTATACGCTATATAGAACGATCTTCTTTATTAAAGAAAGGAGTAAAAAAGTGCTTCTCTTGACAATATAATTGAGAGTACAAGAAACCAAATTCAATAATACTCAAGTACAAATCTTCCAAAAACAATATTTTAGCAATAAAGTAGTCAATAATATCTACCCCTGCTAATGAGCTCAGTAACCTGTCAATATAGTTTGCTAGTATAATTCTTTTTAATTTCTGTTTTTGTTGTTTTTCTTTTTAGCATAATTTGAAAAGTCAATTTAGCCTTTGCCTTGTGTTAAAATGTCATGATGAACGGACCAATAGAAATGCTCCAGAATGACTTGGAAAGAAATTTTGCTACGTTAACTTTCATTTAAAGTTAAGAAAGTTTTTCATTCTCTTGTTAAAGTTATCATTTTGGAGATAGAAGGTTTTGTTCCAACAGCAACTATATGAAGAACTTATAAACGTTTCAACGAAACTGCAAGGTGATTAATTGTGTACTGACTAAGCTCCTCTTGCTTTCTTCAAAATGCTCTGATGACTGTGATTATTAACTAGACCTCAGTGTTCTGGTGAATCACTCCAGTTCACTCATGCATTTCTAACCTGATCATTCCTCTTTAAGAACAATGTTTTCTTCCTTCACTGAAAGGCCCATTTGTTAGTTCATGCTTTGGTTGGTTCTTTTCTACTGTTGTCCATCTACAGTTGTGCAGGACTAACATATGACGCACACATTATGACAACAATACGACTAAATATTTGACGTTTTGAGATCACATGGATTCAAAGATGATCATTTGAAAGAAATTGGTGGTCTGTGATGTTTTTTTAGGCCAGTTAATGAATAAAACCCAGTGTTTAGAAGGGCAATTTTTAGTTAGCTGATAACTAAACAGATAATTAAGTTAGCTTAATTAAGCTAGAGATTACTTTCCACTGGAAATACTTAACCATAAAGGCAATCCTACAGAGGCAATTACCTTAGTGGTTAGCTAAAGAAGTATACTTCACATAAGTAACAACAACTACTATGGTATCTACCTAGGGGACCCTTAATGTAACAGGTGTTCACCGCAATTGCTCCTGGAATGCAGAAATTTATCTTACAATATCTGATATTAATATGTATTAATGATGTAGCAAGTAGTTGAAATCTAGCTACATTAAAGGTGCACTTAACCTTGTCCTAATCTAAATAGCACCTGCAAACCACGACTAGGCATTGTCAGAGGATGCCACCTTTGGCAGTTCATGAAATTTCTGCCCTGCTAAATGTGCCATGGTCAACTGCAAGTGCTATGACTGTGGAATGAAAGGAGCAATAACAACTCAGCCATGAAGCTGTCGACCACACAAACTCACAGAGTGGGGCCATCAAGTGCTAAAGCACATCGCGCATAAAATATTCTCTGTTGCATCAGAGAAGTTTGTTCCAAACTTCCTCTGAAAGCAACATCAGCACAAGAACTCGTAAGCATCATGAAATGGGTTTCCATGGCCGAGCAGGTGCCGACAAGCATAAGATCACTGTGCAATGCCGAGAGTCAGCTGGAGTGGTGTAAAGCATGCCATTACTAGACTCTGGAGCAGTGGAAATGTTCTCTGAAATGACAAATCATACTTCATTATGTGGCAGACTGATGGATGAATCTAGGTTTGGTGCAATGCCAAGAGTGAAGTTTGATGGAGGAGGGATAATGGTCTGGGCTGTTTTTCAGGGTTTGGGCTCAGCCCCTTGGTTCCAGTGAAGTGTAATGTTAATGCTACAGCATATAAAGACATTTTAGACATTATATTTGTGGCAGCAGTTTGTGGAAGACCCTTTTATGCTCCAGCATGACTGTGCCCCGTGCATAAAGTGAGCTCCATAAAGATATTTTGATGAGTTTGGTGTGGACGAACTCCAGTGGCCTGCATAGAGACCTGACTTCAACCCCACTGAACACCTTTTTCATGAATTGCGTGCCAGACTTTCTCATCTAACGTCAGTTCCTGACCTCACAAATGCTCTTTTGACTGAATGGGCACAAATTCCCACATATACACTCCAAAATCATGTGGAAAACCTTCCCAGAAGAGTGGAGGCTGTTATAGCTTCAAAGGGGGCAACTCCGTATTAATGCCCATGGTTTTGGAATAGGATGTCCAACAAGCTCATATAGATGTGATGGTCAGTTGTACTTTTGGCCATATAGTGTATCATGTTGCCTTCAATTCAGCTTATTACCTATTAATACAGTAAGTTGTACTTTAGATAGGAGGTTCGTCATTGATAACAGTTAAACGCTTCATCAGTCTCCCGTTCCTGACAGTGCGGCAATGTGTTAATTATTATTTTCGCTAATACCTTCTTCAGCTTTTTTCTTGTGAACAAAGGTCTTGGATTGTACCCTCAGACTACAGAATACTATTTTAAAGAAATCTTATCCTCCTTGAGGCACCTCAGCACCGCTGACCTGAGATTTGTCCATTCAAAAATAAGATTGCTTAGAAGTTCGTCTTGAAACTGGGCAAAATGAACTTCACTGAGGATAAAGTGACCATCAGCAACCCAGCAGACATCACTGTGATTCTCGGCTACTTTGTGATTGTCATCGGCGTGGGAATTTGGGTTAGTGCTTTACTGTTTTTCAAGTGGTTGTGTGTGAAAGTTATTAAGTCCATCTCAATGAAATGTACTTTGCTGTAGGGTTATTCTACCACTGAAGTGGCAAATGGCATCCCACAACTTTGAAGCCATAAAAATTAGCTCCAAATTAGAATAAATCACAGGAATGTGTATTCTCTGTTCTATTCTTAAATTAACCAACCAAAAAACAACATGTCACAGGAGTGACTTCACAGATGCTGAAGTATTATTTTTATGTCAGGCACCAAATTTTATGCCTGGTACAAACTGTAATAATGCATTCGAATTATTGTGTGTCCATGTTGAAATTGTTTTAAATATGAGAAGAAATCTTACCTTGAGATTTTTTTTGTCAGTGGTGTTACAGAAATTGAAATGTCATTTAAAAATATAGTATCTTTTTTTAATTATTTCTTGTATGGATATCACAAAGGAAGAAAGAGTGAGAATATAATGAAATCTCTTTCTATATTTCTGATACACTTAGCTAAAATACTGTCAACTTCCTGTGTCACAAGAAATGTCAGTAGTGTTACTCATGAAACATTGTGATTTTAAAATTGGAATAAAATAAAAAGAATGCAATATTCGTGGTTTAAAACCAACACGGACTGCACTGTAGAAAAGCTCAGATTTTAGTACTTTTCTCAGTGATGTGTCAGTCAGTGGTGTTACAACTTTACTGATGTTGTTCAATCTAACAGACTACGTTTTACACTTGGATTACATATGAAAAGTCGTATCCCGTTTGCCACATCAGTGAAAGAACGACCCTTCAGTGCCTTCATTTGATATGCTTTGCATTGTATTGCATAGCTCATGCAGAGTCCCTGAAAGGGTGGAAAAAATACAATTAATTTGTGTTCAGTGATGGTAATATAAGGAAACCATAGATTTACTTTCCTTTCTCTGTTTCTCAGTCCATGTTTAGGACTAATCGTGGCACAGTAGGTGGCTACTTCCTTGCTGGACGGACCATGGTGTGGTGGCCAGTAAGTCTTGGTGATTTGTTTTGTTGGATAATTTACCGCAGCGTGATTGAAATAAACATTTAGAAATGTATGAAAAACACCTATTCATAATTTCTGTGATGTGATATACCCCGAACACTAAAGAGAAGACCACACATTGAATTTTAAAAGTGAAATAGATAATTACTATATTTACTTTATAAGAAAAATGTTTTTTTCTTTCTGGATGACAGGAACATAATTGAAAGAAGGATAAAAAAATAGAGAAATAATCTCCGCTGGTGAACATGTTTACACAAACACACATAACCTCACACGCAACGGGAGTAGTGGGTGTGAGGACACCCGCAGGTGTCATACGATGATGGAAAAACCCAGTTCCAGCTCCTGTACCATCAGCCACAGCCATGTCTGGTAGGAAAGATTGGAGATGGACATAAACACGTCCTTATCTCATGGCACAGCGTCCTTCTCAGGGAAACACAGAGCTTACAGAGACACAAAAGACAAAGAACTACTATTCCTATATTAAAAAATATTCTGACTTGATTACGGGAGGTAATCTGCATCCCTACAGTTTCTACTAGCTTATCATTTATGGGATATAACAAATTTTGCTTTGTACATATTTGTTGCAGGGTGATCTACCTGTTCCTGGTCGGAGCTGTTTTTCCTTCAATTCTGCTGCAACAGCAAGTTTACCACTGTCATAAAATCAGCAAATGCATGAACTGTTAAAGATTTTTTCTATTCCATTCTATCAGGTTGGCGCTTCTCTGTTTGCAAGCAACATTGGCAGTGGCCATTTTGTTGGCCTTGCAGGGACAGGGGCTGCCAGTGGAATAGCTGTAGGAAGCTTTGAATGGAATGTAAGTCGGACTGTATCTCTTTATACATATATGTATAAGTGTTTAAGTACCCCTGGTCAAATGAAGAACACACCCTCTACAGAGTTTTCTGCGCATTTTAATTTTGTGTTTTTTTGTTATAATAGTTTGCTAAACTACATTTTAACTTACTTTTCTTAAGTTAAACAATTTTTAAGATGTAAGATTCGGCAAATAAACAGAAATTGTGCCATAAACTTAGCAGAAAAAAATGTTATGTTGAAGTGTGTTCTCAGTAGAGGATGTGTTCACTTATTTTCACAGAAAATCAACAAAATGTAGTTTGACCATGTTTTCTTTTCATATGACTTCATATGCACAACGTACAGATATTTCTGTGGGTGTTTGACAGACCAAAGTATTACAGTCATCTAAGAAATCAAATTTGAGTTCAAATAGTACCAGTCAGTCATATCCATGTTGTTAATATATAATCCATCATACTCTACCACAGCAACATGACATGTTGTGTATGTTGTGGCTATAGGCCCTACTTTAATCATTTTCTCTTTTTTCAGGCTTTATTCATTGTGCTGCTGCTGGGATGGCTGTTTGTACCGGTCTATTTAACTGCTGGAGTAAGTTCCCTTTTCATTGATGAAGATATTACATTTTCCGAGTGATTATCTGAGTAACTGTATGCACATGCATGGACAGAACTGTTCTGGATTTTATGCCTTCCGCTTGTCAATAGGTGATCACAATGCCACAGTACCTGAAAAAGAGATTTGGTGGGACCAGAATCAGTTTGTACCTCTCTGTCATCTCGCTTTTCCTTTACATCTTCACAAAGATTTCTGTAAGTACAAATGTGAATCAGGAGAAGCTGAATTATATCCAGTACTGTGCCAGTGTCTTACATAGCCAAGAAAAATGTTTACAACAGTTTATCTCAGCAGTATGTGTTTTGTTTTTTTGGGGGTTTTTTTCCAGTAAAAACACTATACAAATCATTCTACCAAACTGGTTTAAAGTCAGAGCTCAAAACACATTTCAGGCTTTTACCTTACTTGGACTTTAGACTAAAATCCTTTTGCTTTGAGTGACCTACACCTTAACTATGTTCAATTTTATTAATAATAAATGATTGAACATTCCATTTTGTTCCTTACCAAACAGTCAGAACACTACCAAAACTGTACCAAATGTTTCAGTAGTGACTGTTTCGGTAGACACAATTTTATTCCAAAATACCTGAAAATTACTAGCAAACACAGGTTTGAACAGCTACACACACATAAAATCATAATATGTTTATTAAAACACAAAAAAGTTCAGAAAATATGTGTTTTGTTACTGACAGTTCCTAATGTTACACAGATTTTCAGACTTTGGGACACATTTACTTCAAAACAATGGGATCTTACTGCTCACTATGTGGCCATGTAACTCAATGATTACCATTTTCTGCCTAGGACTTTTACAAAGTACTGTATTGTTTGTCATTAGAAATGTTTTGGCAGTGTTCCAAAAAAGCTTCCACTGGGAGTTTTCATTCTGTCCTTTGCTTTAGGTGGACATGTTTGCTGGAGCAGTGTTCATACAGCAGGCACTCGGGTGGAATATTTACATCGCAGTGATTGCATTGCTCGCCATTACGGCACTCTACACTGTCACAGGTGAAATTCATATCATTTATGTTCTGTGCTGGTAAAATAAGAGAAACGGCACATGAAAAAAGTCTGTCAAGAATTCCAAAGGCAGCTACACAAGTGGGGGTGTTAGCAGTATGTGATGGCTGTTCATCTAAGTAGGGGAAAAGATCTTTGTGATTGCAATTTTTCTGACCAATATTGCAACTGCAATAGAAATGCGATTATTTTCTATAAATGAAGCTCCTAGCTGTGCCAAGACAACCAGCATATCCAGTGTGTTCAGGCTTAAAGATTGAACGCTGTGTGCTGTGTGCCAGACAGCCAGTTCAGGAGCTCTGTGTTATAAGGTTAAATTTCCGTGCTTAAAACTTGTAAAGACAACATTGAATAATATAGAATATAATTAAAATTATAGCTCTTGCAATTTGAAAATTGCACTTTCAGATTGGATTTTTATCTTTAACAGGTGGGGCTAATTAAAGTTTCAGAGAAGCAAAATAGGTGATAAACTGCAGATGCCATGGTCACAAGTCAGGGTGAGTCAGGGGAACAGTCTCAAAAATCATAGTAACACATCGTTGCTGTCAGGACAAAAACGTATATCTCCAAATTTGTTGTTTTTTAGTTTTTGCCATAGTTTGGGATTGCAAGCTGCCCTTTACATTGTGTCAAAAGTTCATGATGAATAGACCAACAGAAGTGGTCCACTGTTCTTTCTTCTTCTGTAAAGTCACCTTTTTGGAAATATGAGGTTTCTGACAGCAACAGTCTGCCAAACAAACTGCATTGGCCAAGAGGAACCATAGTCGTAGTTTGAAGCTCTATGACAGATAGAAAAGGACAACATTACAAAACTAAGCCCTCTGTAATCACCATAGAACTGAGTAAGCATTCTGTGACTCAGTCTCAGTAAACACTGCACATGGTGAGCTTCAAAATTTATACCACTTGGAAACTGCTTGCATCCAAAGCCACTGCACAACAATTCAAACCTGAGCTCCAGAGAAATGGAAAAAACAATATGTTCTGATGAGTCAATCCTGGACATGTTTACCTTTGGAGAAAGCCAAAGTCTGGCTTCAAACCTGAATGTCAACAACTATTGAACATAATAGTGGATTCACAGTAGTATGGGCCACAGAGCCATCTCATGAGTGTCATTAGGTGCAGTGATTGTTCTGCAATGGCATAGAATGTCTAAGGTCTTTTTACAGGGCCGAATACCCTTTGGAGCAATAATATAACCTCATGGCACTCTTTCTTCAAAACGAAATTGTCCTGTACACACTACTAAATCCTGGTTTCATGTATGCCAGGAAAGTTGTCCTCAGCAGATCTAACCACCATTGAATCATTATCGAAAGTGAACAAACCATGAAACAAACAGAGGCTTGAAAATGATTCAATGATTCGCTGCACACAGTCGAGCACATACATGACAACATTCAAAGAAAGATCAAAGCTCTTCTGAGCAGTGTCACTGATGCACAGCACTGCTGTTATGAAGCCACAAAGGCTGTTAGACTGCTAATGATGCCCCCTTGTGGAGAATTTTCAGCATGCTGAATGTCAGGCAGTGAGTGAATGAGTTACAACCCACATCTAAAAAAAAAGGTTTCTACATAGTTGTTGGCTTAGATGTACTACTCCTTCACACTCAGATCTCATTTACAAAAATATGTCTTTAAAGATCCATCCATTGAAAGGTTCTTTAGGGGCCCAAACATGATTCTTCTATGCCATTTCTCCAAAGAGCCCTTTGTGGATTCGTTTAGCCCTTTTTTTTCAAGAGTGTAGATACTACAGTAGATACATTGTCATTGTAACTATTATATTCACTCTATTTAGCCACTGTAGTCATTACATTAGGCCTTATCAAGCAGATTGCCTGTGATAAAAGTTGCCTGTGTAAATCTTGACGATGTGTTAAAAGTCATATTCGACTGTTCTATAGGTGGTCTGGCTGCTCTGATGTACACTGACACTGTCCAGACCTTCATCATCATTGCTGGAGCTTTCGTCCTCATGGGCTTCTGTAAGTTTTGTGTCGTTCTCTGGAAAAATAGTACTGTGCAACTAGATTTTCATTTATAGTAATGTCCAACCATCAAACACTGTGATATCAACACAATATAAAAACCAGAACACATTACAAAACTATCAGGAACCAACAGAAACACTTAATAGCTTTTATGTTTTTTTTCAGCAGGGTCAGTATTTCATTTGTCCACTCTGTACTTTGGTGTACCCTTTTAACTCTTCCATCCTTCCAATCTTAAAACTAATGATGATGCCACAGCTGACTTTATATTCCCTTTCAAAGAGACACTAACATTCACACAAGCAACGACCCAAATTCATGTGCATCTAAAATGGCTACAGGAGATTTCTGAGGAGATTAGATTTGAGATAATCCACTTGCACAGTGGGAAAGTCAAAAACTGCGTTATTAAAAGAGAACAGAGAAAATGTAACTCCTAACAGCCGTGCAAGACCCAGAACACCATCAAAACAGTTACCGTCAGATAAACAGTGCTTTCATCTTTGAGGGAGAGGAGAAAATGAAGCTCCACTTTTACTTCAGATCTAAACCTGTCCATCCTTCCACTGTGAGAACTGGGTCTGAAAGGATGTGTAGCTGTCAATAAGCTGCTTCTGAAAAAAGGAAATAGATAAAAAAAGAAGAAAATTTGCAAATCAAACAAAGACCAGGCTGGTGTTTTCAGAACAATAGACTGACCACCTCAGAGTCCAGACCTCAGCATCACTGAAGGTGTTTGGGATTGCTTGGATCGTGAGCAGTAGAAAGTGCAACCAACTACTTAGACTGAACTTTGGAGGTTTGAAAAAAAATCCCTGCCAATTTCTTAGAAAAATTGAAAGCAAGTCTTCCAAATAGAATGGGCACTGTAATAAAGGCACAGAGTGGACACACTAATACTGAAAAAAATGGTTTGTTGTTGAGGCTTCTATGTAATTTCCTGTTAAAATGATGCTTTCTGTTTTTTCCTGAGGCTGAATACCTGAATAATGGTTGTTTTCACTGGAAATTCAATAAATAAATAAATGGTGGTCTCTGACTTCTGTATGGGACATATTGTGTTACATGAGTGTGGTTATACCTATGAGGCCAAGCTAGTGCATGTCACCAAACAGGCAAGGCGATTTTCAGGAGAATGCTATGCGATCCTGAAAGTACGTCATACCTTTTTTCCTTATTGTTTTCTTGTTGACAGCCTTTAAGGAGGTCGGAGGCTACAGTGCCTTACTTGAGAAATATGGATTAGCTTTACCTTCCCCATCCATGAGAGAGTCCCTAGACCCTCAGCACTACAATATCACCCCATTGTGTTACACCCCACGAGAAGATGCCTTTCATCTGCTGAGAGACCCTGTGACTGGAGACCTGCCGTGGCCTGGCGTGTTATTTGGCATTGCCATTATAGGGTGTTGGTACTGGTGCAGTGACCAGGTGAGCTGTGCCTACTTTGCTCATGGGCACATTTTTAAAAATGAATAATAGCTACATTTCTACTGTTGAATATCTGAACCAACCAGTCCAAGAGGAATATTCGCTCTACTGGTACTACAGTCTGGTTCTGTTTAATCTCAAAGTGCATTATTTATCCCAGAACACACACTCTTAAAAAACGTGGTTCCTCAAGGGTGCTTTAGTAAAGACAGTGGTTTTATATAGAACCATGAACACTCAGAGAACCATCTGCATGCTTAAATGGTTCTTTACATGGTGAACTTGTTCTTCAGATTGATGGAGAATGTGTTGTACGTGGTTCTGTATAACACCAAAAAGGGTTCTTCTGTTGTTACATTGTCAAGCTTTTTGACATTTAACATGACTGCTTGAAAGCCGAACCATACAACTGTCGTAACTGTCTTCAGATCACTTACACTCCTAAAAATAATGGTTCTTCAAGGGTTTTTTAGTAAAGAAAATGGTTCTATATAGAACCATGAACACTCAAAGAACCCTTGCATGATTAAAGCGTTTTTGCATCGTTAAATAGTTCTTCAGATTAATGGAAACTGGGCTGTAGATTTTGAAAAGGGTTCTACATAGCACCAAAAAAAGGTTCTTCTATTGTTACAGGCTTGAGATCGTAACAATCGAAAAGCGCTTTTTGGTGCTACATAGAGCGCTTTTCAATAAGGTTCTACATAGAACCACATAAAACACATTCTCCATCAATCTGAAGAACACTTTCATGATGCAAAGAACCCTTTAATCATGCATGAGGTTCTTTGACTGTTCATGGTTCTATATAGAACCATTTTCTTTACTAAAGAACCTTTGAAGAACCAGCTTTTTTAAGTGTGTAAATGAAGAGAATAGGTCACTCACATGATAGAAATGACTCATCAGATGAGGAGTTAGCAAGGTAGCTAAGTGGCTGTCTAGCTCTATGTACCTGAGTTTAGCTCCTTTTTTTCTGGCTAAAAGCGTAAAAAAACAACTCTGGCATCCATTTTGTGCTACGTAATGATGCAGTGACTGAGGTAAGAGATACAACTAATGCTAGTTTGGCTGTATTTATTAGACAGTAGCTCAGAGGCTAAGCTAGCATCAGGATTGGTTGACACCACAGTGACTCCCTGTGGTTGTATGATGTATTTTTTGAGTATTGCTGTGAGAGAATGAACGAGAATGAAACATAAATATGATAAATAACATTGTGAATTCTGTTAAATGAGGCTGAGGTATATAATATTGCAGTACAGACTACTGCAATAACATGAAATGCTAGTTTTAGGCCAGTTTGCCCCCTTAAGTACTTTTTTTTTGGCCTGGTACTTCTGTAGTTCTGCTTTCTATGGAGAGGTACTTTTACTTGACTACACTCCCTAAATTCACTTGGGTTTGTGCTATAGGTGATTGTGCAGCGCTGTTTAGCTGCCCGCAGTCTAACTCATGTGAAGGCCGGGTGTATCCTGTGTGGGTACCTGAAGCTGCTCCCTATGTTTCTCATGGTGTTGCCAGGCATGATCAGCAGAGTGTTGTACCCTGGTAAGCCATACCACATGACTAAACTCTTTCAGACAAACATATTTATTGATTACTTTTTTCCCTTTTCATTTAAAGAAAGATTTAAATAGACTACTCGGCGTTTCACAGAGCTTCTCACAATATCATCCCTTTATCAGATGAGGTGGGGTGTGTAGTGCCGGATGTCTGTAAACAAGTATGTGGGACTGAAGTTGGCTGCTCTAACATTGCTTACCCCAAACTGGTAGTGTCCGTCATGCCTAACGGTGAGATGCATTTCCGCTGCTCTTTTAATACTGCAAGGACAATTCTGTGACTATGCTGTTTGCTATGGAAGCCTATACCTGCCAGGAGGGGGAATTACCTATGTTTTCTTCTCTGTTGCTGGTTTCTGGTAGCAGTATGCCAAAATTTTGACTTAGTATCTCAAAATAATGACTTATTTTCATGAAATACTAATTTAATCAAGAAATATTGATCTTAAAATAATTATATATTTAAATAAAACTTGCCGTGCCTTGACTTATTTTCTTGAAATATTGATTAGAGATCTTGAAATATTTTTTTAATCAAAAATATTGACTTAGTATTTCAAAATATCATTATTTTAATTATCATTATTCGATATTGACTTATTAAGATGAAATTTTGACATACCGTGTTGAAAAATTACATTTCAAGAAAATAAGTCATTGTTTCAGGACAACAGGTCATTATTTTGAAACAGTAAGTCAATGTTTTGAGAAAATAAGTCTTATTTTTGAGAAAATAAGTCATTCTTTTAAAGTACTAAGTTAAAATTTTGACATACCGCCAGAAATGGAGCAAAAGATAAAAATATAGCCAATTTTAGCCTGTCAGAAATGAGCTTCCATAGTTTGCAGAAGTTTATCATAATGTAAACTTGATGGGTTGATTGTACTTTGAGCATTTTTAAATGATAATACTTTTACTTGTTTTTAAGTGTCGGCAAGTATTTCTGGGGTAGGACATTTGTGTTTTACTCAGTTACATTTTAGCCATTCACTGTTAATTCTTAATTCAGCTTTACACATTTGTATCATGAGCTTAGGCTACTTGACCCAGCTCTGCTAGATGCATCACCCCATGTTATTGTAACATATCTTTTCATTTCCTACCATGACCTTTACGCTCGTTTCTGTTCAGGTCTGAGGGGATTAATGTTAGCTGTCATGTTAGCAGCCCTCATGAGTTCCTTAGCCTCCATCTTCAACAGCAGCAGCACCCTGTTCACCATGGACATATGGACCCGCATCAGGCCTCAGGCCAGAGACAGAGAGCTCATGATAGTTGGCAGGTTTGCACCACATTGTGACACTTTCTTTAATAGGACCTTGCCCACCAAACACAGATGTGTTAGCTTAACTATTTGCTACTTGACATAGAGGTGGTATTTCTACAGTACTCCACACAAATATTGGCACCCTGATAAACATAAGCAGAACAGCCTGTAAGAAACATTATTACTTATCCTTTTCGTTCAAAATCTTAACAAAAATCTAACACTTATTTGAAGTACAACTAAATCTTGTCATTAAATATTTTTATCAAATCTATATTTGCCGCTATTGGCATTCGTCCATACTGAGTCTCTCCAGATTCTTTAGATTCTGAGGCCCACGCTTGTGAACTTTCCTCTTCAGCTCATACCACAGGTTTTCTACCTTGAACCTTGATTCAGTGGCCAGTGAACCATTTTTGTGTTGATTTTGATGTGTGTTTTGGATCATTATCCTACTATTCAACTACGGCGCAGTTTAAGCTTCCTGGCTGAGGCAGTCATAGTTTTGGTTTAATATCAGCTGGTACTTGATGGAGTCCATGATAGCACGTATCTGAACAAGTTGTCCATGGCCTTTGGAAGAAAAGGCCATACTTCACAGTGGGGATGAGCTCTGTTTTGGTCGCATTTGACCATAGAATGCAGTCCCACTGAAACTTCCAGTAACCTTTGGCAAACTGTAGGCGCTTGAGTTTGTCAGTATTTGACTACAGAGGCTTTCTTCTGGTAACCCTCCCAAACAACTTGTGGTTATGTAGGTGGCATCTGATTGTAGTTTCAGAGATGTTCTAACCCCAAGACCTAATTAATTTTTGCATTTCCCAGCTATGATCCTTGGAGATTCTTTGACCACTCTAACCATCCTCCTCACTATGCATGGGGTCAGTATAGACATACATCTTCCTGGCAGATTCTGAATATTTCCACTTGCTTTAAACTTCTTGTTTATTGCCCTTTCTAGGGGTGCCAACAATTGTGGCACATATCCATTTGAGAAAAATATTTATTTCATGATAAAATTTACGTCAATTATTGTACTTCAAATAAGGGTGAGATTTTTGTTAATATTATTTTACAGGGTTGGTTTCCCAGACAGGGACTAAGACTAATCCTGAACTACACAGCATCCTGAAAGGAGATTCTCCACTGGAAACAAAACATAGTTCAGTGCTAGGCTTAATCCCTCATCAGAAACCAACCCATAAGCAAAGAAAAAAAACACTTGCTACCCAGACACATAGTTTAAAACAATTTTGCACAGTACTATATGTAGTTTTTTTTTACGTTTCCTGTTGTTGAGACATCAAAATGTATTGATGTTTGTGGTATTTGCAGAGATTTGTCTCTATCATGTTCCTTTTACTCCCCTAACAGGGTGTGGGTACTCTGCATCGTTGCAATCAGCATTTGCTGGATCCCTGTAGTCCAGGCTGCCCAGAGTGGTCAGTTGTTCGACTATATCCAATCAGTATCCAGTTACCTAGCCCCACCTATTGCAGCAGTCTTCTTTCTGGCTATTTTTGTGAAAAGAGTCAACGAGCCGGTAATTAACCGTTATATTCCTAATACTTGTGTATATGTTCAATGTGTTTAGTATTGTACTTCATTAAAGAGGCCATAAATCATTTATAGCAACATTATGTAACAATTTTACCTTAAAAAACAGCTTAAAAATAATTTTGATGGTACACTGACTCATAATAGAAAGAATGATGTCTGTCATTGCCACTCCAGGCCCAGAACACCTGCACCTTTTTTGCAGAGTTTCCTAGTTTTTCTGGATGCCAAAAGTCATTTAACCTCAGTCCCGTTTCAGGCTAACATGCAAAGAAATAAATTCATTTTATGCCAGTTTGGTTGGTCACGCCTTGAAAGTTTGCAACCTTGCAAACCAAATTGCTTGTAATAAATAATAGTTATAATAAATCCAACGTATATTATGTGCAACATAGCCCATGTCATCGATAACATTTTGCAAGCAGTATTTCAGCAAAACTAAAACTTTGTCATTGTTTTGTTACGTTAATGTAAACTCCTGCAATATGTGATATGACTCTACCTTGTCAGTCGACATGTTTCCTTCACTTCTGATGTTGTCTTTGCTGGTTCTGTATCCTTCAGCTTGTCAACAAATCCATCATGTACAGCTGTCCATGAGGGGGGCTCTAAACGCGATTTGTATTTACGACAGTGGTGTAAAAGTGAATTACACTCTGCAACTGTAGGGGGACCCCAACAGCAAAAAAAAAAAAACGAATTCTCACATAATGCTGCTTTAATATGTTATTTGACATGTTATGCAGCATTGCATCCTTTAGCCTCATCGGTTTGTATCCTTTTTGTGTTTTCCTCTATCGGTTTTCCCTTACTACAGTGCATTATGCAAATATATCATACAACCACTGGGAATCCCTCATGGTGATAAAAAAAAAACACTGATGTACCACTGATATTGAGGCTAACAAATACAGATACAAGCACGATATTTTCTAGTTTAAAAATCACGATTAT
This sequence comes from Colossoma macropomum, assembly GCF_904425465.1. NCBI lineage: Eukaryota > Metazoa > Chordata > Actinopteri > Characiformes > Serrasalmidae > Colossoma > Colossoma macropomum. The sequence continues at coordinate 6,836,102 of NW_023494786.1, read as the reverse complement.
CGGTAATATCACCCACCACCCCATCCCACTGCAGTGAGTCACTTTGAGGCGAAGTTCCAAAGCACGTCGGCATTCATTTTTGATTCCATTGACTTAAAAGTAAATTAAGGGGAATCCGTGCAGTAAACCTAGCATTACAGTGTGTAGCAGAGAGAACTATTGGTTACTGACTATATACAAATGCCATGTCTCAACCACTGATCTTTTATACTGTTCTGTACATGTGATATTCGGCAGTTACACTGGCAATCCGACTTCCTTCTACATTTGCAAAAGATGTAAATACATACATAAATAAATAAAACAGCCCACCCCTAAAAATCCACCCCTACACAGTTGTAGTTTCTCATAAGATCATCATCAGAAGGGGTTTTCCTAGTTTTTAAATTAGAAAATCTAACAACTGTGAGAAACCTGTGGCACCGCTGGAGTGGGTGAATAGACACATAGCCTTGGTTAATGTTTCATTCTGGCTGAAGTGCCCCTGTAACAGAGCAGCTAGCACTAGCTGATAGCTGGCCGTGGTTGTATAGAAAAGCTTCTAAACTTGGGCTCAACCGATTTCATCCCAAAGTTTATGTTTCAACAAACTTTTATATATATATTCTTGAAAATTATGCATGCTGAAAACGTGCTATTTAACTGTAGACCAGGCTTAATTACATATTAAAAATATACCCAATTTGAGGAAAAGTAGGACAGTTACTTCCAGAGTAGAGAGAGGTGTCCCAAATTGTATAAGTTGGCCTAGTAACACCTGACTGAATGTCATTACTTCCTGTACAAAACAGTGCTGTATATTAATATTTTACATACTGACCTGCTAAAATCTTACAATCTTAAAATATTAAGATTTCATATATGTATATTGCTTATAATATTAGTGTTCAGTATACAATTTGGTCACAGCAGGGTTTCTTTATTCACGTTGGCAATCATTTTCTTCTGCGATAGGGGGCTTTTTGGGGCCTGATGGGTGGCCTGCTCATGGGCCTGTGTCGCATGGGACCAGAGTTCTACTTTGGCACAGGTAGCTGCCTCTTTCCTTCCAAATGCCCCAAACTAATTTGTGGGGTTCACTACCTGTACTTCGCAGTGCTGCTCTTCTTCTGTACTGGTATTCTAGTGCTCCTCGTGAGCTACAGCACGGCACCCATAGACGACATGCACGTAAGTGAACCACAGCAGCTGACAATATATAAGAAGTCATTCACATCTTTGTGGTCATATTCACTTTCCATTTTGCCTAATTCTCTCTTCCAAGCTTCATCGCCTTGTCTTCAGCTTGCGCCATTCTAAAGTAGACAGGGTTGATCTGGACTGGGAGGAAGAGGAAGGAGGAAGAAAAGCTCGCAGGGAAGCGGAGGAGAAAAATAAGGCCATGTGTGTTGAGGATAAAAGTAAGATATTTAAGAAACAATGTTATTTAAAGGCACTCATTACCCACAGTGGACATAAAAATGTTTTTAAAGTATTTTTCACTACAAAATTAACCTGAGACCCACTATACAGGAGTATCTTCTAATATCTGTCCATCAACAGCAAGATACAGAACCACAGACAAAAATCTTTTTCGTTGCAGCTACAAATGAGGAGAAATCTGCAGTTGTCCGTCTAATCAGCTGGTTCTGTGGCTTGAGTGGCTCTCAGGCTCCCGAGCCCACCGAAGAGGAGGTCGCACAAGCGTCTAGACAACTACCAGACATAAGCGAAGACCCAGTTTGGAAGCACCTTGTCAATGCTAATGCCCTCATAATGATGGCAGTGGCTGTCTACTTTTGGGGGTTTTATGCTTGAGAACAATCTTCAAGCAAATAGTTACGAAGTATTTTTACTTAATTTAATTATTTACCACTTTGGACCTGGAATTCAAAAAAATTGTGTGCTATAATAGGTATTCTACATCAATATGAATATCTGGCTTACAAAATTCACAATCCACAAGTCAGCATGAAGTAAATCTGTACAAAAGGCCAATAATAAAGCACATTTAGATTATTTTATATTATAAATACCTAAAAATAGTGAAATTTTTTGTACTGCAATAATATATTGCCAGCTTAGCTATGATTTTATATTACAAATGACCATACAATGTCTCCTTGCACCTGTAATTAATAAAGGGAAATATATGCCAACTGGAATTCAGGCCCTTTGGTGTGGAATCCTTGTATCAAATTTAAAAATAATGCAGTTTGATACAGATACCAGTTTTAAATAACTTTTATTTACTTTAGAGGCAAAAATTCCCTATAGCATCAGCTGACAGTGAAACCTACAACGGTCTCCCAAACCAAAGGATCAGCATCAACATTTGATTTTGTTTGAAAAATTTTACAGATTGATGTGAGCAGAATGAATGGGGTTAAGGCTGGAACCTGGTGTTGTTCTTTCACCCACAGAAAGCAAAGACTGTCCTCTACTAGCAAGCAGACAGGTAGTGGCAGCCTGGCTGGTGCAGTGGTAGGGCAGAAAACAACAACATCTGGACAAGAAACAAAGACTTGTTTCAATAATGCTTTCGGTTTTGAAAACACCCTTAAAAACCAAGAGGAAAAAAGAAAAAGAAAAACCACTCATACCCACACAAAGAAAAAACGAAAAAAAAAAAAAGCAGTAGAACGGTTGATTACAAAGTGACATCAGGTATTTGTAAAGTGACATCATTTTGCTCTTTTTTGCCCCAGGGTCAGCAAACAAAACTTGACATCCAACCTCAGTACATTTAATTACTTTCACAAGACAAAGTCGGTGCCTAGCCTGCAGCTTTTTGCAAGTTTGGGGTTGGCTTCGGAGCTGGTCTTAGGAAAAGATTGCCAAGCCAGAAAAATTTCTAACCAATTCACAAATACATGTAAAGATCTAGTCCCATGCAGCAGACATTAACCTCATTTAATCAGCATCGGTATTCACACAACAGCACTGGTCTGCGTATTATGGGAGTAAGAATTAAGTATGGTGCACTGCTAAGAACTGATACTGACATGATAGCAAGGTTAACAAGCTGAGACAGGGGAGGCGAGCTCAACCATAAATATTACAGTGGCATGAGGTTTAGGCAAAGTTGAGAGTAGGGAAGGAACCCAAAATGCCCGTACTCTAGCCTTTACCTCCCATCGTCTCTTTTGGCGCGGGCCTGAACCATGTCGCACGGCTGTACCCAGTTGTTGTCGTGCAGTCCAACTCTACAGCCAGGCGTGTCCTTGTCTGTGCGCCGACAGCACATCCAGTATGAGCGTCCGTAAGGCAGGTCATGGTGGTAAGGTTTGGGGTGCCAGCGGCAGAGCGAAACGTCCCCCCGCTCGTACTGCCGCTTGCACTGCTTGCAGGGGTCATCGCGGTACAGTGGGTCCTGGTTCCAGCGGGAATCTGTAGCACGCACACCATAGGTCTCGATCAGGGCCTTGAAGTCATGGCAGGTGCACTTAAGGGCTGCTAGAGAGCGGGTGGGTAAGTAGCTGAAGATGTTGACCATGATGTGGTCTGGAAGCATGAGCATGTACTGCCGTGGTTCCAGAAGCCGCTGGATCTGAAAACGTATCTCCAAAAAGTCGTGGGAGACATGACGGTAGAGGCGGCAGAGTGATTTATCAGCACAATCATCCACGCTGGCAATTGGACTGTCTGGTCTCTCTACTGCACCTCCTACCGGTCCATTGTTATTTGCACAATCCAAAGAACACATTCCACTGGAGACCCCAGTACTACTTTCATCTTCAGCAGTTGGGGTCTGTAGAAAGAACAGCTGGCCAGGCGGGGGGTCCTCTGAAACATCAGCTGGTTTAACCCCACTAGGCATAGCAAAGCATACAGTCTCTTCTTGGACATTCTCTGTGCTGTCCTTACCATAGAAGACACACTGATCCACAGCACCGGTGACTACAACTTCAACGTGGAAGCCGGTCACCCGTTCTCGAGCCACAGCCTTCTTTTCTCCTGAACAGTGATCCTGGTTCGGGTCAGGAGCTGTGGAGGGAGGCCGCTCGGTGATGTCTTCCCCTAAGGGATCAGACTTTGGTGAGCCAGCCAGGATGGCACTCGGGTCTCGAGATGAAGGACTAACCAGTTGGTAGAGGTCACACGTGATCTTTTCTTTGGCCCTTGCTCCTGCCTGCCCTGCTCCAGCCCCACAACTCATAAACATGCACCTGGAGCGTCCTACGGGCTCAGACTGGGAACGAGGATCCAAACTAGACACCCGAAAAGCGATCCTTACTTCCCCTCGACCATGGCTTTGGCCACCACCCCCACTCTCGCTAGCACAATCTCGTTCTTTGCCCGAGCCATGAATCTGAGGCCGGAGTATTGTACTGTCAAGATTCTGCTGCTGAGACTCAAAGTGGGCCACAGCCTGAGCAACACGTCGGGATTCCTGTTGCTGCTGATGTTCTAAATCACTTTTAGAGGCTGGTGCAGATGGAGGTGATTCTGAAAGGAATACAACAGGTGTGGGATCTGAAACCGAATTCTGGAGTACTGTATGCTGCTGGTGGCTAGAAGTTGTCTGTCCATGAGCCACAATGCCTTGCAGGGCCATAGCTGTGCGCTGCTCAACGAGGGCAACCATCTCAGCTACGGAGAGCAGATCGGTCTCGCTCACTCCAATACCATCATCTGGAGGGTTGGGCTCCGAAGGCAGTTCAGGGGTAACATTCTGAGCTCTTGTAGGAGGGTCGTAGGAAGAGCATCGTCGACGACGTTTAGCCTTGGTACAATCAGTGCCCCAGTTTCCTTTCACCTTCATGGCACTAGGCCTCGGAATGCCTGCTCCACTACACTGGTGAGCCACAAAGAAGGCGATTTTCTCTTTGGTGTTGCCTGGTTTGATGACATACCACGTATCAAGCAACACCCTGCCATCCTCCATTTGTGATGTAGGAGAGGGTGGTGCAGGGGGTGGAGGAGCCAGGAGAGTGGAAGGTGGGGCAGGAGGAGTGTTCTCAGTGCCTACATCCTCGTTATGCTCTTCACCAACCCCACCGGTCTCTATGGAGGTGCAGCCAGTGGGCATCTACTTTACAAAGGGTAGACGTCGTCCCACTGCCAATCGTTCCATTGCTGTATGGCTTATTCTGCGAGTAGGTGCCGAAGGGACGTGGGCACCACAGTCGTATGTGGGAAAAGGTGTCACGGTTCATTGTGAGCCCATTGAGAGCATATCTGCCACTATGCAGGGCAGTTACTTTGTACTTCACCGCTCTTTCTCATTGTTCAGGTCTGCAGCATCCACTGAAGTTTTCAATCTGAGAAGAGAGAGAAAGAAAGAAATAAATAAACAGCATCACTCTATGTATTTTCAGTCTTACACTGTGTTGCCATTTACTCAATGACTATACATAACCTAAATCAGACATGGCATGTTACTGACAAGCACATTTTTCCCTATGCTTGGAATGCATTCAAACTGGCAAACATTGTGTCATGTTAAGTATCACTACAATATTCTCAGTATAGGCAATAGAACAAAGGGAATGTTTTAACAGTATTTTTATTTCCAACATACATCTGCGCTGGCTACAGCACACTGCTGGTCAAAAACAGAGCCACAAAAACTGCTTGTCTTTAAAAATAATTAATAATAAAAAAACATTCATATATATATATATATATATATATATATATATATATATATATATATATATATATATATATATATATATATATACACACACACACACACACATCTGCATGACCCCTTAAAGATTATGCTTAACACCTAATATTCAACTTCAAGTCAGCTTTTGCTGTCCATCCCACTTGTCTGTTTTGTTTCTACGCTAAATATAACCTCACTTGAAGCTGACTTTTATTAGTGGTATATTTTTGTACATGGTTTAGAGCCACTAGATATAGTAATGACAAGTGTCAGCAGTGTTACTGCCTATCTAGCTCAATAGCTGCATTGCTGCCATGACTTACACCAAGATATGCTGGAAGAGCAACACATGCCTACTGATAACAGAAGGAGGCAGGTTTCTGAGCTCATCAAACCACAATGCAGGCAGTTAATAAACTAACCACAAACCACAATTTTATTGACGCACTCCAGAGAAGTGTTCCTCTTTAAGAGATAAACTCACAAATCTATATAGAGGCTTTACAGTTTGTTAAAAAAAATAATAAAAATAACCAATTTCAAATACTCAAGTCTAAAGCTCTATTATTATTGAACTAACGCAGGACAATAGTGTCAATTAGAAATGCTTTACTTAGACAATACAAAATTAGTACACAATCATCTTTCTGAGCAGAGATATTTTAAAGATAGCCAACAAAGGCAAGTAAAGCTAGCTACTGTAGTCAGGGTTTTTAATCTCTACTACTGTGTCTGAAGTGCCTTGGCAAAGGCACAAAGCCTGTGCTAGTACAGGCTGATACATTTTTCACTGGTAAGTAGCTCAGTGTTCATTACTGCTGGCTAGCAAGTGGAAGACTGCAGGCTTGATTTCCTTAAATGCTCAGCTGAAGAAGGGACAACAGAGCTGATGTATACTGGAAGTAACGATTTTTCAGAAGCCACTGGAGAAAATGCACGATTAGCACCTTTTCTCGCCTGATGGACAAAAACACTGACAACTGACAAAACGTTCCCCGTAAAACACAAATGACCCTACATTAACATCTATTAGTCCGCTGTATATGAAACGTACGGGTTAACAGTGTGGGTTAATTCAGCCAAATACTGACTAATAAACTCAGTGTGAACTACCGCCAGTCAGGTGTTTGTTGGTTAGAGTGAAGCGTATTTGAGATTAACACCAGTCAATACACTGTATTACAACATACAACATGGCTCACGGAGGTATTGTTGCGAACACAGCCTGGGTAACTACTTACTTCCAGTTGGCTCGGCTAACGTGGTAGCTAACGTTAGCAGCGTAGTAAACCTGCAGTTACTTCCTCGACACTTTTCCCAGCTAAACAGTCTTTTTGGAATGTCAGCATGAAAGAAATGTTAAGTGATATTGAACTATAACAAACAAAAAACACTTTGAACTCAAACTGTGGCTACTAGCTAGTTAGTTTTGTCTCTGGCTAAGTTAGTGAAGTTGAACTAACGTTAGCGGTTAGCTAACCTAGCTAGCTAGCAAGGTAGGAGACGTTCTGCATTACGCCTGTTCATAAAACTAAACTTGTCTTATTAACGTGAAATGGATGAGATATAATTAAGTACAGTATGGATAAATGTTGGGTCGGACAAAGCACAACTGGTGTCAGTGTATTTGTCCAAACGTAACAGTGCTAGCAGGATAAACCTCTGGGCCCGAATAAGTTTAAGCTAGCTAGGTTAGTTAGCTTGCTAAGCAAATCGACGGAACCCTTTCTCGCATTAATCACTTTAATTCTATCAATTTGGGGCTAAGAATTTCATGCTGACACATCATTTCGCCAATCTGGTCACACTGGTGGCGCTGTCAGTCTTTTTAGCTCTCACGATGTCAACGACAATTTAGCCAGTCTAAACGCGCAGGTTAACTCAGCCTAGCTAACCTAGCACAATGGCTGTCTCAAGCTAACGTTAGATAAATATGCAATGCGATGAAACGTTACTTCCTCTTACCTTTGCAACAACAAGTGAGGCTATTTGGCTTTGTTCCGGCAGTTCTCCCACAACAGCAAGGAGAGAAAATCCAATCACGTCTAATAAAAACGTCTCTAAAAACACTCGGACAGGATAGAAACAAGGCCGGGGAGTCGCTACTTGGCTACAACAACATTAGCCCTTGCGACCTAGTAGCTACGAAGCCAATGACAATGTCCTGGCGCACTTTGCCATCGCCGTGCACACTGTTTTCGACAGCTAACATATGCCTCCACCTCAGTAATAACTTCCGACTCTGAGCTAGCTGGACCTGTTACAGAGCGATGGCTTCAACACGCATAAAAAAGATGGTGTTTTCGTAAAACAAATGTAGTTTCTTGGTCTTCGAAAAGCAATTGAAGAAGGCCATCTTGTTGACAGGCAGCTGCAAAACGCCAGCAGCCAATAGGAAAAGCGAGTTGATGGCGTGTCCATATATGGTCGCTGAAAACTCCCCTCTCTGCCCCCACTTTCGCAGGAGGAGAAAAAAGATGTGCTGCCTCTTGTTCTTCCAGTACTGTATTTCTGCCACACAGTGGGATTGAATAGGGGTTGGCAGAGTTCATGTGTTGGCTTGATTAAAGCCTCCAAGACAAAGCTCACGAAGGAGGTGCGGGATGCTGTTTAACATCCTATCACTATTAAATCCAGAAAATCAAGCTGCAGGAGAGAAGAGCCTTTCATAGCAACAGAAATGACAGACAGTAGACCTGCTTAGAAACCTGTCTTTCGCTTCTCAAAGCTAGCTGGGCACCTTGAGCCGCTGCAGAGCTTGTTGGAGCCATAGTGCTATTCTTTCAGAAGAACCTGACACTTGGCTGGTTAACGTTCACTTAACAGTTACCACTGTGGGCTCAAAGCTTTCTGAATAAATATTCTTGAAATGTAGAGATAGCAACTTAGATTGTACAATTCAAAAGGAAAGACATTGATAATTTAAAGGGGAATTCCACCAATTTTACAAAATTCCTGAATAATTCAGTCCATGAGATGTAAACAGAGTCATTTAGAGTGGTTTGATGTTAAATGGTTCATTGTAGAAAAACTTACAGACTCGCAAAAAGTAAGCGGCTTATACTCAAAACCTAAAAATTAAAGCAAAAATCAGAACTCCAGGATTGGCAGGAAAGGCACAGTTCCTTTTATCAAGATTAAGGCTCTCCAACAGACAAGCGTTAATCTGAGTTGGCCCGGGCAGCAACTGGCCAACTCACAAACCTCACACCTTTTATACTTTCTTTGGGGCAAGGGGGGCTTGCACCTGGCACCCCCTTGTCCCTCCCAATTATGTCATCTCTTTTCTGATTTGTCACCATTATCATTGAGAAGATTCCCACTAATATTTCCAACCCAAAAGAAACATATTTTTTTTTAAAAATAGCTGTAAGCCAAGCAGGCCAGAGTCACTATCAGTCCTTGACCTTACAACAAAGTCTCTGTATGTATGTGTGTTCCCTCCCTTAGGGACATCTTAATACTTATAATAAACAAGCAGGTGTCATTAAAAATGATAAAGGATAAGCAGGTGTCATCCCAAGCGTGTGCCTCCCCTGGGAAAATCTTACTTGGCACACATCACTCGTCATCTGCAACATTCTCATGGTCACTCTCACCGGGAGAACACTACACACAGAGAGAGAGAGAGAGAGAGAGAGAGACAGTACTAATATAATGTGACAGAAAGACATACAGTACAGCATTAATATGATTAATTATGATTGAAATAATCTATTGATTAAAATATTTTTTATATTATAAAAGAGTTAGTAGTTTATTAAATTCTGATTAAGATAATTCATCATTATGAAAAGTCTTTATATATTATTAAAATTCTCCCTCATAGGAACCAGGCGTCACAATGTCTACAACACAAATATAGCCATTTTATTTACTATCCAAAACACATGCCTCCTGAGTTTTTATATGTAATGTTGATGATGGTAAAATAGTCATAAATTTGCCAAAAATATGTTTTCTTTAGGGACTGTTTTGCCTTACGATGCCATGCATATATATGTATGGATTAGAATAAATAGATTAAACTACATTTTAATCAAAAACTTTATCACATAGCCATCATTAATCAGTGTCTCAAACATCAGTCAGTATATATCTAAACATTTCATGAAATAACATCCTGTGAGGGAGCTTTCAGAGGCATTAAACTCTTAAGATATCTGGTTCCTAACAGCACCACTGTGAACAGTTCTGACTAGAATGGAGCATTTCACACCAAACCACTCTGAATGGCTTGTGTACATCTCAAATACTTAATTATGTAGAATTTTGTGAAAATTCAGTGGAGTTTCCCTTTAAATACCAAAGAATCTCTAGTGCTCTCATAATCAGGACTGTCACAATTATAACATGCAACTGCAATCATTTTTTGCTCATATGTTCACTCTCATGAAGAACATGTAGCTTTGCTTAACTCACATATCTACACACAGTTCTGTGTAACTGTATATGTTTGTGTGAGTGTGTTGATTCAACAGTACAACCGGTGTTACTTACTAATAGCTAGCAGGCAAGGTGGCTAATCAGGCACTTTAGGTATGTATTTTAATAGTTGCTAACAAAGAAGAAGAAAAGGTAATTGAATTGTTAATTGAAATTAAATATGACAATTAATCGTCAGCTAAAACTTCCTGATCATGATGACTCAATTCATAATCATAGTCAAGAAGCATTTCTTGCAAAATGTATATGATTCTGTAACGCGAAGTCGATTGGTAGAATGTAGGTAACTCTCTCCAGACTCTCTAATGTGCACAAAACAAGGAACGAATCAGTGTTTTTGACAACCTCAACTGCAACCTTTAGCACAGAGTCACATTTAAGGTGCTTCTCAAATCGTTGCATGTTCTCATTTCCTCTGAGGAGGCAAGACTGGGCTGAACTGATCTGTCAGTAATAAACAGTTATCCTATAATCAACTGACCTTTCACATGAGCATGTTTTATTGAAATTCAAACACATCAACATTAACATATCCTCTACATTAACTAAATGTAGAGGGTATGTTAACTAAAACCACCGGATGGAGGCGAAGAAATTGTACCACAGGCCTACGTCACATGCTACAATAGAAAAGACTTTCATACAGGATGCATTTGTGTTTCCTCGCTGAGTTTCCAGATCCATCCACAGGCTCATATGGAGCTTCCAAGGCTTAATGCAGTCATACTGAGCTGGATTCATTGTTTCTCATGGAGTGAGTATTACTGCCAGCATAGTTTGCCATCTGTAGCCCACTAGCATGACCAGTGCTGGAGAGTTGGCTATAAAAACATGCAGTCTACTGAATAATATGTGATTATAAGTGTGTGCTTTATAAATGCAGGTTTTTGAGGCTCCAAGACCTGCATCAGCTACATTTTAATTGCATTAGCAATTAAAAATATACTAATTTACTCCTTATCAAATAGGTTTTTTTTTTTGCTACTTCCACCCAAATGATTATTTCACTGTCATCACTTTTATTTGAGGTTGGATGTAGGGTGCTCTTCCCACGTCTGGTCATGTCTACCACAATCAATCCAAACATGTTCACGTCAAAGATGAGCGTGGACTCAATCTTAAACGGCACCCTACTCCCTACGTAGTGCACCACACAGGAAATAAAATACTGACTCCTGCACACAAATTGTGCATAATACGTCTAACAAACACCCTTTTGGGATTCAGCCACGGGTGTACAAGCCCATACTTTACAAACACAGCACTGTTTAGTCTGTTTAGTCCAGAAATTCATAGCTTACATAGCGCACTATGTAGGACGGAGGCGGCCGTTTGAGATTTAGCCTCAGTCACGATCAGTATTCGCTTATGATTGGGTGTTCACACTCAAAGCCCGCCCTAATCTGGTATCTCTGGATATGATTTGTCGAGGAACACGTCCGTCCGCTTTAGTGTTTCCGGGTCCGGCAGCGGTTACAAAATAGTGTGGTGAATCAGGAGCGTTAGAAGGACATCAGCTAACATCGCTCTCCACTGATAGACACTGTTTAGGGCAGTTTGAACGGTGGTAAGCTGACCTCTGGCGTGTCCAGTCGTTTCCACTGTTGTTCTCGTTTCAGTGAGAGAGAGAGAGAGAGAGAGAATCGGTTCAGTGATTGTTTGTCTCATCAGTCAGCAGTGTTTTGCTCAGCGGCGCTGCAGTAAGGTTATAACTCCCTACTGACAGCGTGTACGCGTGTGAACTGACCCTCCTGGGTGAACACAGAAACTAGATATAAAATTCAGATTTTATATTGTGTCAGAATTTTATATTTCAGGACGTCAAACATGTAGCCTTAGCAGAGGTTCAGCAGCTATAGGCTCGCGTTCATTTGCTTCAGTATGCACTGTTAACAGTGTGTACCACCCTGTGTTACTGTTTTAATAGGCTCGGTTAAACGATTAATCTCCCATACGTTCTGAGATGGACTGGAACCAGTTTAATCTTATTAGTTAGGATATTTTTGAGGGTCGTGTTTATTTAAGTTACTCATACTCTCATGTAAGTGTTAATTAACTTTACAGATCAGTACATAGCCCTGCTGGTGACATCCCGCATAAATAAAAATAACGCGTGGCCACGTGTGGGAATGAGATCCTAATGCATAGCCACGACTTAGTAAGGCGTGGGAACAAGATGCTAATGAGTGGCCACAACTCAGTAAGGTGTGGGACTGAGATAATGAAGCCTTGACCACAGCTTAATAAGGCCTTGTTTCTACTTATACGGGATGTCACCAGTAGGGCTCTGTAGATCAGAGCAGTTAAATTGTCTTTATTTTATGCTCTGTTGGCTTATTTCATTATTAATGAAGATCGTTATGGTTTATTAGGTATCTCTTTCAGAATATGTTCTGCTCTGTTTCTGCAATTTACGTAGTATGTTTTACAATATTTTCGGGCTTTTATGAGGTTTGATAAATTGGAGCAGACAAAAAACCTGACAATATCCGCAATATTATCAGAAGAGTGTTTTGTAATGTAATTTATCATGATAATGATAAAACATTGTCATATCACCCACCCTTAATCAGTACTTTTTGAGACTTGTTTTGAATTTGTTTAAAAGAGGATTCTGACTGTGTCCATTTCATTAAGTGTTTGATGGCACCTGAACCTGTAGTCCAAATTAGTTCCTCATCACAGCTTAAAACTGTTCTTACCTCCTTGGCTCTTGTATCTGTAGACATCTCAGGCTCTTTAATCCTTCATGGGTTGCTTCCTGGCTGTCTTTGCCAACTATCTAACACTGTAATACTTTTATTTGGTTTGGTGTTTGGAGAATAAAAGTCTAAGTCTCTGTTGACAGTGTTATTCTTATTGACTGACTTAACAATCTGCTGCTACTATTTTTTTTATTTACAGTGATGCTGTCAGAGGTGCTACAAGTACTGAGGGGTGCTGGCAAGGTGGGCGCTGCCTTCGCCACCACCCAAGGCGAGCAGATGCGACTGATGGCCTGTAATTCAACACTGGGCGCAGGGGTCAAGGCCGCCCAAGAGGTGGTGGAGAGCTTGGTGGGCACTGCAATGGCAAGAGATGAGGTAGGCAGTTTGGTGGATGCTCAAAAACTTAATCAGTAAATTGCGCCAACACACAGCTATGGAATAGTCCAACATAAGTCACTGCAGGTTATGGTCAAAATACATATTAGAAGCTGTCAAAATATGGTTGGTGTACTGTTTTCAGTTTAATACAGGTCAAACAGGATTTACTAATCATTACTTTCTGTTTTTAATGGCATTTTACAAACTGTTCCAACTTTTTTGGATTTGGGTTTATTGTGTTGTTCTGCCAGACCCCAAAATCTGATGAGTTCCCTGACATTGAGGGATGGGAGCAGATGGAGCTCGATGAGGCTGCAAAATGGGCTGTGGGCTCAGAGATGCCACCTGACATAAACAGTGAGGGTGCCACAGATATGGCAGGAACACCCAAAGGAACAACGGGTGGCACCGGCTGGCCTGGACAATCCGCTCGTTTCTTGCACATTTCGACGCCCCTTCATCATACGAGGTTCATTCATGACTCCGTAGTGGCCAGACTGACTCCAGAAGATATGAAAAAGGCCAGGGAGGCTAAACAGAGCATTGCCAGGCCTGTTCGACAGAAGGTAGGGAATGTTACATACTTCCATATTTAGAATTTTCTAAAGTGATGATTGATTGATTTGTCTAATGCTTTACAAAATCACAGCCTGTCCCTTTACTGTGGATTGTGTATTTTGAATGCATATGTATGGATATTTCTTGTGCTTGTCGGAGCTGCGTGGCTTCACTGTACATTAGAAACATGTTTTAAGGCAAGATGCTACAGGCAGAAATGATTACATTAGTCCCTTCAGTTGTTTTTCAGATTTTTGGATAAATTACATTTATAATTTATGTCTTTTCTTAAACTAACAGAAATATGTTTCAGTGTGACTTGTCAATTTGTGTCCACTTGCATTTAACTGTATTTTCCAAAAGTTAGCCACTTTAATGAAGGCATGTTTCCACCCACACTTGGCACAACCTTCACTGAAAAGCTTCTTTCTTGTTGAATCTAACTGGAATTGAAATATCGGAGATCTCACTGGGTAACATAGTTTGAAGCCCATTCTTAAAATCATTTTTCTGAAAATCAGCTTTTCTCTACATCCAGGACCAGAAATCTTGGTTTGTAGAATAGCTGCATTCATGTACATACACATATTTACATATTTATTTGTAACCCTATTGTGAGGGATGTCACAGAAGGGTTTTTTACTGCTAATAGCAGGATTTATGGTAATTATATACTACAAAAGGACCTGAAAAATGTGCGTAGTGTTTCTTGATTAAACAGTAAAACAGTGAGCAATCTATTCTGTAAAAGCCTTTCTCCTGATTGTTTTAACAATGAAATAAACATTTAATTCTAAATTTATATATGCAAACATATGTGTATTTGATACCTCAGTTGCATATCTAAATGTATTTTTTTTAGAAAAAACAAGTACATACTTGTATGAATATCAGTAATTAGCTGGCAAAAATTAATCATGACAAATTACACTTTCCACCTGTAGTGTCTCGACCTAAATTCCTTTTGTGACTTTCTCACTAAAAATCTAGTAACCCAGGTGAAGGTGGGAAATATGAGTTCTTGACCTTGAGCAAGATGAATCATCTTAAAAAGCTCCAGATTTCTCATCTTCTATGTTTGTCTATAGAGGATGTTAGAAGATAAGGAAATAAATTCTGTAATAAATCTAATAATGAAGAGAGACTGTGTTCTGTGCACTTCTGAGTCTGCTATGAGAAGGAATTTGATAGCTACAGAGGTTTCTGTTATGTTTCCAGCTAAGTGAACGAGCTAGAGAACGGAAGGTGCCAGCCACACAGATGAGTCGACTTGTCAATTTTGGGGGTGAGTGATGTTCATTAACAATCTCAGATCATCAGGTTACATAAAGATATAGTCTTGATTACAGCTGATACGTTCTGCAGTGATTTCTGAGTGTGAACCATGTTAACTAGTTAATCTGTTATGTTTGATTTACTGAAGCAAAGCTATGTTCCAGCAAAACTGACCCTGAACACGTGTTAAAAAATTGTGTTTAGATTCTTAAATGCATACCTCAGGTCAACCCGTGACCTTTTGTTCCTCTTGACAAAATCTCAAAATAAAAGAAATTGTAGTTTTATTTTATTAGTTTATGGCCAGTGAAATGTCAGGAGTTAAATGAACAGTCTTCTCTCGGTCTCGACATCATTTGGACTTGGTCTTGTCTCTGTCTCAGGGTCGGGTGGACATTTTTTTCCCTACACATTTAAATAAAAGCTGTTCGCTGCCTGTTGAGGATCTGATTGGTCCTTTTAATGATGCAGCTAAAATTTAGAATTCGAGGTTAGATCTGGAAGAGTTAGAAGAAAGAAGTGATTTTCTTTTATGTACATTTGTTTGGCTCAAGCCAACTAATGAAAATGGATCTGGCTCATATTTTGCTTGTTGCAGTACAATATGATTGTATAATTGTGACAGGCTATGTTTTCATTTAATAATAAAAAAGTATGTTGTTTGTTTATTCAGTTGACTTTTGGGGGTGATACTGATTAAGTTTTGAAGATGAAGGGATGGAGAATAACCTCACCATCATTTACTTCCAAAACAGTTGGACTAAGAATAATATATTGATATATATAATATAGTATTATATACTAATATAATTTAATATAATTATATACTAATAATAATGTACAATAATGATAGTAGTTAATAATACATTAATTACTAATAAATGTTAAATTTAAAAAAATATATTATTATTCGTATTATATATTATTAGGAAATCTAATATTTTTCATGAATATATGTATAAGGAGTGGTAATTAATGTCCAAAGACCTACAAATGAATGTCAGTTTCATAATTTCAGTTGATACCGTTGCCTGCCAATACTGACATGCCATCTCTATCTGAAACTGATACTATCACATTGAATGACGGCGCACAAAGCTAACGATTTAATTATGAGTCTCTATTTTGTAAGCTTTGCTATTACTGTAATATCACTGATGTGACAGCTGTTGTCTTCTTCATGGACTCCCTTGCAGGTTTAGCTGTTGGTCTTGGTCTGGGAGCTATTGCTGAAGTAGCGAAGCAGACTTTTGGAGGCAAACGTTCAGGTAGAACTACAACAAAAAGTAACCATGACCCTCAGCTATCCACCATCTTGTGTAATTTAAAGAATGAAATTTCTGCAGTCTCTTACAGCAGTAGTTGGCCAAAAAAAATCACCTTGCTCCAAATGTCCAAAAGTTTGCTTTCTTAGTTTTGCATTGGAGCTAATGTAGCTGACAAGTAATAGAAGTTTACAACCAAACAATACACTGCTTGATATTCTACTGTGGGTAAAAATGGGCAAGTATGGGAAAGAAGACATGGCATGTTTTTTTAGCCATGCCACAAACTTGCGTCCCTTTTCATAGATAACAGTACGATGTGCAGTGTCACAAACCACATAGGCAAGTCTATTTATTATAAGATTACTTGGCAACTCGCAGCAGCTTGAGGCAAAAGTCTGGTATTTCAGACATGCAGTTTGTATGATGCTAATTGGTGGCTGTAAGCTTTCATTACATTTTAGCTACATCAGTGCGAAAGTAAGAGGCAGGAAAAAAGCAAACTTTGGAGACCAAGCATGCCTTGTTCAGCTGCATTTGGGGTAAAGGGGGGGGGGGGGGGTGATTGTGTGAATTGTGTAAAGCCAGCCTCTAGGCATGTTGTCTTGTATTTAGAGTTTTTAAAATTTTGAACATTTCTCTCTCAGATGCAGGAGCTGTGCTAGATTCTCCGCTCTTATCAGAGGCCAACGCTGAGAGGATTGTTGACACATTATGTAAGGTGCGAGGAGCAGCGCTCAAGCTTGGACAGATGCTTAGCATTCAAGGTACAGTTTGAGGATCTTCTTCTACAGCCTTTCATAAACACTTTTAAGGAAGACTTCTTTTAGGCAGCCCTGTGTAAGATTTTGTTGTTAAAATGAAAAGGTGTAGCATTACTGAGTCACACTGAAAAACTAAAATAAAATATGATGTCTGTGTGCTTCTGCAAGTCGGACTGTAAAGCCTGAAATAATTTAAAAGAGGTTTGAGGTGGGATTTTGCAGGTTCAGATTCATCTGCTCGGAGAAGCGCAACCTTTGTTACAAAGTGTTCTTTGTGTGCTTTGTGTGCAATTACAGATTTTCACCAGAGATGTCGCCAAAACCCCAAAACTTACATAATGCAGCTTCAAACATTTATTCAGATCTTGGAAGCAGAACTTTCCTCAATATGACTGTTTTTTTATAATTTGACCTTTTTTCACAGATCTATCTAATAGTTCTTATTGCTAATCAATGAGCTTTTTAATACACACTTTTGCAGGATATGCAGAATAGCTCATTTTGTTGCTGATAATTGCTCTTCTTCCTCATGTCATTTTTAGACAACAGCTTCATCAACCCGCAGCTACAGAAGATATTTGAGAGGGTTCGACAAAGCGCTGACTTTATGCCAGCTTGGCAAATGAACGTAAGTTCCTCTCTTTCCCTTTAATGCCCATTTTGCTTCTTTGCTGTTCACAGATGTTGTAGGAGCATTTAAGATGTAGTGAAGGTTAAAGTGTGGCACAAAGTTTGAGTTTTAGGGTGCAACTGAATTAAGGTCCCTGTCAGCCATTGTAAAGTTGACTGCATGAGTTCAGAACAACTGAAACAGTCAGTAAATGATGGTTTAGGACTTACTGTATTGCTCTGTGTTCCGTACAGGTAAGTGCTGATTTATTGTGACAGAAATTACTTTGAGGTTCACTTGCTTTTCTTATACCAGCTGATGTGTTTGTGATTATTTTCTTATATACAGAAAGTCCTGGAGGAAGAATTGGGCTCTGGCTGGCGGGAAAAGCTCTTATCATTTCAGGACAAGCCTTTTGCGGCTGCCTCTATTGGGCAAGTGCACCATGCAGTCTTACCAGATGGAAGGGAAGTGGCTATGAAGATACAGGTAAAGTAGGGCTGCACAATGGATTGTTTTGTTACTGTTTGATGTGAAATGCTGTGCTTTAGAGTAACTTACTGAGTCTGAATTGTTCACAGTGGTGGTGATAGGAACCAGATGTCTGAAGCATTTAGTGCCTCTGAAAGCTCCCTCACAGAAATCCATTACATAAAAAAGTTATGAATGAATATATTACGGCGTTGATAGGCAAAATGTCCTAAGAATTTTTTTTTATTATTTACTGCTATTTTACCATCATTGACATTACACACTCAGAAGATACATGGGATTACATAGGATTAAAGTCATTATTAATGACTTTGTTTTCATCTTAATGATTGAATTATGTAAGTTTTGAAAGAAAAATAACATGTTTTTGTTTGTTTTTAGCATAACACAGTTTGTTTCTGGGGTTTATTTTCTTTGCTGAAGCTGGTTTGAAGCCTTGTTTTTTTGCAGTAATGTCCTCCTCATGTTAGTTATCAACATGTATCTGAATTTATTTGTATATGAACCTGAGTCAATTTAAAGTTTTTAATATTAAAGTAATATCTATAAAAACAAAAAAGCCGCAAACATTATTAGGAGGTACAATAGCTAACCAGCTTGCATACCTTCCTGTGTGTTACAGTATCCTGGAGTGGCTGAGAGCATCAAAAGTGACATTAACAACCTAATGTCGGTGCTGAAGCTGAGCATTGTGCTTCCTGACGGTGAGGGACATCAAAAGTTTTTGGTTTTTAAGAAGGGCGCTCCAGCATGATCAGCTTTGCAGAAACATTCGTGATTATGCCTTGTGCAGGAATTTCAGCTGTGCAATGAGAAGGATGTTTGTGAAATAAGTTGCTGTTTTGTGCCAGGATTATTTGCTGATAGCAGCCTCGAAGTTCTTCAGAGGGAACTCGCCTGGGAGTGTGACTACAAAAGGGAAGCAGCGTGCGCCAAGCGCTTCAGGTACATCCAGTGATGATCTGAGAGTTTTTAAAGTGATAGTCTGGCCAAAATCACGTTTCACTATTTTGCCTAACCTCAGATATAGTTGATCACCAAAGACATGCTTGTGTCTGCAAGATTAACTGCAACACCATAGAGAGGAGGATCAGTCGCCATCACCATCATCAGTCACATGAAAAATCTTGCCTTTTATTGCAGGAAACCTAGATATCAGCATAGCTTGAGTATGTAAACCTGGATGTACAGAGAAAATTACGAACTGCTGTTGTAAAATGAGTTAACTGCAGCTGTATTAGATTTTTTGATGCTCAGACTTAGTCAGGATTCCTGTTTAAGTGCTGTGACAGAAACACTAATAAAAACAATGCTGACACTGTTCACTCGCAAATGCGTCCACTCCAGCACTGATTGTTTATCCCATAAAAGAGCTTAGTAATGCTGATCACTACTGGCTTTTGACTTTGATTTATTAACTGCTCATATGTTAGAGGCAGTTTGTTTCGAAACCCGTGTATGAGAGAATGTTCAGTGCTTGAGCTCCTTCTTAACACCTCATTAACTGTCACTTTAATGTAATATTGAAAGGTGTGTTTGATGAAAGGTAGAAGGTGATGTGTTATATCACTCTGTATTTCTGAAGGCTGTGAAATAATCATTTATAAAATTAGCAGAAAGAGCACCCTTAGATCTCTGGTGTGTAATTTTGAGAATGGATTTGATGACTCACACTAGTTAATGGATCGTTTTAAGAGCCTTTGAGTCACTGACCAAGTCATTTGTAGGTTGGAGGCACTTGACTGATCTGATGCATGACTCCTGCAGGGCTCTGCTGGAGGGAGACCCCATGTTCAAAGTGCCTAAGGTCATTGATGAGCTTACCACCACTCGAGTGATCACCATGGAGCTAGTTAATGGAGTCCCGCTGGACAGCTGTGTGGATTTGGATCAGGAGACCAGGAATAAAGTGAGTGAGCAAACATATTTCAAGGATTTGCCACTAAGAGGTACTGATATGAATGCTGCCTTTTCTCTTGTAATGATTGGACAAAATGTAGATTTGTAGACCTTTGTGTCATTTATGTCCATCTACAGTGGGTGTAATTTTCCTATTCACAACCTTACATGACCGATTCTATTAATTACACTTGAAGAAAGTGTACCAGTGCTAGTTTGATGTATGAGTTTTGTTACAGGTTGAAGAGATGCTGAGGTTGACTTTCATCTATAGTTTTTGCGTGTGCTAATCTGGAAAGATAGGTTTACAATGTGCGATAATGGTTATGATAATGCTGTCGCAGACAAAAATTGCAAATAAATAATTATTCGATTGTGAGTTACTATCAGTGGCATTTGAACGTTCATTGTGACCTGCTCCACGGTGGCTGCAGTGGTGCAACCAAAGACAGCCTATGATAACGTTCTGGCTGTGTGACATAACAGAATTAGCATTTAGCGATCTTCTCCAAGCACACTGTGCTGTCCAATGGCGTTGTGTTTGCAGGTGTTTGGAAAAAATAAGCTGGCTTCATGTGATTTCATGCTAGCCTTCGCCCTCCTAGCTTGGTAACATGGTGTGATGAGAGACATAGCAGCTGGCTGACTAAACAAAGAAAAAAATGGCTAAAAACCCCAAACCCCAGCTTTAAAGTCTGCAAATAAGAAAGCAGAAACAGGCTAATTAGTTTCTGTCTTAAAATGAAGTTTGTTCACAGTAATGTATCAATCGTCCAATGTCCAAAACGTCGATCCTCTGAATGACTTGGTGGAACCAGCTGTAGTTTGAGCTTTATTTTTTTTTCTTTTACAGATAAGCTTCAGTATCTTGCAGTTGTGTCTGAGAGAACTCTTTGAGTTTCGCTTCATGCAAACAGACCCCAACTGGTCCAACTTCTTCTACAATGCTGAGGAGAACAAGGTGAGGTCATCTCCAAACTGAAACATCACATTTTATTTGTTTGTTTGTCAAATTTATTGATGTGCACTTTTAAATTTCTATGGAGTTTATTCAAAACCGCATGGGCTTTGCTTTTGAGTATGAACAACCACTTTTTGGTTCTAAAACACAAAAAGAAGTGACTCACTGGTATGTCCCATATTAACGTACTGTTTCAGTGTTGGTTTGCTTTAAGAAATTTCAATCTCACACTTATTTTTTCTGTTTAACAGATATACCTGTTAGACTTTGGAGCTTGCCGAGAATATCCGGAGGCGTTCACAGATGACTATATTGAGGTACAGCAGATTGGCAGCTGCTGAGATTGTCACACATTGGCGGTAGAATATATTTTAAAGCTTTTATGTTAAATATTTTATTGATTTTATAAATTATTAATTTTCTTTTGACTCTAAGAAGTGTTTGCAAAAGACATTCTGTCTTGAGGTTTATGTGCTTTGAATCCTCAGTACATCTGCCACATGAAACTGTCACAGTGAGATTCATGGAATTTAATAAAATATAGTTAAAGTGAAATTTATCACGAGGTAAATGTTACTCAGCTAAGTTAATTCCCATTCATTTGTCTTACGCTGAACTCAGACAAGACTGAAATTCTTTCATTTAGCCTATCTGTTTGCTATATGTTGGTAAATCCACTAGGTGGTGCATGCGGCCTCGGTTGGGGATCGAGCCACAGTTTTGCAGAAGTCCAAAGACTTGAAGTTCCTCACAGGCTTTGAGACCAAGGTATGGCACTCCATTTAATTATTTTCTTCTTGTTACCCATCTAACCCCTCTATAGATTCCTGCCACTTGTTGTTGTTGTTGTTGTTGTTGTTGTTGTTGTTGTTGTTGTTGTTGTTGTTGTTGTTGTTGTTGGTCAATGGGTCAGTTTTTCCCCTTCGATTCTTCTTAGAATTTTTGAAAATCCTTACTACCTATCATATTCTCTGTCTTTTGGAGTTGTTGCCAATCCTTTCAGGTTTAACCCCCGTATTCTTCCTCATCTGCATGTGTATAAAGGGTTTTCCTTCTAAATTTGGCAACTTTGAAGCAACTTTCTGAAAAGTCTGTTATAGAAAATGAAAGTTAATTTCCAGAACACCACAACAAACAGTTCTGACAGCACATAGTACCGAACACATGACATTTGTGTCCTACTATGACATTTATTCAAAGAAAAAAAAAATTAAAAAACATATATTTTTAAAATTCTATTGTTTTAGAATTTGCAAAAAGGTGGTGGAAGGAAAAGCCAGTTGAAGACCCAGTGTCTCTGACACTTTTCTCACCTTCACCCAAGTCACATAAGCTTTATTAGCATGACCATATTAAGACATAATGTTGCCAAACAGCATTTAAATCTGTTTCTCATACTTAAGTCTCACATATTTTATTGATTCTAGAAGTGAAAAGAAGTAAACACAACCTGTGCAGCAAGTTATTTTAAAAAGAAAAGTTTGTACAAATGTTAATGCAAAGTAATTTTATATTTGAATAAGAGATAAACAAAAATGGTAACAAGTTAATGCAATAAATGAATTTCCACCACTAATTTGTTTAGCACTGTTAGTGCATTTTGCTAGGTTGACCACTTAAACAACCGTATTAGCGCCTAGCTGTTTGCATGTATGCTTGTACTGTATGTTAGTACAACCCCATTTCCAAAAAAGTTGGGATGCTGTGAAAAATGTAAATAAAAACAAAATGCAATGTTGTGCAAATCATTTAAATCCTATATTTCATTGAAAATGCTTCAAAGACAAGATATCAAATGTTGAAACTGAGAAATTTGATTGTTTTTTGAAAAATAGATGCCCATTTTGAATTTGATGCCAGCAACGCTTTCCAAAAAAGTTGGGACGGGGGCAACAAAAGGCTGGTAAATTTGTGTAATGCACTTGGTGGTTAATTGGCAGCAGGTCAGTAAGATGATTGGATATAAAAAGAGCATCCCAGAGAGTTTGAGTCTTTCAGAAGTAAAGATAAGGAGGGGTTCACCACTCTGTGAAAGATTGCTCGATCAAATCGTGCAACAATTCAAGAATAACGATTCTCAACATTAAATATCAAAGAACTTTTGCTTTTCATCATCTACGGTACATTATATCATTAAAAGATTCAGAGAATCTTGAAAAATCTCTGTATGTAAGGGGCAAGGCCAAAAACCAGTATTTGCTGGCCATGATCTTTGGGCCCTCAGGCGACATTGCATTAAAAACAGACATGATTCTTTATTGGAAATCACTGCATGAGCTCAGAAAAACTTCAGAAAATACTGTCTATAAAAACAGTTTGGTGCTGCATCTACAAATGCTAATTAGAACTCTTAAACACAATGAATAAACCATATATAAACAGGATCCAGAAATGCTGCCACCTTCTCTGGGCCCGAGCTCATTTAAAATGGACTGAGGGGAAGTAGAAAAGTGTCCTATGGTCCAACGAATCACCATTTGAAATTCTTTTTGGAAATCATGGACACTGTCCTCCGGGCTAAAGACCACTCAGCTTGTTATCAGTGCACAGTTCAAAAGCCAGTATTCATGATGGTATAGGGGTGCATTAGTGAACATGGTATGGGTGACATGCACATCTGTGAAGGCACCATGAATGCAGAACGACATATACATGTTTTGGCAACATATGCTGCCATCCAGATGACGTCTTTTTCAGGGAAGGCCTTATTTATTTCTGCAAGAAAATGCCAAACCATGTTCTGCATGTGTTACAACAGCATTGCTCCATATTAAAAGACTCCAGGTGCTAAACTGGCCTGCCTGCAGTCCAGACCTGTCACCACTGATAACATTTGGCGCATTATAAAATGAAAAATAAGACAGAAGAGACCCCGAACTGTTGAGCAGCTGAAATCCTATATCAAACAAGAATGGGATAACATTTCACTTTCAAAACTACAGCAGTTGGTTTCCTCAGTTCCCAAACACTTACAGGGCGTTGTTAAAAGAAGAGGTGATGAAACACAGTGGTAAATCTGCCCCGTCCCAACTTTTTTGGAACGTGATGTTGGCATCAAATTCAAAATGGCCACATACTTTTCAAAAAACAATAAAATTTCTCTATTTCCACAATTGATTTATTGTCTTGGTGCTATTTTCAATGAAACATAGGGTTTTTAATGATTTGCACATTATTGAATTTTGTTTTTGTTTACTTTTGTTCAGCGACCCAACCTTTTTGGAAATGGGGTTGTATATCTGACTCAGAAATTGTAGTGCTCTCATTCAAATACAGCTTTTAAATGGCAAGTTGCATTGATGGCTTTCTTGATTAAAAAACGTTTTCTCTAACTACTGCAATGCTGTGAATTTGTTTATCACTAATGTGTTTGAGTCTGAGGTATCATTTCAAGATAAAAACATAGCAGACTACACTAGAGAGTGCTTGCAGGAGAGCTGTGCATAAATCAGTGAGCAGCAAACTAACAAAAGTGGAAAGCAACAGTTCCCTCTTGTTTTGTACACTCAAATAGTTGCATGCATAAGTTTGAACATGCCAAGTCAAACGGGCTGACAGTCATTCTTTGTCAGTGACAAATACTGCATTTCTGCATTTTTTTAGTGCACAATGTCTATTTCATTGCTGAAAGTAACATATTGGAATAAATAAAAACATAAAATATAAAATGTGCTGTAACTTTTGCGCAGGCCACATTTTATGCCCCCCCCCCAATATGTTAAATTCAGCAAGTAAACAAAATTTGAGTATTAAAATTTTAATAAGTGTGTTCTCTGTAAAGAATGTATGCAAAAGTGTGGGGATCCCTGGCCAAATTACATATTTCGTTGATTTTAGAAGTGAACAGAAATAAACACATGTGCAACAAATTATTTAACAAATAACATTTTCTGTAAATATTAATGCACAGGAACTTTATATTTGATAAACGTAGTTACTATTTTTCTATTATTTTTTTAACGCAGTAAATGATTAACACCACACATTTTTTAACACATTTCCCTAGTTTGATTTATATTCGTGCCCAGCTGCTTGCACCGTGTGTTACTATGACTGGCTCCGTGATTGTAGCCCTGTCGTTGAAATACAGCTGTTAAATTGCAAGTCCCATTAATGGCTCTTTTGATAAAACCAAATTTTTTTCTGTAAATGGTGTGTCATGTTTTTTATGAGTCTGAATCATTTACAGGCAAAACACGGCAGACGTGTTTCAGAAGTGACAATTCTCAATGTAACACACTGATTTTTAGACTTTGGGACACATTTACTTCAAAACAATGGGCTCTTAAAAGTACAGGGATGCAGTCTGACTTCCTGCTCTAAAATGCAGGAGTGTGGCTACAACAAGGCTCTGCATATGGACTAAAACTTGTGTTTTGGTAGTGACATGAAAACATGTGGCAGCATTTTTAAACATTTTTTCTAAATCTTCCAACTTCACTTAAAAAAAAAAAAAAAAAAAGGGATTTTTAAAAACAAAAATGAAAGTATTATTTTCATAAGTCGAAATTTAGGGGTTAGGACACCTTCCAAGAGAACGGACCCTATAAATGATTATTTTGTATGTTATTAGATTACTACTCTTTCAATTAATACATTAGGTTTAAATAGATCATAACATAATCCTTATAAATATCTAAGCTCTGAATACTAAATTGTTTTTTAAGGTTTTTTTTTTACTATGGAATTTCTCTCTCTCTCTCTCTCTCTCTCTCTCTCTCTCTCTCTCTCTCTCTCTCTCGCTTGTTCTCTCTCTAGGCCTTCGAGGACGCCCATGTTGAAGCCGTGATGATCCTGGGGGAAGCCTTTGCCTCTCCAGACGTCTTTGACTTTGGCACCCAGAACACCACGCGCCGTATCCACAGCCTGATTCCGGTCATGCTCCGGCACCGGCTCACGCCCCCTCCAGAGGAGACCTACTCCCTGCATCGCAAAATGGCCGGCTCCTTCCTCATCTGCTCCAAGCTGCGGGCACACATTCCCTGCAGAGCCATGTTCCTCGACGTCTATAACGCCTACACCCGCAGACACCAAGAACAGGCAGGTCGGGTATAGCCTGAGCGAACTCAAAACACCACACGCCATGGGTTTGTATGTAAGATGGACTTGGATGGACTGTCGCCAAAATACTCTGTTGCAGTAATGAAGTTTAGTAACTGTCTTTTCCCACCGAATGTCATGACCAAGGAGTTTAAATAAAGAGAACATATTTATGTGTATCATTTGTGTGCCTGTTTTGGTTCGATATATGAAACTGATCCAGATCATATTGGAACACAGTTTCCTTGGAAAGAAAGGGAACTTGCCTATGGATGACCAGGGGGCTAAAAACATCTGTGATCTAAACTTCTAGACTTTCACTAGGAAAGTCTTTATGCTTTATGTGATTTTATATTAAATGTTTAAAGCATATGGTAAAAAGAAGCAAATATTCAAGTACAAAATACTTATCACTTTTCTTTAACCTTGAAACATAGTTAAACTCTGAAGTTATAGTTGAAGACTCCTGCGCATAAAAGGAGTTTATGTGGTAATAATGTCTACGTCAGTGCAGTTATGAACATATAAGGAGACTCTCGTTGTGTAATTAGCTGTAAAAGAATGGGGGTGAACTTTGTACCAGCAGGTAATTGTTGAAACTTGGCACACGTTAATCAGACATGTGATGGTATCGGCTACATTATTCAGTCACTTGATATACTTGATGTAATGTAGAACCCTTAATATCACACCACTTAATATCACACCTTATTAAATATCAGCAGATATCATTGTCATGCTGTATTCAATATCATTATGCTCTAATCTTCAATAAGAGGGTACTTATTATTAAAATCTGCTGTGAGAAGTTATTACATGCTCATAAATGATGGACTGACTGTGAGGGCCACGTCACTGGAGTAAAGGTGTCTCGTTGTATTTGTCGGTAAGCTCTAGAAAAAAGCCAAATGGCGGTTTGTGTGAACTGAGAGGAAAAAAGTAATGTTATTAAAAAAGTCTGGAAGTCTTTAAAAATAGTTTCAGCTTCAGAAAGAAAACACATTTCGCTTGTGCGCCGCCAGATGTCAGTGTTTCAGCTCGCAGAGCGCCGGTAGGTCGTCTCTGTGGACGAGCTCATTTGCATGGCAGGGCCTCTGCGCCAATCGGATCCCGCGGGAGGCGGGGCCTGTGCCGGTGGGTGGAGCCGCGGGAGCAGTACGGACCTGTGCGCCAGCGAGTGCTCGCCGAATAACAAAAGCGTAGAGATAATCCCAAAAAAATATCAGCCCCAGAGCCGCCCATTCCGCCTCGTTCTTCTATTTTAGGTCGTTATCCAAGGTGTTTAGCCCACGTGTGTCTCCGCGAGCCCGAGTGTGTCGCCCTCCGGTCGATTCTATGCTCTCGCAATTCTGATACTAGATGTGCTGAAATCCATCCTCCTCTTTTCTGTGGATTACACAAAAGGCGGTGAGAGCCCTCAGCCTTCAGTTCGGTAAGTCTTTCGGGTTTACATTTAACGCGTAATTTCCAGTTTAGGCTGAAACAGCGCTAGACGACACGGGGGGCTCGGTGGGCCGGAGCTTTACGAGCTCCCACCGTGGGAGAGTGGGGTCGCTTGCTGAACTGAAACATCTTGATACTGAGGCCAGGACGTCTTTGAGTTGAGACTCAGCATCAGGAGCTTCGTTTCTGGCTCTCCTTGGACCACATTGTTTAGGATTGACCAGGTTTTGAGCTAATGTGGTGTTAGATCCTCACCGATGAGAGCTTTTAGCTGCAATTGAGTTTTGATCCTATATGGCTTTATTAAGCCTTGCAGGCTTTGGTGCTGGGCTCTTCTCATCCTCTTAAAGTTAACCCTGCTGAAAAAAAATCTTATAAACCATTCATAGTTTTGTCTGGTTCCAGTAGTCAGTAATGGTATTCTGTGTTCTCCTGATGGGCTGATATCACAGTGTAAAGGATCCTGAGATTGAACAGCTGTTCTGATGCCAGGTGCATTTCATGGTTTCCAGTTAACATCTAAAGGTGTTCTGCAGGAATCTAGTAGTGTCTAGTGATAACCAGTTCCCATTAAAGCAAAGCCATGAGGTCAGTGCTTCTAACGGTCCTTTATGAGTGGGGATCTACAGAGGCTGTGAGGAGCCCACGTTCCTGAAAGATCTCCAGCATCACTGCAGCAAGTGCATTTCAGCTGTCCAGCTTCATCATGTTAACTGTTTCTGATCCGCACTGCTTCGCCTGTCACTGTCTGTAATAGATGAGCCGAGATCTTCTCACTCGAAACGTTAGAAACGGTAGAAACATTAGAAACAATGCCAGGACGTCCGGAATAGAGTTACAGGGGAACCGCAGGCTGGAATAGCTGCTGTCTGCGTTGAGTGAAGTGTGCGTTCACTAGCAGCTGAATGGGTGGTTCTCCTGCTCTTCTGCTCCGGGTTTAGGAGCTGAAACTGCGTTATCATGTGCGAGTGAGGCGAGACGTGTGAAAAAGTGACCGAAGCCTTAAACTGAGCCACGTTTTTGCGTGTGCTGAGGAGTCCACGCTGACGTGACCCCTCAGTGGTGGAGGAATGATGCTAGTTCACTGGAAAGACCGACCCCTGAGGTCAGCTTCTTATTCATCAGCTTCTAGTTCGAAGTTTCCCGTTCTGTCTTAAATGGTGCGGCATTCTGGGGCCTGTAGTCTAAGGCTGCGTCCCAAACAACATACTACTGTGATAATGAATGGTATTATTTTGGATGGACTGTTTAGTATATCGCAGTTTTGGACGCAGCTCAAATCTTTTGCCTCCCTCTACGGAATAATGACATCACAAATATGTGAAAAGTTAGACTAAGGCCTAAAACCAAGCAGTTTTGAATCAGGTTTGTGTGTTCTGAGTGGCGAGGCTAATGTAAACAGACCCCACAGTGTTGTGGAAAAAGCTGCTCAAGTGAAAAGCTTTGCAGGTTTATTGTTTACAGTAGTGTTTACTGTTTACAGACAGTATTTACTGTCTCCAAATGTAGAACCCACATTGGTTTCACATTAAAGGGGAATTCCAAAGATTTTTCAAAATTTCTGTATAATTCAGTAATTGAGATGTAAAAAAAAAGGCTGTTTTAGGCCAAAACTTTACCTCACAACTATCATAAAACAATATTTTCCCAAGTTTTTTTCTTAAATTTGTTCTCGAGAAAGGTCCTAAGAGAAAGTCTATGTCAGATTTATGACGTGTTCTTAAACAGAATTGTCCGCACAGATTCTGTGCTCTTGAGTGTGTGCGGTTCTGTTCTTACCTAAGAACAAATGCCAAATAAGAAAACAATGGTGAATGCCAGAATCAGAGTGAAAACTGCGTAAGAGGGTCTTAAAAGAAATTTCTTCTTAAGAATGTTGTTGAATGAGGCCCAGTATCTCAGACATCAAGCATCGTATCCATAACCGTTTTAGGTAATATCTTTCTGTGAGAAGCTTTCAGAGTCGTTCAACTCTTCAGACGTCTGGTTCCTATCACTACCACTGTGAACAATTCTCACTCAGTTGACTTCTCTAGAATGGAGTGCTTCACATCAAACTACTCTGAATGACTTTGTTTACAGCTCCACCATTTAATTAGGCACACATTTTGAGTTCCCCTTTAATCAAAGACATTATGCCAACAGAATTATTGTCCTACTGTAATGTGGTAATAACAGTGTCTTTCCATCCTGCTTATGAAAGTAGTCAGTAAGTCCTTTCACAGCTGAATGCCTGCTTTTGTAGAAACGTCCCATTATGAAAAGTGCTCTTTAGCTGTGTCAGAAGTCAGAAAGTGAAGCTGAAATGGAGCAGTGTGTAAGTGTTGAGCTCACGTTTATGGGTGTGCTGATGAGATTAAATTGACATGTCGGGGAAGAAGCAGCTCACATTAAATTGCTTCATAGTCTCATGCTATGTGGCATAGGCCTGTACACTGAAGCACTAAGTGCTTTGAATCTATCAAATAAGTTCCACGCAGATAAAATACATCACATCAACACATTATTTTCTTTCAGCTGACTTACTTTTGGTCATAACTCTGTTGCTGTAATGTGTTTTATCCATGTAGAACCAATACGGGCTGCACAGTTGAATGCAGTTTTGCACTTTTCTTTTTCATTGTAGGCACTTTTTATGTGGCTGTGCACGAAAAAGACTGCCCTGGGCAGACAGCCCCTGTTTCGATGGCTGTTTTAAGTCAGCTCTCCTTTGTTAGCCGGCTGAAAACATGAGGGGATATAGCAGCTGGAGCCACAATAGCGCGGGGTCAGAGGGCAGCCAGTCAGTTGTGGGCTGGGCTCTGAAACTGAAGGAAGACGTCACTCTCTTTGTAGTAATCTGGGTGTGACCTTCAAGAACCAGCAGCAGGATAGAGCGTTGCACCATACTGCAGCCAAGCAAAAGACTTTTTCAGCTTTTTGGACCAAACACTAATGAATACGATCTGCTTGTTCAGTAGAATCACAGGGAAGAGACTATATAGAGGTGTGCATTGCATACATGCATGCTGTACTACTTTATCTAAGCTGTAATACTGACATATTATGCTTCTCAGCATGCTATAATTTCAACAGCACTCTTTTGGCTAAGGGTGTCCAGCTCCTTTACATGGTCCACTGCAAAATCACCATCTTTACTTCCAATAAATGCTTTCTAATGGTACATGAGAATTTAACAGCAGTGATCCTATTTTTATGGCAGCCTTTTATAAAGCTGTTGGTAAACTAGCTTCATGAAAGAGAATTAAGAGATTAAGACAGGCACTGACAAGTAAATCATGGAGAAGAGAATGTGTGGATGAATATGTGAAAATTCAATGAAGCAGTGTTGAAGCAGCTAATAGGCCAACAGCCTGAATGATTCATGAAGACATGTTCTTATGAGGGCATCACATGGTTTGTGCCTCATCAGTGGCCAAAGTGACTAAAAATCTAAGACAGAATAGAGCAAAGAGCCAAGTTTTGATTAAACTCAAAGATGTATCATAACATTTTAGTGACTCAGTTTGAAAAAAGCTTGGTTTAATATTTGTCTGTCAACATTTTAGGTATTGTTCAGGTTAAATCTCACAGTTTGTAGGACCATTTATGATCAAATTTAGATGTAATAACATCAGAGATCAGTGAAGAGGATGAAGAGAGTATGATGTTCTAAATTACTTCACTTCTTCTTCATTTGCACAGAAGATCCACAAGTCACTACAGGTGATGACCTTAGAGTGTTCACTGTTAAGAGTCCTGAGGGGGAGGAAGGATAACTTTGTTTTGTCTGGCATGTTTGGGTCGGCATTGTGCATCATTCACATGCCAGGTCAGGGCATGCATGACAGAATTGTATGAACTGTTTGATTACATTGTGTACGACCATGACGTACTTATAATGTCATGGAATAAATGGAAGATTTATTTGTCTGGAGTCAACTTAGCCAATTTCATGGTTTAATACTTTTGACAGAGAACGCTTATGAACATCAGTTACTGGTCTAGCTAGTCATGCTTTAGTGATTAGATGAAGTCTCAGAAGACTGTGTGCTGTGAGTATACATGTGTACTGTATTATTACATTTTTAGTACTGCTGTTATACTTATGATACAAAGAAGGTACTGTAATATTTCTAGTGTTCTATGTGTTTCATTAAAGTCACATGGGAAATGGGGAAATACCAATTTTCTGACCTGTAAACTGCATCTGAGCAGCCAAATTTAAGTTCGAAACTTAATGATGCAAGAATTTACCAGACGTATAACACAGCCTTTCAACTTTTCTGCTAATACAAACTGTCAACTTAACTTAGGAATTAACTGTAAAAAAATGTGTATTATCTATGTGCTTGTTAGTACAGCTAGGGATGCAGTGATGTGGGAACTGTGGGCTGATACTGATATCCACTGCTTTTTATGCACATATCGGCCAGTGTTGATGCAGATGCTGATACATAAACTTAAAAAAAAAAATAGAAATTGGGACTGTATCTATCTGAATGAACATTACAGAGAAGTATAAATAATATGTATTCTCTAGAGCTCCTTACCTTCTCTTTCCATGCGGTAGGTAGTATGCCTCTGAATGAAGTTCTATTTACTAGTTAACCATCTGGTATGTATAACCTTCTGATGAGCATATATATATACATATGGTCGTAGGCAAAGGGGCAAAGGTTTGGGCAGCCCGGTCAAATTATGTGTGTTGATCTTCTAAGTGAAAACACATTCTCTACATCGAACACGCTTCTGCACATTTTCAGCATAATTCTGCATAAATACTATTTATTTGCTGAATTTACTATGAAGAAAATGTAAATGAAATGTGAAATGTGGTAAGTGCAAAAGTTCACCTTACCAAATGTTTCAGTAGTGACTGTTTCAGGTGGTGATAATTGTAGCTCCTTTTGAGCAGAGCTCAATGATGCTAGTCAGTACATGAGTAGCAAACACAGCTTTGAACAGCTAAACACACATAGAAGCATAATATTTTCATTAAAACACAAAAACATTTCCAAAAATATGTGTTTCGGTAATGACAATTATTAATGTTACACACTGATTTTCAGACATTGGGATACATTTACTTTAAAAGAATGGGATCTAACTGCTCACCATGTGGCCATGAGGCACAGGGATGCAGTCTCACTTTCTGTTCTAAAATGCAGGGGGCGGGGCTAAAATAAAGCTCCGCTTACGGACTAAAACTCTGTGTTTGCAGTGGTGACATGAAAAAGTGGAACAACATTTTTTGAATAAAGGCATGATAAACCTAGAAATCACAAAGACCTTTAAAATACATCATTGTAAAAATGCAAAGTGTTATTATATTTATCATAAATTGAAATTTAGGGGTTAGGGTTTGGAACAGCCACCTCCCAATATAAAGTACCCAACAAATGATGATTTTGTATATGTTTAGCTCATTAATATCTCATTTAATGCATTGGGTTTAAATAGATCACAACAGAATCCTTGTAAATATCTAATGTCTGAATACTTAATTTATATATATATATATATATATATATATATATATATATATATATATATTATATATTATTTTGGGGGCTGCAGTTTGAACTAATTTGGTAAAATGCTCCATAAAAGTAATACTGTTTTACCTGAAAACTACAAGAGTGACACCAAGTTGAGAAATTACATACCTGTCCTAAGTGAAACTCATGCGTAACTGTTCTGGAAAGGTTTTTTCTGAAGCTGTTGCATGTCTGTGGGGTGGATCTGCAGTCTGATAATTCTGACAGAATAACAGACTGTGAGAGAGGAGCTTTTACTTCTGTAGCTGCTGTAGCTTCATCTCAGGTGTTTTGTGAGTGTTAGTTAGTAAGAGGAGTTTTGTGATGGCATATGTTTGCGTCTGGCTGCCTCAGTCGTATGGCTCTGTGTGCAGTGCAGGTCCAGTGTGGAGGATGCAGAGATTAAACAGTGAGAGATGAGATTCCCTCGAGGACCCGCAGCCTCTGATCGCACTCCGAGCAGGAGCTTTGTGTTCCATCCATCTGCCGGGCCTCGAACAGCAGGCCACTCAACCACCCACTTTCAACCGATGCATCGCCACAATAGGCAAACTCTACATACACGGCAGTGCTGTTGGGTGAAAACGATGGCTTTTGAGGAAAAATCTATCCAGCAGAATGCTCAGTGATGAATGAACTAGCGACGTGTGAATTGTGGGCTGGTGTCCATATCCAAGGTTTTCCGATGTAGATATCTGCTGATGCCAGTACATTAGCATTTATAAAAGGTAGAAATTGGGACTACATCTACCTGGCTTAGCCTTACGGAAAAATGTTTGTTCCAAAATGCACTGTAGGCCTTCCCTCTCCCTTTTTTCATGATGTAAATTGTGGGGAGTGTTCTTCGCACAAATATCAGTGCTGTTAGGATTAATACCACCTTTATTAGAGAAACATAAATGTTTTCTGTTATATGCCAGCTGTTATTCTTTTCTAAAACTTGTTATATCCAACGTTCTTACCAGTGAATACACACCAAGAAGCTTTGGAAAGAAGCTCTTCATGTATTTGTTGAGGGTTACAAATGCAGTAAAATGAATAGAATGCAGAGATTTTTCCAACATCACCTAATTATTCTGTTCTTCTGGATTACAGTAAAAAAATGTGTGTAAAAATGTATGGAAATTATGCTGTAATTATGTCTTCGTAATGAACCATGCAGTTGGTCAGTGTTTTCTAAGGACTGATGATATCCACTGTATGCTCACAGTGCTCACATAGCATGTTGCATATCGTGATGAAAAATTATCACAATAATGATACAGTATTGTTATGTTGTCCACTCCTATGTCATCAAATATCAGTTTGAAGTATTGATCAAATCTAAACATCTGTCTGATATCAGTATGGTTCAGATATCGTAGCGCCTCTCTAAAATGAACAGCGTTGAATTCACTCTTACAGCGTTTATTTGGGTCTAGGGGGAGTTATATAAAGTAACGTCCTTCTGATTTCAGAGGGCTAAAATGAAGATAACAGATAATGATGACTGATAGGAATTTTTATGTTTATTTTAATTGTAATATTCAATAGTTTTAGTCAGACGTTGCTTTATCGATTAAAATAATTCTCAGTTCTCAATTGTTGCATTTCTTAAACTCAGATAAACAACAGAAATTCAGTCTTACATAATACAAATTTTGTGGTTTATTACTTCCCATTCCCATTTTTCATGAATTCCGTTGGTAAAAAATTTTGGTCAGTAAGCAAAGCCTCTGCTGACTGTCCATTTTTGCAAGAATGCCTGGTCTGATAGAAACCTGTAACGCACCTGTTTTCACAGCTGTTTTGTTCTCTTCTGGTTTCTAATTATGTGGCTGAAGGAGCGGAGTGGTCATACCTATAGATAGTATTCGATTGACGTCACACTTGTCTCTGCCACCATATTGTTGACCAGAGGTCAACACGGCGATAGAGCCACTGTTAGTTAATAAAGTATCCTGATGGATAAAATATAGGCATGGGGGACTGCGTGGCTCATACGTGTAGCAACAACAGTAACAGAAAAGAAATCGATGTAAACTTATACAGAATATATATCGTGGCTGTCTGACGTCAGGAGGGGAAAGAGGCTGAAGAGCTGTGCCAGGGGAGGAGAAGTCGTTGGATAGCAAGAATGAACAGAAAAAACTCTCAGAATCCCCCCATAACGTTACTACAGTCTGCTCTCATCAGTCTGTCAGAGGAAGACAGTTATGTGAAGGATGAATTCTGTAGTTTTGCCCTTGTGTTGAGAATAGTTCACTACTGACAGCTGACATTGATGATTGGCTTGTACAGTCTAACTGCTTCCATCTAGATCTGAACTTAAGTTGCATCAAGCTAACACTGATTAACCTCATCAAACATAGATAAGTAGATATTAATCACTTTTTCGATCACAGTGACAGAACACCGCTGGCCCTTCTACAGACGAATGATTAAAGCGATTTGTTTAAGAAGTATGTGTTTGTTACAGGGTAATTACACATGTCTGGATATGTTATAATCTAGGCTCAAAGATGACTTGTCGATTTGTTTCAGATCAACACCTTCGATCAAACTGACTTTTTCTTGATATCTGGTTTGGAAGCTATTGCTGTTATCGGCTGCTCTCTCATATAATGCTGACGGAATGTCAGTATAGTCGCGGGAACCTTCTTCTGAAGCATTGTTTCACATTTCAGTCTTATCTGATAAAAGCGCTGCCAGATTTGTGCGATCCAGATGCACCAGAGCTCGCTGTGTGTCCCTGCAATGTCATTCCTTTATTGCCATCCGTCTCCCATTCTATCTGTCAGACGTCCAGCTGTTGCCCAGATGTGGCTGCTGTGGCTAGTATTACCGCTTTGAGTAGGAGGAGAAGGGAGGATTCAGAGGAAAGGAGACGCAGAAGATGTCTAGAATGTTCTGTAAGGGTTAATCGTGGGCGTGGACGTTCTGGGAAAGAAGGGAAAGTGGAGATGACTTTGCTGCTGGTGAGAGAGTGCAGATAGCCCTGCAGATAGTCTGACATGACGTTCATCCTCACTTTGGATGGCTTTTCTGTATATGTGGTCATTGCCAGACTGTGTCTGTGTGCCCAGAGACAAACACTTTCATTGTCCATTTCTCTGATGAGCCAGCGGGGCCATCCAAGGTAATGAGGCTGTCACTCCTGCTTGGAGAGACATATTAGTGACATGATGAGCAGGACATTTTTATTCTGTAGATAGAAACAGAGATAAATAAGGCTGAAGGATTTGACAACGTGAAGACTATTTGAGTGTTACTCGCATACCACTCACAAGTCCATGCTGGAGCTAGGTGCTAGCTGAAATTGGCATCATCACAATGGCAGCTAATGCTAACATTGTTAGCATGTGTGCTTGCACCGCCCATTTCCATCCACCCATCACTCAAGTCAGTCTTTGCATTGGCGGTTCATCCTTTCTAGCTTAGGGCATGAACGCTGAGCATGCCTGTTAGTAGTTAAAGGTGTGTGGCTGGTTCTGATTGGTCCGCAGAGAGGTCAGGGGCCAGTTGTTATTTTGCTATATTTCCCCTCTCAAAACTCACAGTGACGTTAGTAAAGTCAACCTGAACTCATTAAGGGCCTTATTACCCTGTGAGTTCATGTCCCTAGTCATATTCAGCACGATTTATCATATCGTACCCCTTTAAAGAACAAATTTCTTGATTTTCAGTAATCTTCCGTCAAAATGAAAAGAAGACTTTTGTCCACCTCTAAAACATCTTCAGATTTTTTAATACAGCAGTTTGCCCCAGAGGGCGGGGAAAGCTAATATTAACCAGTGATACCTCACCCTCCCACCACCCCACCCCCCATCATCAAGCAAAAATCAGTTAGCTCAGCTCATCCTCCCTGATAACTTGTTTCACTCTAAAATTTGTCACATTTAAATTTAAGTGATTAAGTGACCCTTATTCACAATGGGGTGGCCAGTAGCCTAGTGGTAGGAGAAGTGAGCCATCAACCGGAAGGTTGCAGATTTAAATCCTACAAATGACTAGGTATACCAGGTTGTGCCCTTGGGCAAGGCACTTAACCCCCCACTGCCCCAGGCAGCGCTGCTTTGCTGGTGATGCTGTGCTGGTGATGCTGTGCTGCTCCCGGATCGGGCCTAGTTAGGCAGCAAAATGACAAATTTCCCTTGTAGGACCAATAAAGTACATAACATAAAATGACAGTTCTTTTTTTATTTGAAAATATGCAATTTCAGTTGAAAAAGGTAAATCATTTAACCCTGATAGGTTTGGTTAGCCCTGATCGAAGCTTTATCAGTCGCTTGGGGTGACATATTAGTGGTCAGTCAGTAGACTGGTGGGTTGGTAGGTGCAGTCGTATGCAAAAGTTTGGAAGTTTGGGCGCCCCTTGTCAAATTACAAGTTCTGAATTTTGTTGATTTTCTAAGTGGAAATAGGTTCCCACGTCTTCGACAGTGAACGCATAGTGAACACATTTTAATCCACAATGACTGTTCATTTGCTGAATTTAACATGTTGGAAAAAATAAAACATAAAATGTGGCCTGTGCAAAAGTTATGACACATTTTATCTCCGATCTGTTAAACTCAACAAATAAATAGGAATTGTGCGTGAAAATTTGCAGAAAAATGTCATAGTTTAAGTCTGCTCCCTATAGAGGAGGTGTTAGCTTATTTTCATCTAGTCGTTTGTTGTTTTGCATATGACTGTATGTGATTAAAGACTTAAGAGTTTCTGCTGTTGAGTTTGAGCTTGAGTTTGAGAACTGTGGCAACTGAGAAGCGACTGTCATATCTGAAATTTCACAGTTGACAGCTGACAGGTGTGACAATCAACTATTGTAGTCTGTGTAATTTTTGACCATAGATAATCGTCAACTGATACTATTAATTATCTGACTTTTAGCTCCTTCAGGTATTTAAAAATGCAAAATTCATAAAAATATATGAAATATATAACATTTACAAAAGACTCACCAATAATATAATAATAATAACCTTGGGTGTACAAATGTTTACTTAAGTACAACTGAGTAATTGAGCAGTTTATGTTCATTTGCAATTTATACGTACAATATAAATAGAGGTAGTCATTGATGATATTTTTAAAAAGTGCAAATGAATATGCACCATTCTGGAAGTGATTGTGTCTGAATAACAGTATGTGTAACTAAAGAAGTACTAAAGTATGTGCAGACTATTATTAAGCAATAACCTGTCTGTGTTGGGCAGCTTAGAGCCGTTCAGTCTGAAGGAAGGTCAATACCTCCTCGGCTATAAGTCGACTCCCTATAGACTCTAATGGCTGTGGATAGAAGTGACCTCGTGGAGTGCCCTTCACGTTGTGCTGCTATGGAAACTGTACAGTGTTTTCAGCCTCGGAGGTAAAATGTTATCAGTCAGTGTCATTTTGTCCCACTATCTGGGAGAATGATATGTGTGTAGTAGCAGTATATATCTATGTTAATTCGCTGGTAATACCAGTTTAATTTTGAGTGTTCTGCTGTGCTTTTTGAAGACGTCTGTCCTGATAAACAAGGTCAAAATGGTGAAAATCAGTCAAGTTATTTTGCATTTTTTGGATGTCCGTCGTTCTTATGATAATGGATTGGCAGCTGTTAAGAGTATATTTGATTATTAAATCAACAGAATTAAAGGAATTAAAGAAATACTCTAGTGTTTTTGGACCTAACACTTCGAATGACCACAGTATATGAAAGGTGCTACATAAATAAACTTGCCTTGCCTTGTCTAATCTCTATCTGCCACAGCTGTATTATATGATCGATCACTACAGACAGTAATTTTGATGCCTTTCCCTGGACTTATAAAAGAACACTGAGCTTGTTGACTCACAGCATGTTTATAATAGAAGCCAGTGGGCAGATGCTGAAGCTAAATATAGGGACACGCTTTGAAACAGGGATGCAAATTCTTTTGACCAATAACCTTCCATCGTTAGTCGATGATTAAGTGTTAACTGGCAAGCTTAAAATCAAAGATGCGACCCATCACAATATCAATTATAAAATGGATAGTTCCGATTCTGAAATCTGATTGGCTGAGCCACTTTCATAGCCATAATACTGTGATATGAGTGCACACATAAACTGAATTCTGTATTAGTGCATGATATTAAGATATTAAAACGTGTCCCTTATATGGACCGTAGAGCATAGCACTGAAAGATAGGGCCAGGCATCAGCATGTACATGGCCTGCAACTGTATTTAACACCCTATGTAAGAACCTGGTTTTGTTTAAATGGAGGGCCTGACAATTATAATATGTTCTTGATTATAATTTAAAAATACAGTGATTTTTTTAATGATTACTAACCCAAGTTAAAACGGACATAAATGCCATGACCAGGGCTAACTTTGGCTCGATGTACTTGAGTATCTCTCGCACTTTGTCTTGAAGAACAGAGACAAAATGGTCCTCTAGTGGATGTTTGCTTTCAGTATGGTACATTGTTGCTATCATCCTAGGGGTGTAACGATTAACCGATTAACCATTAACCGACAAATACGTAAATATCAACAAATACATGAATGTTCTGCCAATGCTCTCAGTTAGTAAGTTCATTTAATTTCCAATAAACAGTTGATATTTGAATAGGCAGGAGTTTCATTCAACTTGAGGACCATTTTTGAATTATATGGATGAGAGAGCAAGAAGTGATGCACAACACCTTCTACTGGAGTGGATGGAGTTGAGTCCTCGACTCAACTTCATTTTAACCGATAGTGCAAAAGCTGTTGACAAAGCCATGTGACAGAGGTTGAACTGTCGTAAATGTAGTTCACAGCACCGTTGAAACTAAGATGTTTAGGCCCATGACGCAGTGCTAAGGTAGGCTACAGCGGACTCTTTTTTTTTTATTGTTTCTTAAACTCTGGCCTACAAATGCGTTTGTTAGCTTACAGTTCTGCTTAGGGGTGGGGAATATGGAAAAAATAATGTATAACGATACTTAAATGTATAACATACACAATATGCGTCATCGTTTTTTGTCACACACAAAATCTCCTAGTAGTCTCACTTTTAAAAACTATGAATATAATGATTATTATTCAACATTTCACATACCGTGCTGTACTAAGTCCAGTTAAACATGACTATTTTCACACTGTTTTCAGTGAAGTTGGTTAAACACTGTTGAAATCCATGTCATGCTCAGCAGTGTATATTATGTAACACAATAAAAAAAAATCTGCGATGGGCTGGCGACCTGTCCAGGGTGTATCCTGCCTTCCGCCCAATGACAGCTGGGATAGGCTCCAGCACCCCACCGCGACCCAGAAGGATAAGCGGTTTAGATGATGTATGTATGTATGTAATAAAAAAAATGATCATGACAATAAAATATTATTATATTGCCCACCCGTATTTTCAAGTGGTCTCGGTTTTATCGGAAAACCAGTTTTCCATCAGGAGACGTGAGATGAACCCTGCAACAAAATACACGGTGCAGCACAAATTGGGTGAGTTGTGACATCAACGTTATTTTCATCACAGGGCGTAAAAGCGAATGCTCAAACAACGCAAACCAGATGGCACTAGCTAATAGTGTTCTGTTTATCTCTCACATAGACCACGAGTGCACACTGGGTGAATGAGTTCCTCCTCGCAGAACACTAACACCCCACTTGCACTTAAGAGCATTAGCCTATGTAGTTAGACCCCAAAAGCTGTGAGCTACTACTTTTTTGTTGACTGTTGTTTAAACTATGCGTATGTTTTCATGAACTTGGGCTAATGTCGTCAATGTATATATATATATAAGTATATAATGTCGTCAATGTATATAAGTGGACTACATTACGTTACTGTCATATCTGTTACGTTAGGCTGCGTGTTTTCATTTAATAAAGCCTAAAACCTTGTGTATATAAAGCGCAGTGCTGTTTTTGAAGTTGTTTATGGGTAGTAGCAGTGATTTTAGGTTTGTCGGTGAACAATTGATTACTGACTAATAGTGGTCAGCTGTTGGTCAAAAGAATTTGACAAAGTTGGCATCGTCCTTTTGAAAAGTGGTGCTGAACACCACTATTTTATATATAACTGTGCACTTCATTTTTTTAGGAGGCCTATCCAGGAGATACAGTTACCTATTGAGCCATCATTCATACAATTCAAAAACGTTCTTTAACCTGAATGATACGTCCACCTGTTATTGGAAATTAAATTTAGTTGAATCATTGTTTATTTGTTGGTTAATGGTTAACTGGTCAATCACTTACATCCCTACTTTGAAATTCTTGTTTTTGGTAATCCTTTGTTCATTACAGATGCAGCAGAGTAGAGATTCACTTACGCTGGAGGACTCTGTTAAGTAAAAAACTGACCAAAGTTTTCTATCGTAAGAGAAACGCTTTCAAGTTTGTAACTTTGGCGAGATGTGTGAGCGAAAGGAATCCGTAGTCACGACTGCGTTCAGTACTGCAGCAAAAAAGGCTTAAGTGAGAACGAACGTCTGCTGCAAAGCAAAGGACCGAAAAAGGAGAAGAAAAGACAGGAGAGTGTAGTAAGACTGCACTGATAATGTGTTGGCAATCTGAGAGAGAAGAAAGAGAGAAAAAAATAGATTGCAGAGCCCTCGGGAGAGCCCTGCGCTCTTCTCTTTCCTCCTCTGCATTCTGCCTCTCTCCCTCCCTCTCTCTGTTTACCCCTCTGCCCTCAATCAATACTCCTCGTGAGCAGCTCGTCTGTGCTATTAGTGGCCGTCTCCCTCCTCCTGCCGCTCCCCCTCTCGCTTTCTCATCAGCTCGCAAGAGCCTAGAAAATGGAAGTATTACGTTCCTGGAAGAGTAACTCTGCTGATAGACGTGCTGGAAATTGAGCAGGTACTGAAAGGCTTAATGCTGCATGATGACCAGCCTAAACACGTCAGAAGTGCTGGTTGTGGAACTAGCAGGTCATCTAGCAGGTCGCCCTAGGGCGTCTGTTATCATTAACATGAAATATCATGGGTAGGGCTCAGAATATTAATACAGCAACACATCGTGGATGAGCTTGTGGCAATATGTGTGTTGCAGTTATTACACAGACATGGTTCAGTTTGCAGTTGTTGTAAGCTGTTATTAGCACTTAACTGTTAGCGTCTGTGTGTTTTTAGAGCTGTTTGTGCTGTTAAACGGACTGTGCTGTATGTAAAGCTCCCCCAACATTATTATGGTATTAATAACTGAATTAAAGCAGCACTATGTAAGATTTTATGTAATACTATGTAAGAAGTACAATCACTGAGTCAGGAGATAAGAAACACACTAAATGTGGTGTGTGTGCGCTGCTCCGAGCCGCCCTGTAAAGCCTGAAAGAATAATTCAAGAGTCAGAGCTGTTGGGTCAGATTTTGCTGGAGTTTTTCAGACCATGTCATACGTCTTTACTTATTAACATTTCACACACACAGGCCCAAAAAGAAGGTCCAGCTTGATGTTCAGGTTTCAAATGCAAAATTAGCATTATACTGATAAAGATATGATGACAATAGTAGATAAATCCCTTTTATTCTCAGAACACACGTCCTTCAGTTTTCTCTT
Source organism: Colossoma macropomum (assembly GCF_904425465.1). Lineage (NCBI taxonomy): Eukaryota > Metazoa > Chordata > Actinopteri > Characiformes > Serrasalmidae > Colossoma > Colossoma macropomum. Next base: position 6,793,636 of record NW_023494786.1, on the reverse strand, counting down.
TGAATTCTCTTTCAACGCACTCACAATCATCAGATTTATTTGCTTGGGGAAGGAATCTGACTTTGTTCTCCTGCATATTGCGTGCAATTACATATTTCCACCAGAGAGGTCTCCAAATCCCCAAAACATACATAGTGCAGCTTTAAAGGCGACTCATTTTTTAAAATTCTGCATAATTCAGTGGTTGGATTTTTTTTTATAATGGTGGTGGTAGGAACCAGGGGTCACACAAATCTAGCCATTTAATTTATGATCCAGAATAAGTACATACACACGTTTTCTGAGTTTTAATGTGTAATGTTGATGAGGGTAAAATAGTGGAAAAGCTGTAAAATCAAATCTATAGTGACTATTTTGCCTTACATCTGCTCGCATGTACCCCTCCACCATGCTCGCATGTATCCTGTCACCACCATCGTGAGCAATTCTGACTCTGTAAGTTTAATTAATTAATTAATTATTTTTTTGTTCCTTACATTGAAAGGTATAAGTAAGCATTTATTCAAGAAGTGTCATTATTTGTGTTTATTTATTTTTTCTTTCATTATTACTGTAGAGTTTAGAACACATTGTGGTGTATACCAAAAATGTCTGTTGTACATGTGATGTGTTTGCCAGCAGTAATGATGGGTATGGTCATTAAAACGTCTTCACAAACCTTTGCTGATAAAATGGTAAAAGTGAAGTTTATTGAATGAAATCTAACCAGACATTGCCTTTCTGAGAAGATTCTAAAAGATCTTATTGGAAACAGACAAAAAGGAAAGCTTCTCAAACCTTTCTCATTGCTGAGCCAGTGAGAAAGTACATTTAATTTTTTTTTTTCTTAAGCGATCGTGACAGACCTAGATGTTTATATCAGATGCTAACAGACTTTTAGCTGGCAGGTTATTGGCCCAGACAGTCAAGACAAAGACCCTGAGGTCAAAGCAGTATATAAACATTAAAGGCTATTATGAGGGCAGTTTGTGAGGCCTTGGGTGTGAAGATGACATTCTTATTGCTTGAACTGCACAAACTCAGCAGGTACTGAAAGGTTTAATGCAAGATGATAACCGGCCTAAAGACAAGTTGTGCCTGTTCAGAAGCAGGTCTGAGTGGCCAGTGGAAAGAGCTGGTTGCCTCCTGCAATTTCTTGCCATTAGCTTTTCCTGCAGACCTACTGATGCACTACAGTATAACCACTTTATATTAGATACTAATGGACTTTTAGCTGGCAGTCTCGTGGCCCCGATGATCAGGCCAAAGAGCCTGAGATCAAAGCAGGATCCAAACATAAACCTTTAGAAGATTAGTGTTATTAGTGTTGTTTCACTATTTGTTCAATTTTTTTACATTATTTATAATTGCACTGCTGCATATTGCGTTTACTTTGCAATCTTTTAAATCCTTGATGGAACAAGGTTGAAGTTTGGACTTCAAAGTTTTAGGTGAATCTCTTGATTCATTCAAAAAAAAAATCTACAGAGACTCTGAGGGATCATCTTATGTTGTTCAGGATGCTCATTTGCTCATGTCAGTATTGCAAAAGCCAGTGTGACGTCGTGTGAATCTGCACATTCAACTTGTTTTGATATTAACAAATCATAAAAACATGGCAAAGATGTAAAAATGTAAAGGTTCTTTTTTTCTTTCTGCAAATCAATACCGTTAACTTTTGCTGCTCCATTAAATCCTATTTTTCTCATCAGATGAGCTTTCTTGGTAAACACATTGTTCACAGCTGTGATAACTGAATGGAATTATATTAACAAGTGCAGCAGGAATGTTGTGTTAGGAGTCTAATGTTGTCTAATATTGGGTAGCTGAAGAGATTTTGAACCCCAATCTCTCACATGCAAAGCCAGTGACTTAACCACGCTGCTACAGAGCCAGTTAAGAAGTGAACACATGTGCACAGTTCGAAAACCTCTCTACCCCAACTTACTAGCCTGTAAAAACACTTTAAACATGATGATTATTCTCACTCCCATAGTGTGTGTGGAATGTGTGAAGCAGCGATAGCTACTGTCACAACAAACCTGCATCACCATACGGAGCATTTCAAAGGCTACGTTCATGCTCAGTTCTGATTTTTTGCTCACATCTGATCTTTCTAACTTGATGGTTCATATTTGTGTAGATAAGTCACTCAGATTGGTCATTGATGTAAACAAATCTGTGTCCTGAAACAACCCACATGTACACGACCTGATCAATAATGTCATGGGAATGAACCAGGTGCATCATGAACAGCAAACAAACTAACCAGCAGAACAAGCCTTCAAAGATAATTTGCTCTGAACAGCTCTCAGCTGTTCTTTATTAAAGTGAGACAAAGGCAAAAAAGAGTGAAATACTTTTGTTGTGTTTACTGGCAGTACTCTCAGCTTAGGCGCTGCTGCCACATTAACACTGAATGATGGAAAAAAAACACGGTTTCCAATCCGACCGTTCTCATTAAGGTTGCAAGGCCATGAATCGGATATGTGTCCAATCTGGGACCACATATGAAAGTGGCTCAGATCTGATAAGAAAAATAAATACTGTGCTTATGGCTGTGATATAAAAGACTGTTAGTATTTATTTATTTATTTTTTAGTTAATTACACCGTCTTTTCTTGCTGTATGCCCATTCGCATCTCATATTATAGCCATATCCAACGGCTTTGTGAACATCATCTCTATTGAGCAGCCCTACTGTACAGACGTCTCATTGTTGCATCAGTTGAATATAAAAATTCACACTTTCGTTAAATTGTCTCAGTTTGTTTCAATGAGAAATTATCATACAAAATGTAAGAAGAAGCATTTCAAGGCGCATATGCCATGCATTACACAGGAGGGTTAATGGCTGTTATGGGTGCTGTTTGTGAGGCCTTACATGTGGAGACATTCTTTCCCCATACTTGAGTTTGTACACGGCTGCATTATGTTTAGATGGATAAATGAGTACAAGCTGTGGAAGGGTTCCTCTGGTTTACCCGTTCTGTAATTCCGGGGAATTTGTGTGTGTTTGTTTTCGATCTGTGTTTGTTTGGGCATTGCTGCATTTGTGGAAAATGTTAGACCTTGAACACGCTGTACAGTGCTGTGGTTTGGTGGGAATGCTCAGGACTTCAGTCTTGTGTGTAAGGGTGTTTATACACCCAGCTTGTCTGATCTGCCGTTTGCTTTTTGTGTTCTGACTGGCTGGAATCATGGGAAAAGCAGACAACACGTAATTAATGTTTGTTTTGTGTAGTAGAGAAAGTTTTCAGTGTGTGTTCCTGGTTCCTTGTCTTGCAAATATTGTTTATCATGTTTGTGCTGTTTGTTAAAGTCCCTCAGTACCTTCAGATCTTTGTGCACTTGAATCTAAACTCTGCCTCCTGGTCTGTTTTTTGTTATGTATGATGTTGTATTAACTGTATCCTAGCTAATGTATTATCAGTGATACATTCAGAGATGTTGCTGATTGTCTTTGGGATGCATACATGTCCATGTTTGGAAAAGTGTAATCTATCAGCATGTGTAGTTGGAGCTTTCTGTGTGCTGTAGTGTTTCCTATCACTATGTGAAAGATGCTTGATGTTACCTTTATTGTTGGATGCACCGTAATATTCCTGTTTATGTGTTTCGTATGTTCTATAATGTTTTATTATTTTATTATTAAGAAATGACTTAATTAAAGCTAAAAAGTAGATTAAATGCTTTTTTGCTGAAGCGTTAATTTTTTAGAGGAATGAACTGGCCACTTTTTCTCACTATTTCAATATGAAATTTCAAAGATTTTTATTTGAATCGTCTGTACTGATAAGTTCTCACTAATTCATTTGATGGGTGTTCTTGAATATATAAACATCTGGTAGGAAATCCTCACCATCTTTTTTTTTTGCGTCCAAACTTTCCAGAATGTTTGCATTTCAAAATTCCTTCAGGCCCATGGAAAAACCTACAAAAGATGAAGAGCAAGAGGAGCTCTGCTCCAGCCCTCATTTGCATTTCTGAATGAGTCAGTGAGTGAGCTGTTCCAGCCTGCAAATGCTCTTTGATTAAGAACTTGAGGCTATGTTAATGATCAGGTGTTTCTCCCATCATATATCCTTATGGCAGGTAGAGGTAGGAGATATGACGATCTCTTACCCTGTATCATTATCATGATAAATGACCTCATCATAAGCTTTTCTGAGCATGTTGTGATGATGTCAAAATGGCAGATTGCAACTATTCTGTCCAAGAGAGCATAATTGGCTTTGATATAGTGCAGTGCAGAATGTGAAATGTTAAATAAAAAACATTAATATCATCAATGTAATTTTGATATCATTTTTTAAATGTTACTATTGTTGCAGCATGTCTGTCCCAACTTACCAGCCCGCAGAAAATCATATATGACAGCCTCCACTCCTCTGGGAAGGTTTTCCACAAAAATTTGGAGTGTGTCTGGGGTAATATGTGCCTGTGTAGTCAAAAGCTTTTGTGAGATCAGGCACTGATATTGGACAAGAAGGCCTTGGTCACAATTGACTTTCCAGTTCATCCCAAAGGTGTTCAGTGGGGTTGAGATCACTCTTTATAGACCTCAGCCAGTGGGGAAACAGGAAAGGGCCTTCCCCAGACTGTTGACTCAAAGTTGGAAGCATATAATTGTCTTTGTATATTGTAGCATTAATGTTACCTTAACTGGAACTAAGTGGCTCTGATAAACAGCCCCAGACCATTATCCCTCCTCCACCAAACTTTACTGTTGGCTCTGTGCATTTCCCAGATTGGTCCATCAGACTGCCAGATAGTGAAGCATCATTCATCACTCCAGAGAACATGTTTCCACTGCTCCAGAGTTTCAGCGTGCCTTACACCAGCCATGACGGGCATTGCGCATAGTGATCTTAGACTTGGGTTCAGCTGCTCGGCCATAGACACCCATTTAATGGAGCTCCCGACGCACAGTTCTTTTGCATTTGTTGCCTACAGACACAGTCTGGAAATCTGTAGTGAGTGATCTAACAGAGGACAGGTGAGTTTTATGTGCTATATGCTTTGACCAGTACTTGGCAGCTCTGTTCGGTGAGTTTGCATGGTCTGCCACTTTATGACTGAGCTGTTCACGCTTCAATTTCACAATAATAGCACTCACAGTTGGCCAGGGCAGATGTAGCAGGGCAGGGCGCTTCATCAAAGTGCCATAGTGGCATAGCGTGACAGTGCCATGTTTAAAGACAGTGCCCGTGTTTGTCTATGGAGATTATATGGCAGTTATAAACCTGTTACCAATGGGTGTGGCTGAAACACCTGAACTCAGTAATTAGAAGTGTCCACATACTTTTGGCCATATAGTGCACATGGTCTTGGCATCTACAAGGAGGACTCTAAGCAGTAAAGAGAAGGACATTTCGTGTTCAATTATTTAGCATCTTCTAATGGTGAAATAAAAAGGTCCAGTGGAGGATCATTGCCACTGAGTGTAAAATCAATAAATGGTGCAGGGTACTGAACTGCAGATGTATTATATCATATAGGCAAAGTCAGAGGCATGAATTATGAGTTAAATGATCTACATTTAAAAGCATAACTTTTATAAATCATATAACTACTGTTGTAAGTTCCTGCAAACATCATCCAGTATCTGTAGGGAGGTCATTGTAGTTCACACAGTCTTAGCCAGTGCTACGGTTCTGGTAATGTTTTGTGGTATAAGAGCATCATATAGATGATAATGTAGGCCCAAACATTCTTTCCTAAAAGTTTAGCGTGTATTGTCAGTGACTGTAGAAGACTCTGGAAGCAAAGGCCCCATACATCTTTAATCTTCTGTCTAACTCCTCAGAGAGGCTAAGACTGGCGTAGCTGCATGAAAATAAAATTTATTTAATGATTCATTTGGTGGCCTCAGCGATTGCTCCATCCAGACTAAGAACACCAAAAGAAAGACGGAATCCATTATGTAATATGTTAGTATTAGTAAATTCAGAGAGCTCTGAGGTAGGGCTGCATAATATGGTAAAAATACAGTGTCACAGTTACATTGCTTCAGATTACAATTATGTGAGACCCTTTTCTTTGTTTGTTTGTTTGTTTTTCTAGGCGGGGTGGTAGCTAGTAGTGTTGTCGTGCAAGCATGGTGTCATTAAGCAGGCCGGAGTAGTATTATCAGTCAAAATTATTTCTAAAGAAACAGTGTATACAAAATGAGTACACTTTCTCTGTATGTTTATTTTCAAGAATCTCAATCATAATTGATTGAGTTCATTTATAGTCTATTAATTTCTATCTGAAAAAGTCCTGTGGTACTGAATGGTTTACATTTCATACAGGGCCAAAGAATAACCTGCATAGATTTGTATTGAAATGTATAAAAATTTTGTTAATAGTTCCTTAAACCACCACTAAATACTGTTTGGACCAGTCAAAACTACCAAAAACAAACAAACATCTGCTTTTGATGGTTAATTGCTTATGTATGCAAACATCCAGAAGGAGGAGCATCTTTAATTTTTCCCTATTCAAGAGCACAACGCCATTAAACATTCAATAAAACCAAAGAAACCTTACTGGACCTACAAATTCTGTGATTAGCCTGCTGCATCTGGATGCTATAAGTCTACAGCCAGACGCTGCTCCTCCAGCACAAGCCAGCTCGCCTTTTTCAGACACCACTAAATTGCACTGCTATATTGACTTTGGCCAAAGCATGAACGCCTACCACATAAACACATTAGGAGCCTATCATTAGCTAATGTCTTTATCTCATCTAAGCTGGGCAGCATGAGTTTAATGATGAGAGAAATGCTGCCTTGGATCATGCGAATGCCTTGATTCATCCAAATCTTAAGAGCTTCTGTTATTGGGCAGATCACAGTAAAACATTCAGTGATTGGTTACGGGGTCATTTGCATATTGAGGTCTTCTGCAATACTGCAAAACAGTGAATTGTGAAGGTGAAATTGCGATAAAGATTAGCAAACATTATATTGTGCAGTACTAATCTGATGCAAAGTCGATGTTTTTACTCAAAGACAGCTTTCTTCACATAAGCAACCCTCAACACTATATTTAAGATAATATTGTGTAAAAAGTTTAATGTATTGGCCTAACTGTTTGCAGCAGGTGGTGTGTATGCAACTGTTTTGGGATATATTTTGTGAGTTTTACTCATGTTTTACTTAGTGCTTGTCTTTCTCTTTGCAAGAAAGTGCCGGGAAACTTTTCAGTGAAGAGGCAGGCCTTTGAGTTCAGGAATATGATTGGTGGGTTTCAGGACATGCCCATAGACTTGGCATTGATTACCGCCTGTTAAAGTGGAATTCCACTTTTTTTCAAAGTTTCCGGCTAATTCAGTGGTTGAGATGTTATTTACAGTGGTGGTGATAGAACCAGGAATCACGCAGATCTAGCCAATTTATTTACTATCCAGAATAACTATTGAACCGACACGTCTTCATGTCACATATACATGGATTGATTTTTTATATGTAATGTTACAAATGGTATAAATGTATACTGCTATACATCCCCTTCTAATGGGAATTCTGCCAGTTTTTCTGCATAATTAAATGGTTGAGGTGTAAACAGTCATTTAGTGAGGTTTGATGTGAAGCACTCCATTCTAAAAAAAAAACTTACCGAGTCAGAATTGTTCACAGTGGTGGTGATAGGAACCAGACGTCTGAAGAGTTTAATTCCTCTAAAAGCCCCTTCACAGGAGGTTATAACCTGAAATGGTAACGTATTCACTGCCCGATGCCTGAGACATTGGTTTACGATAGTTTTGAGATAAGATTTGGCCTAAAGCTTATTTTTTAAATCCATTCATTTGTAAACAAAGAAAAATTGTACTCAAAGAAAACTTTTTTCCAGATTTATTCATTTATTTATTATTTTACCTTTGACAGCATTACATGTGCAAACTCAGAAGACATGTACATTCACTGGTCACTGGTGTGTTCATTTTTTTATTTTATTTTCTGTTAATCAAGTGACCTCTTGTTCCTGTCACCACCACTGTTAATAAATCTTTTTGGTAAATTTCTCTACACTTCACCATCAAACCACTCTAAATACTTCAGCATACTGAAAAATCAGTGGGAGTCCCCTGTAAAGGCGGAGCTTGCATTGCCATTGGTGTCATATTTAGCGTTACGAACTGGTCCATTCAGAACTCACTGACTGCCTCTTGAGGGAAGTTCCTCTGCTCTGAGCTTCTAGGCTTAGGCACAGTATCAAGTTGGAGTGCACTCTCTAAGCACAGCTTGCTTCCTAAGACCTCCTCACCGCCTCCTACAGCTACAGCTGGCTGTATTTAGTTGGGGAGCAGGACAAGGGGGGAGGGGCAGCGGGTCAGTGGAAGCACAGCTGGTCTGACCTCCCTGAAACCAGCTGCCGTAACAAAGGACCCCTGTCAGGCTCCCGAAAAGGTGGCCAGCCAAAGTGCCTTTTTTTTTATTTCTCCTCCATTTCCCCTCCACCACCACCTCCCCCTCTCTCGGACTCCATTGTAACCCTATAGATCTGTCCCAGCTGTTTAGGGCTTTTTACTCTCCTTTCTTATGAAGTGACCTCCCTTCCACTGAATTAACCTCCCTCCATATGCATTCAGGACACTAACAATCGCACACACGCTTGGACACACACATAGACAAACATTCACATAACCGTGTGCCACCTCTTTATACAAAAGCACAGTTATACCCAGTAAAGCAGTGTGTCAGCTGTACCTCTTAAAGTGGTAGTCTGGGGAAAATCTAATATACTGCATTGCTGCAGCAATGAATCGATTAGATCGAAAGGTAGATGTTGAAAAATAATTGCCTGTGAAGGTTATCGATTAGTTAGCTTTCGCTTTCTGTCAGTTTAATAAAAGAAAATGGTGACTGAGACTGCCGTGCAGAGTCATTCACAATCCCAGAAGTCAAAACACAGAAGCACATTGCTTTACTGTCATTGTTATCGTCACGATTTTTTCCTTTTAATAGTGTAAAACCCAGCCCATCTGGCTCCTGGGTTCAAGTTGTGTTAGGGGGTCCCCTGGTGGAAAGCCTGACCTATATATTGTACATTAATGTTATATTTTGACAGAATGGTTTTGTGAAATTCTTTTTAACAAGTATTGCAAGTCATTCAACTTCACCTGTATTAAAGTAAGTGATTTTTACACTTAGAAGCTGACAAGAAGCACAGCAAGCAAACCTAACAACGCAATTGGCCTTTCATTGAGGTCTCGTTCATGGGGCCCTCATGGCATTTTGCGTTCATGTTTTTGATGTAACAGGAGAAATAGGAAATGGCCAGGCTCCCCTTAAACCTAGTTTTGGCCTCCTATCCACAAAAAAACAGTATTTTATGTCACTGGAAAGCTTTTGGAAAAAAAACTCCTCAATTTTAATTATTTATTTATTTAATTAATTATTAATTGCGTAGTCCTATTTAAGTCCTACTTAAGACAAAATAAATACTGCACTTTTTCTGTTCCCAATTATGGAAAATAACACAGCTAATCACAGTCTGCATTACTAATCCCTAAAATGAGACAAAAACTATGGCAAATCTCCTCAGAGCAAACCTGCAGTGAGAATGAGGGTGGCAGTAAATTAGTCTGAATTAGTGTAATAAGTAATTCACACACGCTATCCTGATCATATCTGAAGAGGTGCTGCTTTTTTTGTGTCATTCCTGAAGTGAAAGAAGTTTTGGATTGATCTACTACACTCAAAGCTCAATGCCAAAACTATTAGCAGGCAGCTCTGAGGTAAGCTAAGCTTTATCTAGTTTGCTGTATTTGCTAACAGTCATTATAGTATGATGTTCAACAATAATGTTACAACACTATTTAGATCAGGTAGCTAGTTAACTTTTTTTACCTCAGCTGCCACCAGCTAGCTTGACAAACTAGTCAGAGTAAACAGGACTGTACAGTGTTCATTTACAATTAAAAACATTCTGTACAAAGTTAATTATTAATATATTTGTATGTCATCTTTTGTATTTTTTCATTAGTTTTGCGGAAAGACGATGAGTGTCCGTATCTAACTATTTACAGTGTTAGCATTTAGCATTAGCTCACATGAGGGGGTACTGTCCTTCTAACCAAAGTCTTTATAGGAAAGTCTGTTCACACATGGCGGCCATCTTTGAAATGCTGCCGGGCAGTTATTTCCAGCCATACAAGTCCAGACTACTCTCTCTCTGAATAGGGAGAGACCAAAATACTCAAAACTGACAGTCAAATTATCGTTTAAAACCATATTTAAAATTGCTGGTAAAAACTGACAGAATACTTATTAATAGTTTGTAGCGTTTGGCTCAGTAACACAAAAAAATAAAGTTTTTTTGGGTTGTTCTGAGAGACTTACTTTCTCACTTTAATGCCACTTTAATGCTCAGTGGCTATTTTTCTCCTGGTTTGATTAATGTAAACATGTTTTCCAGAATTTTTTTTTTTTTGCTACTTCTGAAACACATCCCTGAACATCTTAGTCCTTTACAAAGGCAGTTTGAATAATGAAATGTTTTCAGATAAACTCCTGTACATTTTTACATTTTCCTTTGTGCTATTGAACTTTTTAGCCCGTTAGCATTAATGTTGTGGATGCTAACAGGTCTGAGCTGGCTCGTCAGAATTTTCACAAATGGTTGCAGCCCTACTCCGGTGTCAAGACATGTTTTGGTGTCTTAAATAGTTCTGCACTGTAAATGTGAGGCTAATGCTAACAATGGAAGCTTCTGCCTACTAATTAGCATTGTGCAAGCTGCATGCCTGAATCATTACACACCTGCCTCAAACTGCGTCACGTTATTAAGTCATCTTGAATAGGATTCTGACACTGGATGATGACACTGTTGTAACTATGACATACAGTCTATAAAACTGGGCAAAATTACAGACAAAATTCAGGCAAAATTCAAGATGCTGCTATTACTGTTCTTAGCTATACGACATAGTTTTGTCCACTGCAGGGTGCAACACATTAGTGACTGCAGCCGAACTGCAGCATGTCCACAGATTTCGAGGGTTAGCCTTGTGTCAAGCCGATGCTCTGATGCCACACAATTCCTCTCTCGCCTATTGTTCCACCAGTCAGGAGCAGCACGTGCCTTTCATTCACAGTGACTGGGACGGGTGGGGTTGAGGGGGGTAGACAGGCCTTTGTACTCCTGCCATTGTGCCCAACACACGCTCCTGCTTGACAGACACACGTGCTGACAAAAGGGAGCAGACCATACCTCTGTCGATTATTCGCCGGGGAGGGGGACTGGCTGAAAGGATGAGACGCGGCGGCCATCTGTGATTAATGCTTTAATCCCTTCACGCCCACCCGCGCCCCCCTCCTCAAATCCCTGCCTTTGTCTGGCCACACTTTCTGGATCGTTGCCATTGTTTTGCTATGCCTCCTCAAAGTTTTTGAAAGTGCTCCCGGAGGAGTCCGGCCGCTGTCTTCGCTCGCCGCACTCCGGCGGCCTTTTACCACACGCCATTCACGCTTTTGTTTTGCCAGGGAAGTTTGATGTCCTCAGGAAGCCTTCATGTCCCGAGCTGAGGAGTCTGAATGTGGCTTTTGTTGAAGTGGAGAGCCCGCTCCTCTCTTTTGTCTTTGTTTTGTAGCAACGCCACCAAAACACTTGTGGCAAGAGTGCACTTGTACTATCCGGAAGGCCCAAACACATGCTCATCTTTCGCCCACTTAAAGTGATGGTTCAGCCTGGGGTTAGGGCAGTATTTACATGTTTAATACTATCAAACTGTCTCCAAATATTGCCACGGTACACAGTATTACCAGGGTGGGGGGTGACGTAAGTGGCATAAAAGCATTTATGTCGCTTTTGTGTCGTTTTGTCCTACATTATTTCAAATGACTAAATAATCAGAAGGTTTAGTTCAGTTACACTGTCACCAAGAAAGTGACACAGTTTTCAAGGCATCATTCAATAAATGTTAAACTGTCTGTCTAACAATTAGTATATATTAATCAGTGCTGCTAACTGGGAGAGAGGAGCTGGTTAGCATTAGCTCAGCTAGCATGATAACAGCTCTGCTGATCGAGCAAAAGTTTCAGCCTCTTGCTATCATCAGTGCTCATGATAATGATTCAAATCTGAGTGAGTGAAGTTGAGCAACTGGTGCTGAAGGGACAGAAAATCAAAATGTAATCTCTTCTGTGGTGTTTGGATCTGTAGCCTGATTGTCTAACTTGCGTGAAGTTAGTCAGCAGATTAAAACCCAAACAGTGCCACACACCACACTGGAGTTGTAGTGACAGAAAGCTGAAATCAAACCTGTTCTGTGATGTGTGGGATGGTAACATGTTTGCTAAGCTAACCATAGCAGGCAAGTCGAGTGACTGGTGTTTGCATGAAAGCCAAAATTGAACATGTTCTGTGGTGTGTAGCTCTTAGCTATCTAGCTAAATCACCACATGCTTGCCTCAAACCATGTTGAGTTGTGAAGGGAGAATTCCACTGGTTTTTCAAATGGTTTGCGCAAGACAAGATTGAGGTGTAAACAAACTCACTCAGAGTGGTTTGCTGAGAAATGGTGTGTTGTATATATGGAGTAACTCTTGTGTCTGAGTCATCTCGCCCCAGGCTTAGCTCAAGAATATTTCCATAAAAATGGTGTAATATTTCATCATTTTCTTATATAGCTCTATTTTTCTATATCTCAGAACTCTTTCAGCAGTCTATAAGTGTAGAAGGAGAACTCAGCTTTTCTCATTCATGACCAGTACTTCTTACAATGAAATGCTTACATTAATCTCATCTTTTCTCCTAAGGGGAAGGTTAGGAGCCACTTCCTTTCCTATCCAAAACTAAACCTGCATGTGCTTTTTTAAATGTGTTTTTGAAGATGGTAAAATGGTGGTAAATCGAAAAAAAATACATTTTCTTTGGGTTTCTTGCCGTGGAATACCCTGCATCTAACTCTCCACCATAAATGCACTAAAAAGTGCACTAAAAAATATGTTAGATCAGCTACAACTGCATCTCAAAACTATTGTAAAAAAATTTCTCAGGCGGTTTATTCATAGTCGTTTCATGTAATAAGTTTCTGTGCCGTAGCGTCTTGAAATGGACGTCTGGTTCCTAACACCACCACTGTGCACTACTCTAACCTGGCAGGTTCTCACATCAAACCATTATGAATGACTTCGTTTACATCTTAACAACTAAATTATTCAGAAGTTTTGAAAAATCAGTGGTATCCATTATTAAGCAATTGCGAATATACAAAAATACACACAAAATTCAGAGAAAGATGGGTGTTATGACCGTTTTAGCCTTGAAGTGTACTTGTGTTCATTTTTCATAGATAACAGTAGGTCATGCAGCGTCAGAAACCACATAAGCAAGTCTGTTTGAGATTACTTAACAGCTTGACGTGGTTTGTGGCAGGTGTGTGATGCAGTTTGCATGATGCTAATTGCTGTAGCATAAGCTTCCATTACATGTGGACTAGATTAGCCTCATTGTTCCAGTACTAAACTAATGGAGCAACTCCAGACCTCTTGGGGGGGGGAAAGTGTGTAGATTTTATTTCTCAACACTGTGAACTCCACGGACAGCTGGCCTTCAAACATCTGCTGTGCTCCAGTTGTGCTTTTTAATTCAGATCAATACTTCATGTCTAGGCCATGAAGGGCATGCAGCACACTGTACGGATATAAGTCGCCATCAAATCCCAATCAATCCACCCAGCCTGCAAATAACAGCATGTCTGTCCTGTATTGTTCGGCAGATATTTCGGGAGTAGGTTTGATTTGAGTGGTTTATTTAGAGGCGGTGTTTACAGACGTATTCCTGTTAGGCTATTCTGGCTGTGTGAACTGCTAATGGCCTGCTGGGACAGAGCTGCCATCAGCGTAGATGGTTCCGGTAAATACTCACTAGTGACTTGCTGGCCCTTTAGATACAACTTAAATGTTCTGTTGATTTTGCTGCCAGATGTCTTAGCTGCATGTTGGTTGCTTAATGGTGCACATGAGCGCTCATAAAGGGGCAATATAATGGAAAAACACATTTTCTTCACTTTTTATTGAAACTGAGTTGATGTAGTAAATGTTACTAAACACAGTGTTCACTCTTCAGTCCATAGGATCCATATTTGGAAACTGAGTTGCAAAACACAGTTAGGAATTAATTGTTTTATGATATCACTCATTTATATATACATCCACCTATTCAGCCTTATAAACAGTGTTTCAGCCTGGGCTGCATTTTGATTGAGGCACAGAACAGGGAAGCCTATCAGAACAGAGCTCATGTGCATATATCAGACTTTAAAGCAAAGTAACAAAACCAGGCTTTTTGTTATAGGGATAAAGAGAGATTGGAAAATGGTGCTGTAGAAATGGATTATGACTGTTTTTTAAACTTACACCTACCAAAATGGACAGAAAACAACAGAATACAGGCCTATAATGCAAAGTATCTCTATTACTACTTTGGTCTTGTGGCTTACAGAGCTTTCTCATCAAATAGGTACTTTGTTTAATGAGCACGTCCTCATAGACAGAGCATTTGTACAGTCTGATGTAATCGTGGCTGAACACTGCTGTTATCTTTCCTACTCAAAGGTCTGCTTCACTCTTTGTGTTTTCAAACAAAAACTGTTCTCAGCACACAGCACCCAGACTTTGAATAATGCAGTATTTGCGTGCACTAACTCAAGTGTAAAAGGTGGAGGATGCATGTCGTTACCGCATTATGGTAGTTGTTTCCCATACCAGTCCTGGCAGTCCCAATGCTGTGCATGTGTTTGTTTTCCCAAATTTAACATGCTTATTGTATGTGTCTTAACAGTGTTTCTTAATCTGGCTCCTGAGGATCCCCTGGCCTTCAGAATTCCAACTATTCCCAGCCCCAACACACCTGATCCAGCTCATGAAGGATGCATAAATGGCAAATAGTTGAAGCCGTACAAGGTCTCCAGAAGCTGAATTAGAAAACACTGGTCTAACACATTTGGTACCCCACCAAGTCTTTTTTAACGTTACACGTATTTCATTAGCTTATCTTTAGCGATGCGCCGATTTGGAAATTGTGGGCTGATGCAGATATCCGATATTTTTCATGTGTATATCTGCTGATGCCATTATGGATATCTAAACAATTGCACAGGTAGAAACTGCAGCTAAGTACATCTGGAAATGTTACAGAGGAATGTGATGCTTATTTGTAGAGGGTTACAAGTGCAGAAAAAATAAAAAATGCAGATATTTTAGTGTTGTTGACTAACAATTCAGTGAAATGCAGTTGCTTTGCTCATATAAGTGAGCATGTTACACTTTGTCACTCCGAAACACTAGTGCGTTGCCAAGGACACATTAAGGACGTAGCTGAGAAGGCAGATGTTGTGCAGCTGTATCACTAACTAGGCTACATTTTGGCACATCGTCCACTGAGGAGAAGAGACCTCATGTAGAACACGACGAGTCCTCATCGGCACAGAACGTGATGCTTGTTAGCTCTGTTAGCTCATTAGCTCATCTGAAGTGGCTTCTGTTACTCAGCCAATGTGAAACCCTCCTGATGCTGTTGGCTGTTTTTGAATAATAAAACATGCTCCACTGCATGATGCTATGTTTTTGTGCAACACTAGTGCTGTCAGTTAAGAAAGGGAGCCTACAGCTCTGCATTATTTCTGGCCAATAGTTCAGCTGTTAGTATTTATTTCATTAATTCGTTAATTAATGTATTTTTTATTTAGATATTATTAACTATCTTAGGTGTTATTATTAAGTATCTTACTTCAGCTACTGAACCCTTGATGGGGTGGGTCAGTGGGTTTGAGTGAGGAAAATCCCCAGTGATCTCAAACACATTCAGTGATGTTAAAGTCTGGACTCTGGAGTGGTCAGTCCATTGTTCTGAGAATACCAGCAGCTTCTTTGAGTTGAAGGTTTTCTTCTTTTTGTCTATTTCCGTAGCATCGAGTCATCTTCTCACAGTGGAAGGATGGACAAAAACACCTGTGGATCTTTTCAGATTTGAAGCAAGAGGGGAGCTCAATTTTCTCTTCTTTCTCTAAGATGAATGCTTTAAGTTTTGGTGGTCTACCAGGTTTTGCACGGTTAAGTCCCATTTTCTTTGTACCTCTTTAGAAACTATTTTTTTTTTGTTTTTAAATTTTTTCCTGTGAAATTATTTCAGTTATTGTCGGTGATAATCAGCCGTACGATCCAGACGTGGCATATATAAATGAGGTAAAACAACGCTGTACTACTCCTTTACCTCTTCATATCTGGGAAAAGCAGAGTCAGATGTGAGTCATTGGTGTGGATATCTTCTGGGCTTAGTTGTAGCGATGGGTTCACCAGGGTTTGGCGTGTTTCTCTCATTTAATGACGTCTACCACGTCGCCCCGTGGCCCGCAGCAGCTGTCCCCCTCCATTAGCATGACAAAGCTGTCCGCCCTAGCTCCCTTTGCCGTACGCCACGAGCTGTCAAGGAGGAGCCATGTGGCAAGTCCCGGCCCTGCTGCGGGCCATCTGTGGGCCTGTCCTGCTTTTTTCCCTCTTTCCCTACTTCTGAGTCACACGTTCTAATGCAGGGCTGGGGCATAGCTAGGAGCGCTGCAGAACAGACTGAGTCAGACAAATTAGACCAGAGCAGTATTGCACATAGTGCAAAAAACAGTAATTGTCTCTGCACTCTATGTTTTGAAGATGTCGGCTGTGCACGTTTAGACAGTTTCTACTGCTTTTTCACTGTGTCACTCTGAATAACAGGTTTACATTGAACTGTGTGAATTTTGTTTAAAAAAGGCCTTTTTTGATATACAGCATATTTTGAATATACCTATTATATTTGTAATGGTTGTAGTATGAATTAAAGGTTGGCATGATGATACTTCATTGTTATTGTGATAAAGTTTGTTATTGTGATAATATGCATCTCTGAGCTTGTTGGCCCTTCTTTATCAAAGTTGCATACTGTGGCTACTGGGCTTCTATGAGGTGGGTAGAGTAGCCTAAATCAATACTCAAGGAAAAGTATTTATACTTGGATAAAATAATAACACAAATAAAAGTAAAAGTACCTTTCCAAAAAACAACTTGAGTAAAAGTACAAAGTATCAGGTCAAAAAGTTACTTAAGTACTGAGTAACTTATAGAACTGCAGTGAAACTTCTTAGTACATCCGGCATCTATCAGCAAAGGAAGTGAAGATTGTTAGGCCCTATTTTTCTTTTATTGGACTCTTTCAGTCTAAAATAAAGTGCTAAAACTCCAAAGTCAGAGGTGTGACCAGTCTCTAATAAAACGTGATGAAATTAAACACAAAAAAGGAATTTACAAAATATAAATGGCTAAAATGCAATTGAGTGAAAACCAGATTCCTTTACTCACTCATATGCTTAAGCAGAAGTAAAAGTATCATGATTTGAAAATACTCAAAGTACAAATCCATCAGTATTTCACTTGAGTGCATGTACTCGAGAAATTTTAGCTATCCTCCAGGCTTAATGGCTACATTTCTACTGGGGAAACACTTTTAATACTTTTTAGTTTTCATGTTGTGAGTCTTCATTTATCATGTGTTTTGTAGTTGGATTTTAAAAGAGGTAAGCCACTCAAGACCGTCCATTTTTTTTTGTGCCTAACAACACCCATAAATAAGGGTGTAACAGTAATATTACAGTACTGATAAACTTTAGAACTGTATCACCACTTTGTCTCTTTTGAGGGTCTCTCATTTTCCATCTTTCATGGTACATGGTACATTTGAGGCTTAGTGTCATAGTGTATATTTTTCACATATTTTAATTTTATTTTTGTGATACTTTGATGTTGAGAATTGAATTCTGAGGGATTAAAAGAGGCAGTTCAGATTATTGCTTAAAGGTCAGTTGCACTGCTTTCTGAAAATACGTATTTTTTGCAAAGACTGTGTAATATTTTGTTGTAAAATAAAACATACATTTTTCTGAGATGAACTTGTATTTTATTTAATTACTCCGCAGAATCAAGACATTTTAATACATAAAGTATGGAAAAACAAACCTTAACTAAATTGTATCAAACCTGAAGTTATCTGTAGTGTTACACCCCTAACCCTTAAATCTCGTGATTTATTGCTGGTCAGTGTTGGGAGGCCATGCCACCTGTTTCACAGCACTTAATCATGGTGTTTGGCCTAGTAGCTGTAGGTGTGGGCTTTTCTGCTAACCTGCATCCATGGGTGTGATGCAGCAGTGTGGATGGCTAGAAATAACTGGTCAATTTATATTTGCGGTCATGTTCCAGCAGGCAGAAACAACAAATTCTATGGAAGCGAGCACAACCGGGAAACATGAACGATTATTCTGTTCTCGTTCTGTAAATATCAGCTTGGCTGTCTTTCCAAGTGACGTCACAGTGTTGTGCTTGGAATCCCAAAATAGCGCCGGCATGAGTAATCACATCAATAACGCCTCTCATGGCCTCAAAAAATGTTACAGCAAAAAAGGCATGTAACATTTTCGGTGAAATCCCAATTAAACGACTTCAGTAACGAAGAGTCACAAAATGCCCAGCAGATTGAAAGGGCTGCAGCCTGAGGCAAACGAGAAGAGAGCAGCATCAGAGCCGTCTTTCAGCGCGTACTGTTCTGTCAGAATCTCCTCCGCCCGGCATAGCTGCTCACCCCTGAAACCTCTGATAGCAGTGGTTGCCATGGGAGCCGGTTGCCAAGCAGCAGAGGGGCGGGAGGTGTGTACGCCTCTGTGTGTGTGTGAGATCTTTTGGGGGTGTGTTGTTGATGCAGATTGGAAGAGGCCACGACATGCGACAAGAAGTCACTGCCTCAGCGGGCCTCTGTGCGCTCTCCTGACAATGGCCTAAAATCTTCCAACAATATCTTTTTCCATATCATATAATACCTGTAACATCTGATTTCAGAAAGCCAAAGCATCCTGTAGCCGTGGTTTATCCGATTTCAACTTATAGTAATGCTATTTTCCAGTTGGTGTACGTTCACTTTCCTGCACTTTACAGAGTTTAATACTACTTACTGTTGGGTGTCTGTCTGTGAGCTAAAAAACTTTCATTCAGTTAGAGCTCAGGACGATGAGAGGGATGCGCGTGCCAACTACTCAGGGCTATTTGGGTACTGACAGTGTTGTTACAAGTGAAAGGTTAGACTTCTCCCTCCTTGTCTAACAAGTAAAAAATGTCCATCACCACTGCGGTTAGTTGGTGTAACAGTAATAATGTACAATAATGCCAATAATGTAGAGGGGCTCACTGATTGGTGCCACTGATAGAAAGAGGGGCAAATGAGAGTCAGGAAAAACCTTAGAAAAGCTAAGCATGATGGTGGATTAGTGACAGCTAAGTGCCGCATACGCCACAGAACATGTTTGATTTCAGCTTTCTCTGAACTCTCTAACCAGTCACTTGACTTTACAATTGACATCCTCTGAATGGGTGTCATTTTAGCATCAGTTAGCTGGAACCAAGCCTGTCCTGTGGTGTGTGGCACATTTGGCCTGCTAACTAAGCTATTGTTAGCTTAGCCAAAATGCTTCACTACCAAACACCACAGAACAGGTTTGATTTTGGCTCTCTGTCACTCGACTGTTGCTCTCTCAGACATTAGTTTGTATCATGTTTACTTGTTTCAGCAGAGCAGCAGTTAGTCAGAAGGCCACCTCAAAGCCCACCTGTTTATTGCTAGAAAGCATGAGGGTCCACAGGAAAACCACATCATGTTTGGGAAATTTTCAACACAGGTAACATAACTTATCAACAGTATATTAGCAAATTAAGTGGAATGTTTCCACAAGACATTTGTTAGCGTTGTGTAATAGTGTTGCGCGTGGACAGCAAATGTCAGGGGAGCGTATTTGTTTCTAGAAGCAGGGGGCCAAAAATGGCCTTTCTGCACCATTTTTTCAGGGCTTGTATTAATGTTGTTCACTGTTTGAAAACATTCTAGATTTCATTTTAATTGTTAGTCAATAACATTCTCTCTGATTTTTATGTCAAAATGTCCACACGAACCACTGGCACACCCTGAGTATTGGCCCGAGGACCACAGGGTGCTTTGAGGCCCAGTTGTGGTCCGTGGCCCAGTGGTTGAGAAACCCTGAACTAGCGCTAGCACCACAACCAGTCCTCCTCTACTGTCCTAGTTAGCACTGATCGTTTAGCAGTTGTTGTTGTTGTTGTTGTTAAACAGGCAGCTTAGCATTTACTGGGTTATGAACTGTCTGTCATTTATATGAATTGAAAGTTGTGCTTGGAATTTATTTGGCAGCTTATTAGATAGATATGAAACAGAAACTTGACACCAGTGCAGGTTTGAGATACCATCATAATTCAGTCAGAGGATTCTGTATAGTTGTGCTGCCCAGCACAATCCAAATTATCGTATATTTTTTAACCCATAGTGGCTAAAAGATTTCCTTTGGCTTTGTTAATGACCAGGACAGTTTTTTTTTACTAAAAACGAAGATGTTTCGAATGAACTAACGCTGAATTTATTAGGCTGCTTGCACCAGTATTGCCGTCTAAAAAGTAAGCCCTAAGTAAGGAGAGGAACAGGGAAAGAAACTAAGGTTCAGACGCAGCAGAAGCACTCACAGCTCCAGCCTGGCTGCCTTCAGAGCGCCAGCGTCAGATGGGCTAGTCAGGCTGCCACCCGGAGGCTCTGAAAATTGGGCAGGCAGAGCTGTGTGTGTCAGCATAGGCCTGCAGCTCCCCTCTATGGTCACAGGGCTGAATGCAGGCCTGTGAGGGGGAGCTGTTGGGAATGGAAGTGTTCTCTCCTCACTGACAGCATGGCTGTGCAAGAAAGAGCATGATAAATGGATGCTCTGTTTAGATATTCAAAGCAGATGGCACCGTTATTACATTACGACATGACATAATTAAACAGAACGTCCTATATATGAAACGTATCTTGTTGATATTAAATAATTTATATGTAATTTAACTCATTGTACTTTGCATATAATTTGCAACGTCTTTATTTCATTAATCCAAATGGCAGAAATGCATGCATGTTTAGTAGTGTGTGGTTATTGTTATGGGTGTGGATGTGGAAAAAAAGGTATGCAGTTGTACTGAAGTGTGAAGTTAAGTGAAGTTGTGCAAGGCAGGAATTTGGAGCATGTTGGATCGCCTTCATGAAATAACAACTCAAAACCACAGAAATTGCTGTCATTGCCACCAACACTGCTTTCAGTATGAAATATAATACCTAATTAAGCAACAACATGAGAGTGAGAAAGGTTATTAAAGCTCTGAAATTTTTATTTTGTTTTATTTTTATTGCGTTTTTCACTTTGATTTTCAGTTTGTTTCATTTCAGTGCTTTTAAGAGTGCTTTAATAGTTTTATCTTTGATGTTATTTTCTGAAAAGAAAATAGTTTAATTTTGATTTAGTGTCAGTTTTGCTTTTGCCTAAAGCACGAATCGGCTTGTACCAAATTGGACTCATTTCTTTGTGGCAAGTTAAACTACGCTAAACTAGCACGGCTGTAAACTACTTTTCCATAAGTTTACAAACTTCACTTTAAGACATTTCCAAATCAGGTTTAAGGTTTAACATAGAAAGGATCCACTTCTAGGACTTCTAGACCATATTCATGAAGTGAAAATATGAAAGGTAATTTAATTTAATCCAGTTTAACTAACTGAATTTTTCTCTTTGATGTTATTTAGGTTTAGTTGGTTTGGCGTTTGGCATTCTAGTTTTTTATCATTGTTGCAGTTGTGTTTTTCATTTTTTCACTGCTAGTTTACAGGTGAGTAAGTTGGAGTGGTACTTAACAACATTTTGAAAAATATGTTCAGCAGCCAATCAGACTGAGGTCAAAACAAACTGTGATATTATGTATGGTTATAGCATGATGTGATTGTAAAATAAGCTACCGACAAAGGCCTCTGTTCAGCTTTAAGAATCCATTTCTTGCGTCTTAAACCTTGATTTTGCTACTGTGTGCTACTGATTCAGTCTGGAGAATGTGGGCTACATTCCTCTTTTCCGACCTCAGATATTCACATATTAAAAGGTGGAATGTGAGTGGAATTCTAAACGAAACTAAACTAAACATGGTGCACCTTTTTCTCACCATGAGAGAGAGAAATATTGATTGCCTCCATTTCAGGACTCTATGTTTATTTTTATTTATTTCTTTATTTATTTTTTGTTTGCTGCAGAATGCTCCAAATGTAGGTTACCTCTCTGATTATCTCTCACTCACACCGATGCAAACGGACCTCTCGCTGTGTCTTTAACGCCTTTAAAGTTTTAATGAGTGTATGCAAATTTGCTGTATTAACTAGCCATGGCTTTATCAGCAAAATGTGAAACCGCGGCAGTCTGTTGTGTGTTGCTGAGATGAGATTATTCGGCTTAATTAGCAAATGCTACTTTTTGGCATTTTGACAAAGTCCATTAAGCATTAATGTTCAGCTGTTAACCCTTTCTTAAGGGGACACTCCTGCCAAAATGAACAATGCAACCGTTGTTACACTGCCTACTCGCCTCCTACAGTGGTGCCACTGTAGACCTTAAAGTGAGATTGTCTGATTTATAGATGAGGATAAACCCACTTCTGATGATGTATCTTGAAGGTGTGGGGAAAAACTACAGGCACTTTGTGACAGATATGTGAAGATGGGCTGTTTGAAATCTTTTAGTTTTTACTTGACAGCTGGTAAATGCAAAAGGAAGCCAGATAGCTCACAGTAGTGCTAGAAAGCCCAAGATTACTTATATATTAAAAAAAAAACATAAAGTGTGGCCTGTGCAAATATGTAAACTTATATTGCAAATAAACAGAAATGTGCAGAAAATGCCATATGTAAAGTAACACTATGTAAATTTGGGGGATTTGGAGAACTCTCTGGTAGACGTATGTAATTGTATGCAACAAGTGGAAGAATATTTTGTAATGCCCGTTGTGCTTCTGACTTCCTAGCAAATGAATCTAGTGATTGTGAGTGCATTGAAAGAATTCAAAGAGAACTCAGTCAAAACTTGATGAAGGACGTGTCTACCGAGGATGGAAGTGAATTGTCTACTGTACTCATCATATCTTCATCAGTATAATGTTGATTTTGCATTTGAGACCTAAACATTGAGCTGGATCTTCCTTTTTAGCCTGTGTTATTTCCCTTGGAGATGGGAAGATGGGGCTGTGGGGGGATTCCCAGTTGTTGTATCGTGTATTTGTGTAATGCATGTTGGGTATTGTAGTGAGTGAATATTAATGGAAGAAAACTTAAAAGGGTACTAAATCGTGAATTCTGCCAAACTGAGGCTGAGGGATGCAGTGCTGTGTACAGAATACTGCATTAAATAACAAATACCATATTAAACTCCATTTTAGGCTGGAATACCCCTTTAAGAATTGCATTTGTAAATAAACTGTTGTAATCCCTATAAATATCGGATTGAAGAGAAATTTCCTGCGTTGGCTCTGCGATATCAGGAGGTTTTATTAGAGGAGAATGCTTTTACTCTACGGCATCATGTATGCATGAGGTAGTCTTAGCAGTGAAAGCTCACTCATGAAGCAAGTTTTTACTCTCAATTTATGGGATACTAAAGGAAATTACATCACAGCCACAGCGGGCAGAGGTTTTTCTCGCAATATCCACCCACTGTTTGGTTTGGCCCAGTCTGTTTTTATGGGACAATCTGAAACTGTCTCTGTGTTTCAGCACTTTAGTTGGATGTGTATGAACCTTATTTCCTTGTTTAACTGTGACATTGGGAATATTTCCTCACTGCAGTGGACACAGCAAAAAAAAAAAAAATTGGCAATCACTTTTTATTGAAGTGACAGACCTGTCAGCGTGTGTATGTGTGAGTGTGTTGCCAGGAACCCAGCTGGTCAATATCTTCAGGCAACATAACCACGTGGCACAGAGGGCACAGTTAGTCTGGTTAAACGTCCATGTGAATACGCTGAAGCATCTCTGCTGGTGGGCTCGCATTTGGGTCAGGAGAAATTGGGACGGGTTCAATTAACGCAGCACGATCAATCCGCTGCCGGGTGGAGCCTACACCAGTCAGTCTGGCCACTTTTCAACTGGCAAGACATCCTCCCAAAAAAACCTGCTCTAGAAAAGCTGCTTCAGAATAGTCCAAATCTAAAAGTTCTTAAAGAATAAATAACTTGATTAAAATAGATTACACAATTTAAAAAATCAATTAATTTTTAAAAAGAAGCAATTAAAATTTACATTCTCAGTTAAAGGCAATGTGCAGATTCTCCATGAGGGGGTGCTGTTAGTATTCAAGTCGCTTTTGTGTGCATGACTGAAAGAGAGGAAACCCACACCAGCAGCTTCTTATGAATATGTTTATAGTTACAAGTTTATTCTTTACGTAGTCAAATGAAATATTCTCTGTTACAGCATGTGTATGTGAAGTAAAAGTGGTTATGAAGTAAAATGTTTTGTGTAGCCTGAACAGCTCAGCAGACAGTGAACAGGCTAACAGGCTCCTCCATATATTGAACCGAGCGTGGGATGTGAATGTACGCCACCACAAGCTTGGCGTAGCTTGGCTAAACATTGAAAATTCCATAGAAGTGCCAGTAGAAATTAAAATTGTCTTAGCAGTGGTACTCAGGGTACATGTAAAGTAACGATTTATGTATTACATACTGCTATATAATCTTCCTAGAGCAGGTTTGGACCATCCCACTCGCAGCATGGTTGCAGTATGAGAAGGGACTGTATAACTGAAGGAGGGGGAGAACTCTGAGAGCTTGGCCTGCAGTAACTGGCAGCTTCTGCTTTGAGCTATAAGGCTGGTCTCCACTTTGGTGGGCAGAGGTAAGACTGAGAGAGGCCTGAGGAGCAAGAATGAGGTGCTGTGGTGGTGATGAGGTGCAAAAACTGTCATGGGAAACAGAAGTTAGAGATGGAAGTTTACAAGACGTTAGATTGGAAGGAGGTTCAGACATGGTTCTCCTCTCAAAGCCATTTCCTCTTGTTAAATTACATGTTTTGTTGATTTTGTGAGAGATAATAAGTTGCACATCCTCTAGAGAGAATGCACTTGTGCACATTTTAGTGCACAATTACTGTTTATTTGCTGAATTTAACACTGAGAACATAAAACGTGGCCTATACAAAAGACAAAATTTTGCAAATAAATAGATTGAAGCACTAAAACTTGCAGAAAAAAATGCCATATTTAAATTAGTTTCTTGTAGATGATGTGTTAACAAGTGTTCACTCAGAAAATCAACAAAACATGTTATTTGATCTGGAGTATTCAAACTTTTGCATATAAATGTGTATTTTTAAAGACTTATTTTTATCTTTCTCGTCTTGGAATCTTTGCTCTGTGCGGTGTGTTACTGTTCATTTAAACCAATTTTTTTTATTAACACACACTGATTACTCAGTGAATCAACAAAATACTACTATAATCAATAGTGACAGCTCTAGTTCTCATATAGTTCTTTTTTTTTGATGAACAGTTTGACCACTAAGGGTGGAAGCAGCTTCCTTCCAACTACATGATGAGAATAAGAGTTTTTTTGTTATATGATGTCAACCATGACCATGATGTAGTTTTCTTGCCCATTTATTGCATTCTTTTTGTCATATAACTAAACCGTTAATAGGCTTATTGATGCCGTGCCCATGCTGTAGCCACAGTAACCGATCAGGCTAATCTGTCTGCACAAGAGCAATAGACGAATCGGCGTTTGTTTGGCTGTCTGTTCTGTCATAATCGTTCCCAGGCAACATTTTGAGTCGTTCATCCATTGGCCCTGTTCCTAATCACTGACCTCATCCAGCATGATAAACGCCTCAGGCAAGCTTTATGAGTGTTTTGCTACAGCTGTGCAAAGGAGGATAAGGGAAAAGACAAAGCCTGTGTTTTGATTTTGGTCTAAATTGCTTAGTGGATAAAGGCTGATGCCAAGGTGAGTGCTGGGCACCGCCAGATTGGACAGAAAGAGACATATCCACACAGAGCAGTCAACCAGCACCACAGATGGGCGACGGAAAAGTGTGTCATTACTGTCCCCAGCCTAATCACCTCCACACTCCTCCCTCGCTCTGTCTGTTCTGTCTCTCTCACTCACTCACTCGCTCTCCCCCTGCTCTTCCACACTCTCTCTGGCTCACTGCTCGTAGAGACGAATGAATTGATCTGTTCCTCCGAGGCGGCTCGGCCAGGCGTTCGTGGGCGAGGGTGCGTGTGGTGATGAGGCGGAGCGCGGGAGTCTTTACCGCCTCCTCAAACTTAATCCCTCAAGAAGAGGTGTGGTTGCCTCCATCTTTTGGACCTAGCAGTCTATCTACAGTTGCCTCTGTCTTTCGGACTTTGTAGCCGATCTGCAGTCGCCAGTGTTGCCTTTGGCTCTCCGTCTGTTGCGCCTGCCGTGTTTTCGGGACAGTCCAGTTCTGCCTTTTCACCCATCTGGGTAATTGTACCATCTCTCCAGAATGAGTTTCAACAGTGACATGGAAGAGGCAGGGGAGGGAAGGTGAGTGATCTGCTCCAAACACAAATTGTAACTTCTATGGCTTTTTGCAAGCTTCTTCCAGAGCACTGCTTCCCAGTCCTGGTCCTTGTTTTGGTTCTGGAAATGGTTCCTGGCTTGGATGCACAGTTAAGACATTATGTGGAGGTTCTTTAAACTTTTAAAAAGGTTCTTCGCACTTGCAAGGTTCTTCTATGGCGTCACTCCATAGATCCTCTAATTAGCCCCTTAAAAAGTTTACCCCAGACCTGCAAATTTTCATGTTCTCTTTGCTTTAATACTCCCACTCCATCTTGGGATGGGCTTGTTAACTAGATCTTTAGTTGAACTGGGTGTATTCGGAGCAGGAAAACACAAACATTTGCAAAGAATGGGAATTCTAGGACCTGGATTTGGCACCACTGTGGTAAAATAAAGCAGCACTTACTATCCTACCACAGGGTAAAAACTGATTAGCTGCCAAGCTTATTCGATGCTTCTGTCTGTCCTGTTAATAGCCTTAGCTATAACAGCTGCATCGGCCTCCAAGCCCATATGGTCCTGATTAATGGCTAAATTGATATACCAAATCGCCGGATTAGCTCATTCTTATCGGCCAAGCTGCTGACTGTTTACTGAGCCTCTCAGCACCATTTCCTTTTCAATCAGCCAAATAAAACACACACATACACACGCACTGAAACTGGGCATCACGTCCAATATTTGTCAGTTAATCGTTTAAATGATGAACACCGTTTTGGCCTTTAGAGTGGGGTGTGGAGGGAAGTATATAGGTCCTAGAGGATTCTTTTGTCCTGTACTGTTGATGACCCGATTGGTGACCTCAATACATTGCAGGGCTTTATGGCTATGTTAAGTCTGTATTCTATATCTATATCTCAGCTGTGTGCATTCAGTTATCAGAGAATAATTTCAGTGAGACCCAATAGCACGGCGAGAAAGTACTGTTCATAGAAGAGCCCCTAACTTGCTGTATGTCCCAGGGTCGTAATATGTAAAATATTGAGAGTCAGTTTTTTACTACATTTGATGTGTTCTCCATCCACATAAGACAAGACCAAATGCTTAATTCTAACTTTCTGGGGGAATTGTCAGCCACGCTGAATGGACTAATGGTCAGCTTGTTGTGTGTTGGACAGTGTTGACGAGTGCACCCCCACTACTTTGAACTCTTCACAATGCTTTGCACTGGTTTAGAACTTTCACACTCAGTTTAGTCCCACCCTAATAAGTTGAATTCAACGTTCCCACCATACTTAGCCCAGGATTTCTCATGGTGGCCCCCAGATGTTCTCGTTAATAGATCACATCTGGACCCAAGAGACTAGGTGCCCACAAGCTAGCCTGCCAGCAAAGTTTGACAGCAGTGTGCTGTCCTCTTAATGAGCAAGCGACATAGGAGTCCTTCATATAGATGGAGCTGCTGTGCAGTTGTGTGTGGAATTCACAAACATTTTGCGGCGCATCGGCTTGTGACAGTTTACAGCAGCCTCGAGGCTTGTTCTTGTTTTATTGGGCGTGTTATGTCATGGGCAGTGGTTGACATTTCTGAGTCCAGCAGATGTTGCAAGGGAGTGTTTTGCAAATTGCACTGCTCATTTAGTGCTGAAATTGGAAGACTCGATTTGGAATTCATGTCTGAAATTTTTAGAGGCCAGTTGTACTCTGGTGCGCTTTTGATGAATAGCTTAGTGTCAAGCTTGATGTTTTCCATTTCAACAGAATACGGCCTGTGTTTGCGCTATCTAAGAAGTGAAAAGAAATACACAAGCATTTGACAGTGATTAGTTCCAGCACCAGCTCCAAATGTTAAAGAGATCAACTGACACTTGCTGCTTTATTTATTACCATGTTTACGACTAATGATTAATTCAGTTCAGTTTAGCTTAATTTTCTTACTGCTCGGAGTGCAACGTTGATGTATTTCTGCTCTCCCGTGTTTCGTGGGAACTCGTTTTAGGCTTTGGAGACAGGTTCCATCAGGATAGGTTCCAGTTGATTTGAGGTGAACTTCGTAGCGCTAATCTCAGGACACGGGTTACATCAGCAAACATCCACACTTCAGGGGTCAGAGCAGTCATGTTATGTGATTAGGCCCACGACCTTGATTAACTCTTTTGGGACCTTCCTGGCTTTATCCATGCTGTTCCACACAAAGTCACCCAAAATTGCAAGTAAGCTTACAAATACTCCTCCACATCCCTGGAGCAAAACATTCTCCATGCCACCAACGTCTCCTGCACAGAGAAACTATACCTTCTATATTTCCACTGTAGTTATAACTATATAACTATAATTCCAGAAGGAGAGTTTTGAATGTGTGCTGCAGAATATTGAGCTAGGAGAGTACTTGGTGAGTCAGGGCTCGTGGTAGGACCCCTCCTACATTTACCAGCCTCTGACTCAGCTGTCTCTCCATATCAGAGCTTCTAGCTAGCTCCTTTCCCGACACACATACTCACAGTCACTCCTGCAAAATGTCTGACGTTCTGACAGCACTGCAGACTCAGATTCAGTCAACCGATTCACTCGTCATGTCTACTGCAAACCCTATTTGACCTGCATATTCACATGTGCTAGTCAGGGAAGACATTCTGCTCCTCTGTGTACGACTGGTAGTTAATGGTATTAGAGAGGACCTGTCACAGCGCAGCAAATATTTTGAGTGACCCCGTTTCACTTGTGGCGAACAGCAGAGTAAACAGAACAGCTTGTGTTTATCTTAATATGCATGTGTGTGGTCAGTGAATGGAACAGAGGGAGTGGTCGGCCTAAGACGATCACCATCTTAAACTAACAGTTCATTAAAAGATCTGTTTGACACAGTTTCTTCTTACCTTGTTAGGGATGCATGATGATGTAGGTATCCTGTTGGTATCAGCAGGCAAAAAAATGACATCAGTGTTTTTTATCTGATATTGATTTTTAGATCCTTTCTACCACTCAGGCTGCGTTCACATTACAAGCCTCATTGCTCGAATCTGATTTTTTGCTCAAATCCGATCACACGATGGCTCACGCTTGTTTAGATAAGTGATTCAAATCTGTCATTAATGTGAACGAACCTGCGTCCTGAAACGACCTGCATGCGCACATCGTACTCAGTAATGTCACATGAATGAATCATGTGCGTCACGTGCATCATCAGCAAACAAACTAATGAGCAGAACGAGCTTCGCTGCAAAGATAATTAACTCTGATGAGCTCTCAGCTGTTCATTATTAGAGCGAGACGAAGGCGAAAAGAGGTGAGATGTGTTGCTTTTCAACTGTTTACAGGCTTTTTTTTTACTGTTCGGCGCTGCTGCCATGGTAACGCTGAATGATGGTGCACGTGCACATGAATTCCGATCTGAGGGTTCACATTGAGGTTGCACAGCCACAGATCGGATACATATCTGATCTAGGACCACATATGAAAGTGGCTCAGATCGGCTTTGAAAAGATCAGATTTGCGTGTTCACACAGCTCTGAGTCACATTAGGGCAAAAAATTGGATTTGTGCCACTTCAACCTGGTAATGTGAACATAGCCTCAGGGAGTTAAAACATTTAAAAATATAAAGAAAACACACATTTGCAGTACAATGCATTTCTTTGTAATGCTAATCCAGGTGGATGTAGTTACATTGTAGTTACATTTTCTAAGTGTATGTGTATCTGCCTTGGCATTGACAGCAATGTACATTGAAAATTTTCAGCCCAGTATTCGGTGCGTCCTCTCTCAATTTAGCCAAATATACTCAGTTAGCCTTGAGCTAACTGCATGCAGCTGTCAAACCACTCTGTTATCTACAAAAATAGACAACTGTATGAAAAAGGTAAAAGAACACATAAAGGAGATTACTTGTTTCATTTAGATGTGCAGTTATAAACTTCTGTTGCTTGTTAGCGACATTAGCCTCGTAGCTAAAGTATAGAAGAAAACTTAAAACGTAAAACATATCTTGGCTCCTCAACTATTGTAGCATTAAAGAGCAAACTGTGCAAGTTTTGTTTTTTCATCAAACTCTTCCTTTAAGCCAGTTGGTTGTACAGAGAAGTCCCTGGGTCAACTCTGTTTACATGGAAGCCCCTGAAACTGGGTCACACTCGTGCGCTGCACTTTCTCTGCGCCTCTCCACATTCCTCTTTAGGGTCCTCTCATTTCATTAGGCTCAGAAATGACAGCTTTGGATGCACCTAACCCGCTTCAATCAATGGCAGTTTAAAACATCAGGAGGCCGCAAATCAAATTCTCTCCGTTTACTGCCAGTCTCCCGGCGGCGGCGGCTCCGTAGCGACCCACAACTGTGCTTTTAAAACCTGCGGAAATAAATAGAGTGGGGCACTTTCTCACTCTTCTCTCCTCATTGGCAATTTAAGGCTCGGTGGAAAGAGGTTAAAGCACAGTTGAACAATAACTCTCCTCATGCCAAGCTGCTGAAAAGCCTCCATTACACCGTCCACCCACAGTGCCAGCGTTAATGAGCACAGCCATGCCGCTGCAGTTCGTCTCCATAAGCACTGAAAGCATTGATTGCATGGGGATGGGCTGAGAAAGTATCGTTGTCTGTGGTGCTGCCTTGTTATTTTGTCACAGTGGGCTCAGCTGTAATCTTGGACTTTTATCAGCGCAGTTAGTATAAATAGAACGGACAGAAATGGTTGTGTTGAAGAGTTATTCTGCTTGTTTATATCAACCTCTCTGACTTAATCTCCTTCTTTAGAATCTCTTGCTGTGCTGAGCTCTATTCTCTTTCTGTATCTCTCTATCTCCCTCCCTCTCCTCTTTTTTTTTTGCATGGTTTGCCTGAGGTCTCACGCTCACTTAAGCCTGCTCAGTAATTCTTCATCCCTTCAAGTGCTCGTACTCTTTCTTTCCTTCGTTCTCTCTCTCCCTCTCTCTCCTGCTCACTCTCTCACGCGTACAAACACAACATTCCTTCCACATCTATTGCTGCGGATGTGTAGGAATGATCCAGTTTTTTCCATCCAGACCAATCCGAGTGCCTTTAACTTGAGCACTATCCAATGCCGATGCAATCCTATCTCAGTGTTTTCATACAGCTGTGTAATTTATGTAAGATATGCTGATATCTGATATTTAGTACTACATAAAAATAAATGTATTTTAAATATAATGTGATATTCTGAGCTGATATGCTTTGTTTTTGGCAGGTTAAATGGCCATTTTATAGTGTGTTTTTAGTGCGTATATCCCTGATGATTTGGCTACGTTAATTTAAAAAAGCTGCAGTAAAATCACTTCATTTTTGATATACAGTCCGAACTTCTTTCTTTTTGTCTACTTATGTGATATAACCATTATATAGTGAGAGACACAAAAATAGGTGTACTTAAGCATCTAAAATGGTTTTATGTGAAAAAATATGTATGCCGCAGTATATACACAAACCATCTGAGATTGTATGTCAATTCTTGGCCGTACTGCCCGCTGCTGCTGTTTCACTGAGGTTAACCTAGAGTGTGTACCTCCTTCTGCTGCAAGTAGCCATCTGTTTAATGTATGCTTGATGCACTTCCAAGTCGTGTGGTGACGTTGGTGAGAGCATGTTTAAAAGTTTTGAAACAGGACCCCAGTTTCTGTCCATTTATGGCACATCTAAGACGGTCGTGTAACTAAAGGTCAAAAAACAAAGGATCGAAAGTTGATCGGGCTTATTTCAGCCAATGCTCAATGCATTAAACCATGCCTGAATCAGCCCTGATCGAACCAGGACATCATCACCTACTATACATGGCTCTCCATACTTTTCTCAGTGCGCTTTGTGCTCTGCTTAATATCACAACACACATCTGTTTTGTCCTCCTGCACCATTTGTGCCGTCCTTGTGTCGTAAGTAAGCCAGGAGCTTAGAGCAGAGCGCAGGAAAAACATGCAGACTTAATCTAGCACTGAGTACATTGGCACATCTATTGGTTCAGGAAGTGTGTGGATTGCTTGGGCGTGTGTATGTATGAAAGTATGCACTGGGTGGAGGAAGAATGGACAGATGGAATAGTGAGCCTAGATCAAACAACAGGTGGAGAGCACAGTGCTGGTTCTTGAGTGTTCTGTTCTTTCCTTTCTCAACTGTATCCCACTTATAGCACCTTTCCAGTGAATGAGTTGTAAGTACAGTGTGTCCTGAATGATGTCATGATGACTAATGGCCTGGGCGTATAGTTCTTATTGTACTTTTCCTTGTAAATGTGTCCGCTGATGTGACCAGTCGTGAAGAGGTTCCACTCAAGAGTTCCTGAGAACAAAAATTACAAAATCAAATTTACCCAGTTCACCTCAAAGGTATTTCATCAGCCAAGACATGTTTGGTGTCTGAAGTTTGCTTCTTTGCAGTGGAGCTACGAGGTTAATGGAGCTACGTGTAATAGAACCTATAGCCCCACTGAACATTGAGCAAACTTCAAACCACGTTGAGTTGTTTGTAATCTCAAATAGACTTGCTAATGCTATTAACGATACTGATATTATCTGCATGTGTTTTTAGCTATGTGGCATGCTTATGTTATTTTTAGATAACACTTAGTCATATAGTCAACTATGTTGTACATCAGCCTTCACTGGAAAAAAATAAAAGTCCGGTCAAGTCGAAATGTAGAGTCAAATATCTGCACAGCTTTTTTGAGTTATCTTAACTTAGTTTTCCTAACTCACATTTTTTAGTCCTGCATCTCAGTTGGGTTAACAATACAGTTGAGCTCACTCTGAAAACAATGGACGTGGTTGACTCCAAGTAAACTGAAACAAGTCTGTGGCTCTAGAGTTGTCTGTGTCGATTATCAAGACATCATGAGCTTGAATCCAGATAATGCCAGCCCTCCATGGTGAGGATTCTGAAAGTAGAAAGCCCCCAACCCCCAGGCCTGGGGACACCATGTCATGGGAAAGTGTTTGGTTGGGAATCACCAATGACTAAATTCAGTTCAAGATTTAGATTTATTTATGTAGCACTTTTTACAGTGGATGTTGTCACAAAGCAGCTTTATAGAAAATCTGTAAACCTAAGCAAGCTGAGGGTGACAGTGTCAAGGGAAACTTCCCTAAAAGCAACAGGAAGTTCCTTGAGAGAAATCAACTCCCTCATTTTAATACCGGTTTTAACAAGCCCTTGTCCAATTGGCCTCGCCATTCCCCTCGGGGAATCCGTAGCACCCTCTTAAGGCCGGTTCCATTACTTTTTTAGCTGCAGTGAAGGGTGTTAGATGAGCTCTTGGAGGGGCGAGGGATCGAGCAGACACCAGTATCGACTTCAGCAGCAGAACTACATTGCGATCTGACTCATTTCCCTTTTCAAACCCGAAAATAATGAGGGACAAAGATATGAGCTACAGCAGTAAACTACTTTAAAGCTTTATAAGCTTTAGTTCTGCTTTACATTTCAACACTGTAACATTTGATTTGCTTTAAGTTACAAACAACTTCATCTGTCATACATGACTGCTGATATACCTTCATCACTTTCCTCTGGTAGCTGGCTCATTAACACGCTAAAGGCTCCACGACTAACCAGAACAAAAAGGAAGACATGACAGCATGGTTCTCCGCAATTACTCGCATGTTATATATCCTATGCTCAAACTTCTCAGAAAACTTTGTGCATGGGGAATGGACACAGGGGCCCACTGGTGATTGAAAGGTCTGGAGTGCAGGCAAGCAGAGGCACCTGATCAAGGAGGTTTTGTGAAAATACTAAAAATTGCTGTAAGAACTGTTGACCAAAGAGGGTAGAGCTGTGCAGATGGTCAGCTTACATAAGACAACAAATTTTGCAGTGCAGTAAAAACTAGAGAAACTTTGTCAATTTGATCTTGTTATTTTTGTTCTCATGGAATGAAGCTCTCTAGCACACACGTTTATATTTGGGTTGTAGACTAAATTTTTTTGCCAACCTGTACCTTTATCCATGCAGGAGCTGTGCCTCTTCTCTCGAGATGTGTTTTGAGAGCTATGCCTGTGTTTGTATGATGTCAAAACGAGCCATGGCCATTTTTCTCACTCCTCTATGGATTGCAGAGACATAGAACAGAGTATTTTACAAGAAGAATATTGTCTTGCCTTTGTCACAGGCAGCAAACGCTGTCAATGTAGGGAGATTTTTTTCCTCCCGTTTTGTACAAAGAACAGTGTGCAGTGTCAAGTGCTTTTTCAAAAACCAACAGCGCTTTCCTGAGATCCATTCCAACACAAACCACCCACAGCGCATTTGTCTTGGCGTGACGCCGCTCTTTCTCGGCCCCAAGTGTGCAGTAAACCGAAGGTGTCACTCAAGAAAGATCTTCCAGAGTTTTCGTATTTTTTATTTTTGAATTTGTGTTTTTGTTTAGTGCTGTTTGTGGTCTTCATCGTTATTTTAAAATACGTAAAAGAGTAAAATAAGAATGATTTTTTATGGTTTGCAGTGTTGTATCTCATACTTTGTGGGCTAAGTCAACACATGAAACGCACTAGCACATTTCACATGCTTTTAATTAGCTGAAGTTGCAATATAAACAACATAATTTGCTCTTTAATTGGGCCAAACCAGCATTTTCAAGTCTGAAGTCATAAGTGCACTTACCTGGCTCATGTTATTTGTCTCATAAAATCGTGCAAAATCATCATACTAACTTTTTAAGACCTGATGCTGTGGACCTCACAAGACTATATCTCTCTCCAAAAGCTCAAAAAGACAACGTCCAGAGCAAGTAAGTGTTTGTAAAACGGACAGATTCGGACCGTTACATGGAAATACATACACTCAGACATGTGGATGGCCAATCAGAATGCAGCAGACAAAATCATGATGCCTGTGGCCAATCTAGTGCACAACAGATATCAGATGGTCCACACATCTGTGGGCAGAGCATCTGAGGCTGAGACTTAGGACACTAAGGGACACTTGTACAAAAAAGATTTCAATGAGACCAATGCAGACAGAGTTGCAGCCAGAGTTGAACATTTGACGGACCGTTCTCTGCTAGTGCGTCAGCCAATAGGAGATGGTGTGGGGCTTCAGTCCATCATGTTGATTTTAAGACACGGATGACAGTCAGGTCACATCCAGAGCTATAAAATCCAGTTCTAAAGGTTCAGTACAACAGTGACCAGTTTAAGTAAAGCTAACATATCTTCTTTGTTTCATTCAAACAAACTTTCATATTTGCATATTTGAGTTTCCCATTCACATCGATCTCCACCCACAAAAGAAACATCATGCAAATCAAAGCTTTTTATTTTGGATATCAAAAAGTTCTCATGAATGCAGCCCAAGGCCAGAAACGTACTCAACACAAGTACCCAAACACAAATGACAGTGCTTGGCCATGCATTACATTATAAATTGCCTCACGACACATTTTAGAAAGCAACTACAAGTGATAACGTGTCTGCGTAGCTCCAAGCGTCTGCATTCACGTCCTTGTGTGAAGTATGTTTCTGGCCCAATGGAGCTCTAACACGGTAAACCCATGAAACCAACAAAGTGATCAGAAAGACCAAATTATTGAGGGAGCTCAGTGCTAATGCTGAGTAGAACAGAGGCCAGTCCACTCATTACTGCAAACACAACATATACAAAGCACTCAGTAAATAATTGAATAGGGACAAATTTTGGCGGTTTGGGCTCTGAATTAGAGCAGCTGTAGTCATTGATTCATCTCAGATCTAATCTGCTGGAGAACAGGACCATAACAGCAGAACCTGGCCACTGTACACGTTTACAGGGTAGAAAACTTCATCTGAAACACATATCATGTTAGATCTCCCATCCCTGCCTGGTGCGACGTTGGATACCGGAACGTGTGAGAATGTTCGGGGAAGCGAGAGAGAGAGTATAAATAGACAGAAGTGGGAGTGGGAGACTGAGAAAATGGACTGTACTGAAAAGATGTGAAAACGCTGGAATTTTGTTCGTACAAACAGTACGGCCTTGTACATGCAGCATATCGTCACTGTCGTAGATATGATGAAGCCTCATATCTCTGAAGTAGCATCTTTGTAGGAGAAGGAAAATCGTTGTCTAATGTACATTAATGTGATGAGATCTCAATGATTTTATATGACAGCGACCATGTGTTGCTTGTTATAGTGCTGTCATTATGTTTGTCATTGTGAAACTATTATTGTGACGTCACTGTCCAAATACATTGGCTTTCGTGAATGTTTAGTATTAACATTGCCAATCCTCTTTTCTTCATCTGCCGTTTAGCAGTTTTCCGTCAGAGTCCAGCTGCTTCTCATTTGCTGCCGAACTCATTTCCTCCCTTCAAGGTCTCGGATGGCTTGCAACTGTTGCACGTCGCCTCTCCACCGTATGTTTTTCGAGGGAGCCCTGTTGTTTGAGTTTGAAATGACTCAGAAAACCCAACAGAACCTTTTTTTTGATTTTTTGGTGAAGCTGGTTCCTGCAGCCCGATGGCTGAAGGCTAGTGGAGCCGGCCGACCGGACTGTTTGGACTGTCTGGCACGGCTTTGCAGAGCGAGTCAGACGTCAGAGCGCTGACCTCAATCGGATGAGATGTGAAAACGAATGAGTGTGTTCAATACCACCCTTCTCCTCTTCTCTCCAGCTCGCTCTTTCATTCCCTCACACTGCCTCTTCTCAGCTCTCCCCCGTTCTCTCTCACTCTCTCTCGTTTTTTCTTTTGACACATCCCTCCTTCCCTTTCTTTGTTTCTCTCCCTGCTGTCTCTGCACACTGTAGCATTCTGCCTTGCGCTATACTCATTATGTACCATGTTCTCATATCTAACCGGTGACAGGACAGATTATGTTTGTAAATGTAAAGCATCTTGTTGAGGAAGCAAAACAAAGAATCATAAAATTGACCCTGGTTCTAAAATTGGATCGGCCGAGTCACGTTTAGCGCCACTGTAAAATTCTTGATATACACATCTATGATGGCATGCATCAGTTGTATTTCATATTTTATGCTGCGTTATTAAAAAACATTATACTGTTCATGGAATAATTTTTGAATAAAACCATAATGTTCCTTGGCAACTGCAACCTGCTGTTACAAACTCATTATTATACGTAAAGACTCTGCTATTATTATAAGTAATGAATTACTTTATTTATTGAACATCAATGTATTTTGTCGCCGTTATGTAAACTCCGCTCTGCATCCTAATAGCACATCTCAACGTCTCCTCATTGCTTTACTGGAAACATTGAAACATTGTTTGGTCCACGCCTAGT
Source organism: Colossoma macropomum (assembly GCF_904425465.1). NCBI lineage: Eukaryota > Metazoa > Chordata > Actinopteri > Characiformes > Serrasalmidae > Colossoma > Colossoma macropomum. Next base: position 6,756,054 of record NW_023494786.1, on the reverse strand, counting down.
CATAGCAGCATGCTTAGGTCAGCTGTGGATGATGACTGGCCAGAAGAACTCAGCGCCTTCTTAAACACGTGCTCCTCATTTACTGCCATAGCGGGCCATGTGTTCAGACAGCTGCCCGCACCTGCCCCACTTTCACACACACACGAGCAGGAGCATGGGTCCTGGCTTTGGGGTCTCTGACGGCTGTGTGATCTCAGGGGATCCGTCACACTTGGCACAGTCATCATCCCAGAATGGACGAAAGCCTCCACAGGGCTATTTAAAACACACACACATGTGTAAACAAAGTGGGATGTGGATTTGGCTGTGGGTGTGTGTGGGTGAGTGTGTGAGAGAGAGTGTGTGCACTAGCAGGGCACATATGTTTTTATTTGTGCTGCTCCATGTCTGGCACCTGTTACCTGTTAAGCCTGGGGAAATGTATATGTGTGTGTGTGTGTGTGGGTCTGTGGGTCTGTGTATGGGGGTGTGTGTGTGTTGTGCCTATAAAAGCAACAGGATGGCAGAGGTGTGTAGTTTCTGCTCGGTGCCTTACAGGTGTTTCTTGGAGACTTACAATGATGGATGGTTATCAGAGGAGAGCTTTATGTTGATTCTACAGCAAAAGTTGGGAAAATTAAACTCCTGGTGGAATGTTGCCGCTGACGGTGGCAGATTTTTTTGCTGCAGCTCCAATGAAAACAATGGAATATCTGCTTTACCAACCGCCAACATGTAAACACAGCAGACACCTTACTGAAAGCAATCTGCTTCATTTTCTGTTTAAGAGCAGTATTTATCAATTAGTTATAATGTAATGCACCCATTTGAATTTAGTATTCAGACTTTTAAATAAAAAAATTCCACCTCTGGAAGGCTCTGTTTGGACGTGCGCAGTCTGGAATGGCTCATTCCAACTTCTGCTCCACTCCTCCTTCATTACACACACCTGCAGCTAGTTTATGGACATTACTCCTCCAATAGATGCACCCCTTTGTTTGACCTTGAGCCCTGCGAAGTCTCTGTTGTGTGTACTGAGTTCTGATTAGTGTTTCCTTGTCTTGGTAGTTTTCCCTGTTTGACCCTTGCTGTGCTTACTGGTTATGTGCTTTGTGTGTACCTGCCTGCCTGTGATGACTATAAGTCTTGGATTGCCCTTAATAAAGCTACTCAGCACATGCAGCCTGTCTATAAACCCTTGTCACTACTAACTCATTAAAAAATATATTTTAAAGCACTATGGGCCAGATGTGCAGGCGCAGTGTAAAATGATTCACTAAAACTGCAGCTCATCACGCAAACTGTGTAGCCCCGCCCACTACCTGTGAGAGGAGCAGGATTTAAAAGGCTCAGGGAAATAATGGCGCCATCAACGCTATGATGCTGGTATAGGTGCCATCTCTACAAAAAATGCATATCAGTGGCTCTGTCTGAATGACTTCCTTAAAGGTTTTGATCTGAAAATGTTTGAAGACAAAAATAAATCAGCACGAAAATCTATTTCAGGATATATTTGTTACAGGATTGAATGGAGTTTATTCTTTTTTCCCCTGTCATATCCAATCCAGCATTTTCTGCAGACATCGGCCCAGTACTGGAATAGGTGCCATCTCTATTACAGTATTGGGATCAAAAATTGCATATAAATGACTGCATCTATTGGTTCTCACTGCATGCAGGTCATCATGCAAACTACCAATGAAGTATTGTTGAGTCATCAAGAAATTAAATGACGGCCCTAGTATGGCGCCGCGGTCGGTACAAAACCTCATATCTCCATTTGTGTTGTTTTTCATTTTTTGATGTGATGTAATATCACCAGCTGCCCTTTATAATGTGTCAAAGTTTCATAATGAATGGACCAACAGAAGTGGTCCAAACTTACTTGGAATAAAGTAATTTCTCCATTAACTTCCAATAAAAGTGAAAAACATTCTTTGTTCTGAGGTTTTACTCTGACACCAACAATAGATTTTAGCCAAGCAAGGACAAGAGTAGAGAGATTCAGAGACATAAAAAAGTAGCCTGGCCTGTTGTGAGGTGAAAAGTAATCAGCTAACTGCATCAGCTGACTTCAGCAATATTTTATTGTTCGTTCTCATTCAAGTTTACATTGAAGCTCCTTGTTTGCGAGGTCGCGGCTGAATGGCGTTTGTTTCCAAACTCCAATCAGTGGAATTCTTCCTCACGATGGCTTGTGTGGCTTTTTTGGAGAAACTGGCCTCCTTTGTTAACTGTAATTAGCATTCTTCAGAAGAGGCTGTTTTTGGTTGGTAACGTTTTATTATGCAGCAGTTGAAAATTACCAATGCAAATGAGGGCAAAGAATGAATGGCCTAATTATGGGGCATAAATAGAAGGTTTGATATGTAGCTCCTCGTGTTGGAAGGCACTGAGAACGAGGTGCTTTCTGCCTTTGAAAAATGAACCTTGTGATCCCTTTAGTCCTCGTCCATAAACGAAGGAGGGGTACTTAGATCCTTACGATGTGCATTATTCTGCAAAGGAGCAAAGATGATGTTACAGTGAGATGCACTGGAAGAAAGATGCAAGCGTTTTCTTCAGGAAGTGAACCAGCATGATAGAGATACACCTCACTGTATCAGCAAAAGTGGAGACACACCTGATTGAAAATATGCTTTTTTATTACCTTAAAGATTTCGATCTGAGTGCTTATGCTTGAGTGATTGAAGACAAATATAACTAGTGATATTGGTTCCTAAAAAGTGGTTTTCAGCAGCCATCATGTTCTCAGAGTATGTTAAACTGGGTTACAGTCTTCGGTCCTGTTGGAAAAGCATCTCAGGTGGCTCCTCATGAAGCTGCTGGAGAGAATGACAGTATTTCTTGGTTGTTGCATAATTCTTGTGTTCTGTTTTGTACTTTATACTATATTTATATACTATATATGTTTTCACAGTTATCCAAAATGTAAAACAGAGATCTAGACTAATTTCGTCCTGTCGCCCCAGGGACATTATTAATAGGATGATGTTTTCGGGACGCTTCAGGGATGATTAACTTGTGTGCATACTTAACACTTAATATCTGTAAAATAGAGTCATAAAGTCATGAACATGCCAGCTGTTCAGATCCATGTTAAATATAGCAATTCTTAATTGGAAACACTGTTTCCAATTCGCTTTATACGTTCCATTTTTCCATCTCATTTCTAATCCTTTAGCCAATCAATGGGAATTCCTACGTAATGTTAGCACGAAGCTAACAATTGTGTCTGTTCACATTTTTATTCAAGTTACTTTGTTGCAGTCCCTCTGCAATCTGGACACAAAATATGATCTTGTTTTAAAACATTACTGTTAAGATGCTTTAAAAATTCCATTAAAAAAATTAAGATAGAAATGTAACATAAACAAAGCGGTTTAATATTTTGAATGGTCAAGTTTTCCGTTTTTAGGACAGTTCTGAAAAAAGTTATTCTGGAGCCCTGAGTCAAAATGATAAGGAAACCCCTTCTGTGAGTAGGTGTGTCCGGTATTTTGACCAGTACTGTAGTTCCAGACATGTGAGACACTACAGATGTAACTTGCTGTGTTAACTAGCCTAGCATGAGAGTCCAAGAGGAAGATTTATGATGGAGCTTTTGGCTGTAACAGCATGTCATCACTCAGCATTTTTCTCATGACTCTTTTCTCATAATTCAGAGTTACGACGTGCAGCCAATTTCACTCTCATAGCCTTCCTGTTTGATAAAACCATTAAGATGAAGGTGAAGTGGGCCTGTGTTTTTGCTCCTGCTAACTTTTCTCTTCTTCTCTTTCTGTCTACAGCAACAGGGAGCCCGAGAGTGTGGAGATGAACAAGCTGCGTCAGAGTCTGCGCAGGAAGAAGCCCACCTATGTGCCTGAGGCCAGCAGGCCGCATCAGTGGCAGGCTGACGAGGAGGCTGTGCGCAAGGGCAAATGCAACTTCGCCGTCCGGGTAGGAGGCTGAACCTGCACCCCACCTTGTTCACATCACAGGGTTGAAATGGCATGAATCTAATTTCTTGACTAAATGTGACAGGTCTGATTTTTTCAGAGCTGTGTGAACACAACAGTCTGATCTTTTCAGATCTGATTTCAGCCACTTTGGTTCTGCTCACACTGCAGGTAAAAGTGGCCCAAATCTGATTTTTGTCTTCAAATCTGACACAAATTTGTTTTTGTGTACTTGGGCCACTTTCATATGTGCTGCTGAAATCCGATACTTAGCCGATACGCAGCAGTGTGAGCTCTGTCTAAGTAGTCTGATCAGAATTTTTGCAATGCCTGTTACTATGGTTACAGTTCACATCTTTCGTTTTCAGAGGCGAGATACAAGCATGCAGTGTAAACAGATGAGCACATTGCATTCTAACAAGAAGAATCAAACTAACAGATATTTAAAATCATATTTTCTTCAATGATTTCATTTTTTTTAAATGACAGAAACAAAAGAATCAAAGGAGCTTTAGACAGATCAAGACGCTCGTGGTGGCACTTGAGTTTGATCTGTTCAGGCAGACGTCAGATATCAGCCACACTGAAAAGATATTGTAAATGACCAAACAGCAAAATCACATGGGCAATAAATCAGATTTGAGCCATTTTTACCTGCATTCTGAATGTAGCCTTTTTTTACATGTTTGTATTTTAAGCCTTATAAGTAAATTCAATTTGCTGAGACCTCGCCTGCACACAGTTTATCATCATTAGCCAGAATCATTAGCTGCTGCTGACAGGCTGGCCCTACTGGATGATCACAGCGGTGATCACATGAACTCCAGTCTGTTCACAGCTTTGTAGTCAAATATGTGTCTGATCTAGGACTGCATATAAAAGTGGCTGAAATCTGATTTGAACATATTGTTGTGTTCACACAGCTCCGAAAAATTCAGATCTGTGTCACATTTAGAGAAATAAATTTGGATTAGTGCCACAATCTGTGATGCAAATGTACGCTTTCATATGTGGTGATGTGAGCATAATACAAATGGTCAGACTGTTGTGATTTTTTTCACACTTTACTGCTCATACATGTATGCATGTGGTCATTGTCCAGTCTCAGTAGTGGCTAATGCGGTAGGTTTGGGAATACACTGTACAATATTACCATAATAATGTAGCAGTGCTGTGATTTTGTAGCGAAATTTATAATATGCTAAGTGTTGCAATATGACGTACATTTACCGGCCACTATATGGCAAAAATATCATATCATGATACTTTTCACAATACACAACATGTGCATCACGATATTTTGTTTTTCTAAGATTCGGTAAGTTGGAACAAACAAAACAGAACTAGTGGTGCTACATTTAAAAATACTATTACAAATAATATAATACAAAATACTATAATAATAATTAAACTACAATGATAATATTCGAAATAAGTTTGATTATTTTGTAATGAAACACGTGGTTAGTCACTGTTCTTTCAGGTTCTGACCATATCCATGATATGCATAATGCAGAAAAGCATATTGTGACAATGTATCATAACAATGCTAAAATATTGTCATATTGCTCGCCTCAAACGTCCAGACTCCATGCATCGACACTATTTTCAGAACCCTAAATGTTGTGATATTAAACTGAATTGATTTTTCTGCTGTGCAGGTTCCTCTCAGGGCAGCTTTTGGTTGTTTACACACACAAATGTGAACCAACAAAGCAGAAAATCAGATCTGAGAAACAAATTGGAGATGAGCACTAAAGCCTGTAATGTGAGCACAGACTCAGATACCTGTGTTGGCTTGAATGGGGCATGAAATTGCCCTCGTTTCCCAGACAGGGTTCATCAGAGGACAGAAAGTGACTGTGCTGTGGTCACTTCCCGGTAAAAAGTCTTTTACAGCTCTTTGGACAGAAGTGGTGTTTGCGTTAATGGACAGACTACAGTTGTGGAGGAGTAAGGGCGCAAGAGCACATGTTTAATGGACGTGTCTACGAGGCCAAATGGGGTAGCAACCTGAAATAGGCCAGATGCAGACTGGCTGGTAAAAGCTTTGAAAGTCAATAACATGGTTGGACAAGAGCCAGGATCTCCACACGTCCAGCTTTCGGCAGACGCGTACACAACACCGCAGGGCAAAGTAGTCATATTTACACCCTTTAACACTTAGAAGTCACAGTTATCGTCAACAATAACAAAAGCATGGTGTAGTTTGATTTTAGTCCTTTTCCCTCATACCCCATTGGATAATGCATTCCTTTACAGTCCCTGTGTGTTCTAGATACTGAACCAGAAACAGCCCATTCTGAATTCAGTCTTTCTGTGATTTTACAAGAACCAACTCATTTACATATATCCATCTATTTTAGCCTACAGCAGTTTAACCCCACCTTTTGACACTGAAGTTATAAGCAGTGTTTCACTAGTATGAGTGCTTTTTGAATAAGGCACAGTATAGAGCAGCCAGTCAGCACAGAGCTCAGTCTTAAAAGCATAGAAACAGAAACAGCCTGTATAATTGTAAGGAGGTTAAAGAGAGGTTTGAAAACGGTTAGAAGTATTATAAGTGGAACTTAAAATACAAGGAAAATTTAGGTTGTCGGCCCATAAAACACGAATCATACGAGTTGGAATGAAACCTACGCCACCAAGATTTCATGATACATTGAATCACTTTCTAAAGAATCATAATCGCATCAGATCATTTTGTGATCTGAGATTTTCAGGCCTATTTTTAAGGGTGAGTAGCAGAAGCACAAATTGTTTTGGACATATACTGAGTCATTAAGAGTATTTGAAACAAAGGGAGGGAAAAAAATCTGCATTTCTAAAAGCGAAGCTGAGCTTCTGAATCATGAAGTGATGTGAAAGTCTCATTGCAGAAGAGTTCACGTAATTAAATTCAACCTCGTTTTCGCGGACAGCCCGAGGCTCCCATAGTCTCAGGGAGAGGGAGCTGTAATCCTCTAACAGTCCCTCTCCTCACCGCTCACATAATCAAATAACACACGCCAGACCCGCTGGAAATGAATCGCAGCGTGGTAAAGGCGTTGTCTTTCTCTATTAGCTTGTACGGGACGCGCTATATTGATTCATAGACTGTGGAACATGATTACGATGTCATTTGTACTTTTTATGGTTATGTTCAGTCACTGCAGTTACGACGCTGAGCCTTTACAGAGCACTTGGATATGCAGTGCCTTCCACAATTACTGGCACTCTTAGTACATATGAGCCAAAAAGGCTTTCTTGTTTATCAGCTTCATCTTATACGGAAAATATGAGAGAAACTGAAGGATTCACTGAGGTAATACTGTTCAAAGAAGAGTATATTTTTATAGACTTTTTTGATCACCTCATGAAGGGTGCCAGAAATTCTGGAGGGTGTCTGGTGTTTCTCTTAGGCGTAAAATTTAGCAGGTGATGAAAAACAGAACACACTAGTGGTTGGTGCTGAATGTAGAACAGTAACTATCAATTAGTTTATATTATTATATTAGCATGCCCTGCGATGGACTGGCAACCTATCCAGGGTGTATCCTGCCTTCTACCCAGTGACCGCTGGGATGGGCTTCAGCTCCCCCCCCGCGACCCAGAAGGATAAGCAGTTTAGAAAATGTGTGTGTGTGTGTGTGTGTGTGTGTGTGTGTGTATTATATTTGCGGTCTACCAATATGCTGATGATTAATTAAGCAATTGGATATTTATTAAAGGGCAAATAATAAAAATGAAGTCAGGCAGGAGCAGTGCATAGCCTTTCAATGATTCCCATATACTTTATTGGAAATAGATATATTTATATTTAAAAAAATATAAGCCATATAAGCCTTTAAACATATTTCATTAAAACGTACAGTACTGTGCAAAAGTTTTAGGCACCTGAGAAAATTAGGATATTAAAGTGTTTATTTGCTCAGATAAACATTAAAGTTAGAATAAATCCGAATAATAATAATAACAATACAAAGAAGTAGGGCGTCCAGGAGAAACCTGGAATCAAACACCGTTCTTCTAACAAGTTCACAACATCTGAATTAATTCTTGTAACTTTTTATCATATTTCTGTTCATTTGTATTTATTTTATGTAGAGACATGATTGTTATATAGAATTCTTAATAACAAAAAACACTTTTCAGCAAATTCTATGGCTGCTTAGGTACCTAAGAATGGCAGTTTTATACAATCTTAAAAAATGGATGAACCAACCACAGGTGGTTCTTTGGGCAATGCGATATAGAAACACCAACCAAACCTACCAAAATGGCTCTTTAGGAAACACCTTTCCTGAGGAACCATTTTGCAAATGAGACGTGTGACCATGAAGAACCACCTAAGGGTTTAAAGAACCTTCACATGATGTAAAGGCTTTTTCTCAATTGAAGGGTTTTTACTAGAATCTTTATGTCATGTGGAAGTTCTTCAAACTTTCAAAAGATTCTTCACACTCACATATCTCATTTACAAAAGCAGTTCTCTAAAGAACCAACCATTAAAAAAGTCATTTAGGGAACTGAAAGTGGTTCTTCTGTGGTATTAGGCAAATAACTCTTTCTGGTAGCTTTATTTTTAAGAGTGTACAAACAAACAGTGTGGTAACAGTACATAAATAAGTGTGCTCTAAGCTTGGACGATAATCTACATTTGGACAAATGAGTACTGCATGCAGAATTATTGCAATCCAAATTTAGTTATGAACCACGTGATGAGTCTCACCCTATAGCTTGCATTTTGCCTGATGCTAATATGATAGCCGTATAATCACCAACTGGAGTAGCTTCTAATATTACTTAACAATTTATAACGGTAACTATATTTTGCACAGATGTCATGTAAAGCTGTTGACATTCAGTAGTTCTCTGCATTTGTTTGGTTGGAAAACAAAGTGATTGGCACCCTTCTTCTAGACAAGCTTGCCCATTTTACTCTGTACTGGAGAGTAGCTCTCACATACCAGAGTTTGTTTCATTTGCATGTACCCCAGCATTCATGCCAAACCGGTAGGTTTCATAAACCTACACAACATTTGACTGACAACAGAGTTACAGCTATATAGACATTTTGGTAACACTTTACTGTAGGGCACTATTCATAAGGCTACATGACCCCTACATAAGCTTGTCATGACAACTGACATAATCCAACATAAATGTTTATAAATGCTTATTCCAATAGGCTTCATCTGTCATAAAGGCCACTTTAGCTAACTTTGATCAAAACTGGCATATATAACCTTTCAAGCAAATTATGCCTATATATATGTCATGGCATGCTGTCATAATAAGCTTATATAGGTGTCATAAAGCCTTATGACCAGTACCCTACAGTAAAGTGCTGCTGACATTTTTTAAAGTTTGTCCCAACAATTGTTATTTTCATAACACTTGCTGAGGTGAAATGACATCAAAATGGAGACAAGCAGTGTTCATGACAACTGATGCTTTTTGGAATAAGCCTTTATAACAGTTTATGTTGGTTTATGCCAGTTGTCGTGAAAGGCTTATGTTGATGTCATGTTGCTTTCTGAATGCTGCCATTCAGTAAAATCTTACTGAAAATCTACAATTTAATATTTGCAAGTGGTGTTCAAAGTAGTTATGTGTGTAATTCATTAGTTGAGTATATTCTGTTTGTCTAGCATATATTTAAGTGCAGTCTTTTTTTATTGTATACACTTTTGAACTAATCATAGAGCAGAATAATTCTACAGAAGGATTGATTAAATAAAGGCAAAGAAACAAAAATAAAGTGAAATGATTCACATAACATCAGCACTTATTTAAATTGTCACAATATTTGATAATGTCACCTAGACTAGAGAGCAGTAGGAGATTTTAAAAATATGCCTTATCATCAAGCAAACTGTCCCTTCTGATGTATTGAGAAGGTACGTTTTAGTCAAAGGTTCTTCTTGAGTAATCGAGTGCCTCAGTGATCTGAGTATGTCTCTCTCTCTTTCTTGTTTTGCAGTATCTGGGCTTGGTGGAGGTGGAGGAGTCCAGAGGGATGCATGTGTGTGAGGAGGCAGTGAAGAAACTGAAAGTGGTGAGCATCTCCGTCTTGTCCCTTTCTGTTCCATTAGACCAATATCTCTCCGTTTCTGAAGCTTAGTCATGGCCACACTTTATGACTCAAAACCCAGAATGTTCAACCTGATCTATTATAAATAAACTGAATAAGCTGAATAAGGTGCTATGAATACAGTAGGCCCTCAAGGTCATCCATCCTTTTTTAGCTGGTCTTTACATTGCTGGAACCAGAGCTGCGTTTTTAATGGGAAAATGTAGCAAAGGAGAAGGCTTGAAAAGATGAGGGTGAAGCAGTACTGCAGTAAAAAGCAGCGCCCAGCTGAAAGTCTGGTCAATCAACCGGCCTTTGGTCAAACGTTCAAGTCAAAGGTCTTATGGCCAAGCGGTCTTCCATTCGCTCCCAGGGGCGATCAGGCATGCTTTTGGTCCCTGAGCTACAAGGGGGCCTGTCAGATAAGAGAGATCACAGCGGGGTGGCAGCTCCGCGGTCAGAATCAGAGCACATTGTGTGCTTTCGTCGGCTCTCATCAGCTCAGTGAATACGTCGGCCTGGCTTCTCTATTAACCCTTTAAGCTTTGAGTCCTAAGTCTAAATGTGTAACCGTGCAGATTGGATTTGGGATTTCACAGGGAAGTGAGCACATCATAAAGCTTTATCAGAAAGCTGTGCTTCCCTAGTTTAACATGGGTTTTGAAGTGTGCTGATATCTCAAACATTTAAAGGCAACATGTTGTGAGTAGAGCTGGGTAGGTTTTCGATACTGCTACCAGTACCAATACCTCTGATTCCCTAAGGCATGGGTTATTCAGCACCTTTTTGTAAATTACAGACTGAAAATGTGTGCCACTTAAACTAGAAATGAGTGTGAGCTCCTGGAACTGGGACTGGTATGGATTGCATACTGATCTAGAAGCGCTGATAGAATGGCCAGGCAGGTCCAAACTACCCTAAGGCTGGTGTTATATACTGAAACTTTCATGCAACTAGTTTTTTGCAACAAAGTTGCACGCAACACATTCAGTTACTCCACTAGATTAGCAAAAATATGAGCTGCTAATTTGGAATCGAATCGAATTTTTGATACACCGTATCATGTGAGGTGTAATTTACATATTTGCAGCTTTTCGTAATCTTCTTTTATTTTTTCTAGCTGTCATACATCACATCTGTGTAGCTATGTATGGTTCTTTATTATATACCTGATTTTTTATGTGTTGCATGTATGTTAAGCCTTTAAAAATGAGTGTTTAAATAGCTGTTATGGTCCTAGAAGTTCATTGTGAACCGCGTCTCTGTCTTCCTTCCATAAGAATTATCATAATTTGGATCTGAAATGAATCTGACCTCTTTGTAAAACTAATACGTGGTTGTATTGAAATAAAGCCCTGGTCACGAACCAGGTTTAACAAGGTTAAATAACAAAGCAGTTTGTGTTTAGGTGAATATTGTAGCTACTGTATTTCATCCCATCATCCTGTATCATTTCTGCCAAAACCTCTCAGAAGCTTGGGCTGATGGAGCCTCAGAGACATGTTCTTGTTTTCAGACAGGGATAATTATGTAATATATGCCATATTAAATACATTATTTGTGTGCGGATCTCTGCTTTTAAAGGAGGTTTCAGTCTGAGGCTGTTGCTTTTTTATTTATTGTCCTGAGATGGGCAGGACGGCCCTGAGTGCCGGACTGAGTGTGTGGTCCCTTCCATCCCCCAATCCTCTTGTCTTCTGTCTCCTAGCAGAGCTCTCCAGCTGTTTCCAGTCGTTCCCTCCCCCTCTCAGCTTGCCCTGTTCCTTCCTTTCTCTCCCCGAGCCCCTCGACTTCGCTCCCGTTCTCTGTAGGCTTCACTATCTTCCGCATTGTAATTGCCTTTCTGCGCGCTGCTGTCTTAGCAGATTTGGAGCATGGCTTCTGGGCCTCATTTTAAAAGTTGATGGAATTCCTTCAGGTCCTTCTACTCTATCTGTGTCCTCCAGGATTGCTCCTCCTTATTTACATTCCATTTCTCTGTCTTGCTCTCTCTCTCTTTCGCACATACTCACTCACTCTCCTGCTTCCAGGCAGAGCTATTGCTGCCCCACACTGGCCTTAGTGGGATTTTTTCCTTCTTCCTTTTTTTCAGTGTTCTCAGCACTTTAGCATGGCTCAGCACCTGTGTTCTGCCTCACCAGTAAGCTAAAGAGAGAATGGAGCAGTCTGTGCTCATGGGACTCAGCAGGCCAAAAACTGTTGGACAAAACAGCTTGCACTGGAAAAAACCCAAAAACTCAAATATCTTTGTTTTTTCTAGCATTTCAAATTATTCTTTCTACAGTCAATGCAGTTTAAATGTGGCTATTTTGAATTCATCATAGTGATGTCACAGCCATAAACATATTTATATTTGGCCACCCATTAAATATGCAGCATTGTAGCCCGCCTGTTCACACTGAAGTGATCAGGAGTGTTGTTGCGAAGACGAAGTAGGAGGAAACTGATTAAACATTGTGCTGTTCCTGACTGTTGGGAAGCAAATGCAGTATTAGATACAGACAAAAGGAGTGGAGAAGGTTTTTTTGACATTTCTGAAGTCTGAATTTAACAGGTGTTTCAGTACTTTTCAACCTGAACTGCTTTCTGAATGAGGCACAATACAGGGCAGCCATTCAGAACTGAGGTCATTTACATGTATCAGTCCTAAAGGCACAGGAACAAAAACAGCCTGTTTAAGTCTAAGTAGAGGTGGGAACTGCACAGATTTTAAGGTTGGAAAACAGTCATGTAAAAATGAATTAAGGCTGTTTGTGGTGCCTAAATGTGCACAAACATAAGTGCGTTTCTGAAAAAAAACCCGAAAATATATGAAAAATGTAGAATGTGTGCCCAAGTCTAGTGCTGTAAATCCGTTTTTTATTGCAGAGTGGAAAGAAGACGGTCAAGGCTGTGCTGTGGGTCTCTGCTGATGGCCTGAGAGTGGTGGACGATAAAACCAAGGTAAGCTTGGCATTACGCCTGCACCTATTGAAAGTCACTAACGTATGCAAAGCTGGGAAATCCACAGGAGAAATGTGGAGAGATTTGGAGAAGCTGTCACTTGAATGCTGCTTACTGACAGTCCCAAGCCAGCAGTTAGCCTTAAGTTACAGGAAAGCCTCTGAATGAGAGAGAGAGAGAAAAAGAGAGAGAGAGTTGAGAAGAGAGAAACTGCAGAAAAAGCCCAGCGGGAGGATCTGGCTGGTCCCCAAAAGCCCAGTCATATGACTGATTCCACTTCATGTCCAGCCACTAAGGCCACTAGTGAGGCTACACATTGATGAGATGGCTTTTGAGGTCAAGGGCTTTAAAGACTGTGTTTGTCAGTGATGGCCAGTGAGGGTTCTTTATGAGTTTTGGGGGCAGGGTGTGGGTGTGTGTGGGTCGGGAAGGTTAAGAAGGATATGACACACACATACAGTCTTTTCACTTGTAGTTTTTCAAATAAAAAGCTTTTATTGTCTTTTTTATTCATTGGCACCAGCATCCCTACAGAGTCTGAACTGCCATGCTTTCCAGCTATAATGGAGACATTTTGTCCCCACAAAAGGGCTGTGACTGTTGATTATCTTAGTAATTGAGTGATCTACTGATTATTTTGACTAATTATACAAACCAGCAGACCAAACTATCCATGATCTTTTAATGATTCAAAAAATACATGAGATAAAAGGTAAAAATGGTTCTTCAGATTGATGGAGAATGTGTTGTATATGGTTCTATATGGTACCTTTTTGAATACAACACATTCTCTATCAATCTGAACCATTTCACCATGCAAAGAATTATTTGAACAATGGTTCTATATTGAACTCATGGTTCTAAACCAAACCATTGCCTTTACTAAAGGACCCTTAAAGAACCATCTTTTTAAAGTGTGTAGTGTATAAAGCATTGCAGTACTGTGTAAAAGTCAGAGACCACCCTTTCATTTAATTTCCCAAAACAACAAACAATTAAGTACATTTTTTCAGTGTCAGCAAAAAAGCAGGAAACATATATTTTAACTTATTTGTATACAATCAAATCAATCAGTACTTAATTCAGCCACTCTTTACTTCCATGCACTCTACTGACACTTTAACTGCCATTCTTCCAGTCTGAAAACCAGCGAGTTACAGCTGTGTCCTCCCAATCAAAGCTGTTACCACAGCTCTCACTGACATTACGTTCCTCTTCAAACTAACATTCACACTAACATTCAGATAAGCAACTACCCAAACACACCTTAGCCTTACAGATGTCTTTTTCATCTAAACTGCCTAAAGTAGGTTTCTGAGGAAAAGCTGTTACTGAGCAAAGGAAACAGACAAAAAAAAGAAAATTAGCACTAGAACACCAAAATAGGACGTCCAAGTTGTGGAGTAAGGTTTTAAGGACTTGTTAGTCTAAATGTGTAATTGGGATTGCTTGGATTGTGAGAAGTAGAAAATGCAACCAACTCCTAAGACTGTTTGTAAATGCTGTCTGTCAGGCTGTTTTTTATTGAGAGCTAGTAGGAGAATTTTAAATATGGATTAATATCATTAAAACTGCCAACTAATCACTGCTAATATCTTGAGAATATACATTTTAATTTATTATTTTATTCAAAAAAGTACCAAGTTTAATCGAGTAATTGTGACTTCCCTGCACAAAGGAGGGTAAAACAGACTACACACAAACACACACACACACACACACACAGTAGGTTTTAGTCTGCAAAGGTAAAGTCAGCCGCATTACAAGTACAGTCATCCTCTGTTTCTTTCCAGCTTGTGAAAAGAAGGCACAAAGCAATCTCTTTTTTGTTTCCTGTAAGCCCTCCCCCCACACAACCAGACCTCCAACCCCTCCCTCCTTTTCTCACTGCCCTTCTGGTAATCCCTCAGCTTCCCTATGAGTCAGCACAGGGACCTAATCTTCCTCGCCACTGTCCATATGGCTCCAGAACAATGAAGGCAGGCAACTGCGTTTGGGGTCCCAGCCTGACATTTAAAAAGCCCAGCCCCGGTCCCTCTCTTCTCAGAAATGTGACGTGAGTCAGCAGCCCCCCGACCGTTTCCTCTCTTCCGCCTTTTTTTCCTCCACCGGAACGCAGTCGCCTGTGACCAGCCTTTCAGAGCTCAGCTTGCTGACCATTAAGAGGCTCACAGTGAATGGGCCCCTCACCTTCCTTATTCTCTTCCTCTTCTCTATTCTTATGGAAAAAGGCTGCATCACTGTGTGTGAGGCCCTTCACCTATCACTTATGCCCTCCAGCTCATGTATTATGCAGCTATTGTGGCTCCGAACATGCAAACGTGATCCATTATTGCTTCAAGAGGATCTGGTTACAAAGTGGCTCAACACACTGAGGTTAAGTGTTTTGGAGGAGTCAGATTGCAACACGTACCAGGAAGAAATAACCTTGTCTTTGTCTAGTCTTTCATTTTTGCTATTTGAACGTACACATTTAAAAAAAAATAGTATAGAAATGTCCCATGTTTTGTATTGTTATGAATAAAAAACAAAGCAATAGCTGTTTAACATTAGTTTATTGCATGCAGATGGCATAAGAGTTGATCCACACCTAATTGTTTGGTTGCTGTATTGATTTATCTTTGTGTTTTAGCGATGTAAAATTGAACACACCACCATTTGACCAATGACAGAACAATGACAACTGTACACCGTACATCTTTTGTTTGAAATAGATCCTTGTAGCTCCACTTAGAGGTTGTGATTTTACTTAATATGAGAGGCATTTGTAGCTATTTCACAATAAATAGATAAAGTGACTCACGTGACTCACATTGATGAAGCAAAGAGATGTCTGTATAAATTTGTTTCATCCAGTAAGACAGTTGCTGCTGCTACAACTCAAAATATAGCTTTCTGCTGTTTTAATTATGGACCTAGATTAAATACTGAATACTGTACTGTTTCTAGCAAGAAACCGGTAGCATAAGTTGCGCCGCAAGTGTCAGATATAGACACAAAGCATATTTTGTGCTTTATATGCAAGCTAATGATGCAGCGCCGCATGCTGCCTGTGGTCAGTACAGTGTGGCATGTCAAGTGGCACGGTTACTGTGTGTGTAAAATGGGCTTAAAGGTACCTTCGGCTTGTAAACTTGGGAAGGATACATCACTAAAACCCTATTTGAGTTGGATTAGTTTTACCATAGGAGATCCAGTAATATAATTTGTAAGGAATTTGACTGGCCAATTCATACAGAATAAAGTATCTGTGTAATTTCCTCAAATTACCTCAGATAGCACGGATCAAAACGTCTTAGCCTGGACGTTTGCATCGGCACAAACTCCCCGTTAATGCCAGATAGAATAGCATTAGGCTAGTAAAGTGGGCCATTCTACTTAACAAAAGGCGCCGAACAGGACAGAAATTGCTCTGCCCTTCACCGGGTACCTTCAGATATTTCATTTTTATTCTGCTTCTGATTAGCCCATCAGCAAAAATGTGGTCTAAAAAGTTATGTCAGCAAGGTCTCACAAGTAAAGTCATCTTCTGAATTTTTCCAGCTTGTGAAAAAAGTGGGACATTATATCTATTAGCAGATTTTGTTATTACATTGCCATCAGTTCATTTTGAACAGGACTACTATTACTGAAGGAGCCCCATGTTTGATGAATTAAGGAAGGTAATTCACTCTGGAGCAAATTTGTTAAAAGTACAGACATGGTAGATTTATAGTGGATTAAAATCATGGAACTCATCAGTAATTACAGTATCTACTCAGGTAAAAGTAATCCTGCTCGAATAGGGCTTAAGCAAAGGTCACAGGATATATATTCTGTTCATGGAATAAATGCAACATTTGCCAATAACAAGGGCTGTTTCTTGCTATAAGCAGTATAAGCAATTACTAAGGACCCCCCGTGACACCATGGGACCAAAAGAATGTACTTTTTACTTGTAGAAAAAACACAGTGAATCCAGAGGTTTTTTTTTCCTAATCAAAAAAGTATTTGTATACTTTGGGAGGTCTTTAGGTCCAGTCTCGTAAATGACCCCCTAAATGTTCAGAAATGACCCTGTCAGTGACCACTGGAATGCGAACAATGGCAGTTGTGATTTGGAGATGTAAAAATGTTCCTGACGAAGTTGACAAATGCACAATAAAATGAATTCAGGTATTTGTACATTTCAATAATCACGCTCGTTCCTAGTATCATGTCTACAGGAGGAATATGTATATATTATGTCTCTTTGTTTTGCTATTAACATTGGAGTTCCATCCTTGTTTTGTTTCAACTGTAGGACCTTATTGTTGATCAGACCATCGAGAAGGTGTCCTTCTGCGCACCTGACCGTAACTATGACAAGGCTTTCTCCTATATCTGCCGGGATGGCACCACCCGCCGCTGGATCTGCCACTGCTTCATGGCTGTCAAGGACTCGGTAAGAGCAACTTGCCGTTCAGGCTTTAGCCTCCATTCCCAGCAAAGTGGGATTAAGATAAGGATTATACTGCGGTTATCTCGACTGGAACAGGTGCCTGGGGCAGGCTATCTGCACTTGAGATGTGGGGACAAACACATTATGACCTTGGAGTGCAGTTCGATTGTCAGTAGGATCTCAGTCTTGGGCCTAGCAACATAGCTTAGCTTTGTTAACATTTAGCTGTCACCAGAACATGGTCCCATGACCTAAGCACTGGGTGAGCATATTCCAGTTCTTGAATATGTGCACCCTGCAGAGATTATGGGCAGCCCAAATCTGAAATATTGTATCTGACCCTAGAATTCAGATGCTACATTGATTAACTGTTTTGAGCGTTAGACTAGGATTGGAACTCTGCAGGACAGGGCATTTCTAGGAGCAGGGCTGGGCATCACTGACATGCAGTTTCCAGTCAAGATGCAATAAAATTATGGCTGAAAATGGCCAAAAATAGCACTTTCATTTTCTGGATGAAAGTAGAAAAAGCCAAAAAAAACATTTTCACAGTAAAAGTTTCCATTTTATGAAGTAAGTAGGTTGAAATAGTGGTGAAAATAGTTGGTTCTTTTGCTGTTGAATAAATCAAAAGCTAAATAAGTAAATATTGTTTACGTCGAATACAAAAAAGGCAAAAAAAAATGTGTTCCGTTTTTGGTTTTCTTCTCAGTGTGTCCTTAATTTCAGTTTCAGCTAAGATTGTGCTTTTGGTGCATCAATTTTCCAGTTTCCAATAGGCTAAAATAAGAAACCATGTAATTGTCATTGCTGTGGTCACCTGTCGCTGTGTTGCTAATGTGGTTTTATCCATGGCAGGGTGAGCGTCTGAGTCATGCAGTGGGATGTGCGTTCGCTGCCTGCTTAGAGCGGAAGCAGCGGCGGGAGAAGGAATGTGGGGTCACGGCCTCCTTTGATGCCAGCCGCACATCGTTCGTCCGCGAAGGCTCCTTCCGCGTCTCATCGGCCGTGCAGCAGGGAGACAGGGAGGATCTCATGAAGCAGCTTCAGGAAAAAAAGAAAGGTCGGCACATCTGGGGCCAGCACAGATCGCAACTCAATCTCTGCATGCTATCCCTGACTCTGTAGCGTCTCTATATAAAAAAACTATATTCAAGCTGTAATATATCCCTCCAGAAATAAGAAATAAACTGCACTATTTTAAAAAATCTGTAAATATAATCTATATTTTTATTTACTGTGTCAAAATAGGGAATAAAAAATCTGACTCTTGAAAAAAATTTGCCTAAAATATTTCCACTTGTTAACACTATTTTGAAGTTTGACGTCTGATGTGACTTCCACTCTGCAGAACAATGTGGCATCCCTGCAGTGCCACCAGGCAATGCTTCACCACCAGAGGGCGCAGCCACGCAGGTGGAGCGGGCAGAGGCAGGTGGGCCTCATGTCATCCCACGTCGCCACGCCCCCCTTGAGCAGCTGGTGCGGCAGGGGTCCTTCCGCGGCTTCCCCACCCTCAGCCAGAAGAACTCACCGTTCAAAAGGCAGCTCTCGCTGCGTCTCAACGACCTGCCCTCCACCCTGCAGCGCAAAACTGACTTCCAGACCAAGAACCCAGGTCAGCCACTAAATTCCCCCCACAGAATACACTAAAGGCCAAAGGACTGAAAATATGATATTTCTCACCTTTTTGTGAAGTTAACAAGAAACAGCTGTTTAGAAGTCTGGGTATGAGCTTGTTTACACCTGGTCATTTCATGCTTTTAACCACATGCATGTGCACTTCAGCCCTATTCAAGCTGGATTTGTTTTACCAGAAGAGGTCTGGTAATCGAATTTCTAGGGGATTTGACTGGCCGATTCGTATGAGATAAAGTATTTGTGTCTAATTTCCCCAAATTACCCCTGACAGCCCGGATCAATACAACATAGGAAGTTCTCGTTAAGATTAGAATTAAATGGATCCAAACAAACAAACAGCAAAAACAAACTTACAGTTAATACCAGGTAGAACATCTTTAGGCTAGTAAAGTGGGTTCATTTAACTTAACAAATGGCACCCAACAGGACAGAAATCACACTGCCCTGTAAGAGGTACCTTCAGATATTTCATTTTCCTTCTCTTCCTAATAAGCCATAAATAAGCCATTAAAAGCTCCATTTTTGCAGTCAGCTTTGTCTCCCAGTCGCCAAAAAACAGAGGTGCCGATGTCCATTTTCAGGATTCGTTATTACATTACTGTGAGGTCAGTTTAAACAGGACTACTATTACTGAAGGAACTCAGAGTGTTACAGAATTATAGAAGGTAATTTGCTCTAAAATTATTACTTAGCAGACTTGTAACAATTACGGACATTGTAGATTCATACTGGATTAAAATCAAGGATCTCACTCACATTACAGCACCATTACAGCACATGTCATGTAATATGCAAGTCAGCTCATAACACAACAACCAATTGAAGCAGTTTTCCTGTTCTATACTAAAACAATTGTCGCTGCTTTAGAAAAATCGCAGTTTTTTGTTTCCTTGAACACCAAGGAATACATGAACTTCAGCAGTCAATGTTTAAAAGATGTTTAGACTAATTATTATGGCTGTAATGTTGGACAACATGCATTATAATGCAGTGTGTTGGGAAGGGTTTTGTTTGTCAACTGTGACTTGGATGAAATGCATCTTACTGCTCACCTGGTTTTATATGTGTCTTGAATACATTTTCATAGGGTTAATCCCAATTGATAGATTTTACCTAAGTAGTGATTTTTTCTTCTAAACTGTAGTATTATTCAAAATCATTATTCAAAATTAAAAAAAAATATTCAAAATCTTTTAACCCTCTGTGGAGTAACGATTCACAAAAATTCATTATTTGATTTGATGCAATACAGTGGTGTCTCAACACGAAGGAGTGGCTGAAAGTGTGCCTTTTATGGCATATGTTAATTTTTCCATTGTTCAGCTAAGAATATTGAATCCAAGTGCAATATTCTAAAAGCTGTGTTTTACAGTGTCACAATGTGATGTTCCAGCCACAGACTAATACAACATTACGATACAATAAGATACACTGCGATACAATTTGAGACAAAGGCAGCTTAAACACCTTTTGAAAGGTGTGAGTGCTAATATCACATCAAGGACATGAAATGCATGGGGTCAGTTTGTTAGTTTTATTTTGCATCTACAGGTTTGTCTATTTATAACCTAGAAACCACTATTTAGCATAATGTTCAGAGTCAACTAAATGCAAAATTCCAAATGGGATCAATCCTCTCCAGCAAACTACACAGCAAAACAAGCATCGCATATAGTATCCTTTTACAAAGTGCTACAATTCCTGGCCATTTTTATTTTTATAGAAGCCCTGCAGCTGTGTCAGGATGACACTGTTGGAAGCCTTACTAAGACATGAATCACTATGTTTCCCTGCTGTTCTGTGCATTACACAGAGAAAACCTCCCCCTGATCCTGTCCAGGAGAATTCTTCACAGCACAGATATGCAGCCCTCTCTGTTTACTGCCTTAATCCATCAGGCCAGACTGGGCACTGATTTGGGAATTATAGATGATCTGCTGTTTTTAGCACAGATCTAGGATTTCCTTAGTTAGTCGTTCGAATGGCATTAAGTTTAGTACTGATTAAAATGAGACTTTATTTGTGTAACCACCATATTTATTATTGTGTCAGGTTAAAAACTGCTTACATGCTTATCTGCACTTCATAGTAGTGTATGGTTTGTT
This sequence comes from Colossoma macropomum, assembly GCF_904425465.1. Taxonomy (NCBI): domain Eukaryota; kingdom Metazoa; phylum Chordata; class Actinopteri; order Characiformes; family Serrasalmidae; genus Colossoma; species Colossoma macropomum. The sequence continues at coordinate 6,734,970 of NW_023494786.1, read as the reverse complement.
AATGCAGGACAGTCCACATCGACAATAAAAGCAATCAATTTAATCAGCCAGCCATGCATTCCAGTTAGATGCCACAGCCTCCACTGCATACAAATTGTTTCATTAAGCTTTAGCTCTAAGTGCTCTATATAGTCTTGCTGCATGATTTTTGATATGTATAACTGACTGTCTATTTGATTCTTCCCCCCAGTCCCCGAGATGGACCTGTCTGTGGCAGGGGAGGCGGATAGCATCAACGCACTGTGCAGCCAAATTAACAGCTCATTCACCAAACCCTCGGAGGACCTCTGTGCCAAAGTCGCCAGCAACGGCTTACCAGCATGCACTGTCCCTCCTGCAATTCCCCCTCCACCTGCCCCTCTGCAAGGTGAGGCTGGAGACACACACACTGTGAAACTATGTGTGATGATGTCGTTATGTTATTCCACGCATCTTGCTTGTACTCCCTCTTTAAAGTATCAGTGATGTGCCTTAGGCCGGGGGTTTCCGACCACTGGGTTGTGGGATCATTTATTAATGGGCCATAATTCTGCGGCAGTTATTTATTTTATTTTCATTTATTTTATTTTTTTTATTTTCAGAACTATTGGCCAACTTTCCTTGCACACAGAGGAATTAGACCTCTGCATTTAACCCATCCGTGGAGTGAAACACCCACATACATGCACACTAGTGAACACACACACTAGGGGGCAGTAAGCACACCTATCCACGGCACCCAGGGAGCAGTTGGGGGTTAGGTGCCTTGCTCAAGGGCACTTCAGCCATGTCCTGTCAGCTTAGTGGATCAAACCGGTGACCTTCCAGTCACAAGGCTGGTTCCCTAACCTCCAGCCCATGACAGTTAATAGCCTAATTGCTGAAATCCACTGTTTTGTTATTATTATCAGTATTTTTTATTGCCATTGAACTATTCATGAACTAATTTGACATAATTTTAAACATATTGGTCTATATTATGTCTCATCCATGTGTGTAGGTAGCTGCTGGCTGCTTTCAGTTGATGGTAAGCGTAAATGAAGAAGTGAAAAATTAAGAAACTTAGATTAACAAACTTTTCACCGGGGCTGTAAACCCAGATAAAGACCAATTGAAGACAAGAACAAAAATTATACCAAGAAGAAAAAACATCCTTCATTTGAAAATATGATGCAAAACCATGGTGTGTGGTATGCAGGGTTAAGAAACTATTCAGTTACTTCACTTGGAAATGAAATATTCCTTGGCAACTGCAAAACATTGCGGTATGATCACCTCTTTTGCCTACAAAGTCCTCATATTTGTCCCTTTTCCTCTCTTATGCTTCCTCCATCCAGTCCTTCCGGGGAATCATTAGCTTCAGCTGGACCACCCACCATGTGAGGCCTGAGTGTGGTCACTTAGATGGTTTCTGGGAATTTAAACTGTATCCCCAGGTCATTCCCAAGCTGCCAGTCCCATGCAGTACCCAGGAGCCCATATGGCTCTTTTGGCTACAGCTTGCTTTTCTCCTACCTTGATAAAAGTGATTGTCTGCTTTGCTGGGTGACTCTGTTTGCTCTGGATGATTCCACTGCTGATAACATTTGCTAGCAGAAGAAAAGGCTGGACTGTTTTGGACACTCTACACAGATTGGACAAGGAACTTGATGCAGAGTAGCTCAGCTTTCCAGAGCTCTGATCCAGAAATCACTTCCACCACGCTCCTATTGTGCCCACAGATCCTACTATTACATCCCCACTATGCTATTGTTGGCCCTTTGTCCTGGACCAGCTGACATATTCCCTTGCTTATTCTCTGTGCCTGCCTTAAACTCTGTATTAAGCCCTGCTCTCTGCAAAAAGATTATCATTGATTTTCTTTGGAACATCCTCACAGTAGTCAGTGGTACCTCATAGACCAGCAAGGGCCTCAGAACTTGAATGGCATGCTGGTAGACTCTGGCGTGGTACTTGTCTGGATGTCCTGATTTACCCACTGCCATCAGCCATGACCCCAGCTCCCTGCTGATCATCTGGAATGTTACCTTGTTCAGGTATGATCAAAAGTTTAACAACTTTCTCAGTGATTGAGTTTAATCAGCTCTCCTCACAACCTTGGATCTAAACTTTGCTGGATTGAAGCACATACAACCCCAGGTGATGAGCACTTTGAGACCTTCAACTTGTGTGTCACCTTCTGCCTATTTACATCCATGGATCTGGACTTTGCTGCATTCAGACATTGATGAAGTGTTCATTATTCATGAATTCTCTGACAAGGGACATTAGACTTAGTCAGAGAGCCTTTTGCTGACTTGACCAGCATGTTTATTGCTAAGATCACTGAAATTTTACATCCAGTGATGATCCCCTTCTCCAGCTGATGCCATGCTGATGTTGTTTCAGTGGTAACTCTCAGCCTGAAACTACTGACCACTGGTACAGAATTAAGTTCCTGGTCTTGCCTGGATGGTGCCAGTCCAATGCTGTTTCTACCAGCTTGAGGGATATAGAACCATAGGCATTAGCGAGACCTTCTCTGCCTTCGCAAACCACTCCGATAAACTGGATGACAGGTCCTGTGCGCTGAATGCACTTTGATACACTCAGGATTCCCCTATTCTGCCCTGTAATGTTGAAGTAGGAATCCTTTAGGGGGTTTTCCACTAACTATGAGGTGCTTATGCTGAAAAAGGAGTGAGATGCTTCTGAACTGCTTCGAGGTCTCCTCCAGAATTCACTTACCCTTTGCCAAATTCTCCCGCTAGCCTATCTTCCATTCTCTTCAGATAAACATGAGGTTCCCTCACAGACTATGCAATAATCTGGGACAGCTTGTGTAGACCTTGTAGGATATTTCTCTTGGCCCAGGATCTAAGCTTGCTTTAGCAGCCCTCAGAATCGAATTGATCACCTTCAGGGTGAACTCCTTGTTGTTAAATTCAAAGGTGGGTGCTGACGACATTACCAAGACCCTATGGCTCCACAGGTTCTGCTCCCTTGCTTAGTTGCAATAGATATCTTGAAGATCTCTCTTGATCTCTGTTTGGAACAAGCATGCGGCCATTGCTTTTCTGCTCAAGGGTTTATGATGGGCTCCTGCTAGCACTCTCTCTTTCCTCCTCCTGTGCCTTTCTGTCCTGCATAGAGTGATGAATCGTTAACTGTTACAAAGCTCTGCTAATATCAACTTGTCCTCATTCATTTCCTTGTACAGCCTAAAGGGTCTCAGCTCCTGTCTTAGTTGAATGATTATTGCCTCCACAGGCAATAGATTCACGAGTGGCTGTGGCCAAATGCCCCTCCTCTGTGCTAAACCTTTCAGCTGTACTTAACAGCCATACTGATGATGATACCTGGCATTGATCAGATTGACCCGAAGACTGGACACTTTAAATGTTGCATTTTTTAATCAAAGTTCAGTTGTAAAATTGTTGATTCATTCTTTATGTTAATTTTGCACCTCTTCTGTTGTCCCCTGCAGCTACCACCTCCTGGGTCCAGACGGAGCCTGCTGTCCACTCCCCACCTCCAGTTACACAAAGTGGTCACAAGCGGACGCCGTCAGAGGCTGAGCGCTGGCTGGAGGAGGTGGCCAAGGCCGTGAAGGCTCAGCAGCAGTCTCCCCCCACCCTACCACCACCACCCACCCAGCAGCCTCCACCAGTGCCCACCATCCCCATGGTTCCTCCTGGCTCCTTGCCCACCTCCATGCAGCCCTTCCCCATGGCTTTTGACACCACTCCTGCACCTGTGGGCATATATGGCCAGCCGCCACTGCAGCCAGCCTACGTGCCCATGCAGGCCTACATGCCTGCCATGGCTAACAGCATGACCTACCCCAATGCCAGCGTGCCAGTGGTGGGCATCACGCCCTCGCAGATGGTGGCTAACGTCTTCTGCAGTGCCACTGGCTCGACTGGAGGGGGGCCCATGGGACCCAAGGCTGGCACGCTCGGTGGGGGAACCTCAACTTTCCCCAACCTGCCTGGGGGCTTTCCTGGCACCACGTTCGCCAACCCTCCAGCTGTCAATGGGCTCCCTCACAACACACTCCCCTCCGCCACCACCACGTCTACATCCACTACCAATGTTACACCAAACGGCACCAGTACTACTGGGAGTGGCAGCATCAACAGCTGGCCAGTGGAGAGCCTGCAGCAGGCCAGTCTCCCAGCTGATGCCCAGGAAGCAGAGCGATTTGAGGCGAAGTGGGCAGCACTTGAGTCCAAATCGCAGCCCAAGGCATCCAACCCTTTTTCCAATGACTTACAAAAGACTTTCGAGATAGAGCTATAATCACATCTGTATGGGCCAGGCTTCACAGACTCCTGACACGAGACTGAAACTACTCCACATCCTGTTGCTTTTGCTTTTCTCCTGCTTTTTTCTCATAGGGAATCTCTACTGTAGACACCTGCTCTTTCAGGTCATTACTTTTACGTAGGGGATTGTCCGGTTTGTGTTTTGTGTCGTTCGGACCACTAACTTCAGACTCTTAGATCCGGGAACACAGGAATGTCTCAGAACACAAACAATTACAGTCACATCATTTCAGGCACTTAGAGGACAGGGATGGCTTCTGATTTTTAGTCTTCATTAGCAACGGCGCTGGTTTACCAAGTGAATCACGTGACCTTCAGTCAAAGCCTTCGAGAGCCTTCGCAAATGATTACTGATTGATAATTGGACTGCCAAAATATCTATTTATTATGTTTCATGTAACTGTAACAGGTTTTTTTTAAATCTGATTTGTACTTGATTTTAAGTGAAATGATTCTAAGTCGGTTTCCATGTATTTTTTTAATGAAATGATTGGCACAAGACCACTTATAATTTGGCTACAGGGAGAAGATATGATTCACCAGATGAGAGGCTGCATGATCAGAGCTGATGGAGCTGCGAGTAAATGCTGTGTGAGAGTGTAAATAGCATGTTTATTTTTCTCCCCTTATTTGTCGCCCTCTTTGTGGCTGTTAATTATTATTCAACCCCTGTGAGTCACCGCAGAAGCATCATATCGCCAGCCTGCCAACAACCCATGGACACCAAAGTGATCAGCAGTCGGCACAGTACAACTCTCATTATGCTGATGAGGTCATTAGTACAAGTTGCGACTACATGCAGAACATGGTATAGACTGGAGGTGAAATTGACGTCAGGGCTCAGGAGAATCTAGGCGATATACACACTGCCTGTCAAAAGTTTGGGGACCACAGCCTTTTAGGATCTTGTTAATAAGCATGAGCATGTGTGTGTTTTTTTGGTTTATAATGGCATATCTTATAGAATAGATAGAAAACTGTTTAGATCTTTGCAAAACTGAAGAAAAAATTACTGACAAAGTTACTTTCTTAGTAATAATGACATACCCAATGCCTGTCACTAAGACATCTTTGGGGCAAAAGCGTTTCAGTATGTGCTTTTGGAAAAGAAAACTGTCAAAACCATTCATACTCTTCATGCTAAGGATGACACTTGCTAAATGATAATAAAAAAAAACGAAAATCAATCATTACTAAAATTTCAAAAGCAGACATGTCCTCACACTTTTGACAGGCATTGTAAGTGCGCTTGATTAGCAATTGCAAAACGAACAACATAAAGCAGCTACGTGAGGTCTTCTTCCAGAGTCATTGATGATGTTGATGAGATTGCAAGTCAGAACACTACAGGCTATGAGAGCCAGTTGAGGGAACAAAATTGAATCCCCCCAAAACAGTCAGCCAGTAGGCTTAACATTGAAGTTCACTGAGGTTCATTAGGGATTTTATTTTGGCTGCGAACGGATTTGGAGAGTTTCTTTGAAGTTGAAGGTGGTAGACGAAGAACGTAATAGTAAAGTGGATTACGTTGAGAAGAAAGAGAATAATTTAAGAAGCTGGAAGGAAGATGCGTGTGGGCGGTATGAGATGTTAAGCGATGCTGAGGAGTACATTTGTGAAGTTTTGTGAATGTCAGGAAGTTAGAGCAATGAGCTGTTTACAGAAACCACTGAAAGTAAGGATTAGGATTTGGACCAGACGTCCTGCAAGGAGGGTCATTTGATACGATCCACGCATGCTGAAAATCTCTCTTTAATTATGTTTTAATAAGAAGAGCGAGCGTTCCTGGGTTTCGTTTATTTTGCGCTCATTACTCAACCTGTAAAATAGAACAACAGATAGTTGTCATCTATCAAAGGCAAATGTGTACGTGCTCTGAGAACCGAGTATGTTCTTTTTTTGTGATAAAACTCACTTTTCCACAGTGACACCACCTTAGCCATTTATCCGTCCCCATCGACAAGTCAGTGTCCCAAGCATGACAGCGGCGGAGGCGTCTCTTTTGGGGAAACATTCCAATTTTGTCACACTTTTTTGCAACGTGGTGCGTTTTTATACCAACACGGTTCTCACTCTGCAATAAAGCTGCATAGTCTCTGCTACTTCTGTTCAGCTGGTCCGGTTCTCAGTGTAGGAGCTTGAGGCGTTGGGTAAGGACATGCTGAGCGTTTGGACACGATCTGACCGCAGGGTCTGGAGTTTCTCAGCGAAAAGGATAAAAGCTAGATGGTCAAAGCCAGACTGCACACTGTGTGTTAAAGGACACTCCAATGAATTATAATATATATACAGAACAGTTCCAGTGTATTTACTACCTGGTTCACTTAGACCACACAGCTGGCGCGTTACAGATTTACAAAGCCGCCGTCCATTTTGTTGACCACCAACTGCTAAATACAGGGTTAACCGAGCCTGTGTAGGCGGCACTGTGGGTTTACTTAGGAATTCCTCTTTCCAAAGAGAACGCATTTGTTATCCGGCCTAGCTGTGGGCTCTGTGGTGGGAGGGGATCGATTTTTCTCCTAAATGAGCTTATCCACGATCTATGCTCCAAATCTTCTGCATAAAGATGCAATGGATGAATTTATACAGCTGATTGCCCTGGGCTTTCACTCCATGTTTCCCCAAGTTAAAAAAAAAGAGAAACAATTGTAGGTCAAAAATGAGAAAACTAAATTACCTCATAAACTTGATTGTAAACTGTAGGCTAGTGATAACAAACCAGTGGAGTTTATTTTTAATCTTTATTTACAGAATTTTGTATTTAAACCTACATATTTGTATTGTAATTACATTGTACAAAGATAAATAAATAATATAATATTACAAAGTTGTTTTTGTTTGCTTCTACACCACCGGACAGAGTCAGATATTGTATGTGTACATCAAGTTGAATAAATTTAATATGGGTCTAGAGATGGCCGATCTCGCAGCATCACAATACATCAACACATCGTCATTATACATATCACAATATTAAGGTTTTTTAAAATTTGATCATTTGAAACACCCATAAATATGTGTATATTTATTTCTTCACATCCAAAATACAGGGTGATTTAAAAAGGTTCACCCGATTTCAAAGCACCGTATTTTTTAAGCCGTGAGGTGCCTAGGAACCAATCACATACCAATTGAAAGAGGGGGTCATAGAGTTTCTGACTGTCACCAGAAAATGGCTCCCTTCAGTCTGTGAGGAGATGGCGACCCCTGAGCAGAAAGCGTTTGGCGTTCTCCAGTTCAATAAGAGTGAATCCGTCATAACTGTGCAAAGTGATTTTTGTCAGCAGTGAACCTCCACCAGCTCAGAGCGTTCGGCGTTGGTTCCACAACACTGGATGATCTCTGAAATCGCATTGAAAGAGCCGTGAGTACAGTAACACCCGACGTGCTCAATCCAGTATGGGATGAATTTGACTATGGCGTTGATGTTGTCTGTACAGCTGGAGGAGGTTCATATTGAGCACTTGTAAAACTGCGTAATAAACTTTATGCTCCTTAAACCATTTACAATTTGCTGCATTGTTCTGTAATGATTTACAAGTGAAATAAATCATTTTGAAATTGGATGAATCTTTTTGAATCACCCTGTATGTGTTCAAGATATGCCAATATATGTATTGGCTTAGCATCAAAATGCCAAACAAAAAAACATAAATTCACATATATTTCCAGAATGTATGTGCCACATTGTGCATGGAGTCTATGTACATGGCATTGAAATAGTACTTCATGTTATCAGAGACATTACGGGAGTTTTTACTTCCTTCCATAAGAATCCAATTATTAATCAGGGTTCAGTGGTGTCTTTATTGAAGCTATCAAGTAAAGATCAGGTTAGAAATGTAGCCCATATTATTATTATTTAAATTATTTTATTAGTAGTGTTTAACATTCATGTTCCTCATGTGGGGGAGAGCAGGGTTTAAGCCAGACTTCAGACAGGACCTTGTGTCAATTTATAGCCTTTAAATATATGCCAATATATTGACATACATGTCAGTATACTGAAATATATGCACATATGCATAGATTAAATGTAATAATTTAGTAATATGCACACATATGTATATTCAAACTTATTTCAGGATCATACTGACACATACTTTGAAAAATATATGTAAATATATTTCTTTTTCATATGGACAGACAAGAAAGAAACCTGTAGTGCCACATTTAAAAAGCACCATCAATAACTTTAAGTACAGTGATTGTATTCAAGGTTTCACATACATAAACAGGACTGATTATGCTCTCATTGTAATGAAACAGTTGGTCAGTGTTCTTAAAGCACTAATGACAACCATGATACACTGAGAAAAGCATATTGTGGCATAATGTGATGTAATTTACAACATTAATGATAAACATAGTAATATTGCTCAGCCCTACATGGGCTATTATGGTATAAAGGCAGTTTTTTAAACACTAGTTTGCCACACACAGCGCCCTCCACAAATTTTGGCACACGTAGTAATCATTAGCAAAACAGGCTTTTAAAAAACATTCTTTGTTGTCAATCCTTTTGATTTTCATGTAAAATATTCACAGGGGGGATGAGGTACTTTTCTTTGTGTCTACGCCAAACTCACCTCTGGTGTTTGTTGCCAAAAACCTCTGTTTTGGTCTCATCTGACCACAAAACACAGTCCTACTGAATGTTCCGGTAACATCTGGCAAACTGTAGGTGCTTGAGTTTGTTGGTCCTTGACAGCAGAGGCTTTCTCGCCTATGTTTTCATCTCATATATTCCCCAGTGGAACAAAAAGTCAGGGCTGACCATTTAAGTGATCCTAATTGCTCAGGTGAACTTAAACTCTAAAGAATTTCTAGGGGTGCCAACAATTGTGGTACCTTAAAAAAAGGTTCAATTTTTGCTAATATTTTGAATGAAAGATCAAAAGGATAAGTAATAAAGACTTTTTTTAGAGTCCATCTTGCTCATGATTACTAGGGGTGCCAATATTTGTGGAGGTCCCTGTAGCTACTCACTCTGAGGCCTTAAAAAGTTCTTCTGTTTAAACAAGATTTATTTTGGAAGACTTTCAGTGGTGAGGACTGAGCTCCGTTCTTAGGCCTTGATTCTTTGTGACAGTCTTGGTAGTGACAAATCGATACAGCTGTAGTTGAGCTTATAAACAGTGATGGAAAGTTCAATGCTGCCGATTCACTGTGGGTCAAAGCTTTGGTTTGGAATTGTTAAAAGGGCCAAAATGAGCTGCTTTCCCTTCCTCAGGGAGGCGTGAGAAAATGGGGGGGAACCCCATGACCACTGGAGTCATTGTGTGGAAACTCACTTAAAATATGTCCCATGCACAGTCTGACACTGTGCAGGAGGGACGGGACAGAACAGGACTGGAGGGGTCGCTATGGACACCCCTGGCAAAATGGTCATTTATAAACATCCCAAAAGAGCGTGGGTCAGCAGAAGAGCCCCAGGCTAGGGGGATATAAATTAAAGTGACAAAGGCTTACTGTACAAGATGGGATTCATGGCCATGAGTAATATTCTACCCTGACGCAGCCGCAGCAATTTTATTTATGTGGAACTTATTTATGGGAAACCGAGCGTAGCAGTTTTTTTGTTGTTGTTGTGTGAAATACGTAAGCCATTCAAACTCAAATTTTCAAGCTGGCTGTGTAAACAGAAAATAAAGAAAGTGAGGAAAGTCGCGTGTGTCAGTTTTCTCCTAGAGATCCACAGCACTGCAGCTGGGTTTTTTCTCAAAGGAATAGTTTTTCCTCAATGTCTGCTGCTTTAGTTTTGCACTGAAGCTACGAGGCTAATGCAGCTAATGTGTAATGGAAGCTTAGAGCCACCAATTAGAGTTGTGCACAATTCACTCGCTTCAAACTGAGCATTTAACAGCGGAGATTTTGTAGCGAGAAGAATTACCACTTTGTAATGTCTTCTGGGGTTACCAAACACTAGAGGGCGCTCCGGAGCAAGTCCAAAATTAATGGGTCAAAATCATAGTTTATAAATGCTTAAACATGCTTAAGCTTTTATACTTGAGTTATAGGCATTTAAATCGGCGCCTCATGTATGCTCATGACGTCAGTGAGTGCGAACAGCCAATAAGCTGCTCTGCTCGCCAACCAATCAGCGCTCAGTAGCAGTAATGTTAGAATCCTGCTGCCCAAAACCCATTTGCTGTAGAAAAAAGGGAACATACAGGTAAGTTTTTTTTTTGTTTTTTTTAGTGAAATACATCCTTCTACTTTCTAAAATTAAAGGAAAGTTCTGGCCAAGTGATTAGAAACTATTTTAACTTTTTGTTTTGTTGAGCTCCATTAACCCCCATTCATTGAGGACTCGCTCGCGGGTGCCGTTTGCTGTTTTGCAGTCCTGTCTTTTGATATTACGGGGGAAATAGGAAGTGGCCAGGCTCCTCATAAAACGGCTCTGTTCACCACACTGCAAACCGTCATGCACCGGCAAAACTGTCCATTGAAATACATGGGATGCCGCGAGGCGAAGTTGCAAGTGGATATGTTCATTTACACTCTGGCGCCTGAGGTGCTGCTGCACCTTTTAAAGTGGAACAGGAAAATTCAAACAACAAGCTGACGAATGACAAGCTGACTTCAGCCTCATATACTGTAGTGCATATTTATATATTTATATATGTTTTCAGACAGAGGCTCAAAGGACTGTCGAAGGAGCTGGACAGCCAATGATATTCTCTTTAAGGGGCACAGAGCCACTGTGGGTTAGTGCAGTGTTTCCCAAACATGCTCCTGGAGAAACTTAACAATAAGATGATCTTGGAAAACCGGACCACTCAGCTGGTTAACACCCCCTGACTGTTTGTAATGGGTGTGTTAAAGCAGTGAAAGCACTGACACTAACATTGATGTCTATGCAGCCACAAGCTCACTTCCTCACAAAGCAACAGTTCATTTACAACTGTTGACTATTTGTAATGGGTGTGTTAAAGCAAGCAAAGTACTAAACTGTGCAGGGCAGATTTAATTCAGGACCAGTGTTTCTCTGACAGTCCTGACTCACATCTCTGGTCTCTCTCCTCTCTTAGCTCACAAACGCTCACCACACTAGCGGTAGTATCAGATAAGTGTAAGGTACAAACTCCGGATCAGTGGTTTTCAACCTGAGGGCCGCAGCCCCCCAGTGGGCTGTGGTGGTACTGATTGGTGGTCTTGATAGACAAGTTTACATTTTTAGTGCAAGTCACTGTAAAGCGTTTCTCTTTTTGATCACATATTTATCCATCCTACATAAACTGCTACAAAGAGATCATTTCCTGATTTCTTTGGTGTTTATTATGTTGTGATTACACAGTCTAGTAAAATTCTATAGGCTAAATTGATGATTGTGTTATATTTGCTTGCATCTGAAACAATAATTAATTGAAAATTGGTAATTGAAATAATAGTTTAAAAGTCAAAGTTGGGTCAGACTTCACAGGAGTTTCTCGGAACATGTCATACATCTTTACGCATTACCGTCACACACACTGCCTCAAAAAGAAGTTCCGGTTTGATGTTTATGTCTCAAATGCAAAGTCAGCATTATGCTGATGAAGATATGAGGACAACAGTAGATAATTCACTTACAATGCCCATCAAAACCAATATCACATTAGTAATGAGGTCCTTAGGTTGGACAAAGAATCTATAAATAATTTCAATAAAATAATGTAAGTATTTGATTTGTATGTGTATCTTATTTCCATAACTTGCTGAACTTGCACAAACTCATCCATGTTTTCTGTATTTTAACCTTTTTTAATGCGTTGTATATGAGAGGACCCAGAATCTCATTCAATCAGAAAACTTCTGCTGAACAGATCACAGGCTGCCCTGATGTCCCACTGGTACAGAACTCTGTACAGTCAGTAAAGCAGAACTGGAGATCTGTGTCATGTTAGGCCTGAATACACCTTCATTACATCATTAATAAACTGAGCATGTTAACTGTTAATGTTAACTGTTAACATGTCAGCATTAATCACTGTGAAACGACATACACGGCAGTGGCCTCCTCTCAACAGGAGTGACTAAAATGTATGTTAGTCAAAGTTCGTTAACTTACTTATTCTGAGAATTTAGGGCAATTAAAATTTCAACTGCAATATTAAGTGATGCAGTTTATTATTTTTATTTTATGTATGTTAAAAAAAAGCACAATAATGAGGAAACAGCTGAAGTGTTTATGCAGTTATTATCTAGAACCTGCTGGGCATATGTTTGGAATTTAGTTCAACTTAACATGGAACTTACAATCATGTGGCCAAAACAATTACATAGTACTTCAGAGTTTGCACTTTATACTTACCTACTTATTATCTAGAACATGCTGGACATTTAATTGTAATTTAGTCAAACTGTCTTGGAATGTACTATGATGTTACCCAAAATACTCATCTCGAACTTCAGAGCTTTTACTTCACACTTATCCAGTTATTATCTAGAACCTGCTGGGCATTTAACTGTAATTTAATTGAACTGCCCTGGAATTTGCCATTATGTCACCCACAATACTCACCTACTACTTCAGAGTTTGTACGTCACACTTACCTAGTTATTATCTAGACCCTGCTGGGCATTTATTTAGAATTTAGTTAAATTGCCTTGGAACTTAACATCATGTTGATTACCTAGTATTTCAGAGTTTGTACTTCACACTTACACAGTTAGTATCTAGAATCTGCAGGTAATTTCAGTGTAATTGAATTAAACTGCCTTGAAATGTACTATCATGTGACCAAAATAATTACCTAGTACCTTAGAGTTTGTATTTTACACTTACCCAGCTATTACCTAGAAACTGCTGGCCATTTATTGGGAATTTAGTTAAACTGTCTTTTTTACCATCATGTTACCCACAATACTCACCTCGTACCTAGAATACCTTGAAACTATAAAAGAAAGTGTTCCCACAATCATAACTACATAAACAGAGCTTCATTATGACCCTTATTATTGGCAACACAAGAACTGCACAAACTGTGTTGAATACAATATGGCAACGTTGTATCTATTGATACTGGTGTACATAATACAACTGACAATTTCCTGCTATGAAAATTCATCATCATTAAACATTGCAGTCAGATGCCATCTGGGAGCTTTTCTGTTTAAACCATTGTGAAAGTAATGTTTGGTACTTTTTTAGCTTTAAGTGAACACGTTTTTAAATATGTCTGACCTGCAGTGCTGCTCTTTGGTGTCCTTACACAAACTGAATGGCTAATGTAACAGCAGCACGGCCATGATGTTGTCAGCTGAAGTGACGGTTAGGTATGAATGTGTCTGCAGAGCAGCTCCCGGCTGACTGATCTCAATGTAAATGCATGCAGTGTCTCCAGACGGCAGCCTCACTGTATGAGGAGTGTTTGATGGCAGTGCAGGCCTGGGCTGTCTGAAACTGTGACACGCAACGCTGCGTTCTAAATGCCCAGACACACTGTGACAGATAATTAAACAGACAGGCGGCCATTTGTTTTTCTGTTTGGCCTGGACAAGAAGGACAGATATGAAAACCTAGATTCAATCCAGGGCCTAAAGCTAATGGTTCATTTGTACAAATGACCTACTTTTCCTCTCAACCTCAAAAGGGCTCAGGGGTTACGACATACATATGCACCACTCAATCAGCTACTAACCCACTGACCACTGCACAGAAGTCGATTGAACATTCTCTCTGACCAGTTTATTAGAAACAGCTACTGCACTGATCAAACATTTAGATATAGTTATAATAAAATGAGCATGTGTCATATTTCAAAAGTGATGATCAAAATCTTAAGGCAAATGTCAAACTGCAAATAGGCAGTTACGGAATTACAGAATATTATTTATCATCTGATCACAGCTAAAATCCCTTTTATAGTCTAGTTTCCAACATTTAAATCTACATTGTTTATATTATAATTGTATATAAAATAATGAAAAGAATTTCATGAGTGATTTTCAACTTTTGAATGTTGCTGATTTTGTAAGAAACTGTCACTATGCACAATTTGTGATAGCCGTTCTTTAGGTCAATGTTTCCTAAATGGCAATTTCATTCATTTTTGCTAGATTGTTCAGTCGTTGAGATGTAAGCAAAGTCATTCAGAGTGGTCTGATGTGAAATGGATTATTAAAGAGAAATTTACCACCTCAGATTTCTTTACATATGTGCTAATAGGAACTGGGGATGCCATTTTATTTACTATCCAAAACCACCAGTGGACCTATACGTGTGTCCTGAGTGTTGATATGCAATGCTGATGATGTAAAATAGCAGTAAATTTGAAAAAAAGAAGTTTTCTTTGGGCACCATTGTGCTTCACAAGCCTTGCATGCGTAAGATCAAAAATAGATCTTAGACCAAAAGCTCATCTCAGAACTATCATACAACAATGTCTCAGGCATCAGACAGTGTATGTGTAACCACTGCATGGAAAAACTGTCTGTGAGGGAGCTTTCAGAGACATTAAACTGGTGTCACTACTACTGTGAATAATTCTGACTTGGTAAGTTTCTCTAGAACAGAGCATTTCACATCAAACTAGTCTGAATGACTTCATTTACACCATAACCATGTAATAATGCAGAAATAATGTTCTATATAACTATACACTGCTGCAGCACACCTGATGTGGCTCAACCACTGATTATCAAGCCTTTCCTGAGCTGGATCAGAAGTTTTGGGACAGAGAATAGGTAAAACAAGACAGGGCAATTCTCAGGAACAGAATTAAGGCAGTCTTAGCTGGATATTTTTGAATAGTGGACCACTCTCAAACCAGCAGTGACACTGACGTGTATAACACATATATAACACCCCAGCAACACAGGGCTTCTGAGTGGAGCAACCGTCTAAGCATTAGCCCTATCACTGGGAGATTGCGAGGTCGATGCCACAACCACCTGTAACGTTTTATGTTCTCCTCTAAGTGTGTTGAGCTGTCCAATCACATTGGCTGTTTGAATAGATGCGGTGGTGCATCACGTCTTGGAGGAAGCATGTGCTAGCCTTCACGCTTGTTAGCGCTGTGTGACAGAGGGAGATCTAGCCAGCAGGTGGGACTTGGACATGTTAGGGGGAAAACTGGGGAAAAAAAAACACTGTGCCTGATACATCCATACCAACGCTACCAAATCTAATAATATCTGTTTAAAAGTAGTCCTGTGAATCAGAAATGTTGTAGAACAGTGGTCACCATCTCCTGGAGATCTACCTTCCTGCAGGTCTCATCTCCAACCCAGATCTAACATGCCTCATTCAGATGATCAAGGACTTCTGAAGGAAAAATTAGATGGATCAGGTGGGGTCGATTAGGGTGGGAACAAGTCTGCAGGAGGGTAGATCTCCAGGAGCAGGGTTGGTGACCACTGGGGAAGAGGGTGGCTGGATTACACCAGGCTCTGCCACTGTCCTAGTCTCGCTTTCATTATCAGTGTAATCATTATTCACTAAGTGTTTCTAGTGGCTGTGTGCATACAGCATTTGTTTCCCCTGTTTCTTGTGTCACTGATGTTTAAGTTATGCTTGTGAACTATGTTGGCTTCCTATTTTTCCTACTAACTTGTCCCTAGACTTGTTTTCTGGATGGTCTTGATGCATGTTTCATCATGCATCAACCTGTGCACTCGGCTTCAACCTGCTTTTTCTCTCTTGTTAACCAGGCCTAAAAAACCTAGTCACAAATGCATCCTGCCTGCTCACATGCTTCACCTGCTGTTCCCCTTCTGTGTCAGGTAAACTCAGAAAGTGACCAGTGAGTGGAAGTACAAGGCAAGGAACTTATGCATTGGAGCCCTATACGTCTTCTGAGTTCCCTTATTTTCCAAGCCATACTGAAATCATTTGCTCCTAATGTTCACCAATTTCTTACTATATTGATTTTTTTCACAGTGAGGTTTGATCACATTGCATATTGATCACATTTGATCACATAGTTTGTTCTGATGGACTGTCATTACTTACAGCAGTTACTTTGGTGACATATATAATTACACAAGCATGGTTGCGCACAAATAAACTTTAGTGTAAGCTTTGTTGTTGTACAAGGCTCAGATACGTAAGCAGAGAAGCTAAAGCAGCTTTACGTTATGTAACATTGCAAGAACAGTCATTAACACAGGGGTCAAAGTGCCACTCTGAGTATGACTGTTTGCGCAAGAGGTATTTTTTAATCTCAGAAGGCATGGGATGTCACATATCGTCAGTGTGGTCCACATCCTACACCAGTCAGATGTTAGAACTGTTTGTGATTGTAGAGTGAGGCCATCTAGTGGTGACCTGGAGCCACCACTGCACCAACTGTCCCCTAGAATAGAGAAAGTAAATTGGGACGGTCACGCACAGCGAGTTTCAAAACTTTCCATTAAAATGCAGTCTTGTAGAAAAGCTAGCAAGAATGTTTTCCTTGCCTGTAGTTCAAAACTCACCAAATATCTCATTGCTGTAACTTCCTTTCCAACCTCCTCTGCATAGCTTCTGACCTTACTGACAAAAATCATGGAAACCATTAAAAGATTCTGCTGTTACATATAAACTCACTGGTTCACTGGTCGTTTGGGATAGTAAATAAAGTTATTACATTTGACTGTAGACATTGTGACCTCTGAGTCCTATCACCACTGTAAAGAAATCAGTAACTTTCTCTACAGTTATCACGAATGTGAATAATTCTGACTTGGTAAGTTTCTCCTGAGAGGCACATTTCACACCAAACCACTCTGAATGATTTTATTTACCCTTCCAAATCTGAGTCATGTACAACATTCTGAAAAATCAGTGGAAAGTCTCTTTACTGAGCACCATAACTACAGTAAAAATCACCTTCAGAGAAGAATATGTCGCTTAGTTAGTGTTGCTGCCCTCTGCTGGTCATTTAGGGAACATATTCAATTCAGTAGATTCTAAATGGAGCAGATCAAAACATGTTTTTGTGGAGGATCACTCCAATATACATATTTAAATCATAAGCCCCCTATTACAAAACCCAGCACAGACCAGCATGGCTGGTCACCAGCGAAACCAGCATATGTTTTGTTTTGGGTGCTGGGATGCTGGTCTGCAGCAACCTGACCACGCTGGCTGACCAGGTAAACTAGCACCAGACCAGTATATAATGCATGCTGGTATGTCCGGCTTTCTTCAGCAGGGTCCTCTTTGCTTTTTTGGCTCTGTGAGTCTTTAAATGAAATAGTGGCTGGACAAATTTAGTATTGCCTCTGCGAAGACTCAGCTGTAACTGCCTGTGTGGGCCATGTGCATCAAGGACACATTTACTCCTCTAGTTGACAGAAGACAGTAAGCCAGACATGTTGCTGTGAGTGGAGGAAATGCGTGCAGGTCTTCTGTAATTTTAATCAAATTTTGAGCTAATAATAGAACGCCAGTGCCATCGCCCACCTCCTTCAAACAAGTAATTCACAACCGCCTTTGATTTAATCATCATAATAGTATCGCAGCAACATCTGCAATTAAACTGCTGCAGAGCACCTAAAATTAACCTTAATCTAATTGCACAGAGGAAACAATAAATAAAAGGGTGAGGACAGTCATTTCTAACTCTGGCTGCTTTAGAAGAAACCCTCTACATGTAGCTTCACCTTATAGCCCATCTGATGATGCACCATTTGTGCCCTTCCTCCGAGGTCAGTTTCTGACCACAGAGTCGCTCTTGGCTTCATATCTTTTAGAGGTAGAGCACTCGCTACCTAGCAATGACACTCAGCAATACCACTGTCTTACCAGTGCTACAAATCCAGGCCTAAAGTATGTGGACCCTCCTAATAATAGAGTTCAGGTGTTTTGACCACACCAATCGCTAACAGGTGGATAAAATCAAGCACCTAGCCATGCAGTCTCCATAGATAAACACTGGCAGTAGAACGTGTCATATAGAGCTCAGTGATTTTAAACACAGCACTGTCATAAGAGGCCACCTTTGCCACAATTCAGTTTGTGAAATTTCTGTCCTGCTAAATCTGTCCTGGTCAACTGTAAGTTCTACTACTGTGCAATGGAAGTGTCTAGGAACTTTGTGGCAGCAGTTTGTGGAAGGCCCTTTCATGTTCCAGCATGACTGTGCCCCTTCCCACAGACACAATCCAGTATGTTGTGAAAAACGTTCCCAGAAGAGTTGGAGGCTGTTATAGCCACAAACTCCATGTTAATCCCCATGGTTTTGGAATGGGATGGTCAACAAGCTCATATGGGCGTGATGTATAGTTGTCCACATACTTTTGGCCGTATAGTGTATATCAAAATACAACAACTGTTATTTCTTTTCATCACAAATGTGTTGAGAGAGGAACAAATTGTAGTTTATCCAGGACGGTGCTCCATGTAAACATATAATTGCAGTAGTCAACTGTGCAGACAGACATTAAATAGAGACAAACTACACAAACACTATACAGTGAAGTCTTCTGTACATTATACAATACCTATACAACCATTAAACACAGGACAGTAGAAAAAACAGACCAATTGTTGGTCCACAGCAGCAATAATAGTGGTGTGTGTATTTTTATCAGTGCACAATTAACAATATCACTATTAACACAACTGCAAAGATTAATAAAACTGCACACAATGCACAGACTAGTGACTGTGCATATAAAGTGAGTGAGGTTGAAGTTTTACAGTGAAGCATGAGTATGGACGGTGAAGTGCAACAGATGAAAGTGAGTAGTGAGGTAGCAGCATAGTAGGAATGTTTTAGGCAGATCTGTTCAGTAGTCTGACCGCCTGCAGGGAGAAACTGTTCATGAGTCTGGAGGACTTGGCTCGGATGCTCCATAGCCTTCTTCCAGATGAGAGTGCTGTAAACAGCCTGTGTGATGGATGAGAGGGATTCTTCCTCCATCATAAGAGTGTCACTATTGTGTTGAGAATGGTCCACCACCCAAATAAAATCTGGTCAACAGAGGTCCCGTGGTCAGAGACTGACTATTGATGAATGGGGTCCAAAGTTGTTGACAAACTGTGCATGGTGACAGATGGGCTAGTGTGTACAGACTGCAAATACAGTTATACTGCATCTATAAGGTGGGTGGAGCTTATATATTGTCCAGTGAGTAGGTTTCCAATGAAGCTAATGGTCAGTGGTAGAAACTACACCCTTAAAAACGGTTCTTTAGGGCTAAAACATCAATTAGGAAGTTTAGTAGGGGTGGGCATGATAACATCTACATTTTCACAAAACACAATATGCATCACAATATTAAGTTGTTCTAAGATTTAACAAGCCTTTAATAAGAGACAAAATAGGGCCTGTAGTGCCACATATAAAAATACTAACTAGTTATTTCACTACTTGCTGGAGGTTTTGTCTGGGACTTGAGTAGCTGATGTATACATACTGCTACCTCTGATCGGTACTGTGGCAGATTTGATGCACCTGCAGCAAATTTAGACCCACCCAACTCAAATCGAACAGAAGAAAGCGGCAGAAAAGTCCCTCAACAGAAAAAACCAACAGCATTGTTTCTCTACCAGTTCACTGTTGAAACATCACAAAAACTACAGATAAAATCATGAAAAAGAGTAGTCAGGGGCTTTCAGTGTTCAGGGCTGAGAATCGTACAGAATATTTTGATACCCATAACAATATCTTGACTTCAACATGCATGTCCTACAGTGCACACGCCCTGACTGGTGCTTTTTAAAAATATTTTTGACATATTTTTGAAATGCAAAAAATTCTGAGTTAAAAGCCCTGTCATTAATATGTATGAGATGTAATTTAGGCAGCCAATCAGCAGTCTAGCATGTGTTTTGGCTCACTGACACTGATAAGAGTGGCCACTTAGGTACTGAAATTTAATGCTGAAGGACATGGAGTTTTTCAGTACTCTGTATTATGTAGCCGTAATTTGGTTGGGACCAAAAAAAGTGTTGAATTTCAATACATGCTTAAAAAAGATGGTTCTTCAAGGGTTCTTCAGTAAAGAAAAAGGTTCTTTATAGAACTATAAACACTCAAAGAATCGTTCGCATGATTAACTTTGCATCATCAAAGGGCTTTTCAGATTGATGGAGAACTTCCCGCTGTAGATGGTGCTATATAGAACCTTTTTGAAAAAAGTGCTTCTATTGTTACCATGTCTAGCTTGTAACAACAGTTACAAGTAATGGCGTTATATACAGAACTCTTTTCAAAAAGGTTCTGTATAGAACCACCTACAGCACATTCTCCATCAATGTGTAAACAACCATTTATTTACCAGAAACCCAGCTTTGATCTTTCCACACTTCTTCACTCTAAATAAGATTCATTTCAGACGATGGCTTTGTTTCCAGTGAACAATCAGAAAGCAGCTGCAAAAAAGAGACAATGTGCTTTAAAACATCTTTAATATTCAGAAAAGCCTGGAAAATAAAACAGAATTATCTTTTTATTTGCAATTAAAATCATTGCTTTGGTTCAGTCACTTCACAGAAGGCCAGAGTGATCTGTTCCAGTCCACAGGTTAGTTAAAAAAAAAAAAAAGGTAATAGTCCACAGTTTAGAAAATTCCCTAATGATTCCCTCCCTTAAACTGCTTAAAGTGCTATATTAAGCCATACGAGGAAAATGTTTAACTCCGTAAACGTACAGAGTGCGCAGACGTATAAGCTGAGATGCACCAGCACGGGGAAAATCACTCCTCTAAATAATTCAGGCACTTCTCCATCCACTGCGCTTCAGAAAAGATTAGAATACATCTCATATAAGGATTCACATAAAGATTCCTATTGCTTTGGTGCAGCACTGGTCTCTAACCACTGCACCACAACAAACAATGTACAAAGCAGAGTATGATATAGATACAAAGTATACATATATATATATATATATATATATATATATATATATATATTTTTTTTTACTTTTCTTATGGTTAATTAGGACATTTTGATGAGTGTCTGATTGGCTCGATTGAGCCCTTAACACTCGAAGAATTGGTTTCCTGGACAGGGAAATTTAAAATTATTAAATTAAATTATTATTTCAGACTTTACACCATATTTTAGCATGTTATTTTTTTCTCCTGAAACCTGAAATGCTACATCTTTCAATTTTAACAAAAAAACAACAACAAAAAAACAAAAAAAAACAGTGCTGCCTTTACCATTGTAAAATATTGCTATGGCTTACAAAAAGGTTTGTTTACCTGTTTTTGGGAGTTTGAAAAAGGGAAATGCATAAGGTAGCAGTGATTTCTAGGCAAGTTCTGGTGCTGAAGTCCAGACATGTGCTCTATCACTCGCACCTCGCCCCTCAGAGGGCTTAGAACACTTTACATGAGCTAATAAAAGTAATGGAACAGCCCTTAAGATGGCACCAGGGATTCCCTGAAGGGGAAATGGCGAGGCGAAGTTGATGAGGGCATCTTGAAACTAGTTTTGGAACGGGTGGCTGTACTACATTTTCCACTTTATTTCAGAATCTCCTTTCAGATTGCTGTGCAGTCCAGAACTAGGCTTAATCTCTGTCCAGGAAGTCAACTCTAAACGTTCTTTAACTGCACTACACATCTCACGTCTGCTTACTGCTGATATGGCTCTCAATAATGGTAGCTGAAAAAGGTAAATAAAGTGCAAAACATAGGTTAAAATTGAGAGTTGAGATCATACAATATCGCAGGTGCACTGAGTTAATGAAGACTTATACTGCCTTAGTCACCTTGAGTATATACAGCCTGCAGTTAAGAGTTTTATATGTGGTGTTTCTATGTGTTGACGGCAAATAGCTCTAGTCTACTGCCTGAACTAAAAGCCTTCTCTGCACTTTCCTACTCACATCTACAATATTCACATTCATACATGCATGAGTTCCTCATGCACACGTCCACTGAGCTTTTAATTCCAGTTGCAGTGGCACTCACTAGGGCAGCTGCCTTCCAATTATGAGATGCAGCAGAGAGATGTCTTAGAGAGTATAGTCCATTACTGCATTCTACATGATCAGCATCACTAACTTTTCTCTCTATTCCCTTAAATAATCATTCCTGTTACTTGCTGTACTTCCACAAATATGCTATTATGAAGAAAACTGTTTATTCAAGGCCTTTTTAAATGAATGACTGTCTTACTAAAAGGAAATTAGCTGGCTCCAGGTCATTGGCTGAGAGTGAAACATGATTACTGGGATGAATCCAGTTGAAAAATGGAGTAGACTGATCCAGACAGTAGCTGGAGCAGATGTGATCTCACAGATGTGTTGGAGTACTTGTGTTAGAATAAGGCAGCTCTATTAAAGGAGAATTCCACTGTTTTTCCACATATTTTTATTAAACAAAGTTATTCAGAGAAGTTTGATGTGAAATGTGACCATTATTGAGAAACCTACAGAGCAAGAATCATTCACAGCAGGAACCAGATGACCAAAGTGTTTAAAAGGCTACATCAGAGAAATCTGTTAAACAAAATGGTTATGAATATGTTGTGTGATGCCAGAGAGAGACAGACAGACAGACACACACACACACAACCTCAGCAGCCAGGCAAAAATGGTGCTAAATGCTGAACTGTGTTAATGTTGCCTTCTTACTGGGCAGTTTTTGATAAAATTTTTCATTCCACCTTAAATGGAGCAGTAGTCACTATTTAAGGTGGAACAAGAATTTTGAATTAAGTAGCCAACTCCAACTTCATCTAACTTCTCAATGTCTCATATGTGCGTCCCTTAATCTCCGACTATCAAGCTTTGGAGTTTGGAAAATCTCACAGTTACACAGCTGTCAGTACCAGCTGGTCCGTGACTTGTGACTGTGGTCTTGCCTGAGGCAGCTGACCAAGACAACCGGCTTCACGGGTAATATGAGAGGAAGCACAGCAATCAGTCTTGTGCCCATGTTATGCAAAGGCTAACCCCAAAATACCAGCCATTCCTTTAGTCCGCTGCCTTAAAAACAAAGAGGACTACTTCAGATGCAACAGACTATAGCCAGCAGGAGGAGATCGGAGGGTCGCTGTGTTTTCGCTGTGTTTTCATTTTCATTTGACATGTGACTGAAACATCCCTGACTCAGCCACTCAACTCAAGAGGTTAATGTTTGTGTTTGAATGTCACATTATTTGCACTTATTTGGCAGACCGATATATGGGTTGCTACAAAACTCATAATGAGGGAAGCTTTTGGCCTAAAACATATTTTTAAATACATTCAAGGCAGACAGGTATATACAGAGTGCTGTGAGGTGAAGATTTACCACTATTTTACCATCATCAACACTGTATATAAAAACTCAGAAAACGTGTAGGTTCATTTTGAATAGTAAATAAAATGGCTGTAATTGCACCGTAGACATGGTTCCTGGCTCCTATCACCACCACTGTAAAGAATATTCAACAAGTTTCTCTACAATGAACAATTTCACATCAAACCACTCTGAATGACTTTGTCTACATTTTAACTACTAAATTATACAGACATTCTGAATTATGAATGAACTGTGAATTCTGAAGGGAAAAAAATGGTAGAATTCCTCTTTTACCTGCAGGTCTATTTGTTGCATAATTCGTTGCTGTGTTGTATGTGGCCCTGGTGACAGCACTGCTGCACCACACAAGATCATGTGTAGAAAATAAATCACTATATGCCATTCGAATGGCACACATACAACTGTATCATGTACTGATCAAGCAAACTGAACTGAAAGCGCAAAGCCTCTCACTTAAATCTATGCTAAAAAGTGTACATTAAGCAAAGATTCTGCAAAAAAGTTGGTTAAACAAAAAATACTAATTCAAATTTGCTACTCAGTCTTATTCATAGATAGATTTCAAAAGCATATCGTCACAAAAATGATGTATGGATTCAGTGCAGGATTTTTTTCTGGTTGCACCACTGAGCGTCCTTAACAATCCTAATGTTTTTTGTCTTAAAAGGCTAATAATATCTGATTTTTGTGGAGCGCATCTGTATGTGATACCTTCCTATGAATTGTCTCATCCAGTAAACAAAACTTTGTTTGTTTGTGAACTTTGCTCCATTGGACATTTGGGGAAATTCTCCTCATTGCCAGTAAACTGTAACCCTTAGTGTTAACAGTGTGAAACGAGTGAATTGTTCTTAGTGCCAGCACTAAATGATGATCATAAATATACAATTAAACTAATTTCCCCTTTTGTTGTCCAATGTCTACGCAAAGCCATCTTCTGATTATTCTCCTGATTATTCTCACCCTCTCCGGCTCCTCAGCCTAAAAGCTGGATACAACCTGAAGCGGTTGTCCACTCACAGCATGGTATTCTCTTTCATTTTGCTACTGACCTTTGCTGTTTTAGCCTAGCGCCTGCAAGTAAGCCGTGATCACGGCACACTAAATGCCCATAAAATTATGAGAATATGATCTGCCTCTGGGTCACAGCACTTGATTGTTGTGAGAGCAACGCTGAATCCCATATTTTTTCACTGAGAGTCCAGGTGAGTGACGCAGGCGTCACAGACCCGCACCGGGTGGTCCCAGCCACGGGAGGGCACGGGCCGATTCTCAGTTGAGCAGCTCCCACACACGCCCTGGCCGCACGCACGGCAGTGGTGCTTGGGAATGCTGGAGGTGAAGGCCTTGGAACACTGATGGCACTCAGTGATCTCATGGTCCGGCACCCAGTAGTCAGGCCGCGCCACACCCTTGACAAAGCCTGCAGAGACGGGGAGAAATCATGAATACAAGAGCCAACAAAGGGCATGATGACTGTGTTAACTTTATCCTGTAACTTAAATTTGTTTCTAAAGACTAATAAAGGTTGTTATGCAGTCTTCTCTAGCGCAGCATTGTACCCCTCAGTCTCTGTGGTCTGAAAGAATTTGCGATATTATATTGTTTTCATATAGTTTCCTGTTACTATATAGCCATTTTCACACCTGAAAGTCCAAGGTTCATGTTTTTGTTACACTGTATACATTTAATCCAGTTAGTTTTGGTTTCACATTGCAATTTAGCGAGCTCACTAAAGAACACTGCATGACAGTTTAATCAGCTCTTCTCCTTCTGGTCTTGATTGCTAAGCCTGAACGTGAAAAACACGCTCATTATCATATGAACGACGAAATACAGAAATAAATGAATTAATGAAAAAATAAATAAATAAATGAATGTGAATGAATGAATGAATAAAGCAAACAATTGTTAAAAACATAGATATGGAAAAAATATATATAAAATGGCATTAATAAAACAAAATAAATAATACAGAAATAAATGAATTGAGAAATGTATAACTGCAGAAAAAGGAAACGTGTGTAATTACAATCACAATAAGCAATATATACTTTATTTCGTTTTTTTTTATTGAATGATTAATTTACTGAGCCATTTATTTTTTAATGTTATTTATTTTTCAATTTGGCTAATCTGGTCCTCCATACCCATTTGCTATGTACGATGGTTTAGTTTAATCCGGACCAAGACCACCTGTTTTGGTCGGACCAGATTTTAGTCCTTTGGTATGGATTGTGGTCCAAGGCACCTTTCACACCTGCTATTTTGGTTCATATCAAGCTGAAAAGTCAGAAGGTCCGAACCAAACAAGGTAGGTGTGAAAACACCCATATTGTGTTACCATTCATCAATGTTCTTTCACTGCAATGCACAGCATGCACTATGCAAATTTATCATTTAACCACTAAGAATCCGTGTGGTGTTAACCAGTCCTGACTGACAGCATAGCCATTGATCCATGGGATAATAAATACAACTAAGGTAGCATTAGAGTAACACTTACCTTGGTCATCGAACAAAACTGTATAGAACAGCAACTAATTTCTGTCATTTGAGCAATCTATTCTCACCATTTTAATGAATAAGACAGTTACAGATGTATAGCTGTGATATGGAATTCAGATTCTTAGCAGTAATGTAAGCTCTTTGCCATCCTTCTCTGCTGACCAGCTAAAAAACAGCCCACCTAAAATGAAAACAAACAAACAAAAACCCTAAAGCAGTTCTAACTTTTTCTGAGGTTTTTCCCACCTTCAACAACAGAAGGAGATTTTCATTGCTATAAGATGCAAATAAGCATGTTTGCAACCACTGTAGCGATGGTTTTGGCTGGTATGTCCCTTTAATACACTTCACATGATTACATTTTAAAGCTGAGCTATGTAAGTTTTGGGGATTTGGAGACCCTTTTGGTGGAAATGTGTAGTTGCACACAATGTGCAGAAGAACATTTTGTAACATTAATTGCACTCTGAGCCACTTTTCTTGACTCAGTAATGCTACTTCTGTCTTAGTTCAGTTTTAACAAAAAATCTTACATTTTACAGTGCTGCTTTAAACGAATAAACGAGTGCAGTTTAGCTGTTATGTTTGTGTTTATTCATTTTATATGCGTTTGTTCATTTCTTATTTTCATTTTTTGCTATTTTAAATTCAATTTTAGGGATCAGCTGGTGCTATTTATATTCTCACTGCTCTTATCCTGTTTTTTAAGCTTAATTCATAAATGCTTGTTAAATAGCGTGATCTTTTTTTCTGTTTCAATTCTTTTGCAAAACTGGGGTGGATTGTTCATCAGAATTCTTTGGCAAAAGCTTGTTTTGTGTGTTCTTGTGTCCCTGTACTCTACTTTTTTACATTGCGCAGTTATTTTTAAACTTTGTAATGTCTAAATTCTCCAGGGGCAGGGCTGTAATATAAAGAAATAAGCTTTCTACAGGACGCTACTCCGCAATCTATCTGAATTTATAATGTCTAAATGAGCACTCTACATTATAAAAAGTTTGGTGTTTTGGTCCTTGACTACTCCAGTCCTCGCAGGCCAAAACACTGCAGACTTCAGCAGACTGCCACATTAACACACCTGATTCAGCTCATTAGCTAATGAGCAAGGGCTTCATGAACTGAATTCAGAGTGTTAGATGAGGGTAAACGCTAATCTCCACAGCACTTTGGCCTGTAAGGTCCCCAGTTTCAACCTTTATTTTGCTTAATTTAATTTCATTTAATTTCATTTTATTTTTGCTATTACCACATAACTTGCTTGGCTACAGTTAAACCAGCAAACTGTAAACATCACACTGTGTTTTTAATTGCAGGATGAGCATTAGAAAGTTACATAATTGGAAAAACAATAGGTTAGTGTGTCAAATGAACAGCAATATCCACTGATCGGAAGGGTGGGGGATTCACAGGCTGCCATGTGATATGAGTGAGGCTAATGTTTGTGTTCTATAGTTGGCACACTCACAGAGAGGGTAGTCCACTGCATTGGAGACCATGTTCAGCGTAGACTGGGCTACTTCTGTCACCCTTCGGGCCACCAGTGTCCGAGGCTCAGTCTGGGATACTTCAGGAAGCCAGAGCAACAATAAGATTGGCTTAGCTAAACAAACACTTACATGTTCATGTGTCTTTCTGAACATTAGGATAATGATGAACCTCTTCAGGTTTTATTACCCTCTACAGTTGTACACTGCTTGCTACAGATGTAGCTGTGATTACCATGCAACTTTGACTCAAGTACTCTCCTTAAGAGGAGTTTTTTTTTCAAAATTAATAAACTTAGGATGTAAACAAAGTCATTCAGAGTGGTTTCATGTGAAATGCCTAATTCTAGAAAAATGTACAAAATCAGTATTTTTCACAGGAACAAGACGCCTGAAGTGTTTAAAGGGGAATTCCATCAGTTTTTCACAATTTCTGTGGAATTAAAAGGTTAATATGTAAACAGTCATTCAGAGTGGTTTGATGTGAAATGGTCCATTCTAGAGACATTTAATAAGTCCAGAGTGTTCCCAGTGTTGATGACAGGAACCAGACATGCGAAGAGTTTAATGACTTTAAAAGCTCCCTCCCAGAAATGTATTACATGAAATAGTTACAGATACATTGGCTGATGTCTGAGACTTTGTTTCATGGTAGTTCTGAGAAAAGACCCCAAAGAAACTCTTTTTCTCCTCATTTACCACGGTTTTACAATCATCAACATTACATATAAAACTTAGAAGACATATGAAGGTCCACTGGTCATTTTGGACAGCAATTAAAATGGCTATTTTTGCATTATCATTGTATTAGACATTGCAACAACAGTGGTTCCTATCATCACCACTGTAAAGAAATCAGAGCTAGCAAGTTTCCATACCATGTATTTCACATAAAACCACTTTGAACAACTTTGTCTCAATGACTGAACTATGCAGAAATGTTAAAAATCAGTGAGATGTTAAGCCTCTTAGCGCTACCTCACAGACATTATTATATGAAGTAAGTACGAATACACTGCCTGATATCTGAGACACTGTTTTGTAATAATTTTAAGGTTGTGGTCTAAATTTTTTTAATCCATTTATGGCGGAAAGATACATGCAAGGTGTTATAAGTCAAAATAGTCCCCAAAGAATTTTCTTTTTCAGATTTATCATAACCATTATTAAGATTACACATAAAAACTGTACATGTGTAGATTGACTGGTCATTTTATATATTAAATAAAAATGCCACACTACATTTGCATTGCAGACATTGTGACCTCTGGTCCCTATTACCACCACTGTGAAGAAATCAGAGTCGGTATGTTTTCCTAAAATGAAAATTGATCCATTTCACATCAAACCACTCCGAAGGACTTTGTTTACATCTCAAGTGCAATTTATGCACAAACTTATGCAGAAAAAAAAAATCTGTGAAATTCAGTAATTTCAGTATTATTCAGTAACTACAGAGACTTCAATGCAAACTGGCTAAGCTATTCTTAGGTTATTTAGGTGTGTAATAAAAAACTTTGCGGCCCGCTGGTGGACCCTGGCCATTTAAGGGGTTAAACATGTTATCTTGAAGTTCATATTGCCGCAGTCCGTGCACTCACGTTATCAAGTTATCAGTGTTTGCATGCCATCTGAACATCAAGCAATTTCCCAGAAGTGAGTCATCTTTACTAGCTGTGTATTTCTACACTGAGGCTTCTATTCTCACCTTGGACAGTTTGTGAAGCTCCTCCTTGGCGGTGGCAGACATCACACACCCTTACTGGGCTGCTGCCCCAGCCTCTCTCAGGCACAGGCATGCTGCGGGTGGAACAGGCCTGACAAAAGCCCTCTCCACAAGAACGACAGTGGTGCTTCCTCTCTGCCTCCTCGAACTTTCGATTACAGCCATGGCATACCTTCAAAAGGGAATGTTACAGATGAGTATTTACTTCATCAAACTTTATTCTCCTTAAACTGTTTCACATATTATTTTACTACCCATTTAAAATAAGTCAGTCAATTTTAGTCATGGTACCTACTGAGTACTGTAACTACTGGGTCTCATGCTGTGCCAGCTTAACCACTTATCAATTATTGCTTTTAAGTCTGCAAAATCAAGCTCAGGTCGTCAAAGGTCACAGGCTTGCCGAGATTAATGTTTCCCCTCTTCTAAATTCAACTTAAAAGACCTTTGTAAATAACTAATGATCATTTGTAGTAAATGCAAGATTTTATTTGTAAATTATTGCTTGCCACAATAGCAGCATATACAAAATAGTGGATTCAGCACTGCTCCACTAAATATTCCCTTGAAGCTGGGCCTGATATTACGTGGGTTTCCTAAAACTAAACAGCTTCCAGTGCTGAGTAGTTAATAAATTAATGTCACAAGCTAGTGGTGTAGCTCAGCATTACTAAAATCTTTTGAGGGATGATCAATTACAGCAACAGTGGCACATTTGTGAGTGATTATGAGAGTCAGTGTTGTTTTAGTATTTTATTATTTTATTTATTATTATTTCTGTTACTGCATGCCCAAACTGGAGTTGAAAGTAAAAATGTGTATGCGCAAAGGCAGGGACAAACTTCTTATTAATACCACTGATTTCGAAAGAAACACTGGCGGTTAACTTACTATGATCTCAGCATTAGGTCTCCAGTATGGGGGAGCCACCTGGTCCGTGATCCAGGCAGTGACTGCTTTGGTGGGGCCAGCGCTGTACTCAGCCATAGACTGGATGACATAGTTAACTCCGTCCAGCACCCGCTGAGCAGCATTCTGATTATCTGTCTGGAAGGCCTCTGACTACAAAGAGTTCAGTCAACATAAGTGTCTTCCGAATATGTGGAGAGCAAGGAGAAAGATCAACAATAACAAACTTACCCCCTGCCAGACGTGCTTGACCTCGGGGCGCACCACGCTACTCTCAGGGTCCTGGTTCCCCATCCAGTATTGCCTGCTTCGGTAGATGATGCCACAGTTTGGACATTCCAGAACATAGCTGAACAGAAATACAGGGAGTTTGAGGGAAAGAAGCAGAAAATCGGTAAAGGCATACATGCTGCTAAATGACTCACTTACCCCGACCAGGCATATTTAGCTAGACCAAACCATGGGTTATCAGTAGAGGCAGATGTTTTGGGTACGACTATCACCTCCCTTCCACCCTCATAGCATCTCTGGAGAAAGGAAGGCATACATCTATCAAAGTCTATGCCAATATTTTTTTGGAATATATCTAATGTTTAATGTAATGTAAAAGTACCTTGCAGATGAGGACCTTGTTATTGTACTGATGGGCATACTGGCACAGTCCATCAGCCATATGTGGCACTCTGTCTTTCTGATGGTTCATTCCATTCTTACACCGAACACTGAAACCATAAGAAAGACATTACAACTAAGCCGTCCCACCTTAATCGGCAAAACAACATATTTTTATATGCTGAACAAAGTTTGACCTGGCACCTACATCACAAACAATTGTACAAACATTCCAACTATGGTATGAACTGTATGTGTTTTTTCATTTAATATATTTTTTTCCATTAACAAGATAAACAAATGTTTTAATTTCATCAGTCCACTGGTACTTCACACCATCTGCAGCAAAAATGGAAACATGATCAGTCATATGACTATTGTATTCATGCACTTCAAGTAACTGTGCAAACTTCTAAGTCAATTATGGCAATTTTATTAAATATTTGTCATTTCCATAAAGTCTTTGTTTTTTATTCGATATACACGTAAAATATGTGGATGGAAACCTAGGTAACATGACCCTCATTTTCTTTTGTCTTATTTATGTGCTGAATGTTTGAGGGCCTAATAGTGATCCCTGCCACTGACCTCTAAAACTCTGCAAGTTATCTTGTTAAAAAGGGACCAAGTGCTGAAAAAAGTAGTGCATGATGTAAGCTTGTGAAATCACCACCATGCAGTTGAACCACTCAACGCAGCACATTTATACAGCATATTCCACAAATCCTACAAACCTTCATTTTCCATCTTCCAGTTCACATCCACTGATGCAGCATAATAACAAGGTGCACTTACTTGCAGCTGAGGCAGACAGAAGGGCAGGTGAAATACTCGTCAGGAAAGAAAGAGTACATGCTGACTTTGTCATCCGAGATCTCCCCACAGAACCTATCGCTCAAGGCCTGACAAAAAGTACAATAGAAGATGATCATTCACTGAGTTTATATTAGTGCGTCATTCTCCACTACTGTACGGGTTTAACAGGTCATTCAAGTGCTTACACACGCACACAAAAAATGAAAGAGGTGCTACCTGCAGTGCACTGAAGACGATGGCTGGCTGGCGGGGGGCTCGGGAGGCTGTGTTTTTCACCTGCTGCCGGATGGTCTCCAGAAACTGGGAGTAGTCTGTGGGGGGAGTGATAGTTTGTGTGCCCACATACTGCACAGAGCTGAAGGCCTCTGTGCTCTGGCCTAGGTCATGGAAACGCTTCTGTAGCAGGACATCTGCAGGCACTGTGCCGTCTGTAGGGGAGGAGAAGTGCTTACTAGTATCGACATTAACCCTAAAATGTCATACTTATCAAACACAGCCTTTCCTCAAATTGGGGGAAAATGTACTGCCCAGCGTGGATGAGACACAGATATTAAGACACAAGTTAACAGGCAGGCTAATGTTTGCTTCCTAGTAAAAGTGGGCGAAATGACAAAAATATAATGTGCTACTTTATTATTTTTGACATATGATGTTATGTTGAACATTGAAACAAAGAACCAGAAATGCCACATTTCAAAAATGTGTTATTAAAAACTTTAACAAGAAATGGTTTTTATTTAATGTTTCACATACTGTGTTGCACTAAATCCAATTAAACGGGACTAATCAGGTATAATGGTCATTTAAAATATTGCAGTATTTAAAAATGATGAGATTTCAAAACTATGACATGTCAAATTTCTATTCCATGTCTGAATGGCCAATTAAAAACATTCCAACCATTTATATTTTAGAGGGGCTCATTGATTGGTGGTGCTGATACAAAGATGGAGACGAAGAGCCAGGAAAACCTTTGAAAAACTAAGCATGATGGTGGCTCAGTGATGGCTACGATGTACATACGCCACAGAATATGTCTAATTTCACCTTTTCTCACCTTTTACACTCGAATTTGCGCTCATTTTAGCATCAATTAGCTAGAACCAAGTGCTGTGGTGTGTGGCACATTTTGCCTGCTACGCAATCATTAGCTTAGTCAAAATGCTACAGTTCCAAACAGGACAGAACAGGTTCGATTTCAGCTTTCTGTTAGTCTAACGATCCACCACCAGTGACTCCACTTTTGCTCTCTCAAACATTAGTTTTTTTATCATCTACACTTCTTTCAGCAGCGCTGTCTGGGTCTGTAGCCTTAATGCTAAACTACCGTTATTAGGCTACAAATTTAAACGCCACAGAATAGGTTTCGTTTTGCCTTTCTAGCCGTTTTGCCTTTCTAGCCTAACTTCACTCCCTCAAACCTGAATCATCTAAAATTGTGTTGGTTAACCAGAATCAAACATGTTCTGTGGTGAGCAGAGCTGTTAGCATGCTAACTAAGCAGCACTCGTTAACATCTATCATCTAGTTAACAGCACTTGCTAACATTTAGCAATTGTTAGATATATGGCCTGTCCTTTATGGAACGATGGCTTGACAATCACGCACTGCGTTTACATATTTGGTTACCATACAAGTGAACTAAAACTTTGATTATTTTTGATTTGGAAATAACCCTGGAAGAAAAAGCACAAAGTCACCCACTGCAGTAATGCCGTGTACTGTAGTAATATCTGGAGACTGTTTTAAGGTATGAAAAAAGTGAAGACAGTGTAAACCTAACAATGCCCTCCCTGTAAGTTTACAATTGTCAGAGCTGACGATTAGTCAGCACTCTTTAAGTACTGACGATGTTTGAGTTCTTGTGTTAGGCTTTACACTATTACGCAATTCTTTTTTATCAGCACAAGTCCATTCCAACAATCATGCTTACTTACATATCTGACTTTTTAAAGCAAATATCTACAGACTGAGCACATTTATTGAGTGTCTTCTCTATCAATACGTTTAAGCAATAGTTTACCTTCCTAATGCTGACACTGACACTAATGCACACTGTTTACTAGGGGTGTAAAATGCATTGACATATCATGATGCAATGAATAATTTCCTTAAGGATCATAATTCATTTCCATTCCTGCTGTTTCCTAATCCATTGTACACCTTCCCCAGATAATCTGCAGCTGAACGAAATACACCAACAGTAATGAGCAGATGATTTCTTGATGTTGATATGGAGGTGAATGCCACAGGTGGTTTACATAACCTGAGAGATGTGGCAAACATCAAAGGATGGAAAAAAGTTTCTTTCCACTACGGATTTCACGTTTGCTTTGGCTGCTTTTACTTTTTGGTGCAAAATCTGGCCAATTTCTCACCGTGACCCAGCAGCTGAGTGCGTGAAGTCTCCTGGAACACCACCACTGCAGGCCCCAGGTTAGAGAGCGGTACGTCCAGCCCACAACGGCTGGAAAGGGCACGCAGTTGGGGGGTAAAGTGCTTCAGGTAGGCGGCCGAGGCGCTTCCCAGGAACTGGAAGAGGTCATTGTGCAGCCGTTCAGCCCGAGTGCGGTACACGGCGATGTCCGACACAGCCAGCACCTTCAGCAGCAGGCGCATTCGCTGGTTCATCTGTGTGGAGGCACCGAGCAAGCCCTCTGTATCTAGTACCACCAAACCCAGGCACTGGTCATAAGCAGCCCACACCCCGATGGTGCAGGAGGTGGGAGAAGGAGACGTGGCAAAGACTTCCTCACCTTTGAAAAGTACATGGTTGAGTGTGTGTGATTTGCCATCACCTGTGTTGCCAAAGATGGACAGTACTTTGACTCCTTGCCCAGCACTACAGCCCAACTTCTGCAAGAACTGGGCTTCATCCTTCACCTGCAAGACAGAGTAAATGAGCTAAAGTGAAAAATTAGCTAATATGCTAAGTGAGTATACTTCCAAGAACATGTGACAGTGAAAATAGTGCATACAGAAAACGAACAGGATACAACCAATAAATAAACACAATGCAGAGCCACAATGTATATCTATGGAAGCCCATTGCCGCTAGGTTATATTTTCTCCTTTTGTTTCTAGCATCAGTATGTCAAAATATTAACTTTCTCAAAATACTGATTTAGTATGTCAAAATAATTACTTTTTTTTTTCAAAATAATGAGTTGTTTTCTCAAAATATTGAATTTATATACACTCAGTGAGCACTTTATTAGCTCCTGCTGGCTTTTGTTGTGTTCAGCATGAATGGATGTAGGAGAATGAATGCAAGCTGTGTAAGACAGAGAGAGCCTTCTACTGACCGAACCTTTCCTATGTCTGGTAAGTACCAAATATGTTATGGTTATAGTCATACTTTATTGACTCCTAAAGTTGGATTGTCATCTGACATTCAACTGTACATTATATACTGTACAGTACTGTACAAAAATCGTAGGCACTCATGAAATTAGGAACACATACCTTGTCTCTGCACTCACTGTCCCTTTTATCAGCTCCACTTACCATATGGGAGCACTCTGTAGTTCTACAATTATAGTAATCGCAGTGCTCCTGTATGGTGAGTGGAACTGATAAAATGGACAACACAAGGACATGTACCTAATAAAGTGCTCAGTGAGTGTATAATGATATAATGACTAGGTTTTTAACTTGGTATCTTAGTATCTAGAAACCTAATAACTTAGTTTCTAGAAATAATGCCTTATTTTCTAGAGATTTTGAATACCACATCAAAAAAGCAATTATTTTTGTATCATTAGTCGTCATAAGTCACTATTTTGACACAGTAGCTAAGTCAATTTTGAGAAAATAAGCCATTGTTTTGACATGATAAGACAATTTTGAGAAAAAAAATGTTAATATTTTGAAAAAGTAAGGCAATGTTTTGAAAAAATAACTCATTATTTCGGGATACCAAGTCAAAGGTTTTGCACGTTGCACACAATGCTGGCTGAAAGATAGGATGAGAAAAATCATAACTGTTTTTTCTCCTCTTTCTGGCCGAAACGGGCTTCCATAGATATCACACTGCATATCGGCTGCGTGTAAAAATACATTAGCATTTATACGTGCAACATATCAGTCTTTCTAAAGCTCACAAGAGAAAACCTGAGTCTAGCTGTCAAGCAGTACAAAGGAGGGCTGTCACATTTGTCATGTTCCCTGAGGGACTTTCCATTGGCAAAATAACCAACCACATTAAATAACTTCACAACATACGTGACAGTGCATTAGCTAAGGAAAAACATCAGTAATGAACTACGTAAAAGCGTACTAAGCAAATATCTTCGAGTCTCAATCGTGTCTGAACGCTATAGCCAAGTAACAGCAGTTAACGTTAGCTCCGCTGGCTAACACAAACAAACTACACGCCTTCGTAGGCAGGCTAGGCTAGCTGTGTTACCTCTAAACAGTTCTTCAAGAACTAAAGTCTTGTTAGGCATGTTCTGTTCTGTACTTTGTTGGTGTGGTTAGTTGTCAGTCTCGTGTCTAACAACCATTTAAATGTTAAGACAGTTATCTAACCAGACTAACAAAGGCCGAAGAAACTGAAGAAGGCTAGAGTGTCAGTCACGTTAGCCTAACGTTAGCTGCCTGGCGAATAACTTCGTTCATATTATAAACATTTCAAGCTGAGCTAACTTAGCTAACGTTAGCTACAAGAACCGAGCCGTGCATTTACTCTGCGTTAAACTGTCGAACTAAGGAAAACTGTTTTAGCACGACAGAGTGTGGGGGCATTTCCACTAAACCGGTTATTGCCATATATTTCTGTGAAATTAAAATGAACTGTTTTGACATACAGTTTAGCAAGCTAGGGTAACGTTGACTGCACTTCTTGTGAGGTGACGTAACCGACGTTACCTGCAGGGTTTCGTTTTCATCAACTAAGAGAAAACTCCGTCGTTCACTCTCCGTCTCTTCTTTCTTTGGCAGCGGAGAAAGAGACACGTTGTCAATCTCTTTTAGCAACATTTCAGACATAATGACTGGATTTCGAGCATGAAAAGCGAACTAATTAGGTAGCTAACAATGCTGCACTCTGTAGCCACTAGCTTGGAGCTCTGTGAGCTCCTGCTGGCTCTGCCTCACTGTTTTGTTGTGTTCAGCGTGAATGGATGAAGGCGGAGAATGTGCGTCTGAGAGAGAGAGAGAGAGAGAGAGAGAGAGAGAGAGACAGGAAAAGAGAGAGAGAGCCTTCTACTGACCAATCCTTTCCTACCTCTATATATGTTATGGTTATGACCATACTTTAAAGCTAGAAATTAAACCAAGGTGAGGAGAAATAAGTTTAGGTGTACTGAAATTATAGACAGCTCTTTTCTAACCTAGTTTGACACGTGTTACAACCTTCATAACACCTTTATAAACACATCTACTTTAATTTGATTCATGAACAGCTTTTTGCAACTCTTATTTATTTATTTATTTATTTAAACATTTCACTTGTGAAACACAGTGTGTTTTTGCATGTAAAAAAAACTATATAAGATTAGAATAAATACAAAAACAGTAAAAGGGAAAAATAAGTTTGGTTCTTGATTTTTGCTGCACTTGAACCACTATATAGCTTTACTATGTTCTGTCAGCAGCACACCTCATTTAATTTAAAGGTGCAGTGTGTAAGATTTAGTGGCATCTAGCGGGGAGGTTGCAAATGACAACCAATTAAATATCCCTCCCTAACTCCTCCCTTTCCGAGTGTGTAGTACACCCACGGTAGCAGTATTTTTTTTCGCTACTCTGAAAATGAGATTTCATCTTTCCTCGCTTTTTCTTGTGCTAAATAATAAATATGATTCTTCATTTGTGAAAATGTGGTTTCTCAAACTTCTCACAACACAAAAATTGTCAACCAGCGCTGACAGCAACCACTGATTGTTCTTCTTTCTGCATCTTCCACCTGGTGCTATACCTCCACTAAATTCAAGCTGCTGCTACACCGTAAAAATGCAGAAGACTCTCTCTGGAGCCAGTGTTTGGTTTATCCATTCTGGGCTACTGTAGAAACATGGCTGCACAACATGGTGGCCTTTGTTGGAAGTGAAGCCGCTCCCTATGTAGATATGAAGGGCTCATTCCAAGCTAACATTTCTTAGTTACGTGTGATTATACACTAATGAAACATGGTTTTGTACACTGTATCCCATTTCTGCTAATAGATCCCCCTAAATCTCACACTGCACCTTTAATGAAGGACTGATCAGCTGAAACAGGTATAGGACAGCAACTATACCAACTGGACTTCCTCATAGAGAGGTTTGAAACGGTTAAGCTAACACTCACACACATCAAATCACAATGTGCTATTTATTTGTCTAAAGTTATAAAGTTAGTGTTTTTTAATAATAAATAAATGATTACTGTCCATGTAAGTAGATTTACATATTTTCTCAGATGCCTAACTGTTCACTTACTATACTGCACTTACCACACTTAGAAGTTCTACAACTGTAGTCCTTCTATTTCTCTGCATAATTTATTAGCCGTCTTTTACTCTGTTCACTAATGGTTGGGACCCCTGCAAGACCACCACTGCGCAGGTAATAGTTGGGTGGTGGATGATTCTAAGCACTGCTTTGACATTGATGTACTACTTGAAATTTTTACACAGCTTAGTGTGACTGCTGGACTGAGGACTTTATGTCTACAAAGCGGACCAACAAGGTAGGAGTGTTTGATAGAGTGGACAGTGAGTGGACAGTGTTTAAAAACTCCAGCAGCACTGCTGTATCTGCTCCACTCGCACCAGCACAACACACACTTACACACCACCACCATATCAGTGTCACTGTAATTGTAGAACTACAAAGTGCATTTATATGATAAGTGGAAGTGATACAATGCACAGTGAGTGTACAAGGTAGGTATACCTAATGAAGTGGCGAGTGAGTGTATAGTACTAAGTAGTTTAATCACTTTTAACATGAAGTGTTTTTAAACATTAACCCTCAATGAATTATGTTAAATAATTAATTATAAATTTTAAAAATAATTTTATTATGATGAATAAAGAAAATAGATGGTATCTAAAGTTAGTGGTGAGTGATCAACAAGTTCTGTATGCTGGGCTGTTTATATGCATGTACTTTTGTATGTACGTTGCCATCATTTGTTAAGTATGTGTTGGCCTAACAACACAGTGTATTTTCTTATATCTACATAATATTACACACAACATCACACAAAATCGAAAACACATTAAAATATAAGAATAAAAATATCTTCTTCTTCTTTTTATATAACTAACTTATTACACAGGGACCAGCTAGTTACTATTAGTATCCTTCTGAAAGCTATGCATCCAGATGCAGATGATCCACTGTAGCCTGTTTGATATTATTATTATTATCATTATTATTATTACATTTTTTCATTGTTTCTCTTTCTAGTCCATTAAACTGAGTTAGTCAGAGTGGTTTGATGTGAAATGCTCTACAGAAAAGATACAGGATTATTCACAGTGGTGGTGTTAGGAACCAGATGTCTGAAGAGTTTAATGCCCCCTCACAGGAAGTCATTACATGGAATGTTTATAAATACGCTGCCAGACATGCATTTTTGGGCTATTTTTAAAAATCTATTTATGGCACATGCAGGACATTGTAACGCAAAATAGTCCCCAAACAGAACTTGTTTTTTCAGAATTAACACTATTTTACCCTCACCAGCGTTATATATAAATTTCAGAAGTCATGTGTATGTCCACTGCTCATTTTCGATAGTAAATCAAATAGCATATACTTGTGTTGTAGACATCATAACCCCTGGTTCTCATCACACCACTGTAAAGTCATCAGAGTCATTGATTTCTCTCAACCAGTGAATTATGCAGAAATTTAGAGAAAATCAGGGGACTTCCCCTTTAAGGCCTCTGAACTGAGTTTTGTGTGCATCAGGGAGGAAAATGTGTGAGTTAGCAGAAAGTTGTATACTTGTGTCTAAAACATCACCATCAGCAAGAACTTGTATATTTATTGAATAGAAAATGGCTTCTTGTCCCATTTTCAGCTGGCCTTTTTAAAAATGCAGTAGACTCACCGGCTCCATCTGCTGGACAAAAAGGCCTCTGGGCTGATCCATTTGAACTACTGCGTGTAGATGTCATGTTTGAATTCAAGAAAAGCGGTGACAAAATATGTCTTAACATGTTTCTGACAGCTTTCACTGGCAGAAGTGTGCTGTGATCAGGATAGTTTTGAAAAGTCTGGATTCACACTAGAACTCCTGTCCCAGCTGCAGGAGCTGTTTTTGTGCCAACTGTGGCCTCTTACATCAGCAGCAGAGACACAGTAATGTCTGATAAACACTCATTATTATTCCAGATAACCAAAACATTATAATGGCATTTATTGGTTCTTTAATTATAACTCAGCACTCTCTCGTTCTGAGTAGCTGAACAGTGTACTGTCATCTCATGCTACTCCAGATGTTTGCTCCAGGTGGTGCCATAGAATCCAACAAGTTATAGCAGACTCAGGGCTGCACTGCATAGACCTGAGAGACAAAAGCACAAACACTCTTGCTCTCTCCCACTCTCTCTATCTCTCTCGCTTTCTCAGAAAAATAGAAAGACAGCAATCAGATAGAACAAAAACAGATGATTCCTAATAAGGTATTAATTCTAAAGGCATCTGTTTTGTTTCATACTGTTATCATTTGTGCTGTTCTTTAAGTACATTGTTAAGTATTCATATTTTTATTAAGTATATACAGAAAATGTACAAAAATTGTGACCATCAGATAAACTGTGCTTTCTTCTTTGAGAGAGAGGAGAAAATCAAGCTGCATCAGATCTGAAAAAATCCACAGGTGTTTCTGTCCATCCTTCCACTGTGAGAAGACAACTTAGCGCTAGGAGTCTGAAAGGGTGTGTAGCTGACAAAGAAGCCTTTACTGAGAAATGGAAACAGACAAATGAAACAAAGAAACTGAAACAAAGAAACAAAGAAAATAGCCTGTCTACCCCAGAGTCCAGACCTCAACATCACTGAATGTGTTTGGGATTACTTGGATTGTGAGAAGCAGAAAACACACCCAAGTTCTAAGACTGAACTTTTGAAGTGTGAGAAAAATAATCCTGCAAGTGTCCTAGAAAAACCGAGCCCAAGTCTTCTGAAAAAGAATGGAAGCTGTAATAAAGGCAAAGTGTGGACAAACTAAATACTGATAAATTTGATATTTCATTCAGTTGTTGTGTTTTTGGTGTCGTTTTTTTGTTAAATAAATGTTACATACCTGCTTTTTGTGTGCACATGTTCTGCTTTGCATACACACACACACACACACACACACACACACACACATATACATACACTCTCAGAAAAAAAAGGTATGTAACTGTCACTGGGGTGGAACCCTTCGAGGGTACATCTCAGTACCACACACTCCTTCTTGTCTCCATTCTTTTAGTTTTATTGTTCTGTTTTAAACCATTAGGTTATGAAAAGGTATAAATATGTATCTTTCTCCTGGGACAAACTTACGTAAAGGACACAGCTGGACCTTAAAACCGATGGTGTACCTTTCAGGGTACATTTGCTTTGTTTGTACCGTGATGAATGAAACATGTACCTGCACAGCGCCTTTATTTCTGACAGTGTAGACACATACAGAGCCCAGCAGTCCAACCTTGACTTTACAGTCCATGTTTTGGCTCCGAGGCGGGACTGCTGGACACTTAAACCGAGAGACATTCTGGTCGTTGTAGTATAGACCCGTCGCCCGCTTTAACACAGCCCGCAATAAAAAACTACATTTCCCCTGCCGTGCGAGTCGCGAATCGCGCTCCTATTGGCTGGCTCGTCCAGCCGCAGCCCCAGAGAATGAATGAAATTGAAATTGCTGGTATATTAGGACGCTTCATGTACAATACCGGGGATCTGCAGCCTTACATTGTATCATTCTATATCAAAATGGCCACAGCGGTCCAAAACCCTCTGAAATCGTAAGTTAAACATTTTCATCTTTTCTCATTGATTTTTCTGGGGAGTGAGAAAAAGAACTCGCTGTTGGGAATATTCAGAATTACGGAGAATCGCTTTAAACCCAGAGAAAAGTCAGTGTTACCGGCAGGATTTTCAGGCTGTGCTGATGCGCTGTAATGTAGTGCGAAGGAACCGGAGCGCAGGCTGATGTTTCAGCATCTCGCCGAACACGTTCTGGTTCCGAGAGGCAGAGGTGGTCGTTATTATTTCCCAGCCGTTTTTTTTGCGTACGGCCGATATGGAGGAATGTTGAAGCGGCTTTTAATGTGACCCGGCGTCCTCCCGTTCAATACATCGATCGCGGTGAACTTGCTTGAGGACTCGGCGAGTTTTAGTCGCGTTTGTCTCGAACGGAGGAGAGTGTTTCCCCCCCGGTTCAGCGGGTAATTTCACCTGTGTGCATTGTGTGAGGAGCCACAGCGTTCATTGGTATGCTGGCTGTGGTAACACCGGCTACTGTGGGAATCCAGGTCCCCTCGTCTTCCTCTTCCTCCTCTTCTTCTTCTTTTTTACTGAGCTTAAATTTGAAAAATGGCCCCCACGACCAACTCTTCTTGTGTATGAACCAGAGAGTGCTAACAGTGCAGAGTGACAGCTGTTTTCGTGGGCGATATTTGGGCTAGCCTAGCTTAAATTTCATCCGCTCTCTTCTGGCATGCGAGCAACTAGCAGCCCAAACACTGAGGGAGATGCAGCAGCGGACGTTCAGTCAAGTTTTCATTAGATTCCTTTGTGTGGAGTGACAGCAGAAACGGCTCGGCAGGCGGGCAGGTTCCCGGTGCTTTGAGCAGCTCTGAGGCAGAGACCTGCTCGAAGGGCTCATGCTGCACATTTCTGTATTTCCACATTTCCACAATTCACTAAATATGTTCTGTGTTCCTTGTATTCCGTGTGGTGAGGATGCGAGGCAGCAGCGGCAGCAGCGTGTGTTGGAGCTGCTTCTGTAAGTGAAATGGAGCAGACTGGAGACATTTGGTATAAATCCTGACAGAAAATTGAGGAGGATAAGCACCTTTTTCTACGTGCCTCGCATTGGGAAGCACAAGGTGCAGGTCTGGCTCAGTTTGACTTGAGGCAGCCGTGTTAAGACAATTCCCTGACTGTAATCCTAGTTATTCTGGTTAGTAAGTAATGGAGAGTTAGTCTACAGTGGTTTTGTAGTCAAACACATGTCTATTTTTTCTTCCATGCAAATATTCTTGCCTGAATAGCACAGTAAGAGCAGTCCTGGATGAAGGATGACAACAAAAGATGGAAAGTTGCCCTCAGCCAACTGATCTCCAGTGGTTTGCTCTTGTTTTCGGAGGCTACAGTTGTGTAAAATATGAGGGGAGCAGGTGAAACCCAGCGGACTGATTTCACTGGTCAGTTTTTGGAATGAAGCATGCTGTCCAGTCATAAACTCTCCTTTAGGCCTGTTCCAATATAGAGGCTACGTCTCAGCTCATTTATGCATTCACATAAAAAAAACACAAAAATCCAAAGATAGGACAAAGGAAAGGGCTGTTACGGGTGCACAGTAGCTGATTTATTCTGACATGTCGACCTTCAGTGACCGTACTCCAAGGACCTAGTTAAAATGCAGTATAGTTTTGGAACAGTAAGTTAGGCAGGAAGGTTTTTTTTAGGATGTTCATTGTATGCAGCACAGACTTAGCAGAGTCTTTCTAAAAGATTGGGGTGACTGGATAACTGACGATGCGTTAACAGACATCCGTCCCCGAAACTGACAGCACTTCACTGGGAATCTTAACCTTTTCCACTGGATTAGTCTTCCTTTAATCTCTGTCCCTCCTTTCATTCGTTCTCCTTTTTCCGACTTGAGAAGTCCAGCCTTGCAATGCTATTTTTTCCTGCTTGTCTGCTGGGCTTCACAGTTCAATTTTGAGCATTTCACTGGTTTGACTGGAATCATTTAATGGTCTTTCTCTCAATGGGTTCTTCTCAGCATTCATGTCTCACTTTCTATTGGTCAGTTTTCCCATTTCTTCCAATCTCAGGCCACCTATTGTGGTGGATGATGTCCCTGTCTCTCCCAGTCCCTTCATCCAAGGCAGGATGCTGTCTGCGGACGGTTCTGATAGTTATTCCGCTTTGCCTCACCGATTTGAGGGAAATGAATTCTATACCGTTCCGTGCTGCTCAGCCACTCCTTACGAAGGCCCAGCATCAAGTGCACTAAAGCCTAACAGTGAATCCCTCATTCTGAGTCTTTCCTTCTGCCATTCTCCTCTGCCCCCCTCCCCATCAACCCCTATTTTATTTGTTTGCTTAACATGAACTAGAATCCTGCAGGGACTCTTTCTGAAGCTGGTGGGCTGTTCTCTCCATCATTCCTTTTTTATTTTTCAGAGATATTCTTTGTCTTCACCACAAGGAGAGAGAGAGAGAGAGAGAGAAATGGAGGGAGAGAGAGATAGGTATTTTTAGCTCTATGACCTATTTCTCCAAAGCTACCTAACTGACTGTCAGTCATTGCGCTGGAGCTCAGGGACCTCATGTTGAATAGTCACCGTCAGTAGGCCACATGCACTAAAGTGCGTTGAGTTCCACCTCAACGGAAGCGAGCGATTGCGTAGAGTGGGAGCGTAGGGTGCAGACCTTGGTGAAACTCCGTTCAGCTGTAGGCAGGTGGGACTACTTGTGGGAAGAGCATCAGACGAGCCGGGGAATGGCTCAGTGTTCGGGAAAGGCGAAGGAAGAAAGAGGGAGGGTGTCAGTTCCTGGTGATTCAGTATAATCAGCATGAAGATCACAGCCAAACTGTTTAGAATGAGCCCTGGAGATGCAAAGTGTTTAAACATGAATATTAATAATGATCTAGGCTAGCGCTTTCTTTAGCTTCTTTTGTTTGAAACCAAATTCCACCTCTTTTAGTGCTTGGACCCCTAGCCTTTCTTAA
The DNA here is from genome assembly GCF_904425465.1 of Colossoma macropomum. NCBI lineage: Eukaryota > Metazoa > Chordata > Actinopteri > Characiformes > Serrasalmidae > Colossoma > Colossoma macropomum. Next base: position 6,690,556 of record NW_023494786.1, on the reverse strand, counting down.
GCTTTTGGTGCCCTCACAGGAGGGGCTTTTCTCAGACGCATACCTCATTGAACTGAACAGGGCAGTTTGATTGAAAGGGTTCTTCCATGCAACAACACAACTGTAGACTGGTCTCCGCAGAGAATGCCTACAGGGCAGGCCTTTAAACAAACAGATCTAACAAATGTTCCTTCCAGTGCTTCAGCTGCAGCATAAAAGCAGTAAGAAATCATGTTTGTAATCCTTTTTCAACGTGCATCTGTGCTCTCCGAGTACTTTTGATTTCTGATAGTGTATTGTGTGTGTAATTACTTGCAGTCTACAGTGTAGTGGTCCATTTTTGAGTGTGTGGGTGTGTCGCATGTTCACTGCCTGTATTTTTCTACATCTGTGCTTATTTTTCAACCAGCTGAACATCAAGAATCTGCTTAAAATGTCCGCGTTGGTGTGCCCTGTACATTTGAATCTTTTTGGGCTGCTATAGCCTGCTTGGTGTGTGTTGCTGAGAGTTGATGCGCGGTGTGCATGTGCGTGTGTGTGTCAGTGCGAATCAGCCTGTGCATTTTAGAGTCGTAGAGCAATGCAGAACTCAAGTCCGGCCGCTCAAACGCCATTCCATCAGAGGAGCTTTATAGCTCTTCTACTTTGGCTGTTATTACGTGGATGGATCCTCTACCCTGACCCTCAAACATTATTAAAGTGCTGGAAAAAAATCCTCTCCACACTGACCAAACAGTCTCCACTGGCCTTTTTCACTGGGGATCCATATGCGTAGTTCTTGTAGGAGGCCAGAAATGGCCTGATATTGGTCTGAATGGAGTGATGTGAAGACATCACCAAAGAAAACAAACCAAATCTGAATGCTTGTTGAGAGGCAGACTGATGATGCTTTGAAGGAACCATTGAACAGGTGCCTATGAGTCAGAAAGCAGAGAGAAAGCTAAGAGAATGCCATATAGACTAAACAGCGGACGGCAAACTTGGAGTGTGATTGCCGTACTCCATAAAAAAGGTTCCAGATCCCTTCTTTATGGACCCTACACTCTGTACACTTTTGTGTTATCATCTGTTGACACATCTGATCGATTATTGACTGGTAGGTTAAATCAAGTGTATTTAATAAGGGATGAGAACCATTGGTCTAGTCTATTACTCCAAAAAGTAAAACAGGTTTGATTAGGGAAAACACAAACAATGTGCAAAGTAAGGAGTCTCTGTGATTAAGAATGGGAACCATTGGCTGATTGGTGTATTAGGTAATAGACTGGACTGTGAACCTATGTTTGCATTTCCCCTACTACAACACATCTGATTGATCACTGGATAATGATTTTGAGTTTTCTGCATTGTGTTGTAACAGTTCAAACCAACATATAGAATAAACATGCTTTGCCTCAGAAGGAATAGGAACCCACTTCCATGTGCACATTCGGCAGTGTGCTTGAGATGACGGCTAGTCTTGCTTGTACTGCTGCAGGTCACTGATTGAGAGTGAGGCTGGACATCAGGAACATGTCCCTGCACTGGCCGCAATTTATGGATGCAAGCGGGCTGTGCCAGCAAAAGCCCAACAGTATATCAGCATAATGGGCAAATGTTTCAGAGGATTTTTAGTAATAGATAAGAATTCTGCATATTGGTATATCGACATCACATACACTGATGAGAAAGCAGCGTCTAAGCACAAATGCTGTCGCAAGGAAACTGGATGCTACGTGCTGTGTATGTGTGTTTATTGTGTAGTGGAAAGTGTATATCTGTGCAGTTCTGCACAGTACTGGCTTTCTTAGCCAGTTGCAACAGATTTACTGAACTGAAATGTACAAACATACAAATAGAGGGAGCTACTAAAATTAGTATAGTGCAGTATAGTTTTGAAATCCTGTTGAACTGACATTCTAACTCTCAGGATATGTAGACCAACCTTATTTGTTGACATTATACTATATATCATTCAGTCCTAGTAAATAATATGAGGTTCTGACACATTTTAACATTGAGACATAAGACTATAAAACTTCCTTACAGCAAACATGGTCATTTTTGTCCTAATATTAAGAAAATAAAGCTGAGTTACACACACTTGCATGCATATAGTAAATTATTGGAAATATTCATAAATAGCGCATAGTTGAGGCCGCACTAGTAACATAATAAAGTTGGAGAATATGACTTGAATAGTGTAACACTCTGAATCTTCTGCACCTCAGTAAGCTGGTTATCTTCAGAACACAGGGATAGTGCTCTGGCACATCTGTAGCGAGAAAGAGAGAGAGAGCAAGAGAGAAAGAGAGAGATGAAGAAAGAACAAGATAAATCATTTGACTGGTAGAGTAGTGAGAGAGGGAGGGAGAGGTGGAGGTGGTGGGTGAAAGAAAGGGAGGAGTGCTTGAAAATTGCATAGTGTAATTCCAGTAGCGATGGGGGATGGGTGTGTGTGTAGATCACCCCTCTAAACAGTCCCAGAAAGGCCCCGGACCAGACCAGCGACTGATGCTACGGCTGGATTACTCACACCTCTGTGCATATTCATTCATTCCTGACTCTCTGCATCTGCAGTGTTGAGTACCTGACATGCCCTGATAGGCAGATAAACAGATAACTTCTGGACACAGATAGTCCATTTCTGGGAATTTGCCTTTGGCTTTAGCTACATCGCACCACAAGACACATTTAAAGAAAAACAATAGAAAAGCATTTTTAAGCATTTGTAACAGAAAATGTTTGACATGCTCTGCTGTAGGTTGTAAGATTTTCAACTAGAATTTATTAAAGGTAATAAACAAAGTTAGAGCTGATCTGATACCGAATATTGTTATGTGATTGATATTAGAAAATGCTGGATCAGTCACAAATCTAGCCTGAAACAGTACAGAATTGCTTGCCACACTGCAAAACACAAAGCGAGGTAAAGTAAATCACATTATAACATCACAAACCACATGATAACCTCACATGGTGAGAGTAAAGGTGGTAGTGTAGTGTTTAAGTACTTTGAGAATGGTGTATACATTTCTGAATATCATATGAAATGTTCTGAAGTGCTGTTGTGCCACCTTTAGTAATAAACCGAAGTTCTTACAGGGCTACAAGTGTGACCACAATAACATTACTGGTTGTAATTGTTTTGTTAATATATAATAATATCACTCTTATTTGGATCTGATGAAAGTTCTACATCTTTTGCTTGTTTTACTCAATTGCATATATTTACTTAAATAACATATATCAGCAGATGTTTTGTACTTAACTGTTATTTCAAATGATATTTGATGATGTATTTATTAAACTCCAGAAGAGCAGAATGTTAAAGTGATGTTGGGCTGCTGGGCCAAAATATGTGCATTTTATTCATTTACTGCATTTGTAACCTTTTACAAAAATAGTATTTTCTCTGTCATGCTAATTCTGGTGTATGTAGTCACAATTTTTACATTTTATAGATGTTTATATGTCTGCATCAACATTGGGATCAGCAGATAAGTTGTGTATAAAAGTTTAGGTGACTATACCTTTTAAAAAAAAGCCACATCCTCTACAGAGAACACACTTCTGTACACATTTACTGTTTATTTGCTGAATTGAACAAATTGGTTAAAATATCAGAAAAAGGAACATAAAATGTGGTCTGTGCAAAAGTTATGGCACATTTTATATATATATATATACTGAATATATATATATATATATATATATTCAGTATCTTAAACTCCTATACATACAAATTGTGCACTAAAGTTTATTACCTGTGAAGGAGTTATTTTCATTTAGAAAATTAACAAAGCATGTCATTTGGCCAGGGATATTCAACTGTTCAACTGTACATACATTAAAAATTTCAGATATCATCACTGGATGCCCAGAGCTTCCATATTGGTGCATCTCTAATTTCACTGTTCAGCACTAGAGCAGTTCACTACAGTGAAGTTTTGCCTCCTCTACTGACAAACCATCTCCTCTAGAGGGAGCCCTCTAATTCTGTTAAGGGGGAAACTCTGTTAATTGAGACTAATTGGAGCGTTGCTGGTGAGGCGTTGGGCGATGCGGTCAGTAAGTTGCAAGCTGTGATTTTGGGGGTCATATCATTGTCTGTTTTGGACTGTGCGTTCCGTCGTCCTCTTTACTGGCCCAGATTAAAATAGGTTAGAGGAGAGGGCTTCTTTGTGTATGTGTGTGTGTCAGTGAGTTGCTACCTTTGAGGGTCGTACCTCTGCCTCTGCCTCTGCCTGGCACCGGGACTCTGATGCTCCTAGCTATTTGCTACCCACTTCTCTCTGCTTTTGATTTTACCCAATCATCCCCCTTCATTTGCCTTGTGTCAAGACTGTGTGTTTTTTTTTTTCTTTTTCTTTTCTTTCTTTTTTTTTTTACGAACTGGGCAAAAGGCACCCCCATCCTCGAGGCTCCCTTTGTTTATTCCTTTGTCTTGTCAGGCGTGTTGTTCACATGCTCAAACGTGAGCACAGATGATGATCATGTTGCTGTTGCACATTCTTATACGTGATTTTTGCCATTGAGAACAAACCCCCAAGGATGCAGATGCGACCTAAAATAGCTCTGTGAGTTGACAAGAGCAGTGAATTAGAATTCGGAGCCTTTTTCTTTGCACCAAGCTGACTTTACATGCTGCCAGCATGGCGACAACTACCGCTTGCCACTCTGCTGTGACTTTGAATTATGAGTTATAATGAACTCAATGTAATCAAAGCAAAAGAGTAATTGCTGAAGATGCTTGCTGATTTGATCTGCGTCACCCGTTGCTGGCAAAAACTGACGTCTGCTTTTAAAGGTACTATGTGCCATTATAAACACCAGCCCCTTCATGGCACCTTACTATAGAAACCATTCATGCTAGTCTAAAGCCAGGGTGACACTAATTGATCCCACCCCCCTCGATTTTAGCGCTGATTCTAATGAAACGTATGAGTGTGAATAAAACAAATGCAGCATCTAAATAAAGGAAAATTGCAAACAGACATTTAAATGTGGAGTGAAGCTTTTTAATGCAGGTGCACAGCCGAGTTCCTGTACAACGAAAACTCTAAAACTATCACATACTGATCAAGTGTCACATCCATGACCATCACCTAAATGTGGTTTATCTGTTTCTTCTTTACTGTGTCACAGCAAATGGCACCACAAACATCAGCAGCACAAGCTGCTGTAAGTTTGGTTTGTCTGCGTCTCCACTGTCAGAAGCAGCTTAACTGTACAGGTACAAACAAGACAATGTATGGAGTCAATACTTAAAAACTATAATTGCACTGGAATACGATACAGTTACGTTGCCTAGCTAATGGTACTGAAGATGTACCTTTGAGGGCTCCACCAGTGACAGTTCAGTAACTTTTTTCCTGAGAGTGCATAAGAGTATGAGTAGTGATATTTGACAAAAATCAGTCACTAAGCGTGAGATTCAATTCTCAGTCTTTTTATAATCTGTTGTGTTATGTAGTAACCCAGAGGCTTACCTGAAAGCTACACTGTGTGAGTTTGGAGGATTTGGAGACCTCTCTGGTGGAAATGTGTAATTGCACACAGTGTGCGGAAAAATGTTTTGGAACGTGGGTTGTGCTTCTATGGGAGGCAAATCCAGCCAAAAAAGAAATGAAAATTAAAACCATAAAATGAAAATGCAAACCTCTTTTTGCCATTTCTTTTTCCGAACATGACAGACTCGAAGTCGTTTAGCTTGAGGAATGATGCCGTTCTGACTCGGAGGTCTAAGGATGTCCCAAAATGTACCCCGTAGCCCCGCCTAGTGCTAATTAACATATATTTGCATGTTGGTCAGTTTGAAAACGAAATCGAAAAGTGGAAAATGTAAAGTAAATGACCAGCAGGTGGCGCCGACGTTCGTTTGTATTTGCCTTTTCATTCTGACACTTAAAGCGCGTCGACGCCGAAAACTGAATCACAAACTGTCACTTTGCTGTTGATTTATCAGTTTTGCATTTTCATTTTCATTTTGTCAGATATGCAGCTGATAGATGTGAAAAAAAAATAAGAACGTGAACACTGCATTTTGATTTTAGTTTTGACACGTATTCTGCATTTCATGGAGAAAAGCCAAAGCCAAAGTGAAGCTTGGATTTTCTTTTCTCTCTTAGCTTTTTCATTTTAGATTTGGCCATGAAAAACCCAGAATAACGACTAAAATGAAATGACAAATAGCTGTTTTGCATTTATTTTTATTTTTGTCACAAATGGCTCGTGCTCATATGAAAAATGAAATTGCAAATGTAGGCATTTCATTTCATTTTCAATTTTGGCAGGATATTTGCGCAGATGTTTGGAAAAAGAAATGGCAAAAAGAGGTCTGCATTTTCATTTTATGGTTTTAATTTTCATTTCTTTTTTGGCTGGATTTGCCTTCCATAGTGCTTCAGACCTCTTTCTTGAGTGGATGACTCTGATAATTGCAAGCACGTTGAAAGAGCGTTCAAAGAGGACTCGGTCAAAACTGAAGATATAAATGAATTATTTGCTATTGTCATCATATCTTCATCAGTATGATGTTGATTTTGCATTTGAGAGCTAAACATTGAGCCAGACCTTCTTTCTGAGCCTGTGCATGTGACGTTAATACGTAAAAACTCCACGCACACCATATTATACTCAGTGACTCAGTAATGCTACTTCTTTCAGTTTTAATAAACAAATCTTACATAGTGCAGCTTTAAGGTTCTACATGACCTTTAAAGTCATCATTCAGTAAAAGGTCAAATTTCCGCGATTTACGCTCAAATGTAGTCCATCAGTTAAGACATGTTTGGTGTCCAAAGTTTGCTTTTTTAGGAGCTCTGATGTAGCTGGAAAGTAATGGAGGCTTCTGAACTGCTGGCCTTAATCATCATTTTCTTTACTTGCCTCATTAGTAAACATAAGGCACAAAACACATGTTTGGCTAATCAACTGCGTTTGGAGAAAATTGTGTACATTTGCAAAACTATTGCTTTAATTCTAGCCTCTTTGCTTAAACCAGAGAGGAAAACAGCATTCATCAGGTAACGTGGAGTGTGCAGCCTGATGAGCCTGCCGCTGCTCCTAGCCACTCTGGCCTATTTTCGCTGTGTTTTCTCATACAGTCAGTTCTCAGGCATCCTCCAGCAAAAACACTTTACCGAGCTTTCAAGGGCACACAGGCACAGCATAACATAATGAGATTGTGTGGAGAAGCAACCAAATCGAGAGCGGCCATTTTCTACAGCTGTCAACTTATTATTGAAAGGCTGAGTTATTCAGAGCGCTCCAGGAACAGGGCGGAGGGAGGAGGACGGGTGGAGGGAGGGGTTTGTGTTCTGATTGGGAATGGCGTGAATGAGGAGGAGCTTTACATGGGAACCTCAGGACCAGCAGCTTTGTATATGTGCCTTTTTTTCCTTTTTCTTCAGCTTTGAGATTTAGTGTGGCCGCTTTTAAGTCTGTGCATTTTTCCACATCACACACTCGATATTTTAAAGGCTTGAGCATGCGTTTGTATGAGTGTGTTAGTGGTTCAAAGACATTTTTTGAAAGACTGATTCTGATAACAAGCACTTTGTTGACTGGTACTGGGTACTGGTGCCAATACATCTTGTGATTTGCAAATAGGTTGGAACAAAAGGCTCCTGCAAAACAGTGGTGCTGCGTTAAATAAAAAAGATGAATTGGTTGCGATGTAGAAATTTGTGGAGATGAGAACCAAGAACATGCAAAACAACAGACTCAAGATTAGAAAATGTAACACTGTTTCTGAGTCCCGAAATGTGTTTTTATGTTTACATCAAAATGATGTAATGAAAATTGGCTACAGCAACAGAGTACTGATAGATCCACATGTACACTCTAATAACTGAACATGTTCTGTAAATAAACTAAAGAATATTTAGAAAGTCTGAGATTAATAAGACCCCAACAGTTAATGTGCTGTGCATCTGTCAGCACAATGCGCTCACAGCATGCGGAGCAGGCAACTGCTTGCAAAAGTTAATGGAAGAGCGTTAACACTGTCGTGCAGATTGACAATCAGAATGGAATTGACAAAATCATGATAGTTGTGGTCAGCGTAGATATAGTTTAGACATCAGATGCTCTATATCCCTTCTAGGCTCCTAGGCCAAGTCAGGCCCATAACACAGTCCTCTTCAGCCTGTGAAATGATTTTAATTTTCTATTCTTAACAGCCCGTTTCACCATGATATGCACTACAGTGCCCAGCATGCACTGCAACATAGTGTGCTTTCTGACCCCCTGCCCCCAAACAACAATCTGTGGGCCAGTGGTTACAAAAAAAGAAAAGATGCCTGATGTCTAAAAAACTACCTAAAACAATTCATTTTTATTTAGAATCATTTTTCAATAAGTACTATGTTGCAGTTTTGGCATATTTTGAATAAACAGTTGGCAAAATATTAAGTAAAAATGAAATAATAAAAACACAGCTGAGATTTTTTAAAATGGCTCTTTTAGTGGTTGAATTTGACACCCCCTGCTCTATGTGTATCTATGTGTGGGTGACTGCGGTTTTCCAGCTTGTAGCATAGAAGCTGCATGCTTTATTTTAAAAGCACTTCACAGATTTACATGATTAAGGCGGATATTATGTGGTGATTGGAAAAAAACTGTGAGCTCTGGCAAATACTGTGAGTTTTGGTTGAATTTGTGTCAATTATCACAATTGCAAGATCGCTAATTCCTGGAGGTTCTGCTATTTACAGCCTCTTTTTAACTGATCTAAATCGTATGTGTTGATATATGTAGTTGTTCTGTGTTTTAGGTGTCAAACAGTCAGTGTTGAGGGTGATTACCCAAAATAGTTATCCATTACAAATGACTAAGTAACTTCTCTCAAACTGTAATGGTATTCACTTACTTCAAAAGAACATGTCCGTTTCAGGTGATGTAACCGTCACTGCCCATGTACACGATATGGACAAAAATATTGGGACACACCTCATCATCATTGAATTTAGGTGTTTCGTTCAGTCCCATTGCCACAGGTGTATAAAATCAAGCACCTAGCCATGCAGTCTGCCTTTACAAACATTTGTGAAAGAATGGGTTGTTCTAAAGAACCCTCTGAATTTGAGCATGATACTGTAATAGGACGCCACAGAAACCTCCACTGGCATTACATCAGCACAAAGCTGTGCATCTGGAGCTTCATCGCATGGGTTTCATGGCTGAGCAGCTGCATGCCAGCCTTACATAACCAAACACAATGCCAAGTGTCGGATGGAGTGGTGTAAAGCATGCCGCCACTGGACTCTGGAGGAGTGCCGAGTCATGCTTCTCTCTCTGGCAGTCTGATGGATGAGTCTGGGCTTGAATGTTACCAGCCTGACTGGACTGTGGCAAGTGTAAAGTTTGGTGGAGGAGGGATGATGCTATAGGATTGTTTTTATGGGTTGGCCTAGGCCCCTTAGTTCCAGTGAAGGGAAATCATAATGCTTCAGCAGACCAAGATATTTTGGACAATTCCATGCTTCCAACTTCGAATAGTTTGGGAAGGCCCTTGTCTGTTCCAGCATGACTAAGCAAGGTCCATAAAGGCATGGCTGGGTGAGTTTGGTGTGGAAGAACTTGACTGGCCTGAACAGAGTCCCTGACCTCAACCCCATCAAACACCTTTGGGGATGAACTAGAATGGAGATTGTGAGCCAGACCCTCTCATCCAACATCAGTGTCTGACCTCACAAATGCTCTTCTGGATGAATGGGCAAAAATTCCCACAGACACACTCCAAAGTCTAGTAGAAAGCTTCCCAGAAGAGTGGGACCTGTTGTAGCTGCAAAGGGGGGACCAGCTCCATATTAATGCCTATGGATTTAGAATGGGATGTCAGTAAAGCGCTTGGAGCTGTCCCAAAACTTTTGTCCATATAGTGTACTTCCATATGTCGTTTACGCTGGTGTGGATGTCAATACATCCACTAGTGGGCAGTCCAGAGTAAAAAGTTTCTGACAACAACAAACATGGTGATGGTGGAGGAGGTCATGATAATGTACCAACTATGAAAGAGGCACCATTGTAGACTGTGGTGGTCTGTGAGACCATTAAATACTTTGTGACATGTAGACATATTACCAATGAGAGAAACTGACATTGTGTCTCGCGTGAACTATTGGCCACGCTGCCCCCCACGGCTTCCGGTGGTAATGTGCACAAATACAGATGAAATGAATGCAGAGTACAGATGGAAGTCTCCATCGGTATCCGTATCCGTGTTTAACGCTGAGCATAAATGAGCCTTTACACTGTCTCGAGTGGCTTGCTGCTTTTACAAAATGGAGAAACCTTGGCACCTTAACACATGTAATACGTGTAATTTATGTTTGCAGTCAGATGTGTATATCAGGTATTTTATAATGACTTCAAATTTGCCTCAGCCTCATTTTAAAACCCAAACTATCCGTTCTATCATTACTGATTCAGACCCTATAAAGAGATGAGAAAACACATGCACGTGTCAAAACAGCATCAGAAACTTGTCTTTTCCACGTACCAAGAAGTTATGTAGAGAGGAGACGACTCTTCATTCTGCCTTTAGTTGGTTTAGATGTCTTTGGTCTGCATTGTGTTCATACTGCGCCAGAGTTCGCTCTGAAGTGAATCGAGACCAGCCTGCTCAGGGGATCTTGGTCTGCTGATTTGGTTCGGATCGCAGTGCTCTAGCGAACAGTGCTAGCAGAGCAATCGCATCAGGGTTTGTTTTAATTTAACAAAACCAGCCAAGTCTGAACCAGCCTTGGAGACAAATGAGAAAGGCATGTAACACAGTTGTAATCACGTCTGTATCTGTAATGTGATTACAAGAATTCTAAACTCTAACTTATTACGTTACTTTGTTACAGGAAAAATAATCGCATTACTGTAACGTTACTTTGTTTTCCACAACACTCATAATATAGATGATACAGATGATACAGATGGTGCCTTTGTTTATGTCTCTGCTCCAAATGAGTCATTTGCAGTTGAGCAGATCAAATGTTGTGGCAACTAATGCTTCTAACTGCAGTCTAGCTGGACCAAAATGATACGAAATATGAATCTTTTCTGCACTAACTGTACTGTCAGATAGGCCTTGTTCACTATACTGAACATAGATGCGGGTGCCATTTGAGCCTGCATGTGAATGTGCAACATATTGCATATTTTTGAATTAGAAAAAAGCATTGTTTTCAATTCTCTCTCCATCTGAGTAATGCTACATTGCTTTAAGTAAAACTGGGCCCAAAACAGCAGTTAGAGGCTATTGTTAGTTTCTTATTGTGTTCCTGAGCACGCTGCGTCTTAGAGCGGTGACATTAAAACCGTATTGCAAGATTCAGTACTGCTGGTCCACAGCTAAAAACCAGCACACGCATGCACAGATCCATAGACAAGCACTCTAACTGCTCTTTCACCCTCTCCACTCCGAGCACGCTCATAAATAAAAAGAGGGAGAAACACTTCCACATGCTAAATACGCCAGCATGCACTCTTTTCCCGGTGGGTTCTGCTCATGCCCTCCTCGCCATGAACAGCAAGCTAAACTCCGGCTGGTTTTGCTCCAGGCTTCTGCTTTCTCGTATTGATTTTCCCTCCATTACCAGCAGCCTCACTCTCTTCTCCGCTATGCCAAATCGCCTGCAAAGCACCAAATATCTCTCTGTTGTAAACAAACCCTTATATCTCCTCAATGTTAAGTTTATGAAAGAGATACATTCTTTATTGTGTGTAAAAATGACCGAGTAATTTTGGACCATTTCTCTTGGTCCATTCTTCTCCAAATCCGTACACAGTGTAAAGAACAGCTGGTGTTGGCCTAAAAAATCTATAAATCAAGTTACACGGTTTTGATACAACAGCACTGATATGTAGTCGAATGTTTTCTTATAGAGACTGTTTGAGCAGCATGTCTAATGAAGTTCAGTGCGTTTTGGTGTAATATAATTAACGATGCTTATAATAGGGCCGATATGTTCCACTATTACTTCAGGAGTCGAGGCAGAGACTTTAACGGGAAGGTTTTTCTCTTTTTCTCATCAGAATTTCTCTCTCTCATTCTCTTTCCAGGCAATCGAGTGGAACCGTCATAAAGAACAGGTACGCTCATTAAAGTGCATGCACATGTCTTCCTGCTAGTCGCTGCTATACATTTTGAGGAGCTGCTTCACTTTAGAATGCCAAGCGCCTCCAGTCCAGATTACAGGAGTTCATATTAGTTCATATTTGATGTAGATATTATTTTTTTCTCATCTCCTCCTCCTCTAGCCCCTCTCATTAAAGCTTCTTCTACAGTAATTGCATTGATTCTGCTCTGTTTTGTATTCTGTAAGAACAGTTAGTCCCACAAGCGAAAGGTAAACCTAGCATCCTGCTAAATTGTCCAGTAGGCTTTGAGCAGAAAGGAGTGAAGAATCTCCGTTGGAGTTCATAAAATGTTCTCAAGTAACAGTGGAAAGGTCACAGACCACCATTCATCTATTTAATTTCCATTCAAAATGGCGTTTAATTACAAGTTATTCCTTTTGCACTACTAGATGTATAATAATCCACTTGCATAAGGAAGATGATAGTCAAGACCCACCAAAACTCACCATCAGACAAACAGCTATTTTAGCTCTAGTTTCAGCGAAAGTCTAATGAAAATAAAATAAAATAAAATAAAATAAAAAACAAAACAAAATGGGACCCCTAACAACCAGTGCTTTCACGTTTGAGAGAGGAGAAAATCAAGCTCCACTCTTGCCTCAGAGCTAAAAAAATCCACAGGTATTTCTGTCTATCCTGCCACTGTGAGAAGACAACTCAACACTATGAGTCTGATAGGATGTGTTGCTGTCAAAGATGCCTGAGAAAAGGAAACAGACACAAAAGAACATCAACGGCAAAACCAAACAAAGAAGCTGCTGGTGTTCTCAGAACAATGGACTGACCACCCCAGAGTCCAGACCTCTACATCACTCTGTGTTTGGGATTATGTGGATCAGGGGAAGTAGAAAATGCAACCAACTTTTAAGACTGAACTTTGGAAGTGTGGAAAATTATTCCTGCAGATTTCTTCAAAAATTGAAGTCTCCAGAAAAGAATGGAAGCTGTAACAAACACAATAGGTGGACATTTAGTTGGTGAGGCTTTTGTGTAATTTTATTCTAAATGTTTTCTTGCTTTTTTTCCCCCTGAAGCTGAAAAATGACTTATTCCTGGTCGTTTTGACTGGAAATTAAGTGAATTGGTGGTACAGTATTGTACACCCAGGTGATGTTAAAGGATAAAATGTGAGGAATTGTAAGGAATTATAAGCTTGGTGTGCAGTTCTTGTTATTTTATTAGTTGTGATGCTGTCATTAAACTTCAGTGGCAAACTTTAGTTGAAAAGGTGTTGTGTAAGCCAGACTTGATGCTCGAGGCAGATAGGCCAAAACAATGGAATGGTAAAGTAATGAGTTTCTGGGCTTCCTACAGATCAAAGCGTGCCAACAGCATCCGAGTGGTTGGAGGATAAGCCTTTTTGATAGCTCACTTTGCTTTGTCTTTTTGCGAGCGCATCTCTATAACCTTTCGACAGAACTTCTGAATTTTAGATGCCAAACAGATCGAGCAAGTGGTAAAGTTGAAGTAAAGAGATAAAGTTTTAAACTCGTAACACAGTGTACACTTGCTTCGACTGACTGGTTAGAGCTGCACTGGATATTTAAGTTAAGCAGTGTCAGCACTGAGCCCGAAGGCTGTCCTCCAATGCCCCGCTGGCAAAAATGGGTCAGTCCACCAATCAGTGTGTCCAATGCATTCACTGTTACATCATCATCATCACCTCGAGCCAGTGTCAGCTTCCGTCCCAAGGGTTGGTTTAGCAATGTATTCATTGGTGCGTGATGCAATTTGGCTTCATTCTTTGCCCTGGTTCCAGCCTTAGTAGTGCTTCTTATTGTTTTAAAGCGAGCTGTGATATATCACCAAGGCTCTGTGTGTTCGCGCTCTGGTACCCAGCTCATCTTCTTGTTGTTTGTGGGTATGAGGATGACTAGATCCAGAAGATTCTAGCTCTCTACTCATTTTTTTAAATGCAGTTATCTGTTTCATAGTGTATATTCTTAACAGAGAACTGTAGCTGTAGTTAAAATAATGTACAAGCCAGGAAAATAAGAAATCTAGGTCATGACATGACCTGGTCTGACATGACATGGTCTACACACACACACACACACACACACATATATATATATATATATATATATATATATATATATATATATATATATATATATATATAATTTTATTGTAATTACACAATTTCCTAATGACCTATATAGATTAAACTTACACTGCACTTTTGGCTTTTTTCCATCGAACAATGATGTAAACATATCAAAAAGTGCACAACAATAACTTTAGTTAGCTGCAAGTGAAAAAAATAAATTGTAATTTTAACATTCTTTTGTTTTTTCTAGCAGTGACTGTGACTCGTAATGGTTAATCTGGTTTGCAGATTCTTCATTTTAATTTAAAATTAAATTGTAGAATTAAGTCATTTAATATGTGAAAAAGTAATGGACCCTACAGCTACAGTACTCTGCAAATGTCCAGTCAAAATGGCACAGGTTATTCATTTTGCTGTGTGAGCAGAATCATATATTTCACAGAAAATGACACCGAAGCCTCAACAGCTGAATAACAACACAACATTTTTCTGTTTCATTCAGTGTGTCCACTTTTTGCCTTTATTACCATTCCATTCTAATGAGGAGACTTTCAAAGAAATCTGCAGGGAAATTTTTCCGTACCTCCAAAGTTCAGGCTTAGCAGTTGGTTGCGTTTTCAGTTTCTCACAATCCGAGAATCTCAAACACGTTATGTTGAAGTCTGGACTACACATCCTTTCAGACCTACAGTGTTGAGTTATCTCCTCACAATGATTTGAAGCAAGATTGCAGCTTGATTTTCACCTCCCTCTCAAAGATGAAAGCTTTAAGTACTGTTTTTCTGATGGGGACAGCTTTGGTGGTCTACTAGGTCTTTGCACGGTCGTTAACTTTTAAAAGTTTTTTGAACTCCAGTTTTGGAAACTTGTTTTTTTCCACTTCAGCCTTCCTTATGTAAGTGGGTTATGCTATGTCTTATCCTCCTGAGAAATGAATAAATTGTACTTAATGGCTGTTTTGACTAGAAATTAAATAAATGATCTCTCGCCGCCCTCCATCTGTAGTCCGATGGTTCTCTGCTTGCAAACCCTGCAGTAAAAATTCCAGTGTTTACAGTATGTACCTCAGCATCTTTGCTCACACTCATTTCCCCCTTGCACTCTCCAGTAGAGAAAATTAAAATGTTGACTGGGCATTTTCTTTTGCACGTGAGCTCGGTCAGCCTACCGCCATGTCCAGACAATAAAGAATGCTGATGTTACGTTTTTACATTCTTGCCATCAGACCATGAAATGTGAGATTTACTAAGGCTAAATAGTGAATTTTATGAATAAGCAAGGAAGATGTCCCTGGTGAAAGTCAGTGGTGGACAACAAATTAAGAAGGCATGAATAGAAAAGTAGTCTGGCCGCAGGTTTATTGTTTGTAACTTGCTTACTGGAGTAGTAGCACAATGAGTGGTTGCCCATGAATAGATAGAGTGATGGAGTGAAATAAGCAAACAAAATGAAATGTACTGCTGCAGTTACTGTGTTTTTACCAAGCTTGGCGGTTTTAGCTTGAAAACTGCAGGAGCGAGAGAGATTTGAAATATGGATTGAGGTCTGTGGGGTGAAAAAAATGCAAGGGATGAAAAAGAACGGTTGTAAGTAATTCAGCTTGGAATTACACTGTTTGCACATGGCTGAACATAGAACTGGTACCAAATAACTCTGGAATGCTTATGTACAGCCTACTGACAAGCCAACGTCCCTAAACCTTAAGATCCACTCAGTTATTAATTCAGTTTCCACTTGTGTAATGACCGGATTAATCTCAGCTTTACCATTAAACTAATGCATGCTTCCTTAAAGTTTGTCAAAAGTCAGATTTATAAAGCTTAAATGCAGCCAATCACCCAGGACCTATTTGGGATTTGAGTCCTTTAGTTTTTCCCTGGAGCTTTGAGGTTAATCTAGCTAACAAGCACAAAAGCTTACACCACACCAAACAGCACTGTAGAAACTACATACATTTGTTCATTTGTATAGATAACAGCAAGGGCATAGGAGTTAGCCTGGGGTTGCCCTTTACAGCATACTTCCCCAGGAAGAACATTTTCCAGTAATTCCTAAATTCCTGCAGCGTGATCTTTGCATTCATCATAAGTCACCATGTGTACGATCATGAAATGTTATGTTGCCATTGACTAGTCTTTAGGCTATGCTTTGCAAAAGTAGTTAAGGGGCAATCCCACCAATTTTTCTATATTTCTGTGCAATTCCATCCAAACAGTGTGTTTTTAACTCCAGTGCAAAACTAATGAAACAAACTTTGGACACTTTACATGTTTTAGCTGTTCGAGTACATTTGGGGTAAAGGGAAAACTGTTTTTAATAAGATCTTTTGGTGAACTGTGGCTTTAAAAGGCTCATAGGCTACATTTTCTTATTTTTTCTCCTGAGGTCCACTTGTGATATCTGTGTGGCTTTATGCGTGAAAACCAGTCATAAATTAATTTTACATGATCATTTTCCACCCTTTTTTTAATCCTTAAAATGAAAAAGACTGTTGGAAATGATCTGTGGTCTGACTGGGTGCATTGTATTGTGCTGCTTTCAAAATGAGTCCAAACTAAAACACTCCCTATAACCTCAGTGTTAATAACACATGTCTAATATATTCATTACATTCAAGTGTTTACTTGTTCAAAAATATAATTTGTAAGGGAAACTAAACATAAATCTATACATTTTTGGTTTTATTAGATAGTGTTCTTTATGTTTTAAATAAATGCAGCAATAGAAATCACTCTATTAAACTAGCAGAGCAGATTAAACAGCATAAATAGCTAAATTTTGTCTGACCTTAAAGGGTTAATATTTACTGAACTATTGAATTAGCTCTGATTAGAAGCTGGTGCTGTGAGAGTGGGGTAGCTTGCAGTTGCTTTAGTATCTCTGCCCTCTCCTGAATATTTATTGTAATGTTCATGTTTTGTTTCATGTCTGTTGATAAGAAATTTATTACAGCCTTTTGACACATGAGACACACACGTTTGCTGTGGCTCTCGATGAAAAATTTCCATCTCGCTGTTGAACTTTATGGTTGAGCTTTGGACACCCCTGACATACTACATCTTTTATTTAAAAAAGCTAGGACGGTTGTTTTCATGAGAAGGACCCTTTATGGTCCACTAATTAATAGTTACATTTCATTTCTCCTTGTGTTGTAACTGCTGATTTAACCTAGTTTCTTTTCAGCATTAGAAATGCACTTAAAACTTAAAACTGTCTCTGAATCTGATGCAAAACCTCTCGTTTCTCTCTCCAGTCTGGGTGAGGAGTTCTATCGGGAGGCGATTGAACACTGCAGGAGCTATAACGCCCGTCTGTGTGCAGAGCGCTCCATGCGCCTGCCTTTTCTGGACTCGCAGACAGGCGTGGCACAGAGTAACTGCTACATATGGATGGAGAAGACCCACCGAGGCCCAGGTGGGAACCTCACTGTGTGTATGTTGATGTGTGAAAGAGAGAGGAGGAGAGGAGGTGGATTTCTTTGCATATGGACTGGGCAAGGAAGCTTCAAAGGCCAGTGAAATGTTTCGTTAATTTAAACTTTAAAGTCATGGTTGTCCAGTAGGAGAAGAGGTAAGGGGCACTGAGCAGTCTTTGCTTTATTCGACTACTGGAGAATATTCAAGAACATTTTACAGTTATGTGTATTTGCCAACAACCAGTACTGGGGCTGAATTAGGAATTTTCCTTTTCTTTTTCTTCTTTTTTTTCTCCAAAAAGTCCAGCACAGCAGTTTTGAACTTTTTAAGACAATGTTGGATAATATAGTATATATTTAAAATTGCATCTCTTGCAGTTAGAAAATTGCACACTTTCACATTTTGATGTAAAAACAATTAATTGTTCAGCCCCAACCTGAACAATTATTTTTTAGTCCCGCTCCCACAGGAAATCTGTACTGTATGTCCCTCTGACCGCCCGCTGCCTGAACATTTTGTCCCGCTTGCAATCCCCTATAACTGGTTTCCATCTGAGTTAGTGCTGATTTAAAATGACTGCCAGACTTGTCTTTAGTTGGCTTTATTGTCATGTGTTTGCTTTTTTTAAGGGTACTTTCTACAGCTGTCGCCGTCTAACCGTCTGAGCTCTCTGCCATTTCTGTAGCTTCACAGTGATATAGAAGGAGTTTATACATTTTCGGTATTTTGCTGCTAGATATTATTTATTTATGCTAATGAATAAATGATTATTATTTTATTTGGGCTGTTTTTTCTACACTTATGCGTTGTCCTGCACTGGCCTGGTTAACCACCTGCTCCCCCACACACCACACTTAGCCCCGGCCCATGAGATATTGTGGTGGGAATGCAGACCTTTACAGTACAACACAATATGTTAATGGATGTCAGTGTTTATGTAACCAATGTTTTTACAAAACCTTGCATTTGTTTGCAATCAGTAGGACATTCTTTACAAACTCCTAATTTAGCACACCTGGGCCTTATATTCACAAAGCTTGCTGGGCTGATCCAGAATCATATTCCTCTCTTATTTACTATGTCTTTACTGACTGGAATAGATTCTAGATCAGAACTCCTCCTTTGAGAACCTTCATGAATACAGGCCCTGATTCATTTCTACAAGCCTCCAGGAGCTTCTGAATACAAGAATCAAGTGGATCTGATTAAAGCTCTGCAGGATAATCACCAGGTGCAAAACAAATAACGAAGTAGTTAGTTGACCATAGTTAAGTAAAATGCTTTCAAGTTACTTTTAAGTTATTTTTGCTTCCAGACTTTTGAGCTGTAGTGTAAAGACCACTGTAGCAGATGCCCCGCGATGCAGATCATACAAAATGCAGCTGTTCCACATAGAATAAGTCAAAGTGAGAGCAGTGACAAACATTAAGGTCAAATTCATGTTATGCTCCGCTTGTATACAGTTAATGGAATAAAAATGTAAGATTATTTTGTGAATTCATCACATTTGGTGTCAGCTAATGGGTCCACTTTAGAATAAGACCCTTATAAAGGGTTCATGGCTTAAAATTATTGGTCGTTAATTAAGACATAAACAACTTAATGTCATTAATAGACAGTTGTAGCCATAAAAAGATGAAGCTGTCAGTTTTAATACTGACTGATGGAGAAAACAATATCAGATAAGTCATCAGAAAGATCTGAGGTTTAACAGTAGAGATGAATGTTGGCTCACTATCACAGCACACGTCCACTTGCACTTTTTCTCTCTGTAGTTTGCTGGGCCACATCTGGATGCTCTCCACTGGTGGCCATTTGTATGTCGTCATGAAAATGAAGAAACCATTCTGAACATATCTGGGGCAGTAAACAATCTGATGCGTAGTTTTCTGTTGCACAGAGGCTCACAGTGAGATTAAAACACAGACTTCTGCTTTTTATGCTGTTATAATTTTCAGAATGCATCAGTCTTCTACACAAGCAAGGAAGATAGCTCGCCCAGTCTCACTCGCAAGCTTGTTACTTTAGCAAGTAATCTACAAGCTCTGTGTGAGATAAATTTTGCCTTCCCGCTTGAACCATGTAAACCCCATCCAGTCGAACATCTTCCCCCTCCTCTGTCAACAGTTCTGTATAAATCAGATATTTCATTAGTATGTAACACTGTCATGGATTCAAAGAGGTAGAGAGCCATAGTTTCTACCCTCTACTCTCAGAGAAAGTTATATTTGGCATTCGTGATGTAGACTAGTGCACCGTTGCCCGGCTGTGCAAGTGACTGCGGCCATGGCACTGCGTTTGAAGTTGAAATCTGCAGAACTTTTTCACTGCACACTGCAAACCATGATGCACAATGCGGCAGCGTGGACATATACAGTTAGACAGTTAGTTTTTATTTATGTGTTGTACCTGCTTATTCATGATTTTTAAGGTGTTTATGACATAACTAATAAGCATTAATAAAATAATTGTAAGCCATTCATAAACTCTTCATGAGGGCGGTCTTATTCTAAAGTAGCATATGGCTAACGTAGCTCTTCACAGATGTGTTCTTCTCTAGCTGAAAGTTATAAGGTGAAAAGACTAGGCTAGTAACGTTAGCTGAGGTAACATACCATTTAGATTTGTCTGTTTATCTAAAACACTTTAGACTGAGCTTTTCTATTTGTAAACTTCAAGCCACATATTATCTACAACCAATTTTCTAGGGACTCTTTCTAGGTTTAATTTATTTGCCATAACAATAAGATTCTTAGTGGTGCATTGAGAGCAGTGAGCAGTACTGAGTGTAGCCAAGTGGTGGCTTGATGCTGAATGTTGGCAGCAGTGTGCTCACCTTCATTGAGAATGATGGTTTTGAACTTTAGGATGTTGTGTGACATGGTGCAGTGGCCTTCATTGAAGAATTTCTTTGCTGAATGTTTATAACAGCAGCTCTGATTTTGCAGGTGTGGCTCCAGGTCAGCTGTACACCTATCCAGCTCGCTGCTGGCGTAAGAAAAAGCGGTTAAACATCCTGGACGATCCACGTCTGGGGCCCATCGAGTTCAAGATAGGTAAGACACAGTCACTGATGATATTGCTAAGAAGGAGCATGAACGTTACCTCAAGTGGTGTAATGCTGTCCATGGGTTTTTTATGGAAAGTACCATTTTTGTGGAACGTGTAATTGGTTTCCTGGGAAGAGTAATAGATGTCTGATAAGTGGGCACTGTGAATGTAGTCATTAGGGATGTGCCAGTCAAGTTTATTTGACTTCCCATCCAAGTTATTTAATATTAAGTAGCTGCCAATACAAAATCCTGATCTGATATTTTTGTATTTTAGTAGGCACAGCACATTACAGTACATTTTGAGTAGTGTTGTAGTGCTTGAGTCCGTAATATAACACTCAGTCTTCAGTGCAGTTCCTCTATCTGAGATGACTGGAAACGGAACTTTTTTGCTGTCACTAATGTGAGCTACACTAACGTTGCTAACAAACACTAGAAGTCAATAGACACCCAAATCTTTTCTGGATATACATGTCCAAAATGTCTCTCAACCCACTCAAACGTATCATGGATAACGTCCTTACTTAAAGAACGCTGACCAACTGCATTGTCCTGTCCTGTTTAACTGTTTTAGTGCATTACAGTATGTTAAATGCTGAAGAAAAATCATTGTACACAGAGTTTGACAGCTGTTTTTATATGTGGCACTACTAGTGCGTTGTGCCTGTATGTAAAAATACTGTGAAAAGTTTTAATTATCTGTATTGGTTTTTCTAGTTGAAACACTACTGTTGTAAATATTGCACGTGACTTTTGGGCTGTTTTTATTTTCCACTTCAAAATCCTTCCACACTACAGCTGTTTAAAATTCTTCTGAACTTTAAAAAATACACTGCTGTAAAGTCCATTTACATCACTTCTATAACCTAAAAACAGAGCCATAAGAAATAACCTGAGTATGAATTCGCTTAATATGGCTGATAGCGATCCATTAAAATATGCCTGGATCTTTTAGATCAGGTCAGACTCCTAATCAAAGAATCAGAAAAAGCTGTTTGTCTACATGTGTTTGTGTACAATCAGACTACGAGGCTGCCCTGAAGAAAGAAGGAGGTGTTCCTGAGGGTCCTGTGCTGGAGGCTCTACTCAGCGGAGAGCCGCTAGACAAGAAGGTGGAGACCAAGGAGGAGGAGGCCATGAGCGAGTGTCAGGTATGAACTCGGTTTGTTTTTTCCCTGCCAAGTCAACTTCCTCAAGTGCGTACTCAAGTGGGTGTTTAAGTTCTGTAAAACTGTGCCCCAAACTTTCTACACTTCTATTCCCATATGCCCTACTCCAACTCTTATGTGCTTGTCTATGTCTCTCTCTCATACTCCCTCTCTGTCTCCTCCCCTCCAGTCTCTCTTTAGTGTCTGTGTCTCTGTTTGGCACTGACACAATTCCCTGCAGCAATGACACGCCCCCACTGGCAGAGTTCCTCGTTAACTACAAAGCATGCGTACGAGCGTGCGACTGTTTTACCGTTTTGCGTGAGCGAGTTTGACAAAGTGAGACATGGCAATTGTATTGACGGTGTGGAATGAGGCAGAGAACGAACGCACGTTTGACATCTATGTATTTATGTGTGAAAGTGGACCAGCAGCTTTGTGTGAATGTGTGTCCCTGCGAAGCAGCCCTGGATGAGCTGTCATCACTCTCAGCGCGGCCTTCCCCCCATTCCTCGCACACACACATGCACACACACTCCAGAAGTGACATCTATCCCAGGGGTCGACAATTAGCCAATTTGCACCTCAATTAAGAGGCACTCTGCAGACCTCGGAGCTGATCTGGGAGAAGACCTGTGATCTGCTGCTTGTATCCCTGCAGGCCCCTGCAGGAAGGAAATTCTCTGGAGCTCCATTTCCCCTTTAGGCTTTTGATTTTCCTGCAGGACTGTATGTCCTCCATACTGTAGTTAAGATTTAGGCATAATCTGTATTCATGGGCTTGTGTACTGTGCTGCTTCTGTATAGAGCTGCACAATGTACACTATATGGCCAAAAGAGTGTGGACACCTGACCATCAAACTTACATGAGCTTATTGGACATCCCGTTCTAAAACCCTGGGCATTAATATAGAGTTAGCCCCTTTTGCAGCTATAACAGCTTCCACTCTTCTGGCAAGCCACAAGATTTTGGAGTGTGTTTGTGGGATTTTGTGCCCTTTCAGCCAAAAGAGAATTTGTGAGGTCAGGCACTGATGTTGGACAAGAAAGTCAGTGTTCAGTGGGGTTGAGATCAGGGCTCTGTGCAGGTCACTGGAGTTCCTCCACACCAAATCAAACCATGTCTTCATGGACCTCGCTTTGTGCACAGGGGCACAGTAATGCTGGAGTATGAAAGGGCCTTCCTCACACTGTTGATGCAAAGTTGGAAGCATATAATTGCCTCAAATGTCTTTGTATGCTGTGGCATAAACATTACCCTTCACTCGAACCCAAATCCTGAAAAAACCCAGACCATTATCCCTCCTCCACCAAACTTTACTGTTGGCATGGTAAGTAGTGTTCTCCTGGTGTCTATCAAACCCAGATACATCCATCAGACTGCCATATAGTGAAGTGTGATTCAACACTCTAGATAACACATTTCCAATGTTTCACGTCTTTCTAGCCAACACTTGCCATTGCGCGTAGAGATCTTAGGCTTGTGTGCAGCCGCTTGGCCACAGAAATTCATTTCATGAAGCTTCCCACACACAGTTCATGTGCTGCTGTTGCCCCTGTGCTGTGAGTTTATGTGGTCTCTTCATGGCAGAGCTGTTGTTGCTCTTAGATGATTACATTTACAAAGGTGGCATCCTATGATAGTGACACATTTAAAGTCACTGAATTCTTCAGTACAACCAATTTAACTGCCAGCGTTTTTCTATGGAGATTGCATGGCTATTTGCTTGATTTCAAACACCTTTTGGCAATGAGTGTGCCTGACACATCTGAACTCCTATTAGGAGGGGTGTCCACATGCTTTTGGCCATGTAGTGTATTAAGGCCCAGGAAATACTATTAAAGGGTCAAAGAAATCAGTCAGCATTAGCTCCTATAAATAATAATAATTAACAAAATCCAACAAAATAGCTTTGACTATTGGGAAGCTCCACCTCCATCACTACAATATTTATTTTGTTTCAGGCTTCATCAGTTTCTGCTGCTTGTTTTGTGCTTTTGTAGGCACAGTGCACATATTTAGGTAGTTTGAGGGTGATAGCCTACTTTTATGCTCAGTTGAAGTGCAGTACCTTCATTAAAAATAGCTCATTTTAAAGCTTAGTAGTTAAGTATTGAATCAGGGCCAGTATCGGCACACTTCCCTGCACGTTTTAAGGTTTTCACTGCTCCCAACATACCTGATCCAACTAATCAGCTCATTAACACCCCCTTACTATGTTGTAGTGAGTATGTTAAACCAGGGAAAGCACTAAAATGCAGGGCAGTGTGCCTCTAGAACCAGGGTTGAGAAACACTGCTGTAACCAACTACAGTGTTTTCTAGTTGTAATTTTGCACAATTGGTCATGAGCGTCCTGTCCAGTCACAAATGTTTTAGCGTTCACATGATCCAACAAATGTGAATCATTTTGGTCAGAAATATTGCAGGCCAGTCTTTAACTGCGTTAAGGATTCATTAGTGTGTTTTAATACATTGCAAGACATATTGCAGTCTCAGTATGACATTTTGGCCATATTGCACAGCCCCACTTTCATATTCTTTTCCCATCACTTTGGGAAATAATGTTATGCTTAAAAAGCTGTGTAATGAAAATGTGATGGATTGAATATCTGTCTTAAATTTTAAATGAGCAGCACAATAAGTTTTTCAAGCATGTACTTCTAAGTAGGCAGTGTAATGCAGTGGAAGCTTCTATATACTAAAGCGATGGATTTTGAGTGATTGACGATGATATCCTAGCCATAGTGACCCTTCACTGTGTCAGTGTCTGATGACAATGGCTCCGCTAATGGCCACAACGCTGCAATTTACTCCTTTATGGTGACAAACTGGTCTCTTTTATGTGCTGGTGTCAGCTGCTCCCTTATGAGCCTCATAGAGTGTTGATAGGCTGGAAGCTTCTTTGTTTGTCTCTGCAAGCTTCCTTCTTATATGTCTGTTCAGCGGCTAAACCTGACTTGTTAGTTTGGCTGTTAAAGGAGAAACAGCTGGTGTGTATTTATAAGAGTGATTAAATGTTTTTTTTTTCCTCTCTCATGCTTGTTTTCAGAGTATGTAGTTATACAGAAAGCAGGAAACTGACAAATATCAGTGTGCTCTGCTAATGGTTTGTATGCACAGACATGACTTTATATTCAAGTCTAAAGGGAGCTATCCAAATGTAGCGTTATCTTTTACTATGGCTCACTGTAGTGTATTATGTTTGTGTCTGCAGAAGCTGCTGGTGGGAGACTTCCCCCACGAACTGGAAGTAGAGGAGATGGAGGAGGACGTTCCCAAGCGCAAGAACCGCACCAAAGGACGGGTACGGTACAAAACACGAGGCGAAAACAACCCTCAGCGCCAGGCTCTTCCTGCCAAATATGAATTACGAACACACACTCTGGCTGAGGAGCGTTCTCTCGGCCTGTAATTCACAGTCTAGTGAGATGCTACAACACAAGGTTTATTTATCTACGTGTCAGCTGTGTGTTTAGCTCACAGGGTTGACCAAAGAGCCGTCTATGGTGTATCCCCAAGGCTGAGAAGATTTGGTGAGGTGTATCAGGGCCCATAGATATGCTGGAGCCAGGGGTGTCCAGCTTCAGTCCTGGAGGGCTGGAGTGCAGCACAGTTTAGTGAGCTCCCTGTGCAAACCAGCCTAAAACAAGTCAGCAGTTACTCAGCTGAGGCTGGTTAAACCAACAGGGCTTATGCCTGGTCATAAGCTAAATCGATCTGAGCATAGCTTTTCTGCCAATTTTTAAAAAGTTATGCATAATTAAATCTTTGAGATGTAAACAGAGTCATTCCGAGTGATGTGTCTAGAGAAACCTGCTGATTCAGAACTGTCCACAGTGGTGGTGATAGGAACCAGATGTCCAAAGTGTTTGATGCCTCTACTTTTGAAAAATCTAACATATAATGGTTACTAATACACATGATGCTCAAGACATTATCCATCCATCATCTAAACCGCTTATCCTTCTGGGTCACGGTGGGGTGCTGGAGCCTATCCCAGCTGTCATTGAGCAGAAGGCAGGATACACCCTGGACAGGTCGCCAGGGCAGACAGACAGACATACACATTCACACACACCTAGGGGCAATTTAGCACATCCAATTGGCCTGACTGCATGTTTTTGGACTGTGAGAGGAAACCGGAGTACCCGGAGAAAACCCACACAAACACAGGGAGAACAGGCAAACTCCACACAGAAATGACCCTGGTCACCCGGCCGGGAATCAAACCCAGGCCCTTCTTGCTGTGAGGCGACAGCGCTACCCACTGCGCCACCGTGCCACCCCTTGAGACGTTATTTTCTGATAATTTTGACGTAAGGTTCTGGTCTAAAATGTATTTTTAAAAATCTGCTCTTGGTGGAGAGGTACATGCAGGGCACTGTAATACAAAACAGTATAAAAAAAAACAAAACATTTTTTTCAGATTTAAAACAGTTTTACCATTATCAGCTTTAGATATAACCCAGAAGACACATGTAGGTTCACTAATCATTTTAGATCACCACCGCTGTAAAGAAATCTGAGTCAGCATGTTTCTTCACAGTTAGGGAGGCACTGATAATGATTTTTTATGTCCCATTCTGATTTTTTTACGGCCAAATTGGCTGATAGCCAATTTTAATCTAATGCTCACACTGTGTGGGGTAAATGAGTACATGAAATAATACTTTTTTATCAATCAAACTTGCAATATAAACAACATTATTATGCTCTTTAATGGGCCAAACTGGCATTTAAAAAAACAGTAAATCAGTTGTCTGTTGAAATAACATGAATCAAATACAGTGTGACATGGAAAATAAGAGGCAACTGGCTATTTAGCACAATGATTCATGCATAATTATGCTATTGCGTATTGGTATAGATGTAGCAGCTGCATTCAAATACAGGCAAAATCCTAAGACTATAATATACACCTGCTCTAAGCTGATAGGTCCTTCCATGCTCCTGTATTTTAACTTGTTCTTCTGCAGTAGTTCTTCTAGTGCTCTAGAAGTTGTAGCAATCATTGAAAAACATGTACAGGCCTATATTTTTGATAACATTGTTTTGGAATGACTTTTCCCAGTGATCCCACCCCAATGATATATTGTCACTGTAAGCGAAAATAGATTGGTTGCTTGAGTTTTCTGGCTTTCAGCAGAAAAACATCTCTAAACTGGTGCGGTGTTGTAGACGTATCGCTTTGTTGCTGTCAGATGTGTGCAAATATTACCATACATCTGAAAACTCCAGTTGCAGTCTAATATATAGTTGTTATTTCATGACTATGTTTTCCTGCTATTTTGCCCAATCACAGCACTGCCATCAGTTAATGTTATGTCTATGTGACAATATATTTCTTCCTTTATTATAAAACTAAACAACAGAAGATGCATTACCCTCAAGGGTTACAGTAGAGTATAACAGAATGGTCGCATGCATCTTTTAAAAATTATAAAGCAATTTTTTAGATTTTTAACATTGTTAGCTTTAAAATACATTAGTGCAGTAGTGATTCATTGATTTTTGCATGCATTTTAAAAGTGCAGTGTAGACCATTTTAAATGAAACAATGTATTAATGCATTAACTTGTTCTATAATCTTCATTGTTGATGAGTAATTGACTCCAAACCCTACACCAAAGTGTGCTGGCCACCCTCTATTCATGCCTGGATTTGGACACTCCTGAATTAGGGTCAGGACGCTCTTGTTAGGTTGGAAGATCTAAATTCTCAGGGCAAGTCACTAAATGTAACACAGTCTGTTCGAGAGCCATTAATCAAGTTCGCTTGACAAAACCAACTTACTGTTCTTTGTTTTATTATTCTAAGCTTTTGTGTGCTGTTTTCCCGGGTCAGTGTTTTTGAGCTAGATCCATAAAATTTGAGAAAATTTAATATATTAATAAAAAAAAAAAAAAAGACATCTCTCACACTGCTTCCATAGACAATACATACAGATATACAGACATACTAGCACGTATATGCACAGATATATTAGCAACCACTTCAGATACCATAGTAATAGACCAGCCAGACCTTAACACCTTACTGCCTGAGATAACATAACAATGGCCAAGCAGCACCTTATTAATCACCTGAGATAGCATAAAAATGACCTAGAAACATGTTAGCAACCACCTGGGATAACATAGCTACGCCCTAGCAACACATTAGCAACCAACTGGGATTTCATAGCAATGGCTTTGTCAAGCCAACTTAATATTTGTTCATGACCTTTCCCCTTCTAGGCCTATCAGTGGTCTTCTCTTAACCTGATCATTGTCAGAGCAGTTTTCCTTCTTCTCTGCTTACGTCTTATTGTTATACAGTGCAGTTCCAGCACACGAGGGAGGTCAGATCTTAATATCACAATGTATGTACTTAAGCACACACTTAAAACTGTAATTATGAACACACTTATGTAAAGTCCACACTATAGGTCAGAAACACTCTGTGATCCAGATAGGCACGCTGAGAGAACAAAGAGAGACTTGCATTGTGTAACTGGGACTGAAAGCGAAACTTTCCGCCTCAGCACTTTCTGTGAGAATCTCACACCGTTGGTGCTGTTAACTTGCTCTCAGGTGTTACAGACCCCCGGAGGGGTGAAGACAGAGAGAGATGCTGTGATAAATGTATCATAAGCTCAATTCCCGATGTGTGTGTGCATTCTGGTTTATCTTTATGGTAACTAAATCTTCCTAGAAATACATTAAAATGCATCTGTTGCGATTCAATTGCATCAATTTTGACATGTTAAAATTTATTATATTCAGTTATACTAATATTCAATAAAGCATGAGCTCATTTTTTGGCCATAAATAAAATTCTCTGGCTATTTTAAAATGTACAAAAAGCTTGGTGTATTATTTTTATTGTCTATTTCCCAGTACACACTTGCATATTGAGTGTATTTTTAAACGTAAATCTGATTTGTACTGAAAAAATCATATCAGACTGTGGTGAAATTGGGGTGATGCATTGAATCGTTTTCTGAGGAATCACTGTTCAATCATACTGGTGTGTGGTCAAGAGACGTACCCTAAGAACATATGATTGTTGCTGGTCACAAGGAATAAACTGCACTTTCTGGAGCAGAGCTAAAGTGGTAGACACACTGTACTGTGTAAAAGTCAGAGACCACCACGTATTCTTTTAATTTCCAGTCTAAATGGTCATTAAGCACAATTTTTAGTATCAGAAAAAATGCATATTTCATAGAATATTACACAGAAGACCATACAACTAAATATTATATAATTTTTTCAGTATTTAGGGGTGAAATGGAATTGGGCCTTGCTTTCTGTTTTTCACAGAAATCTGTAAGGATATTTTTCCACATTTTTCAAGTTCAGTCTTAGGAATTGGTTTCATTTTCTGCTTCTTGCAATCTAAGTAATTCAGCGATGTTCAGGTATGGACTCTGGGGTGGTCAGTCCATTGTTTTGAGAAGACAAGCAGCTTCTTTGTTTGATTTGTACAGTTTCATCTTTTTGTCTGTTTCCTTTTCTCAGTAACAGCTTCTTGACAGCAACACATCCTTTCAGGCTCATAGTGTTGCGTTGTCTTGACACAGAGGAAAGATGGACAGAAACACCTGTGATTTTTTTTTTTAAATCTGAAGAAGAGTGGAGCTTGAGTCCAATTTTCTCTACATCTTTTAATAATTTTTTGAACTACAGTTTTGGAAACTCCTCTTTTTTCAGTTATTTTTATTTGACTTCTCCTTTTTCATGAAGTGGATATTTCAGATCTTATATCTCCCCATAAATATCTGCTGAAAAAAGCATAACTTGTATTTAATGGCCGTTTTAGAAGGAAATAAATATAGGTTTCTGGTCTTTGACATTTCCACAGTACTGTAAGACTCTACACAATAGCTGTAGTAATAGAAAGTCCATTGTAGGTGGAAGTGTGTGTAGCCTGTGTGTGTCTGTGGTTCTGTGTGAGTGAGATTTGCACAGAGAGAGCAGACAAGAGAGTCTCAGCGTCTTCCAAATGTTTGTACTGAGTAGCAGTTGTATGTTGTTCTGTGTGTGATGATGAACGTGCTGCTCCACCCCGCCCAGGCCTGTGGCGTCGGTGGAATGAGGAAGAGACAGGAGCCGGCCTCCTTAGAGGACAGAGACAAGCCATACGTGTGTGACAGTGAGTGTCATTTCTCTAAGATAATGCATCTTCCACAATCCAGCACTGTGACTCAGAGCTGAACGTGATATTATGTGATTGTTTTTAACCTTCATGTTTGGCAGAAATACACAGTCTTGAATGAAAGAAGACGAGACGTGGCTACAAACATGAAATCGTTCCATTCACATTTCTGTGCTTCATTAATGCAGTGGCTTGGCAAAAAATTGTTTTCCCTTACCCTGTAGGTAGTCCATCAGCCAAGGCATGTCAGACCCATCGTGTAGCTCAAAACAGTAGTAGCAGCAATTGTGAAGCCTCAGTTTTGTCTGTACTTCAGTTCATTTTCATAGATCACAGTTAGAAACAGTACCAGTCTGATTGCAGGTATCAATGTTGGATTAATATCAGCAGAAAATGCAATATCCTGAAATAGCACACGCTCACATTGTGTGATGTCATGTTATGTGTTTCTACCTGTGGGACAATAGAGTTCCTGAGTAGTTTGTCAAGAAAAAGGTTTAAATATCCGTAACCAAAAAAAAAAGATTACCTTACATTGAAAGTTAAGAAAGTGTTTTCTTTTTCTTTCTAAAGTTATTTTGTTCCAACAATGATGAGTGTCAGGAACCACATTAGCCTCAAAACTAAAAAAGCAAACATCAGACACCAAACATGTCCCAAACAATACATGTGGGGTCAATTGTGTACGTTTATCATTAAAATATCACTTTAATATTCATGGCTGATATGTAATAATATATAATTATATAATAATATAATGTTGGTGGTTTTAAATAAATAATCACTATGATATAATAAGGGTCACAAGAGTTGTTCCATCCATTGTTCTGCATTGTATTGATAATACCTGCCTCTCCTTTTTTCCGCGTTTTAGTCTGCGGCAAGCGTTACAAGAACCGCCCAGGCCTGAGTTACCACTACACCCATACGCACCTGGCGGATGAAGAGGGCGAGGAAGACTCCGAGCGCCACACCCTTCCATTCCAGCGCAAGAACAACCACAAACGTAGGTTGGACATTTAAATTTCATCACCTTAAAGGAATAGTTTGAGAAAAAATGTGATTTGTACAGTTTTCTACTTATCCTTGATGTTGTGTTTGTTTCTTTAGTTTTGCAGTTAATCTGTGAGGCTAATGCATGTAATGGAAGCACATATCCCACCATTTAGCTTTTTTTAAATTATCAATATTCTTTTTTAATTTGTTGGCCACTAACACCCACCCCTTTACGGGGACATTAACTGTCCTTTTCGTTTCATTATTAATGTCAACAGTTCCCCATTTCTTCCCCATTTCTCAGGTGACACCCACAACCGCCCTACCACCCCAAACACTCACAGCCCTATCCTCTCCACCCACAACACTCCCCTGCCCACCAGTCTCACCCCACTAAGTAAAAGAACAGAGAGAGAGATAGCTGACAGACTAGAATGAGGAAAAAAAAACAATACAGGCAATGGACCATCGACCATTTAGCATTTCATGTCTAAATCATCTAACGCTTGCATGACAATGCAGTATTGACATACTGTGATACGTCAGTTTTAGTCTTTCAGAATTTAGCGGCATAGCAACATTGCCAAGCTGCTTGGTACAGCAGTTTGGGACAGCATATGAAGTGACAATAGAAACAGAAAGCAGTGATTAGTAAATTCTGTTTGACCTGTAGTGAAATGAAAACAGTACAAAAAAACAATATTTGACGTTTTACTTTAGAAATTTTTTTTTTTTTGCAAATTTATGCTCATTCCAAATGAGCCACATCAACATTGAGTTACATCAACTTTCCTTTTAACAGCACTTAATAATCATGTGGAGACTAAAGACACCCATCCTGTTTTAAAAATGGATTATTGATGCATTTTTTGCCATTCTTGAGTTATACAAGTCTTCAGCTGCGCATGGACCCATATGGACCCTGCATCATTGTATTTCACACTTCAAAATGTGCCAGATGTTTTCAGTGGAAGAGAGGCAGGCCAGTCTGGCACCTGCACTCTCTGATTATGCTGTTGTGACGTGCAGAATGTTTCTTGTTGTTCTCTTGTTGAAATAAGCGTGGATGTCCCTGAAGAAGATGGTGTCTAAAAGGCAGCATGTGTTGAGCAAGTTACCCACTAATACTCCCCTCAATACCAGACCAATAGACTTTATGCTGGTAAAGCTAAGTCTTTACTCAGAGGCTTTACGCTTGTAACAATCTGGATGGTCCTTTACTTCTTTGTCCCAGAGAACACAACATCCATTATTTCCATCTAAAAAGTTGACTCGTCAGTCCACAATACATGTTCGCACTAGGCATTAGCTTGAGCCCAGAGAAGTCAGCAGTGTTTGTGGACTTTGTTGACTTACAGCAAGTGCACTACATAGTTCAGTTTCAACTTGCATTTGGAGATGCAGTGATGAACAGTGTTTCTTAACAACCGTCTTAACCCGTCCTTGCTCATAAAGGACTCAGCCTTTTTCCTGGATGCTCCTTCTATACCCAAGCATGACTACATCACCTATATAACCCTCTGGGGTCCACCTCTCACTGTGTGTAATTGGTGGACTCGTGTGTTTGTCTACATTTTGTATGAAACTGACCAATGGACACTCAGGATATCACTAAGGTTTGACCCATCAGGTCGGAAACCCTTCATTCTTCATTCAGTCGACATCAGAGACACGTGAAATGGCATGCAAAGAGTTTACAGCTGCTGAAGTTGCTGGAGTGGTTTTGGAAAGTAGTGACAAACATAACGAAGCATTTGATATGAAAATATGAGTATCAAGTTATATGGAAGGGACATATAAAAAAGTTGCAAAAATTGAGAAAATGCCCTCAGACCCCAGAGGGTTAAGATGTCACGATGTTCCTAGTCTTAAATTGCACCTGTCACAACTTTTTTGAGCATATATTTACATAAAAAACAATGAAGTTGATAAAGTAAAACATTAAATATCTCATCTTTGTACTGCGTTTGTTTAAATACAGGTCAGAGTGGATTTAAAATCAGTGCTGTTTTTATTTGCATTTCACATACTGTCCCAACTTTTTTGGATTTGGGTTTTTTAATGATCGGTAATGCAATTATTTAGTGGGTACTTGTTTTTAAAGAACAGTTTAAGACACATAAAAAATTACATAAACCGGAAATGTGCTTTCTGTCTGGAGAATGTCCACAGCACTGTGTAAAGCTCCCTTTGTTGTCATTGTAAGACAAGAAAATGGAACCGAATAGTCCCGTCAAAACAAGATAAGTCAGGATTGTAAAGACATTCTTTCTGCATACAGTGGCAGAATGGTCTCATTAACTTTATTAATGCTAACTTAAAGGAGAATTCCACAGATTTCAGTCATTAAGATGCAAACAGAGTAATTCAAAGTGGAGTTTTGTAATAAGGGTTTGGCCTAAAACTTTTTTTAATCTATTCCTGGCAGAAAGGAACACGTAGGTCAAAACTGAAAGATAGAAAACTTTATGTATTCAGATTTACCACAACATTACATATTAAAACACATGTAGGTTTAATGAAATATACATTGTCGCCTGGTTCCTATCACCACCACTGGAAAGAAATCCGACAGGCTTTCAAGTCTCACTTAGGACCAGGATTACCAGGGTGAGAGTTAGGTTAAGTATAGGGCTAGGATTAGGTCCAGGTTTAGGTTAGAGAAAATTAAGGTGAATTATATATTTAGTTGAGTGCGTGTCAAATGCAAGATATTATTGTGTTATAGGGATTAATGTTTATATTATTTCTATTATTAGATAACTATTTTACCATCTTCAACATTACATATAAAATCTCAGAAGATACATGTAGGTTCACTGCTTATTTTGAATAGTAAATAAAATGGCTATATTTGCATCGTAGACATTATGACCCCTGGTTCCTATCAGCTTCAGTCAGTAAGTTTCTCTTTAATGAGGTACATCATTTCAAACCACTCTGGAAGACTGAATTATGTACAAAAGATGACTGTGGATTCCCCTTTAACAACACAGTATGAAGAATGTGAGTGATTGTTTAGGCACACAGTTTGCATGATACTAACTGTTAAGATATAAGCTTTCTTTGCTTGTTAGCTAAATTAGCCTCATAGCTCCAGCGCAAAACTACGGAAGCAAACTTCAGCTGACTGACTACATTTAAAGTAAGGACAAAACAACATAAATTGGATTTTTCAGTTAACTATTCCTTTAATATTCCACCACTCACTTCTCAGGACTTGTTATTTTTTGACTGGCACTACCTCAGCCCACTCATACAAGCGTCGTGTCCTTTTGTGTGATGAAGCCTCTGCTGTATTTGACCTCGTTGCAGTGTCCTTGCGAAAGCGTGCCCATTTACCTCCTAGAGTTAATTGGCCGAGCACCAGGGTGAAGGGGCCTGTCTGCTTCTCCACCTCGTACAGCAACCGGCGGCTGTCCTCACAACGCTAACACCACGCGCTCTTTTAGTATGTTATTCTGGCTGTGTGTGTGTCTGTTTGTAGATGCCTGAGTGGTGTGTGATCATGCACCTGCGTGTGTATGTGTGAGAATGCATATTCCACTGCCCTCCCAATCTGTCAGGTTATGCACACACTCCTCTTCCATAGTACACCACAAGCAATATCATTAATAAGAGGGGCTTTTTAATGAAACCTCGACCATCCATTATTCATGCAATATTCCGAGTCCAAAAAAAGAAACGTCTAGACGCAGGCGCACGGCTGCCAGACCCGAGCCATACGATGAAGTATTGGAGCCAGACCAAATCCAGATTCGCATTCTCTTTCTCTCTCTTGTGCTCTCTCGATTTCTTTTTCCATTGGTGCCCGTGCCCCTCCCTCTCTACTTCTCTCCTTTTTCAATCAGTTTGATAAATGACAGATTATTCTGCCAAGAGATGAGATTCTGGCTTTTTCCATTTTCTCGTTCCCTCCCTCTCCTCTCTCTACCTCCTTTTTCCTCCTCTCCTCTCTTTTCCCCTTCTGTCTCATTCTCTCTTACTCACTCTCCTTTTTCAGTCTCATCCCTTTGTCTTTTCTGCCACCCCTCTTAGATATCTCTCTCTATTTCTTTCCTCTCTCTCTCTTTCTATGCTTATCCGCCTCTCTCTCCTCCTTGCCTCTCCCGCTCCCTCATCTCTCTTTGCTTTTGATTTAAGATTCATCTATCGGTTATCTGTATTTTTTTCCTTCCCCCTCTACTTTTTATTTATTTCCATAGCTGAGGCAGAACTGGTTTGGGCTGAGATGAGAAGCTGCATTAAAATTCATGTCTGCTCACATTCTTTTTCATATGAGGCATAGAGGCTTTGGGTGGGTGGAGGGGGTGGTGGTGGTTTTGGGGGGGGGTGTAGGAAGTGCAGTGATGGTGTTGGGGTGTGTGTGTGTGGAGTGGGGGGGGGTTGGCTAGGCATTGATGTGAATGTGTCAGGGAATGGTGGGGGGAGTGAGGTGAGGTTGGTGTTTGCTTTTGGAGGTCGCCCCCTCTAGATATGCACCTGAAAATTGGATTTTGTGACTCCGGTAGTTCGAGTTAAGAAGCCCAACCCCCCTTCCTTCTTGCACCCTGGCACACACACACACAGACACACACACACACACAGAGGTAGAGGTGTAGATTGAGGCTGTGGGGTACGGAGACAGTCAGAAAGGAAGCAGGCAGCGAGAGAGAGCGAAATAAAGGTTTCTAGCTGCTTTCTATTGAAATATAGCAAGTTATAAATGTGTGGTTAAATATAAGGATGTAACAATGCAGCCACTGTTTGATTCAACTCACGATACTGGGTCCACGATATGGCATCCTCACAATATTGTGAACATAATTTAAAGAAAAAAAAATGAAGACAAATGATAAATAATAACATCATTGCATAGCTTGCTAATTACACTTGAACTAGGAGGGAGGAGGAGTTATGGACTGAGTTGTTTATTAGTGCTGATCGTTTGCAAATGTTGTTTTTTAAACAATGCAGTTGCATTAGATAGTGTAATTAACAGAGTGTTCAGTGTCCACAGTGCACATTGTCACAGTTTTGCATTGCAGTATCATGATGCATTGCTACACCCCCAGTTAAATACATAGTCAAAATAATACTGTTTATGCAAATTTTGGCAAATTCTTTTGACCAATAACCAACTATCATTACACAGTGATTAATTGTTAACAGCCAAGCCTACAGTCTAGGACGTGACCCATCAAAATATCACTTATAAAACTGATAGTTCCAGTTCTGAGTCACTTTCAAAGCCATTGTACAGTACTTTGCAATAGTAAGAGACCACCCTTTGTTTAAATTTCAGTCAGAACAGCCATTATTCATTTTTCAGGAGAAATATGATAATCCACTTGCATAAGGAAATGCAAAAACTGCTATTTCCAAAACTGGAGCTTGAAAATGATTATCATACATAGAGGATGTCAAGAAGCTCTCACTAAGAAAAGGAAACAGACAGAAATTTGCAAATCAAATAAAGAAGCTGCTGGTGTTCTCAGATTAATGGATTGACCACACCAAAGTCCAGATCTCAACATAACTGATTGTGTTTGGGATCACTTGGACTGTGAGAAGCAGAACTTGCAACCAACATCTAAAAAAGAAACTTGTTTTTGTTCTGTGTTTAATCTAGAACTGGAGTGCCATTAGTTTGGTGCTAACATACTACTAGAATCCCACAAAGGCGCTAGCAGAAATTTATATTATTGTAGAGGGTTCCCTTTGTTTGTGACCGAGGTTTGACACTTATGGCCTGATTTGGAGGCCTAGTTCTAATAGTCACATTCACCAATGTTTTTGCACATTTCTCCTGGTCCATCAAGAAATGTCAACACTGAGGATGTGCATCCTGATTACTTTTGATATTTGAATGATTTTAATGTGAACTTGTTGTCTTACAGGTAAGGTATTTTCTCCTCAGTGGACAATCATGTTAGTTTGTCAGAGAAATATATTTCCACTGTTTCTGGATCTAGCTAACATCAGCTAGACTAGTTAGCCTAGTTAGCAGCAAAGCTGCGTTAAATCTTAATTACATCCTTAACAAAGTGCTCACTTTTAGGTACTCATGTTTCAGACTGGTACAGAGTGATATACATAATCACTCACAAATATAAGCAAACCCATAAGATTTTACAGTACTGTTACAAAACATAAAATCAGCGGTTTACTCAACTGTTGTATATTTTCTCCACCTTTCTGTGCTGAAAAGCAACGAGTGCCCAAATAGTGATTTCAGTGTTTGAAAACCAGCACCTCGAATGGTTAACCAAGTACTCGAGTACCCATGAACATCCCTATTTCACACAATGTAAAGGACAGCTGCTGTGCTCAAATGATGTGGCACAATAAAAATCCAAAGAAATGGAGATATATGGTTATACGATGTAGGACTGAACTGAATGTTTTCATTGACTGATGAATAGAAACCAAATTTAAATGCTTTGGCAACACTATCACTTAACATGTTCATGCCAATAAAACTGGCTTGAGTAGAACTGTTAAAAGAGAGAGAGCAATTCAGAGAGAGGTTCTGCGAAAAAAGAGGTTCAGAGAATGAGAGATTCAGAAAAAGAGATTCAGAAAGCGAGAGAGAGAAAAACAGGGAGAGAGAGAGCGAGAGAGAGAGAGAGAGAGAGAGGGAGGCGACGGGTGGGGAGTGATGACGGCTGTGGCCAAGGTCACATTTCTTAGGTTCCATTCTTTGTTTATTCCTGTCATGTCATTACTGTTCGAGCACTTCTCTCCCTTTCTCCCCATCCATTTCTTTCACTCTCTTCTTCATTCTTTCTCTCTTTCTCTCTCTGCAGAACACACCCTTGCCGAAAACCACAACATTACACTCTCTTTTTTTTCTGCCCTGTGATTGCAGCGATTAAACCCGCTGGTAAACAAACGGCTCTGAAAGAAAGCTCCGACCGGCTCCCCTCTTCAAATAAACTCCCTCATGCTAAGTACAGAATGGAAAAAAACAGTGGTGTGATTGCAGGTCTGATTTGTAGCTCGGATGGTAATGACATAGCAGCACACCTGACTGGAGCTGTATTGAGAGGATGACGGAAAGGAGTGGAGTAAAGCGGCACACAAGCTCCTGTTTAAAATTATCATAAATATATAATACACAAAGACAGTGTAAGATATATAAACGACAGCATAACGTCTGAAAATCAATCTGTGTCCTGCTGTAGCTGATCACACTCCAACTGGCAGCGTGTTTTTTAATGTAAATGAAGTGTGATGTGTTTGTGCTGCCAAAAGAGAGTGTTGCGCCAGTTTTTTGGACGTGATCTTTTGAGTGTTTGGCCATATGTGATCTCAGAGTTGGTTGAGGCACAATCTACCTGCTCTTTTAACACCAAAAAGAAAACATGACTTTATATCCAAAGATGTGTACTTGAGTGTAGAACCCATTAAACTGCCCGTATGTGGGTCCACACTTTAATTTCTCACCCTCACAACCTGCATAATTTATAGTACTCACTGAATAATAAGTCCTAAGATTAATAACTGAATATCAAGCCTGTAGTTTAAAGCTGTGCTTCAGCCAAAAATCAGACGTTTGCAAAGACATGCTTTTGCACTGAAGGTGGTTTAGCAGCATGCAAACAGCAAGCCTAAATGAATGCACACTTGCCTCAAACTGCATTGAGCTGTTAAATAATCTAAAATAGAGTTAGTTATGAGGTTTCTGATACTGCATGCCATAGAGGCAAAATAATGTATGTTGCATAGCTAAAAATAGTAGTAGCAACTTGATGCTTGAATCCATCCTTTTGTCCATTTGTCTTTACTTTTAGCATCAGATGTAACTTTGCAGATGTGTCTTTGTTAGGATGTAAACAGTCATTCCAAGTGGTTTGATGCTAAGAGAAAAGAGTCATTTCATGAAATGGTTGTGAATATGCTGGTGCCTGAGATGTTGTTTTACAATACTTTTAAGGTAAGATTTTGGCCTGTTTTACAGCTGTTTTGAAGTAAGTGTTGATTTTGGGTGTTGAAAGTCAAAATAGTCCCCAAAGAAGCTTTATTTTTCAGAATTACCTCTATTTTATCATTATCAACATGACATATGAAAACTCAGATATGTAGATTCACTGGTGGTTTAGGATAGTAAATAATATGGCTACATTTGCATTGTAGACATCACAACCCCTGTTTCCTGTCACCACCACTGTAAATAAATTAGTCGTAAATTTCTACACGGTGTACCGTTTCACATTACACCACTCTGAATTACGTTGTTCACATTTCCGCAGCCAAATAATGCAGAAATTTTGAAAATGGTTACATTTATGTAATTAATTTTTGGCTAAACTATCAGGCAAAAATGAATGAAGGCTTTACTTGCCATAATAATCACATTGTAGCGTCAGGCCTGCTCTCACTCCACCTTCTTTCCAGTGTAAGTCGCTAGGCCTCAGCTTCTACCTGCTACCAGTTCGCACTCCCGTATGCAACAAAGCGGGAAGAGCTGCGACCGTTGCCTAGCGATGGTGTTGCCATGGCGACGGGCCAGCCAGCCAGGCTCCTGCTATAAAGAATACGGCGTTATATGTACATCGGGTTTGGTGGAGGGAGGGGAGGCCGAGGAGTTTAGAGTTGCTTGAGCTTTGAGGAGTCTGTGCGTGCGCGTGTGCGCGCGTGTGTGGCGGAGGCATGAAAGGCAGAGAGAGAACAAGCGAGCGAGGAAGAGAGAGAGAGAGTTAGTGAATTCTCTTTATGATTTACCATATATATGAGCCCAGACAGGGAGGGGGCTGAGCTGAATGATATTGCAGTCTGGCTCATTTGCTATTCCGTATTAAGAGCAAGACTGAGGGCTGGGGGTTGCAGGACTGGGATTGGATTCTGAAAGTAATTTGAGCTATATCGGGATAACCTCGCCACCCCCACCCCACATACACTCTCTCCCCTCTGTCTTTGTCTCTCCTGCTTTCTACACACACACACACACACACACACACACACACACACACACACACACAAACACACATACACACACAGCACAGTGACAGTAAGGAAAACCGAGCATTCCAAAGACCTATTGTGTCAAGACCGAGCTGGATTTGTGCACAATTCTCATAAGTCCTGTCCTGGACGGGCCTTGCAGTGAATTAAAAACACATGAATGGATTCTTGATGTGGTTAAAGAGAAGTGTTTTGCGTATGCTGGATTATATGAGTGTCCTTATGCACCCAAACACACTCAGAAAATCCCCTTCACCAGCTGCATCACCTTCATCACAGCAAAATGTGATTTGTTAGAGGCTCATTTGCATATTGCAGCCTTGTGTGATATTGGAATTGCGCAAGCCAATACTGACCTAATGATTAGTGCAGTCATACAGTGGAAAACAGAAAAAAAGGAAAAAAAAACATAGCCGTTCTAAATTATAACAATGTGTACATACGTATGCCATACGTATGCTAGTCATGGTTTTCAGGAAATCATGTATCATCAGCACGTAAAGTAAATAGAGGCATATTGCTTCTTAGTCCATCCAAACACTGAAGTCTTTGAAGAAAAACTCCAAAGTAGCCTTAGAGACATCATAAACAGGATTATGTTATCAGCTGAGCTAGCTGTGGGTTCCCTAGCTCTCCCGTTCCACCTTAAAAAGGTCAAAATAACACACTTTTCATCTTTTTTCCTAAAAATTGGTATGTGAGAATGTCAGTGGAAGTGTTCTTATTTCTTTATATGTGTCTGTGTGCAATTACCCATTGACCCTATGCTTATTATTCAGTTATTCATTAAATACTATGAATTGTTCAGTAACTCCTATGAATTGTTCAGTAATTACTATTACATGATATCAGAATCATATCTATATAAGCAGATATTTGCACTGGACAGGTGTTTGGATTTGGCTGATATTTCAAACCAATATTTGATGATTTATGAAGCATTCTTTAGAGGAGCAGGATGTTTAGGCGGTGTAGATAGTGTTTGTGTGTGTGTGTGTGTGTGTGTGTGCTTTATATCATGTACATGAAAAATATCAAATAACAGCATCGGCCCACAATTCCCACATCAGTGCATCCCTAACTAAAGAACTATTCAGTAATGACCATGAAACTAGTATGTAGTTAAGGTGTTGCCCTGGCCTCCAAATTCCCCAGATCTCAAGCCGATCAAGCATCTGTGGGATGTGCTGAAACAACAAGTATGATCCGTGGCGGCTCACAGCTTGCAGGGACTTAAAGCATCTGCTGCTAATGTCTTGATGCCAGATACCACAGGGCACCTTCAGAGGTCTTGTTGAGTCCATACCTCAGCGGACAGATACACAGACACACAGACCAACAGCATATTAGGCATGTTAGGTCATAATGTTTTGGCTCATCAGTATATACATATATAAAATGGCAGTATGGAGCAATAACCAGAATATGTAGTTTCGTCCCTAATGTGCAGCCCTACTAAGAGAGGCCTCCCTCAGCATGTATGCGTCTTTGAATGTGGGATGCAGTGTTTGTGCTCTGTTGGGCCTGGTTGCGTGTGTGTGTGCGTGTGTAGGTTAGACTGATTGCACCATAGATCAGGTTTTATTATGCACCAAAAGCTCTCCATTCCCTCCCTGTGCAGTGTCATTGTGCTTAAGGCTCTGTGTGATATGCAACCCGACCTGCTGACTGGACAAGGGGAGATGGAGTGTTTTGTTGCAGTGCCTCTTGTGCACGCATGTGTGTGTATTTTTATGGAACTAGAGGGCATGAAGGGTGCATCTAGAATGAGAGAATCTGGGCTGGATTGTCATGGAAACACTTTGATGTATGTGTTTTTTTTTGTACATTTAAAATGTGGTTGCAAAACAGAAGTCACATCTCTCTCATGAAAACCAAATAACTCTATTTTCTTCATTTTTTATGTTGTGTGCACTATTTTTAAAAACTCCAGCTGCCCTTTGATTCATTGTGTAACATGTTGTGATGAATGGACCAATAGCAATAAAATTACATAATAAAATCTCATTATATTAATATATTAATAGTGTGGCAGTAAGTACAGTACTGCACAAAAGTCAGAGGCCACCACTCATTTCCATTCAAAATGGTCATTAAGTTCAAGTTTTTCAGGAGATATTTTTAAGGAGATTAGATATAAGATGGGAAAGTCAACCGCCACTTTGTTTAGGTGAAAGTCAATATATTAAAAAACACAAAAAATCTGTTT
This sequence comes from Colossoma macropomum, assembly GCF_904425465.1. Lineage (NCBI taxonomy): Eukaryota > Metazoa > Chordata > Actinopteri > Characiformes > Serrasalmidae > Colossoma > Colossoma macropomum. The sequence continues at coordinate 6,648,500 of NW_023494786.1, read as the reverse complement.
GCACAATATTGTATATACATATATATGTGTGTGTGTGTGTGTGTGTGTGTGTGTGTGTGTGTGTGTGTGTGCTGGTGTTAGTGTGCAGGCATGCAGAATATTAGAAATCAGGACAGGCGCTCTCTCATTTGTCATGTTAAAAAAGCCAGGAATGCAGCAAGCCAGAAAAAGTTATTATGCAAACCGCACTGGCAATAAATCTGTGCTTAGGGTGCTGAGGATGTGTGTGTGTGTGTGTGTGTGTGTGTGTCTTTTTCTATGCATTTTTTATCCACCTAATCTGCATGGCTGCATCTGCTAATGTGTTGCAGTGTGTGCCCTGTTTCAATGCCAATATGCTCTATACACATTTCTGTGGGAGGTTTTCTTCAGACTGCAGCAGCGCTTCATGTGAGCGCATGGCTGTATATGTGAGTGGCACTTGCTTTAGCGGACGAGTCTCTGACAGACCTGGAGTTTTCCTCCTCATCCTCTGACTCATACGCTGCTCAGCTCCTCCTCCTAGTGCCTCTGTCTGCCATCTTTGTTCCTTACCCTTACACTACCAGTCACAAGTTAAAGAAACCAGTCGGAAATGAGATTTATTCCAGTATTTACAGAGATCAAGTATCTGTCTATCTGTAAGTAAGTATATGAATGAATGAATGAAGGGAGCATTAAAACTACATAAGATCATATGTATATATATATATATAATATATATATATATATATATATATATATATATATGCATGCAGTGTCTGTGGTGCTTAGCTATTAGCCTTACCTTTTCACAGCTCATCAGTCTATGTGGAAGTGTGGAGACTGTGCTTTCATAATGTTGATGACAGTTGTATTCCTTCCACACAAAGAATACCACTGTGTCTTTAAGTTCTCTGATAAGATATTTTGCTCTCCAGTCATCCCTAAATTTCCTCATCTCTGTGCCTCTGTTTGTTATGCTATTAGGCTATTTTTGTCATCAGCTCATAATAAAAATATTTGTTCTATCATTGGGTGAGGGGATGAGGGAGGTTAAGCATCGTTGCTGGCCTCCCTGGCCAACTTTGGCCTGTAGGTCTCACTTTGGGTCCTGATTTAGAGCAACTTTATAGGGGAGAGCAGGACAGAACGGAACATCTTGGTTTTGCAAAATAACTGTAAAATATTTGAGTAAGATGGATCATTTTTAACTACAAATCTCAGCTTCAAACAAAAATGTAAAAGGTTTAAAAGAAAGTTGGAGTGGAGATGTTACTTCTTCCACAGGTGGGGTTAACTGTAACAGACTAAGCTGAAAGTTGTAATAGTTGCAAAAAAAAAGTCTAATAAATTGATGAAAACAGTTCTTTAATTCCAACTTAAGTAAATAAAAATATATGTATCAAAATACATGTGATTAGTGAAAAGAGGCTGTCAGGTGTCAAACATTGGCAAACTGTGTTTCTAACACAAAGTAGAACAGCAGATATCAGCACAGCAAAACTGATGACAATCCAGTTTATTCCTGTGCCCCATGATGCTTTGTGCAGCTTTTTGACAGAATATCTGGCGAAGTGTAAACAGACTATACATGTTAAATATCCTAACATAGATAGAAATGCGGGAATCAATACGAAAGTAAATCATTTTTATTGTTGGGATGCTGGAATGCCTTTGTGCCGATGTTCAGTCAATAAGCCTGACTGTGTGTGCTGATTAGTGGAAATACTATCATAATTCAGTTAAATTCAGGAAAAGAACATTTTTGAGTGCATCATTTGATATAGCAATATCAGTACATATGAATGTTTAATGCAGAATTCTGTTATTATTATTATTATTATTATTATTATTATTATTATTTAAACGAATATCAATTTAAAGCTCCTCCTATGGTATGTTAGCACTAAGCTAGCAGGGATAGCTCAGCACTAGTTAAATAAAGCTCAGCTCTAGTTAAATAAAGACATGTTAAGCTCATAACAGGCATGATAACATTTTCTTTACTTTGTATCTCTCTCTCTCTCTCCTTCACTCTCCCTCTCTCTCTCTCCATAATATATATATATATATACTCAGCACATGTACAGAAGCGTCAGGCTGTAGTGTATTTTCTTGCGGCTCATTTTCCGCACTCTTACACTCTTCAGGTGCTTTTATGACAGTTTGGGCTGCAGTGTACGATTGTGGGTCTCATGGCACACTTCAGATGGAGAACAGTGCGATTTGGTGAATTGTTTTGTTGGTCTTACTTGCGGGGTTGATGGCCACAGTGAGACTGCGGGAGTGTTTATATTGAGCGCATGGAGCGGAGGGGGCTGAGTATCTGACAACAGGTGGTTGTGGGTAATTCCTGTGGAAGCGCTAATTCAATAAGGCTGCGGCTACTGTAGCGCTGACCAGGGACGACCTGATCCGACCAGCATCAGATTATGTTCCGATTTGAAAAAAGAGACACAGAGGAGAGAGAGAGAGAGAGAGAGAGAGAGAGAGAGAGAGAGAGAGAGAGAGCTGTAGAGAGACAGAGAGAGGGAGAACAGAGAGGAGGAGGGGTGTTTGAGGATGTCTCTCTCTGTCTCTGTCTTTTAATTCCCGTGGGGATGCACTCACACTTGAAAGCTGTGAAGTGTGCTGTTCTGCCTGTATTCTCTCTGTAATTGGACGAGCGCTGCGCTGAGAACGAGAGCGCAATAGAGCGAGAGGAAGCCACTACCCAAACACATGGAATCTGTCTATTCTCCTTTTTCTCTTCCCCCTCTCTTCTTTTTCTCCTTATCTTTCTCTTTTAACTTTTGCTCTTTCTCACTTTCCCTCTCTTTCTCTGTCACCTCTTGCTTTTTCTTCTTCCTCACTTTCTTGGTCTCTTCTTTTCTCCTCTTCCTCTCTCTCTTTTGCTTTTCTCTCTCTCACGCTTCAATGTATGTTTCTCTCTTTCTCTTTGTTCCTCTTGATCTCTGTCCCTCTCTCTTGCTCTCCTTCTTGCTCTCTCCTCTTGCTCCCTCTTTTTTCTTTCTCACTTTCTTCTTTGTCACTTTATATCCTTTTCTTTCTCTTTTATCTCTTCTTCCTCTCTCTCACTTTCTTTCCCTCCCCTTTTCTCCTCTTCCTCTCACTCTTTTGCTTTTCTCTCTCTTCATCTACCTTGATCTCTCTTTCCACTCTTTTTCTGTTTGTTTCTCTATACCCCTCTGTATTAAAGAACAGAGCTCTCAGTGCCGGTGGCTTGCAGACTTTACACACAGCCACAGGCACGTAACTGTTGCTGTCTGCTTTTTTCTGTGTTTTTCAGTCAGGCAGGCCAGAGGGCAGCCCGGCTGCGGCTCTGAACATGCTTTATGCAGCAGGATCTGCTGAATCATTGTCCGAGGCTGTATGTTTTCCCGTGTCTGTGTGTTTAGCCTGCGTATTGCATGCAGAGACAGACGGGGGCTGAAGGAAAAGCAGCGTTTCGCGTTTAAGCTGTGAACGTGTGTGTTTGTGTGTGCACATGTGTGCTCGCACATTCGCTGCTTCTCCGTGGGGATTCTTGAGCGCTGTCTGCAGTCGAGAGATGAAATAAAAGACAGAAGGACAAAAGAACAGATTTTCACTCGCATGCCTTTTTTCCCTCCTCCATGAAAAGGCAGTTAGGATTAGGCGTAAAGAAGCATGTTTCTCGGTGGCCTTTGAAGCATCCCGGCGCCTTCGCTCAATAATCCAGAGAATTCCTCTCGTGTGCCTTATCACATTCCCTCATTTCTTCTCCTTCCAATAATGTTTACTCAAGACTCTTGTCACTCCATGTAGCACACGCTCCTTTGTTTAACTTTCATTGTGCCGGTTTGTCCCTTTTTATGTTGTTGCTATGGCATTTTAATGTGGATCACACGCTATACAGTACTGGAGGTGTCGCTCCAATTATTTCAGTATATACCAGCGGATGAGAGAGGGAGCGAGAGAGATAGAGAGAGAGAGAGAGAGAGAGAGAGAGAGAGCAAGGAGGGCGAGAGATGCCATTTTTAGAGTAACGTTACCAGATACTGTATATAGGTGTACGGTAGTTCAAGCTCTGAACATATGAGCGCTCCTCCGTCACTCGTGCACTAATTATAGAGATTAGAAGCTGTGCTCTCGGTGTGAAGACCGTGGAGAGTTTCGCTGCTTTATTTACAGTGTACCGCAGTCCCTGCTCACTCCACTGCTGCCTGCACACTTACCTTATCCTCCACACCTCTGCCTTCCTCTATATGAATCATCTTACTTTAAATGCAGACTTTAAAGCTGCCATCTGTTTGTTAACCTAGACTTTGATATATTTGGAGCAAAATTAATTTTTACATCATGATGTTTTCTACCTACTGAACAATAACAATATAATGGGTAAAATAATAAATATAATACACAGACATGGTAAACTCATTCACCGCCACTCACAGAGCTGTACACTACTGTGCAAAAGTCAGAGACCACCCTTTATTTAACGAATTTGCATTCAGAAAGCCATTACGCAAAAGCCTCACCAACTAAAACCAATGTTAATTGTTTCAGTAATGTGTCCACTTCTTTTTGCTTTCAGTTTTTCGGAAAGAAATCGGCAGGGCTTTTTTCCCACACCTCCAAAGTTCAGTCTTAGAAGTTGTTTGCATTTTCAGCTTCTCATGATCCAACTAATCCCAACACATTCAGTGATGTAGAGGTCTGGACTCTGGGGTGGTCAGTCCATTGTTCTGAGAACACCAGCAGCTTCTTTGTTTGGTTTGCAGATGATGTTCTTTTGTATCCGTTTCCTTTTCTCAGGCTTCTTTGTCAGCTACACATCCTTTCAGACTGTTAGTGTTAAGTTGTCCTCTCATAGTGGAAGGATGGACAGAAACACCTGTGGATTTGTTCAGATTGGAATCTGAGATGATCAAAGATGAAAGCACTGTTTATCTGACCTTGGTGGTCTACCAGGTTAGGAGTCCCATATTCTGTGTATCTTTTTTTTTATTATTTTCATTAGACTTTCACTTACACTAGAGCTAACCAGTGCAACAGTAGATGATAACTCATGTTCTATGTACACCTTTTTCTCCTCAGTTGATGTGCTGACATGTTAAATAAATTTAAAGAAAGCATTAAGAAAATAGAAATCTCTTTTTTATTTTTGGTTTTAGCTAGAGTAGTTGTGTTAATGCTCCTCACACGTCCATGGTGACAGGCTCGCATTAAGGTACATTAGTAGTAGCAAAGTATAACATAAATACTTTCTTAACCTTAAATACAAGCAACACTGATGCACCTCACAGTCCCCTTTAAAGTTAACATGACTGAATTGTTGGTCTGTATATTTTCTTCACTACATTCTATGATGCAGTGTAATAAATACTCTAATGCTTTCAGTATTTGAATACTGACTCCTGGAGTGGTTAACTGAGTGCTCTAGTACCTCTAGATCCACTTTGCGATCTGCTATAGGAGAAACATATTCTAATCATGGAGTAGTGTCTTACTTCATTATAGTGATTATTCCAGTAGAAGCATTTCCTCACATGCTGTCTAGTCAGAAGACCTGTGTAGTCAAAAGACCTCTTTCAGGACCATGGACAGAGGCACATTGTGTTACTCAGGGTGCAGTGGAAGACCCTCCTCTGCTCCTTATATAGAGCATTTGATCAGTTTTCGCAGATTGATAACATAGTTTGCCTCGTGTGCTTGGCTCTTGGTGTCGTGACCAGCTTACATGGTCTTCACTGACAGTGTTTTATGTACTAGCCATTGTCTTTTGCAGTCCAGTTCTATTCAGATCAGTTATATTTGCAGTTTTTGGAACAAACATGGTCACTAAGCAGCTTTACAGAAATCTAGGTCCGGACCCCTAATGAGCAAGCCGAGGGTGACTGCGGCAGAAAAAACTCCCCAAAAGTAGGCTTGAGCCATTAGACTGCATCTATTATGGTGGTGATCAAGTTGGATGATTTAAATGCCCAAAAGCACGTCGTCCATAGCTTTAATATGCACTAAAGTAAATCACATTTGTCTCACAATTTTTGTTTCGTGTTATTGTGTAGTCCATGTCCTATTTCACATAGCTGTACTATATTTTCTGGCTGTTTTAATATTTAAACAAGAAGTGGTTCATAGGAAACCTAAAGAAAGAATTACGGGACTAAAGCAAGGACTACCAAACTACACTGAGAACTGTGTTAGTTTAAAAGTTTCTTAACAGTAACAAAAACCTGTTTCAGTTTTGCTGGTTTAAGCAGTAACCACATTGCCTGCCATGCTGAAACAGGTTACTGGAGAAGAGTGCTGCAGCTTTCTTCTCTTTTGTGATATTGAGCATCATTGGCTTGGCATGGTTAGGGGGCACAAATGGACAATGGTATGCTGCACTGATTTCTTATTGATAGGAGTAGCTTTTTATATCTGGTGGACGTTTTGCATGCAAGAGCACATGCAGAGGTTAACCAGACCAGATGGATTTTTTCACATTTACAAATGTCCACTATTAATAACAACTTATTTTCACCTTCAGCAATATAAGCAATCATGTGACGTGGTCTAATCACAGTCGGGGGGTCTCAAAACAAACGATGCAGGGATTAGTAGTTCTGTTTAGCAGCTGGTGCACACCACACAAATTCAAACGACTGTTTTGGCCAAAAAGACATTGTTTTGCTTTCTTTTTAAACTATAATTGTGGCTTAATGTGACAACAGTGTTATTATTAATGTAAATTTTTAAGATAGAGATTTCCTTTTTTAAGTCAACACCTCTATCCTCCACACCTCTTTATGCTACTGGAGCGTGTTTGCTAATTGTAAATAAAATGCATATGGATTATTTTACTGACCTTGTTTAAATATCTATAGTCTGGATACTTTTATAAGTATGAATACATTTTTTTTAAATGAGGGACCACAGTTTGAACTCAGTTGGTAAAATGGTCCATATCTGATAAACATGTTTCTGTACTTCCAGCCAAAATTCTTCATTTTGGCCACAAGACTCATTGGCTTGGTGGCTCAAGTGGTGAGCGGAGATTTATATATCCGCCTACGCTGAGCACATAGTATGAAACACTATGGCGTTTCAGCACCGCGGTCAGCGCCATACCTACTACATGCTTTTGTGCTTTAGTCTGTTTTGTGATGATGCACACCGTTGCTTTTGAACTGCAGCGTTTCCAGTGTGAGTTCAGTGCAGCCTGTATGGATCACAGCTTTTTAATACTGCACAGACTAGTCCTCTCTTCCTCTCATCCTGATCAGAGGCTTTCTCTCGCTCTCTCTGGGGATTAGAGAGCAGAACAGCCCCATGGAATCCACAAAAAAAAGAACTGCCACAACAGCCCCCCCCCACCAAACACACACACATACACAAACCCTTCCCCCCACTGATAGAATCTCTGGAGAGGGGAGTGGATTAATGACCTCACTGGAGAGGACCCGAGCTCGCTCCAAATCATCCAGCAGCACAGCACACAGTGGCTGCCATTACACTGCAGAGCTGCTATATGAACATTCGCTCTTCTCTGGAGCTCAAACATCCATCCACGCATTATCTATTAGTTCACCTAAACAGTGTTATGGTACTCATGTTCACCTTCCTTAATCCAGTCCTGCGTCACTCTTTAATTCCCCCCCTCAGAGAGATAGACGCGATCAGCCATGAACATGTGTCTGCTGAAGCCGGCGTGTAAGTGGCTGAGGTGTAGAAGCATGCAGACGGCCTCGTCTCCCTTGTTAATGATATAACCCGGTGGCCTCCTGCGGCGTACCTGTCTCTCTCCGCCCAGCGCTCCCTCTGTTCCTGTGACAATATTTAACAGAGCCTGGGGCCTCCCGCTGGAGAGGAGCCCCTCCTTTCCCCGCCCCTCCCCCACCTGCATGCTGTTACAGTGGCTGAGCTGGAAAGGCCCAGGCTTGCCGAAATGAAAACTAACATATGGAGAGAAAACCCAGCACTCAAACCAGCTGGGACGATACTAACCACAGACTGACACGTCTGCCTTTCCTTTTTTTCCCTTTTCATTCATTTGCCTTTGCTTGTCTTTTCTTTCTTATCCTTTTCCTCTCCCTTTTTTCCTCCCTTTCCCTTTTTCCATCCACTTTTCTATTTTTTGAATAATGTTCAAAGTTTGTTTTTTTAAGTATGATCTCCTGTGGATTCAGTTTCTCCTCGCTTTCTCTCTTGTATTGCAGCCAAAAAAGCAGCAGACGGCTCAGTCATTCCCAACGGTTACTGTGACTTCTGCCTGGGAGGCTCCAAGAAGACCGGCTGCCCAGAGGACCTCATCTCCTGCGCAGACTGCGGCCGATCAGGTGCAGCCAAAGCAGCACATGCTCGCTTCAGTTGTACGCTACGTTTTCAAAAGTTTGGAATCACTGTGTTCAATTTTTGATAATGGGCGGAGCTGAAGATTCCATAATAACTGAGAAAGCTGCATAGCATCAAGAATAAACTTACAATAAAAATAATATCCAGAGTGCCTCCTGTTGGAAACGTGGTGACCAGTTAAATACCTATTCATAGTAAGTCTGACAAGAAATTACTATAAATAGACAATTACAGTTGATTAGTTAATAACATATGCTATTATTTTTATACATCTTTAAATCAGGGGTCTCAAAAATGACCTATGGGCCACTAGGCAGGTGGTTGTATATAATTTAATAAATTTAATAAATATGTACACTCATTTTAGTGCATCTTAGTGTATGTTTATTTGCAATTCTTCTGTCACCACTGTGACGCAACCGGACTGATCAGACGCGTGCAGTTAAATAGACTTTACTGGGGTCCAAGAGAGCCATAGTTGAAAAACAAGCCAGGGCCAAAACCAGAAAAAACATAACAGAGATAATCCGAGCACAGTTCAAAAATTCTGGAAACAACAAAACAAGAAATAAAGCTCAGTAGCTCTATTGAAAGATGCAATACCTCACAAAGAGCTAAGCTAAAAGCCTGGGTTTATATACTAACTAAACAGGTAACAAAAATCAGATACAGGAGATACACATCAATACTCAGGCAAGGATGAACGGTGATTGGTTGCCGTTGGTGGTGAGACTGTGATCTCCTCAGGGAGTCCTGGGAGATTGAGTCCACAGAGGAGTGAGGCATGCCAGGCATGTGATCTCCCAGAGGATTATGGGAAATCAAGTTCTTAGTGAGACACAACTACTACTATTACTACTACTAATAATTATTATTCTTATTATTATTATTAGTAGTAGAAGTATCAGTATAAATACATAGTGTTCAATTAATAACAAATAATAATCAATATAAAACAACATAATAAATAGTGACAACCACAACAAAATCGCTGTAAGCCTTTTAGGATCCTGGCTGGCCAATGTTGATGTGATGCGAAAAGAGGCTGAAGAGCTGAGAGTACAGTTCACTATTAATAACAGACATTTACTGATGACTGACTTATGCAAATTTTTATGTCTAACTTAGATCTTTTATGTTTTAGCTAGACAATGAATGCAGTTAATGGCAGAACGTTAGCAGGGCTCATGTAACTTAAGCTAATATCAAGTCAACAATGATTAACCCCATCAAGCAATAACCCCATCAAACATAGAGGTAGATACTCACTTTTGTGATCACAATGATGTTTGATGGTGTAGTTGATGATAAAGACTATCGCTGACCCGTCCACACACAAAATAATTATTGTAATGATTTGTGTGCCTTTAGCTCCTTATAGGCTGACGCAGTATTTACATTATTAATTATAGATGTTTGGATTTGTTATCACAGGCTATGATGCATAATCAGGAGTCAAAGATAATGTATCCATTTTGTACAGAAAGACTTTGTAATGAAATCTTGATTTAGAAGTCAAAGCAGGCACTGACTGCGGTTTCACATTATGCTGATAGAATGTCTACAGTATGACCGCGTGACACTTTTTCCAGGTTTTGCAAATACTATTTATAGGCCTATAATACGTAGCATATGTAAACGCCAGGTAAAACACATTCTGCTCTTGCCCAATGAACGATTATTAACCTACTGGCGTTCGTAATACTTAAGCTCACCATGGAAAGGTTTGTTATTAATTTTTGTCATAGTTGCCAAGACTGAAATTTGAGGGTGTGTCCAGAATGGTTGGAGAACACCAAACACACAACAATAAGTCCAAGCTGAACAAATGATATAAATTATTTGTAAAAGAATTCCTTCACAGCTATCAGAGTACGATAACAGCAGCTAATGTCTACAAATTAATAAATACAGACATGAAGGATGTGAAAATAACTACTACATTAGCCTTGTTAGCTGGAGATGTTGAAACAGCTTTATATTATTTAATATCTATATTAACAATAATCTAGTTGGCAAAAAGCTGAACCCACACACATACTGGCAGGTGGGGCGTGCCATGGAGTCATTGTCCATAGCACCACTGTAGACGTACTCTTTCAAATGCCGATAGTTTTTGAGGGGAAACATTAAAACTGTTCTACTGAAAGCGACCAAGAACAGCACCCACGTTAAAGCGTGAACTGCCTTCAGTGTTACATTTGACTGCAGTGGAATCAAAGTACTTCCAGTTTGTATGACAAAGTTTCTTTCTTTGTCCTCTGCTCACTGTTACTCTGCTCCTCAGCTTATCTGAGAAGCCATCGAAACCGAGGTTGTTTTTGCCTTGAGCTCGAACCAGTAGTTTGAGACCCCTGCTTTAAATTATGAATAAACTATTGGTTTACATTTTGGTGTCTAGCTTATTAATGTCTCAATCTACACTGTATAATTTATTATCTAAGGGATTCCAAACTTTTGAATGTTGATGTATATTATATATGTAATGCATATTGGTCTGTATGAATAGTAGAGGTGGGAATCTCTAGGCACCTCACGATTCGATTACGATTCAGAGGGCTGCGATGCGATTATAAAACGATTATTGATGCATCTTGATGCATCTTTTTTTTCTATACAGGATTTCTATTTTCTCACTGTGTGAGGACTTGGTAGTTTTAAAGCAAAGTATTTGTAATGATTCATAATGAATTCACTTCCAATACCTTTTATTAATAAAACAAATGGAAGTGTTGTGGCAAGTGAACTAGAAGGCTCTCATTCACTGCTCTTGTTTGGAGCACATGAGACACTGCCACTCATCTGCAATAAAATGCGCTGTTACGGTAACATAAGATCCTGTGGCAAAGGATGTTCACGCAGCACGTTACAGCCATCCTACCCGTTTTCTTTTACAATTTTTTCATTTTATAACTTCGGTTTTGGTCTCGTTGTAGAGAGTAGGGGGGGGGGTCGCTGTGTCAGTAAAATATCTTTGAGATGAGACGCTGTATCTTGGCTCCAAAGTGTGCAACATAGCGCGAAAGCCCTGGTTCTCAACGTCTGAGAACTGGACTTATTCGCATTTATAAGCAGTGCAGTTAGTTTCCTGGAACGTTAAACTTGCAGTGAGAGACTGTCAAACACTAAAAAGTTTGAAGTCATCTTCTCTTTAGAATTTTCCCGGAACGGAAAAATTCAAACAAGAAGCTGGAGAATAAGAAGCTACTTCAGCCTCGTAAAACAGCCGAACATTGACAGACATTTTACAAGAAACTATTATATTATATTATTATATAACTAACTATAAAAGTGTCCTAGTGGAGATGGGAGGAAAGTGGCTATAGCTAAAGCTTAAAGCAGAGCGAAGTAAATCTGCATTTTCGTTTATATTTTTTAGCCTATACTATGACATTTACACATACTGAGACATATTGCACATTAAATCTTGTGGCTGCCAAGGTGGTTTGATTTTTGTTGAAAGGACAAAATGGCTCTTCTTATCATTTGGGTTGTGACTCCTGACCTAACCTAGCTTTTAATGCAGAGGGTGCCGGTCGGATTTCTCGCTCATCCACATGTGTTTTTGTTATGTGCCGCCACAGAGCATCCGGGCGCTGCACTTCCGCACTTCCAAGTTCTGCCTTTTTGCGTTCCGTCAACATTACATTATAAATGAAATATTTAGAAAATTGATTTTTGACATTTGTGAATCGATTCAGAATCGTCCACGTCCGCATCGCGATGCATCTAAGAATCGAATTTTCCCCTCAACCCTAATGAATAGTAATTCTGGATTGGCCTTGAAATGAGGATTGTGATTCTTCTAGGTCATCCATCCTGCCTGCAGTTCACAGTCAACATGACAGCAGCAGTGAGAACCTACCGCTGGCAATGCATTGAATGCAAGTCCTGCAGCCTGTGTGGCACCTCCGAGAATGACGTTAGTGCTGTTCACCACACTGAACTCTGTAACAGCCCACATGAGAAGTCATTAGTTCTGGTCCTGGAGGGCTGGAGTCCAGCTTGAATGGTTTGGTGGTTTCTGTTCTCAAGCACACTCACTAAACCTGGTAATCAACTTATGGGTTTAATGAAGTATGTGACAGCAGAGAAATCACCAAACCCTCCAAGTCCACCAAACCCACTAGGAGCAGAATTGATGAGTGTTGGGTGTTCTTTATTTACTTGTTAGTGTCTTAGGCAAGTTTGGGAGACATATGTATTTGTGTGTGTGTGTGTGTGTGTGTGTGTGTGTGTGTGTACAAACAGGATCAACTTTTATTCTGCGATGATTGCGACCGAGGGTACCATATGTACTGTCTAAGCCCACCTATGGCAGAACCTCCAGAAGGTATGCATTTCTATTTATATGAAAGGGAACAGAGAGAAGTTACTACATGTATGTGTGTTTTATATGTTTTGTTGATGCAAAAAAGAGAATTATACAGCTGTACTACTAACAACTTTCAATTTATGCAATTTTCAATTTACTTTGAACTGTCCATATCAATGGATGGAAATTCATTTTGATTGATACAAATTGCTCTTAAATGAGCTGTTATTTTGTTAATCTGTTTATGCACTTAGATATAAACTTCTAGATGAATTTGACGGTCAAATAAAGAGCAATGATGGTCATCTTGATAGAGAGATTTTTTGCAGGTTTGAGTTTCCTCAGTTGCATTCGAGTTGGGAGGGACTTTATTGAAAGATGCTGACGTCAAGTGTTTCACTTCAGTTTCACACAAGTGGAACCGGGCTTTGGAAAGCAGCTTGCCGTCAGAGCTGATCCTTCTCTCTCTCAATCCACAGGATGTTTAAGCTCTTTGTGCATAGTTTGTTGGCTAGTTTAACTTAGCCAGCAAATGCTAATCTTACTTGAATGATTTATTGTCTATCATAGCCACAGCACTATACTCTGGCACATGCCACAGTGTTTGGGTGATTGGCCAGTGTGGCCATAGTTACCTCACTCCCGACTGAATGCAACTTTACCTCCATAAATCAGTATCATAGATTCAAAGTCTGACTTTTGACAGAAAATAAAATCTTGAAAAAGTGACAATCTGTTGCCATAGGGGTTGTTTATGTTGTTGTGGCTGCATCACTGCCAATCACTGTGCAGACTGAAGCGCCCACACAGGCAGGCAGGGAAGCAGTGTTCATCTAACTTTGAATTATGGTTTAGGTCAAATTTAATTTGGTTAACGATCATCAAGTCACACACCTTTACTTTCATTGAGATGTCTTTAATATTTGCAGTCAGGGAAGCAATGATATGTAAATGCTACAAAACAAAAGTAGTTTCATTTGTGAATTGCTTCAGCCAGTTGATCGAAAAGAACCATTTAGAAAAAGAAAACGATTGGGCAAATGTGGCTCCCACTTAATATATTCAAGTAGTTAACAAAAAATTCGGAGCGATGTTGATGTCTGACTTCACTATTATGTGCTATGGAGTGTCAACGATGGTGGCCTCTCTTTTGCAGGGAGCTGGAGTTGTCACCTGTGTCTGCGGCAGCTGAAGGAGAAAGCGTCTGCCTATATCACACTAACTTAATCTCTATGCCCTCTCCTGTTACACCCACCCAGCCTCTGCCTCCATGAGCCCACCAACACTAACATGGCAGATCCAAAGAAACCCCCTCACCCAACCCCAACTCAACTCAGACACATTAACACGCATACTGTTCCACCTTGCAACCGAACAGTTCGCTGCGAGAACAGGTTGCCCCTCATCTTGCACGTCTACTCAGTGACTCTGAAGCATGGTAGACTCTCATCCCTGTACTGGCCCACCTCTTTCGCTCTCATGGTCAGGTCGGTCTGCAGGCCTTGAATGGATTTTCCACATCTCCTCGATCTCCAGCCTCTCCAGAGGTCTTATGGACTAGGGAGCATCTTCATTTGATGCGCTAGTTTATCCAGCGGCGCTCACCCAAGCTGCGGCAAATGACTCGCCACTGAAGAGGCAGTTAACGTTCGGCTCGAGAGGGCACTTGAATGGGAAGAGACTCTGAGTGTCCCATTGGAAGATGCATCGCCTGTTGATGAGGAAAATGCCATAAGATCTCTCGGTTCCCATAGCGTCTCTTGGTCGCCAACGAGATTTTTTCAGCTGTCACGCCACCCACTCTCTGCAGCTCACTGTGAGGAGCGAGACACCAGCAAGCGACTTGACCATATTTAGCCACCAGAACTGGTCTTTTTCCGACTATAATTAGAGGAGAGCTCATTAAAGCTCTGAGAGATAAATGAGTCCATCTATAATTCAGCTCCTTTTTAAGGTACAACTTTGTGCTGCAGAGTTCGACAGCAGAAGTTTGATTAGAGCAAAATTCATGACCTGCAGCCCTAAGAGACCCTCCAGTGTGGATCGGGATTGCTTCGCTGGGAACTACGAGTCCATTGTTATGGTTCTAACTTCTCTTTAACATACATAGAAGCCTTGGTGTCGCAAGGCGTTTCTATGGACGGATACCCCTTTAAGCTGAGGTCTGAGGTGCATGCCGTTCAAGCTTGGGTGGTACTTTCTCTGCATCGAAAAAAAAAGAAAGGAAAAACTTTCTACCAACCTCCCTCTGTACATTCTAAGCCTCCTCCCAATTTTCTTCTTAAAAAGCCAACATAAGATTCTCTGTCCAGGTGTTTGCCAGGGTGTACATAAATGAATAATGTCTGGCCTTGTTTTAAAAACAGGGCCATCATGTTTGATTGTTTCTTTTTTTATATGATTCCTTTGGATGCATGTTGTGATATTGTTTTAAAATAAACCTTTTAAGAATGAGAGGAACAAAAAAAAAAAAAAGACAGAAATTGACGAAAGCACACTTAATTCGCAATAATGTGTTCGTGACCCTCTCGGGGGAAGTTGCGTCTGTCTGTGTACGTACGTGCGACACTTCCTGTGAACTGTGAAAATGTTGGGCAGCGAACTGGAAAAGGGGGCGGGGCTTGGGTGATTTGGCTTCTTCCCGAACGCCACCACGTCTTCTTTTTTCCCCCCCTTTTCTTTCCCTTTTTCTCGTCAAAGACTTAAAGCCAGTTCCGAGACGTCGTTTGTGATGAGACGAAATAGCGCGCCTCTTCTTTTGTAGAACAAGCTCTTTCCTATCTGCAAGACTGCTTTGTGTTATGGGACTTTGTAATTTGCAGTGTGCTTCAAACAAAAAAAAGAAGAAAAAAAAGAAAAAAAAAGTTCAGCTAAAAGACCAGAAGAGTATTCCTGGGGTGCCAGCATGCATATATGACCTTGTGCTGAGGCGACTATTTTGAACCCAAAGTCCGTCTGTGGCCTACCTGAAAGGACTGTCCCACTTTTTTTTTCTTTTTTCCAGCCCATGAGCTTTAAGTTGGGAGACACTTGCTGTACATAGATTGTTGCTCTGTCATTTCAGAATGGAACACACATGCCATGTGACTCCTGGAAGGAGGTCTAACGTCTTACACATTAAAATGTGAAAACCAAACTATTTCTGCATACATTCCTGGAATATAAAGCCGCTGGGTCATTTCTATTTTTGTATAATCTCCAAAACTGTGGATTTAACTTGTTAATGCCGCATAAAACAAGTGATTGTATAGGAGCATCAAATTGTGTCATAATCAGCAGAAATAGGCTTCGATTTCACATTTTCATTAACTTTTTCTCCATCAGTAAATTTATTACTTTTACAATCCCCTTTTTAGTACTTTTACAATCTTTTTAGTACTTTTGTGACTATTTTGCACAGTCTTGAGTGTGATTATGGGAACGAAGGCACTACGAGAACTATTTTCGATAACAGAAGCAATGAAAGAAGAGCCAAAATTTTTGCATGGTGTGACTTCTCAGGCTACAGAGTTACAAACAAAATGTAGTGATTCCTTCTCATTAAAATCACATTTAAGTGGTCAGTAAGTGGAGCAAAAAAGGACCTGAATGATGTTCTCATACAAGTTTAGGGATGTCCCAATCGGATTTGAAGGATCAATATCAGAGCTGGTCCAGGCATATTTTACTGGACCATGCATTGGCTATATTAAGCCCGGTCTAATTCAGATTCACGGTCATTGTAGAGGTGCCAAAAACAGCCATTTTCAACTTTTGACAGCGAGGTGTGTTTTCACAATGGTTTGAGTGTCTGCGGTTAAGCTGGCAGCCTTTTGTGAACTCTTTCAGAACCCCACAGGGACACTGGTGACCCGCTGAGCATGTTTTATTGAAATGATTGCCAAAAGTCAATCATCTGGGATTTCAGCATTAAGCCAGGGGTCGGCAACATGTGGCTCCTGTTGCGGCTCCACAGCAGAATAAAATTTTTAAGTAAAAATAAAATAACACCTTTTTTGCAGTGAAATAAAGCTCTGATGATTGTTCTAATACAGTTTTTGCAATAAATGGTCTGGATTTAATGTATAACTGCTAATTCACCAACTTTTAACCCTGAAGGTTGGTGCGCAGACTGCTGGTCACCATAGCAATGCAGATAAGAATCTCGCCTAGCTAGTAGCTAGCAAAAGAGGAAAGAGAACAATTTAAGAAGAACATCGATATTTTGGAGATGAATGAACCTTTTTGCAGCTAGCGAATGAGAGCTGACTTCAGCCTCAAGAAAAAAATGAACGTTGAGAGATATTTTACAAAAAACTATTCTACTTTTTTTTTTTCAGAAAAGGTTCCAGACGCTTTTCTCGCATCCAGAGATGCGAGAAAAGCGGCTATTGCTGAGCTTAAAGCAGAGCAAACAAAGCCTGCGTTTTCATTTATAATCTAGCACATATTAAGACATATTTTCAGCCAAGATGGTAAAATGTTTCTTCAACAAAATCTACACAAAATGTCGTGGCTCCCAAGATGGTTTGATTTTTAAGGTCTAAGCAAAAGTAGGCTAGTTAGGCTCATGCAAATAATATACATTTTCAGTCTTTTTCAGTTTATTCGGCACTTACTTACACTAAGCTAATGAAGTCTTGTTTTCGGTTCATCTGCTTCAATGCTTTGGTCCTGGTAGCCGAAGGAAGTGACAAAGCAGTATATCCTCATTTTCAAACTTCCTAACCCTGCAGAATAAGCTGCAGCAGACTCCAGAAGTAAAAACAAAGCTTCTAGTGCCGTATGTAGACCCCTATTAAAAGCGGAGATGACCCATTCAATGCCACAGCCATGAGCGAGCATCTGTTAGCTAACAGAATGGGGAGTAAGTGTTCTGCTCCAAGCGTGTTGAGCTGTTGTTAGCAGATTCTGGGAAGGGTGCTAACCTTCACCCTTCCAGCTTGGTAGCATCATGTTACAGGAAGAGACATAGCTCACAGTTGAAATTGAACATGACTAAGTTGGGAAAAAAAAAATCGCAAAATGTCAGTATATATTTCAAGTGTATTTTTACTGCTTGCCAAAATCAGTGTTAGGAGTAAGGGCCTGTTAAAAACAAGCAAACAAGCAGCAAAAGGTAACCAAAGCCACAAAACCCCAAAATCAACTCAGTTTCACACTATGCACATGCTTAAAATTAAGTGATTTTATTGTAGCATGAAGAAATTGGCAGTTTAGAATGTCTTACCTAAAATTACCACGTTTTACTAGCTTTACTGTGTTTAAGTGTGCAGCTAAATTATTTACAAACACACAAATATTGGATCAGACTAATATTCGCCTATACTCAATATTAAAGGACTCATACTGAAACGAGGGCAAGAAATCTGGAGTGGGACATCCCTAAAAGTATTCCATAAAAAGGGAAGACTTCTTCTTAATTGCCTATGTTGGTGAAATTGCTGTCAAGCCACTGTTGCTGTATGGCTGATGCCTTTCCCTGTGCTTAGTGTGAATGGCGTTTGTTAGTTTGGTGGCCTTTATTGCGGGGGGTTGAGTATGTGATCTGATTGTATTCTTATCTCGAACGATGTTACGTGTGTTTACGGGGCGAGTAAGTGTACAGTAGAAGTGTGTACGTTGGCCGTAACTTGCCCTTGACCATGGTTGTGTCCAAAGAGGCGAATTTAAAATGTCCCAGACGAAAAAATAGGAACACTCCAAAGTGTCAGTCATGTGTCATGGGCTAGAAAATGATTTTTTTTGTTTGTTTGTTTTTTCCCTACATTAAAAGGAGCGCAGAATTTATTTTTTAATAGTGAACTGCAGTATTTCCATTAAAAGCAGCTTGTTCAAGAGAGTTTTTACAGCCTCCCTAGCATATTCTCTCTCTCTCTCTCTCTCTCTCTCTCTCTCTCTCTCTGCCTGTTCACTCTTTGGGCGTAGAGACCAGGTGTGGCTGGTCAAAGCCAGAGACAGGCTCTGTTCTTCCTGTTCATTGTTGTGCTGTGATCTTTGCTCACATCTCTCCCCCCCCCACTTTCTTTTCTTTTGCCACGCGGAGATGTTCCCGCGCCGGAGAGTGTGAGCGGATTCCTTTCATGTAAATGTCCATTAACAAAAAAATAAATAAATAAAAACAAAACTATGGAGAAAAGGAATGTGCCCGAGCCCAGGCTGACTCGCATCTGCTTCTTTATTTGTTTGAAATGTGCTGGAAATGAAAGAAGTGACATTACATAGCCGGTGTCGACTGGCTGGCACTGACTTCTCCCTTTCAAAGAATGTTGTCCCTTTTTCATTTCCCACCATGTTGAAGAAAATAGGAATAAAAAATGTGTTATCATCGTTCTTGACTTCAGTCTGCAGTGATATTCCAAACCCAGCTTATGAATATCGCAAAACCTCAGATATGTTTCAAAAACAGGTTTTTTTTTGAGACGATTCACATTTGATTTGACAGCAGTGACATACACTGTGTATTGATTTATGCATCAGTATTAGTTCTGAATGGAGTAGAACTAATGCACATTCACAGTCCACTTAAATACCTACCTTTTCTAATTCACTCTAGGCCTTCTGGAAGTCCTACATACATCATTGATAGCGTAGGAGCGGCAGCTCTGTTTAAGATGGATGAGAAAATTCAATTAAGAAGTTAACTTCAGCCTCTTATGTGAGTCACTGTCAGTGCTAACAAAGTACTAGACTCCTGTAGGGACTCTAGCAGAAGTTAGCATTATCAGTGAGGTAATGTTTTGACCAAATTTTGACATTTATATTCCAAATTGAAGGCCTAGCTCTAATAGTCACGGTTCGCCACTTCAGCTAAGTAAGGCATAGGAATGAAATAGATCAGGCTTGATAGTAAAGTCGTGGCTATGACTTAGTAAGGTAGGGGGTGACTTAAATATCTTGTTCCCATGCCTTACTAAGTTGTGGCTACAACATAACTAAGTTGTGGCCATGCATTAGGATCCTGTTCCCACACCCAGGGGCCTCACCAGGGATTTTGGGCCCCACCACCCCATGACCACAGGCCACGTCAATGTGGTGAAAGCAGCAGTGTAAAAACGTAGCACTAGCTTGACTCCTTAGTTGATAGCCAGCTGGCTATTTTAAACAATAGCCTGAGGCTTCAAAATTAGCTAACATTAGCATGTTAATCCCTCAGTGAAAGCTGTAAAATGGACACTCACTAACCTAAATCGCAAATATGAAGGTATCTGTGTATCTTTACAAAAAATAAACACAACACCACACAAGAGTCATAGCTAACAATGAATTGTGGAAAAATAATTACAGTGTTTAAATTCTTATCATTTAAAATGATCGTAATAATTTCCACGGACCATCTCCAGTGATGTCAATTGACAAGTCATTCAACATAATGCTGCTCACCTCTTTCAGCTTGAAATAGGGCTAGTTCTTTGGTAGGGTTATGGGGATTGATGGGGGAGACAGGGCTCCTGAGCTTGAAGCTGCATCTGTTGGGCCTGGCAGGGGCAGGAACAACTGATTTAGTATGAATGGCTTGCTATACGTTTGCCTACATTTATTAAATGTGTGGTGGAGAAGGAGCAAAATGTAAACACTCATAATTTTCTGTGAAAATATTAAGTTACTAATGTTAGGGGAGCAAAAGTAGCCTATTTCACTATGGACTAATCTAACAAGTTCCTTTCCACCACTTAAGGACTGCACCCAGCTTTTTTTGTGAAAAACAGATGACATGCTGTTGCACTTTTTTTTTCTTTTCATTTTTGGAAGTCAGATTTTTCTTTAGGAAGCTGAGACACGAAGCTTCACTCCTCACTCACAATTCACTGCTTTCAAGTACCGTTGGCACCTGGTTTGTGGGCAGGACTGAATCATTTCGTGTAAGGTGGGGGTGGGGGGGGGACAATACTGAGGCTCTCTGGATGTTTACTTTTTGCCAATAACAAGAAAAGAAAAATACATTTTATAGATGTATTATGAATTAAAATTCTATTAATGATAGCTTAATAATTTAACATTGAAAAAAAATTACCCAATGGTCTAATCATTTTTCTCCGTTCTCATCACAGCAGTTATAATGATGTGGTGGTGGTGTGGTAGTGTGTGTGGTGCTGGTATGAGTGTATCAGGACTAGTGGTGTTGCTGGGGTTTCAGCATATGTCAGGGCCACTGCTAGGTTGAGCATGGTCCACCACCCAAAAATATCCAGCCAAGGACAGCTCTGTGGTCAGAAATTGTGCTTGGCAAAAGAAAGACTAGATGTCTCTAATGAAGTGGCTGGGGAGTGCACATAAAAACAGGTCTCAGTGTATTCTCAATGCTCTCCTTCTAAGGGCACATAAAAATAAATTAGAAGAATAAGTTTGTAATTCAAGAGATGTGCTATACTATGGAAGAATGGTTTCAATCAGGTTTCAATTAATCCATGCAACGTTTATTCGAATGGAGCGCCTGTTTTGGTGTATGACTATGCTTGAGAAAGCAGTGCATTCATGATTTGGGGGAGAAATGCATTGTAGACTGTAGCAGGTTATTATTGTTAATGAAAACTACACCCTGAAAAAATGTGGTTCTTTAAAGGTTCTTTAGTAAAGGCAATAGTTATACACACAGATGAGCCAAAACAATGTGACCTCCTGCCTAATATGCTGTTGCTCCTCGGTGCGCTGCCAAAACAGCTCTGAGGTGTGGACTCTGCAAGACCTCTGAAGGTGCCCTCTGGTATCTGGCACCAGGACATTAGCAGCAGATCTTTAAAATCCTGTAAGTTGTGAGGTGGAGCTGCCATGAATCGGTCTAGTTGCTCCAACACATCCCATATACTCAATCAGACTGAGATCTGGGGAATTTCTGGGGAAACCATTGCTGAACAGTGTGTGCAGTGTGGCGGGGCTTATTATCCTGCTGAAAGAGGCCTCTACCATTGGGGGATGCCATTGCCATGAAGGGGTGTACCTGGTCAAAGATGTTTATGAATTTGGCAGGTGTCAAATTGACATCTACATAAATGTATGGACCCAGGTTTCCCAGCAGAACATTGCCCAGTGCATCACACTCCCTGTCTTCTTCCCACAGTGCATCCTGGTGCCATCACTTCCCCAGGTAAACAGTGCACATGTACCCGGCTGTCGATGTGATGCAAAAGAAAATGGGGCTCATCGGACCACCTGATCTTCTTCCATTGCTCCAAGGTCCATTTCCAAAGCTCATATGCCCATTGTAGGTGCTTTTGGTGGTGGACAGGGGTTAGCATGGGCACTCTGATTGGTCTGCGGCTACACAGCCCCATCCACAGGAGAGTGCGATACACTGTATGTTGTAACACATTCCTCCCGTAACCATCATTAAAAACGTCTCTAATCTGTCTGTTTGGACCAGATGGAATAGCTTTCATTGCCCTGGTGCATCACTGAGTCTTGAGCACCCAACACCTTGTCAATGGTTTGTGGTTTGTACTCACCACTGCTGACCGGGACCCTCCACAAGCCTTGCTCCAAAACAGCTTTGGTGATGCACTGGCCATAATGAATCGGTACTTGTCAAAGTCACTCAGGTCTTCACGCCTGCCTATTTCTCCTGCGTTCAACATGATGACTACAAGAAACAACTGTCTAATATATCCCATTTGTGAGTGATCATTGTCAACTCATAGAACCATTGGAATGCTTTGCAATTTACAAAAAATGATTTAAAATGGGACTCATAGACTCTGAAACACACACACTGCTTACTAAACAGCCCCAATAACTACACTCATGCCATGTGGTACTGTACACCCATTAAACAGTTTTGGCAACAAAATAGTGATCACTTAACCACACTATTGAATCAGCCCTTCTCACTTCCCCAACACTGTCTATTAGGAGACATATCAACAGTTAGATTAACAAAGGAAAACAGCAGAATTCTTCTCATCGTGCTGACCATCCCAAAATCCTGCTGAACTGGAACTCAAAGAGGACTACAAACATCACTCACTGGAAAAACCTACTCATAGATCATGGAGCAATGGAACATCTTTCAGCCTCGATCAAAAACAAATTCACTGAATTCAGCTCGACCTGGTCAACATTCATTAA
Source organism: Colossoma macropomum (assembly GCF_904425465.1). Classification (NCBI taxonomy): domain Eukaryota; kingdom Metazoa; phylum Chordata; class Actinopteri; order Characiformes; family Serrasalmidae; genus Colossoma; species Colossoma macropomum. Next base: position 6,625,882 of record NW_023494786.1, on the reverse strand, counting down.
CTTCCTACAACAGTGACCTCCCCAACCCAGTTAATTCAACTTGTCCCCTTCAAGACACACACACACACACACACACACACACACACACATCAAAGAATGTGATGGTAAATAATTATATTCTATACATTTGTACTGCATGATGTATTAATGTTAAATGTCAAATATATATGCACATATTTAAATCATATTGTTTGTTTTTCATTTTTTCCTGTGTCTTCTTTTATTTTTTTTTTCATTTTCTTTTTGTTGCTGTTGTTGTTGTTGCTGTTATTGTTTATTGTTCTTTCTCTGTGTCCTCCTTCTTGGCAGAAGACCTCATAAAATATGTATTATTAATAACAAAGTACTATAGGTCCTCAAAGGAGGGGGGTGGTGGCAGGTTAAAGAAATGTTCTTTGCATGTTAAATGGTTCTTCTACATAAAACTGCAACTATAAAGAACAATTTTGGCTTAGAGTGTATTACAGAAACGGTGACAGAATGTACTTGTTAACTGGATAAAAAACATGAAAACCAAGTCAAAGCAATAATGTTGTCTGTAACAACAACAACAACAACAACAAACCTCATATTTCCAAAATGATAACTTTACAGGAAAATGAAAAAAAAAACAACTTTACTTTTAATGTAAGATAATGGAACCAGACTTTTTCCAAGTCATTTTGGGCCACTTCTTTTGGTCTATTCTTCATGAAATTTACATATATTGTAAAGAACAACAGACATTTTCAAATTATGTCAAAAACAGCAGTGAAATACCAGTCACAGTATCACAAACAGCCTTTAATTCAAGTAAATTAAGAAGATGGTCATGTAAAAATGAAAAATTGCTGTTTTTGGTGCAGTCAATTGCACAAATATTTTAAGTGGACCTCAAGGAAAAAAATATAAGAATAATGTAGAATACGGGTCCTTTTAGCAGCCAGGAGATGGCAGTGCTTTTGGTGAAGTCTTTGAACAACCTAGCTGAGCACAGTCAGAAGGAAAGGACAGAATATTCACTAAAAGGTGGCACTTTTAGATGAAACAAACACTCAACTGACTCACAGTAACATGCCAAAAACAAGTATTAAGTATTTTATTCTTTCTTGTCTACAAAAGAAAATCACTGGGGTGTGTGGGACCCTCCCAACTATGATGTGGTATACAGCCCCCAGAATTGGCCCCGCTGGTCTGTAAACATTTAACAGGTGTCAGTGATGTGGATCTGTAAACTGTAGAGACTGCTTAAATATAGAAAATATGAGAATAACTGTAGCATTACTAGTCAATGTATTTAATGTTGTCAGTTTTTACATCAAATGTTTATTTCAAAAAGGGAGGACTATTCAATTTTCCACAACACTGGCCCATTTCCACTTTTTCTGGCTTGTGGCTTGAATGCTGCCATTTACTGCCAGTTAGTCGAGCACATGGGTGCTTAGTTGCTTTTGATTGGTTTAATTCACCTACAGCCCGTTCAGAAGTTCACTACTTAAAGGGCCCTTATCAAGGAAAACAAAACTTTCCTCACTTTTTGATAGAAAAGAGTTTGATGTAGCTGGTAAATGCTGCTACATTGTTTTACATTGTACCTTTCACTTGCCAGTCCATACAGTCTGTATATGGCGACTAAAACGCACAAATCAGCCTGTTTTGTAAGATCACAGAAGTCAACACATTTGTGTACTTCCACCAATTCTGCATACAGCAGTTTAGTCCATTCACACTGACTTTTTAAGGAGTGTTTCAGCTTGTGCTGCTTTTACAAACAGACAGCCAATCAGAAGAGAGCTCCTTTACATATATCATTCTTAAAGACAGAGTAACAAAAACAGCCTGTTTAATTCTAAGGAAAGGTTGGAAAATGAAAAATGGTCATTTAAAAATGAATTATGACCGTTTTTGGCACAAAGGCCCACACAGGCTTTGAAAAAAGGACCTCTAAATAAATAAAATCCAATAAAAATGTAGAATACAGACCCTTTTTAAGTAACAGTGTTGGTAATATAGACTACAATTAAAAGTGAAGCTCTTGTGATTTAAAAATTGCACATTACGATTTTAATATGAAAACATTAAAATTCATCTTTCCGCCTACCGTACTGAAATGTAAATGCCTCCATTGCTGGACACACCACCACACTTTATCCAAAAGCTTCTGCCCTGCACCCCCAACACACCAAACCTCTCACTTCCCAAACACACGGACACCCACCCAGCCCTCTTCGCCCCCCCAAACAAAAAGAATCATTACACTGAGCTCAGTGTCTAGTTTCTCACACCATATATGTCTCTGGCTCTGTGGAATTATCATGTAGCGATTCATTTGTGTCTGTTTCCAAGTAATTGTGTGAGTGTGTATATATATGTGTGTGTGTGTGTGTGTGTGTGTGCGCACGCGTGTGTGTCTGTGTGTGTATGGAAGGGTGATTGGAGACTCCAAGCCAATTACCACATCCACCAGACAGGCTCAGACTGCCGGAGCCTCGCAGCCAATAGGAGCGGCGCTGCGTAGAGCTAGGCCCGAGGTGGTTGCCATGGTAACTCAGGGGGCTGCTTGCATGGCGGATGATGCCGGGGTGATGGATTACAGTAATGGGATGGGGTGTGTAAAGGGAGGGTGGGGGTAGTCATGCATAAATATACTGTATGAATAAATCTGAAAGGCATTGACTTTAAGGGCTATAGGAGGAGCACAGGCCGCTGCGCTTTCATTTAGCTTTGCACACCCTGTTCCCGTCCCGCCGTCGTAGGGCTCTAGGTGTGGGTCCAAAAAATCTCAGCAGTGGTATTTTGGCACACCTTTTGTCTTGTAGTGTTCTATGTTAGGCTGTGCCCGACCTGCGCAATGTGCCACCATTTCTTCTATTGTCTGTTGTGTTGGAGGCCACAGCTGTAAATACATTATGTCTATAGATGCTAAAATTATCCTCATATCTTTGTTCTTTTTAGAGGCTTCCACACTTGACCAATATGTATTATGGAAACATGCTGAATTTCTGCACATTATTTGTGTGTTTGTGTTAGATATCAGTACCTTCTGAATATTCCTACCTACACTGACTTTACTGAGCAAGCCTCTTAACTCCCTCAGTAAAGGAACATTCAGTAAGGTATAGATGTCTAACACTAACCTGCAAGAAATGCGCAGACGTTCAACCATAATACTAATACAAATGCCAACGTCAATACTACTGTCACTACTGTTATAAAGCCTTTCAGCCCTATATACAGTTGTACACAAAAGTTTGAACACCCCTGGTCAAATGACAGCTTTTTTCTTTTTCTTTTTTTATCCTAAGTGAAAATAGGTTATATCTTCTACAAAGAAGTTGAACATATTGGAAAATATAAGACAAAAACAAACGTCTGCGCAGTCCCATTGTTAAAATTAACAAATAAACAGTAATTGCACATTAAGATGTGCAAATGTGTGATCTCTGTAGAGGATGTGTTCCCTAATTCTCACTTAGAAAGTCATGTAATTTGACCACAGGCACTATAGTCTTTTCACAAGTGTAAATTTAGGGGTTTGGGTTTGGGACAGACACTTCTCAATAGGAGGGACATTATTAATCACTGTTGTTGGAAGAAAACCTCATATCTCCATTTTTGACGTTTTTTCAGTTTTTGACATAATTTGCAAAAATACACGTTACCCATTACATTGTTTGTAAACTTCATGACGAATGGAAAAAAGTCTGGTTCCATTGATTTACATTAAAAGTAAAGTAGGTTTTTTCCTTCTCCTGTGAAGTTACCATTTTGGAGATTTTGACAAGTTTTCTTCCAACAACAGCGTAATGATGATTTTGTGATGAATAGATTATATAATGATGAATAGATTATAACATGACCCTTGTTCATATCCGAAGTCTGAATATGTATTTGTTTTTAAATAGTTTTACTGTGTGAACCACATTATGAACTAATTCGTAGAATGCTACATATCAGCCTGTTTAATTCTAAGACATAAAGAGAAAAAGGTCATTTAAAAATGCTTTGGTACATAAATCCACACAAGCTTTTGTAAGTGGACATTGTGGAAAACATTAGAATGCAATAAAAATGTAGGATACAGGCCTTTATTGAACAACAGTGTTGATAATACAAGCTGTACTTAAAATTGCAGCTTTTGCAAGTTGATAATCGCTCTCTTTCAAACAGCAATTTTGACATAAAATGATTAATCTTTTAGCCCTACCAGACTGAAACATAAACACACCAACACACTATATACAAAAAAATATCCTCAGAGTTCTGCATATGACTGTACAGTGCTGTTCAAAAATTTTGGGCACCTCAGAACAAATTATTTTAAATGTTTTTATTTTAAACAAATTATTTATCTGGGCAGTACGCATTTATTTGCTCAGGACAAAATGCTAATATTATAATAAATACTCATAATTTTAATACTACAGCTTGTGATTTTATGTATGTCAGTGTGTTTGTTTAACCCTTTCCAAACCTCTCCTCACAGCAGTTCAGTATCATTTGTGCTTATCACACAATATTGATTAGCCAAACCAATATCTAGTTTGGCTAATCAATACTTCATTAAGTTAAATCAGTTGTGCCACTGATGAAATTGAACAAATCCATGCGAAATGCTGGAGGCGTCCAGGAGAAATCTGACCAGCCTTGTAACTAGCTCACTAGGTATAAACTACTAATTTGGAAACAGCACATTTTTGTTGCTTTCTACTGTGTTAATGTCTGATTGCACTTATTGTAAAATTATAAAGTGTTTTATTGGCAGAAACACACTCACTGCCCAGACAAATGAATAGAAAAACTTTATCCAGGTGTCTTAGACTTTCTTACTGCCCATCCTCTCACACCTCCCACCCCAAACTCTCATCTTTTTTATTTTATTTAAATAATTTAATAAGAGGTTTAATAATATTTTAATATTTAAGCCCTTACAAATATATGTGACTGTTAATGTTAAATCAAATAAGCATGGTAGGGCATCGTTTCAATGCCCTGTATTTCAAACAAAGGGGTCACAAAATTGTAAATAAGGGGTAATTTGGCTTTTCTAAGTAGAAGGCTTGCAAAAAATAGAAAACAAAATAACTAATAAATCAAACAAGACTAGGACGAGTACTATGTGTTTTGTCTTTGGAGGGGCTCATTTATTTTGTTTATACTTTTGTATTTATAGCTAACATTAGTTCCAGTTATATAAACTGGGGGTTCATTTTTTCTAGTTACTAAGGCCTCAAACCTCCCAAAACAAAAGCACTGATCCAAGATCAGTCTCATGTCTAAGCATTTGCAGTGATTCAGTCTGGAGATCTGAACCTAGATCAGTACACTTGCTCTAGAATGCTGCTTAAGTCTAACACTACAAACCTGAAATCTCTCCGCTATTCTGCCATCTAGTGTTCACTAAATGGCATGAGCCTCAGCATAAGCAGTAGCCAAGACACTCATTATTCTTAGCCTTGAACTAGCCTATGTATTTTTCCTAGGTTACTTCTATTTCACAGAAATGACAATACTATTACTTACGCATGAATTTACTTAACCCACCTCTGTTTAAGGCTGCATAACCCCTTCTCGTCATCTCTACAGAGGCCTAGAGTATGTGTTATCCACCCCTCCCAGTCTCAGGTATCACCCTGCAGCCTTCCTCAAATCTTGACCTTCCTTACACCACATGTGCATTTCCACACCTTGCAGTTAAGACATTGAGATCCTGTTTGGGATGTGAACCAATAACCTCCTGACCATGGTGGAACAGCCTCTACCAGTGAACCACAGGATCTCACCACAACCCTATACTTTTTTTGTGAAGACATTCAAAATCCATATCATATACTGACTATTCTGCCATCTAGTGTTCACCATGGCAGTAGCCGAGATACTCATTATTCTTAGCCTCAAACTAGCCTGTGTATTTTTCAGGGCTACTTTTATTTCACAGAAATAACAATACTGTTACGTGAGTATGAGTCTGCTCTACCCACTGCTGGACACCCACACATATAACATGGATGTGTAAGTGCCACAAAAAGTTCGACTGAGTTGGACTTACAAATCAGTTTGACTACTTAATTGAAAAGAGTCATTTTAAAAGTACACAAGTAATTCTGCTTTGTGCTTTGAACTCTCACAGTGGACGCATAGCAACAAGCGATGATTACTGTAATACTCAAACTTAAATGCTGTCTAAAATCACCAACCTGCTTTGCTTCCAGCTAAACTGCAGGAAGTGAAGTACATGAGTGACCAAATCTTTTTGAATCATTTTAAAAGGTAATGAGTGCTGAATCACTGCAATTATGTGCGCTGATTAGCTGTTAACACTCCAGGAATTATTAGCACTTCTTGCAAAACTGTTCTTTTGCACTAGTTCTTCTCTATAAACCAGATTCACATTTACAGCTGAATCTTCTGCTGGAATCTTCTGGAATGTAGTCCAGTTAAACAGAAGAATAAAGAAGCATAACCAGGATTAGAGTTGGTGGACTGGGTGTTCAAAGACACCCGCAGCACTAAGCCTACTTTCCCTTTTTTCAAAAGGGAACAGAAATATAGCTTTCATAAATTCAAAAAATTCCAGAAATGGCTATTTATAATTTTTTTTGGAATAGGATTTAATATATTCACTATGTGTACGGTTTCAGTATTATAATCAGTGTATTTATTTAGAAGTATTCTTACTTTCTCTAAATAAAGGAGTTTAATTTGTTTTAAAGATTCAAAGTGTGTCATTCACTCACCAGCACATAAGCTAAGCACGAAAATAACTTGGTTCAGTTCACTATATTTGTGATGTCTGAAATACCAACACATTGACATGCAGTCATATGTAAATCACATGGTTTGCTGATTTTTACATCCTCTTTGGGAAACAAGCTTAAATATGGCATTCTGCTGCTCTTATTTGTTCTGTTTATTTGCTGAAATATAAACTGTACCACATTTTTATGTTCTGCTTTTTTTCCAACGAAGTTAAATTCACAAACACACAGTAATTGCATAATAAAATGTTTGTTCTCTGTAGTGAATCTGTTAACTTATTTTCACTTAGAAAATCAACAATTAACCAGAGGCGCTCAAACTTTTTTGTGTGACTGTTTGTCCACCTACTCCTACAGGAGATTAGCTTCGCCCATTCATGTTGAGGTGGTAAGGACTGATGCCACCTGGCTTTTGAATGAGGAAGAACACAGGGCAGCCAATCAGAACAGAGACTATTTCTGATTAATTTAAGGGATGAAGAGAGAAACAAAAGTGTTTATGTAAAAACTAAATATATCATGCAAATGTCATGAATTTAAAACGTACGAAAAATGTAGGATGAGGCCTCTTAATGAAAAGAACTAGCTCACATTTATATTAGACCCTGAATATAATTTAGCATGATATAAAAGTTAACTGTTGTTAACTGACGGATATATACCATGTATACACTAAATTATTTGGCATTGTTAACCAGATGCTCATTTTTATATATAGCTTATTGGTTTTCTCATGTTTGCCTTCAGTTGAAATGGAGAAATGAGGCCTCAAAGGCATCTGCTACCACAGAGTCCATTTTTCATCTAGTGTTTTATATAGCATTCGTGAGCTTATTTGTTCAGTGTGTGTTTTTCATGCATTTTGTTTAGAAATTTCAGCAAAAACTGTCATACCAGTGTAGAACATGAGGAACAGGGCCAGGACACTTCAGGTAGGCATTAAAAGTTTGATCTGAGACTGAATTTAGCGTGACTCGAACCCACTGTTTTAATCATCCATCTTTGTGTACACTTTAGCCTCAGTACCATCAACCGTGATTAAAAACTGTTTAAGATAATAAGTGAAGGAAGAATAAAATTGGGAGGAAAAACTAAAGCAGGAGTAAATGCAGGCCAAACTTGCTGAAGGGAGGAGACAGGAAACCCAAAACCCACACGTAAAAATTGAGCCCTTTCTGAGTCCAACAAATATTTGAGAGACATGTTCCAAACCTGCCTGAACCCCACCTAACACCATGTGCATGGTCACAGTCATCAGATTCAGACAAATATTTGAATCAATATTTTTGCTCAAGGCCAGAATGAAGTTTTATAGATCAATGACTCAGTATTAATGGTATGCCAGCCAAAACTGCAAACTACTGGGCACGTTTCTTTAACCAGCTGACATTCTGGTCTCATGAGCCACTGATCCTCTGCATAACTCCTCCTTGTCATCTCTAAAGAGGTCTGGTGGGGGGCGGGGGGGGTGGGGGGGCACTGGGTTATCCCCCTCCACAGGTACTGCCCTGCAGCCTTCCTCACATCTTGCCCTTGAACCTTCCTTACACCACACGTGCATTTCCACACCTTGCAGTCATGACATGCAGCTCCTGTTCGGGATGTGAACCAACGACCTCCTAATCATGGAAGAAAGGCCTCTACCAGTAAACCACAGGACCTCACAAAACCTCCTATGCTTTTTTTGGTCATTTGTCTTCATTGTGAACTTCATTGTGAAGACTTTCAAAATCCATATCATGAGACAGATTTGAACCAACAACCATCTGAACTTAGCGCCATGACTTCTACCACAAGTCCACAAGGCTGACTTGTGCTTGTTTGGGGAGAATCTGACTTCGAGATTCCTAGGTTGTGTTTCTACTTGTGTACTTGTTGGTCTTATGTCTTCTGCTCACCACCTTCTTGTGCTTCATTGTTGGCTTGGTTTTTCATGCTCTGTAAAGCAACTTTAAGCTTTGGAAAGGAGCTACATGGGATACATTTGTCTTTCAATGTTCAATACACCTGAAAAGTTCCTGGAGGACCCACTGCCCCTCACAGGGTCACCAATTCCCAGCCCCAACACACCTGAATCAGCTCGTGCTGGGACAGATGATGACTGAAATTGTAAAACCAGTGGATCTCCAGGAGCAGAATTACAGAACATTGCCCTAAAAACCATGGTTCAGTGCGAGTCTGGGTTTGAGGGAAAAGTTCAGAGTTATATATTTCACTCAGGCTATTCCTCAGGCTATTCCTTCACCCATCTCAGGTGCTTTCCTGCAGCCTTCCTCATACCTCATGTGCATCACGTATTTGTGTAGCCACCATCAGGATTTGAACTGATAACCATCTGACCTTGAACACATTGCTCTTCTTTTTTTTTTTGAACATTAGACTTTCAGATTTCCAACTTCAGAGTGAAGAAATAAACCCAAAAGCTTTGTCCAGGACTCAGTGTTATTGTTTGACCCCATGAGCGTCAAAGCATGGCTCATACTGGCTAGGGCCTCACAAAAACAGTTCAACACACACACAGACCACTAGAGGTCAGAAGCTACACTTGCATTCTGGTTTTAGAAGTTTTGACTTTGACCTTCAGCTACTGGCCTGAAGGCCTTATTAGTGTGAATGGAACACATATGAAGAAAAAGTCTTTGGAAAGACAGTCTATGACCCAATGATAACCTGCCCTATGCCAGTGATGGCAAATAACATCTTCAACAGCTTCTGGAGAATTTCAATAGCTGAACCTTTTAAAGCAACATTTATTTTGATATGTTTTATTGATGGATACTCTGGGAATCAACAAAGTAATCCAGCCACTAACAGTACACAGGCAAAGGTTTCAGGAGGAAGATCACAACGAAACTGTTGAAGCTTACTGAATGTGAATGAGTGGAGTGATATTTTCTCCTTAAAAATTGTTCCCACCCACTGGAAATCAAGACATAATTGGGTGATTCCTTTGTTACTTCCTATTGTATTGATACTTAATCAGACACTTAAGGCCTAATCAATGGATGAGTCAACTAAGTTAAATACAACCCTAAAATATATCATATCACAGTACTTAGCATATCACAAACCTTTAAAAATTGCAATAGAATCGTATCATCGTTCAGTAATCATGATATTGTACTCTGGGGTTTTTATATAAGGTCTGGGGTGCACTACCACACCTCACTGGGGTCTTGATGTGGTGTTCTAGGACATCTGTGCGACCAGGCATAGAAGAAAGCACATCTGTGAAATCTGATTCTTACTGGGCCACCTCTCACCACTATGGTCCTAAATCATCCTCTTTCTGCCGCCAGTGACACCTGAGCAATACGGACCTCTTCTCTATTTTTTAAGGACATTGAGGTGCCATATCTGACATCTCTCCTATCTGCTCTCACCACCTCACTTGTTATGTAAGCTCAAAGGGCCACTTGGCGAGCAATTCAAAGCCAAAAGTGGGGAACAATACAAGGACTTTGTCTCCCAGTGAAAATTGCCTCAGTTTGGGGCACAAATTCTCCTAACATAAGAGCCACAATGAATGGAGTTTTGCTCTAAGGTCTAGTGTGGTATACTTAGTCAAACCTGGGATATGAACCTATGACTTTATGGTTGCTGGTTTATCTCTTCCACCACTTGGCTACCAGCTTCTTGGGTTCACTCCAATGAGTAAAATATATATATACACAAATGCATCTTGCTTTTCAAATGATGTTACAGTATTCAGATGTATTTCCTACTTTATCATTTAAAGAAATATTACATAACAAATTTAACTTAAAAAAACAGCTTCAAAATGAACACCTACTATAGCACTACGTAACTTTGGAGGAGCTGGCATGAGACCTCTGAAGAGAACTGAGTAATGTTTTACAGCAACGTGGTTCTTCAGTTAGCAATGAGAGGCTAGCTCAGTATTCCCAGCATAGACAGATGGCTGCAAAAAGACGGAAGAAGACGTTTTCAGAGGATGCGAGGAAGGCAAAAAGAGAGAGTGACCGGACAAGAGTAAATCATGGACTGGCTTTTACTCATTGGCGAAAGCTAAAAGCGAGATAAGGATGCAAGACAGTCTCACGGGTAACAGGAAAACAACAAAAATCTGACAGCAGGGTGTACATCTCTGCCAATGTTACTTATGAAAGAAACCTCGTTGGTGTCATTCCAGTCTCATGGAGTTTTGTGGTTTTTGCAGATGCCAAAAGTCATCTAACCTCAGTGCCGTTTCAGGCTAACATGCAAAAACATACATTAATCTCATGAATTCAAAGTGTGGTCAGTGTTTGTCAGTCTAATGCCAAATAAGACTTGAAGGTTTGCGACCACCTGTAATAAAATCCTGTAATATTACTGTACTTTGCAAGTCGACATGGTACTTTCTCTTCTGATGTTGTCTTTACTGGTTCCAACGTCAGAATCCGACTCTCTTTCGCGTTCACACACGTCATGCAGCCATGTGGATGCTACAGATTACACTCACAATTTCTGTTGTTTACACATAGAGACAACTGAAATGTCGTGATGCCTGAAGGGAAGTTGGATTCTGTATCCTTCAGCTCGTCAACAAATGCATGTGTACAGCTGTCCAAGAATGGGCCTCACAGAGTGACTTGTATATAAGAGAGTGGTGTAAAAGTGAAATACATTCTGCAACTGTAGGGGACCCCAAAAGCAAAAAATACCAATTCTCAAATAATGCTGCTTTGAATCACAAACCCAGGGACTGCAACACTGTATTTGTAATTGTTGTGGCCCTCATAGACCAGTTTAGTTTAAACCTAGGCTTCAGTTTACTGGGTTATATAAGGAATATGTTTACATGTGTCAGACAGTTGACGAAAGTGAGTAACAACGTTAACAATTTGAGAAATGGCCAAGCACATTCCTCACAGAAACAGGAAAAAGGAAGATAAGGGTCTAATTCTTTCCATTACTGGCATACACAGACGTGTTATTTCAGGGCTTTAATTTTTCCACAACACCTACTGCTGATATGTGCTGGAGGTAAGATGAGGTCAGTCCGGTGTGACTGTTTCCACATACGGATACTGGTTCATGGGAAACCAACATATGATATATACAATTGCACAACCTTTCCAGACCTGATAATATACTATTAGGCCTATCTATTCTGTCAGAACCTGGCGGTTTAGTGGAGATATTTGGTTGTTAAATTGGGACAATTTCACTTACAGTAGTGGAACACGCTGTTTTCTGTAAAGTATAACACTGTAACACTGTTCAACTAGTAACTAGCCAACACAAGGACACACCCAAACAAGGACATTAATACCCTTCCTTTATTTACACACATCCGCTTCCCAACCGTTGCTACGTTACCTTGCCCTTGTCAAAAGACTGATAATGTTGTAAAAAAAGGCAAAAATGCGAAAAAAAAAGAGGAGGAGATAAGGAGGTGGATATAAGGAGGAATCAGGATTGCGCAGTTGTTTTTGGCCCTGTAGTGTTTGTGGGAGTCAGAAGAAACACAGGACACTGTAAACTTTTGATTAACAACAATGCAGACCGCCGCTGCTCTGAGTGTCATTATAGGCTTTTTCGTGGCTCTGACTGAAGGTGATGTGGTGTCTGACTTTCAGGATGAGCCTGACTGCATAAAGTTCTTCTACAAAGGCAAAGTCCCACAATGGGGCTCGACCACATCTGGTGCCGCCCGGCTCTGTCAGCGCTACCAGAACACGTACCACTTTGCTACGCTGTACGACACATACAACCGCATTGCCGTGTACTCTGCTTACATCTTTGGGCCCAGCAATGGGGGAGGCAGGGAGACTCGTTGGTTTGTGGAGCCCCAGGTGAGTGCAGGTGGCTGAGAGATATCATTGATTACTTGATATTTGATTGCATGAATGATATTGCTTTCTCGAAAACTGGCTTTGCTATAGATACAACTGCTGTAGTCGCTTTATGATCCAAGCCGTTAAAAGCTTATGTCTTCTAGCTGGTGAATCAAAACTGGGAAGGTGAGATGAAGGAAAGCTTCGTGCTGGAGAAGGAACACCCTGATGTCTATCAGGGTGAGAGGCAGGCTCTGAATGTGGACTACACTTCCTCAGGGTTTGATCGCGGCCACCTTAATCCCAATGGGCACCATGCAGGTATGCGCTGATCACAATCAATATCCTCTGATTCATTTTAACGAAGAGGCAAAGACATTAACATGAACATTTTAAAGTAGCTTATATGTGAAAATGTTAAAGTAAGCCTTAATTATAACTTCGGACTGAATTTATATACGTAAGCAATTGCATTCGCCCATTTATTTTGATGGTGTGAACACAAATCCCCCAACTTTGACTATTTAGTTTTACAGCTTTGGATAGGGATCAAAACCACAATGACACAGACTTGTCTTAAGTGAAGCCTTTCATGACACCCTATTGTGAATCACAGTTCTCAGAAAAGTGCTTAAAGCCACTATTTCTTGATTTTGTTTTCAATTGGATAATGGCATCTTCTTTTAAATTTAAAGATTCATTTCATTTTTTACTGTTCAGTCCATTGTTTCAGTCTCGTTGTTTATAAAGACTAAAAACATACAAGTTAGAGCCTGGCATCATTCTTTTACAGCTGCTTATTTCATTTGGAGGTCAGTCAGTTCACCTTTGTACCCAAACAACTTCCTTCAGCAGAGTTATTATTTCAGGAACTGATTGTGGGCTTAAAAAGGAATTCCACCAATTTTTTAAACTTTGGCATATTTCAATCAATGAGATGTAAACAAAGCCATTCAGAGTGGTTTGATGTGAAACGGTTCACTGTCAAGAAATGTACTGACTCAGATTTCTTTACAGTGGTAGTGATAGAAACCAGGGGTCACAATGTCTACAACACAAATATAACAGTTTTATTTACTATCCAAAATCACCAGTGAACCTACACTTTTTAGATATAATGTTGATAAAGGTAATCTAGTGGTAACATGAAAAACTTCGTTTTCAGTAGGGAACTATTTTGCCCCACAGGACCCTGCAGGTACCCCTCCACCCTAATTATATATTAAAAAATACACTGTCAGCCAAAATCTTCTAAAAAATTATCATAAAGCAATGCCCCAGGCCTCAGGCAATATATTCATACCAACTGTATGTAGTACTTTCTGTGTAGGAGCTTTTAGAGACTCTTCAGACGTCTGGTTCCTATGAACACAACTGTGAACTATTCTGACTCTAAAACAAGGCATTTCACATCAAACAGCCTGGAATACTTTTGTTTACATTTTATCCATTTAATTAAGCAGAAATATTGTAAATTAGTGCAGTTCCCCTTTAAATGGCAAGTCAAAGGGAACCGGCGCCAGTTTTTTCATCTTTGTTTACAATACTGAAGTCGATACTTAAATAATTTATTCTGTGTCTCATTATTGTGTTCTGTCACCTCTAGTCCCGAGTCGAAATGCCACATTCACCCTCACTAACGTGGTGCCCCAGAGCCCAAAACTGAACCAGAATGCCTGGGCGAATCATGAGGCCAATCTGGCCAATATATTCAAAGCTCAGTGTGACAAGGCCTACGTGTTGGTTGGTGCCATCCCATCTGCTGACAACTGGATCATCAAGAACAACGTCAAACGGGTCAACATCCCAGAGTACGTGTGGAATGCTTACTGCTGCGTCAATTCCAACGGCGTTCCTATTCGCAGTGGAGCAGCGATCGCCCTCAACACTGACCAGAACATAGTTGAGGAGTACACACTGAGTAAGCTAGTCGAGTTCCTCCAGAAATTCTCCAATACAGCAGTAGGAGAGCTGTTCTACAATCAGTGCCAGTAACAGATTGTAACGTTGTTTCTTAAACTGGATACATCAGAAATACAACACAGCAGATCTCAATGTAGCTAATCTTATAAACACTGTAATGTAGCATGTTCATTTAAAAACGTACATCACAGTTTAAATGCTGCTGCAATGCATGTCAGAAATTCATTAAAAAGCATATCTAACCACTGGTATGAGTATTTTTGTAATGTGGTAAAACCACACAGTTTGATCTCTGTGTCTTATTTGAAAGTGATGCATTTTAGCACAACCAGAAGTTAAGACATAGAATATTTTGAATAGATTTAGTTCATTTTTCAAATCTAGGAAAAATATAAGGGACTGCCGCGCATATACACGATTTATAGTCTAATAAAGTTTCTTTAGGTCAGTCATGTTAACAGGGGTGGTCTTTGCACTAGGCAAAGGTAGCCAGCTGTCTATGGCCCCCTTAAGCCAAGAGCTCCATGAAAATACAAATTAGATGTACTGTATGTGTTGATGTTAAATAGCTTATTCCGAAATAAATATACATTTTACAAATAGCTGATATTTGCGATTGCAGTGGTAATTTCAATGCACAATGCCACAACCCGGTCATGGTTATAATGGACTATTCTGTATTGTTATGTGATGGCACAACTGCATGAAGACAAACTGGTATGAACAAGGTAATTACGCTGTAATCTACACTTTGTAGAAGAGGTTACCATAATTGGTCAGCATAATAATACCATTAATGTTAGTATAGACAACTGCAGTGTTGGGGGGAATTACTTAAAGTAAAACCAAAGTTACAAATTACTTCTCTTAAAATTTGGGGAATATGTTACTTACTACTTCCATTATTCATTATTCATTATTCTACCTTACTCTATACCAAATTGTCTAAATTTATTTGCATATGATTATTATTTCCAAATTATCTGCCATTGTAGAAAGATCATTTCACTTAATAAAATGATTTAAAGGAAAATGTCTGTAAAAAAGTTAAATATCCCTATAATCTCAAAATGAGAAATATTACATATATCTACTAGATTTAAGATTAATTCAATCGCCAAGATTTTTTTTTTTAATTCAAAAACTTTTTGCAGGTTTGGCACACACACACACACACACACACACACACACACACACACACATTTTCTAAGCCGCTTATCCTTTTGGGTCACAAAAAGGCGCTACCTACTGTGCCACTGTGGAAGAGTTGGCGTGCAGCCTTAACTAATTAAAAAATTTGCCTCTAGGGGGCCCCAGTCACTGTCTTTTACCTAGAGCCCCAGAGTCACTAAATCCACCCTTGACTGTTAAATAGCTGAAGAAGTAATGCTAAATTCACAAAGAGACTGTACACAAAATGGAAGTCATATAACAAGTGTTATTTTTGGTGTTGTGTTTATTTTTCCTTAACTTGTATCTATGTGCTCTTTGTACTATAAGAAAATGACTTCTGCATTACAGTGTCATTCTATTATATATAACCAATAATCCAATCCAGAGATGCACACAGTGAGCATGTTATAAGACACAGTGCTGCAAGGAAAATGATTAATATGCACATTAACAACAGTTTAAAAAGAATAATTTTAAACATGGATTCTGTAAGTAATGTGACCATGTACATCTTATGGCTTGTGGCATTACAATGATTATTTGTGATAAAGGCATATGTTGTGGTTAAATGCTTCTTCATTTAATCCACCTTGATCACAGAAAAGTATAGTTCTGACTGAACAAAAAATAAAATAAAGGGAAATAAATAATCAATGCCCAGATGAAAAGTTCAGTTAATGCTGGTTGAAGAATTTATTACAAATGTTTATTAAAAAAGAAAGAAAGAAAATAAAAGGCATAAATTTGCAATTGCTAAACAAGCACATTCAAGCAACTTTGCCGGAATGCTGGGTAGCTAGGTGTGTATGTGTGGTAAAAGGCTACCACCATGACAGTCACCCCATGGTTAGACTTCCTCTCTTTTATATTCAGCTTGACCTCTAGAGGGCACACTCACAGGGAGAGACTTTAATGCACACAATGCAAATTCAGCATTAACATTAAGGCTCCTACAGCAGACAATGATTCTGTTACAGTAGATGAACATGGTGAAGACAGTCAGACTTTATTGGGTAATCTCAATCTTTTAAAATCTTTGTGTTCAGGCTGAGTTTACGAGGAAAAACCCTGATGTCATTTCACAGAGGACCCTACAAACTGCAGGGAAAATTGTAGTTTGTAGGTCATGACAGCATATAAATATATCAAAACTGACTCTCCAAATATCTGCCTCTTTTGTGAATTTTACATAGATTTCTCCTATACGGCCTTGGAGGTGATTATACAATGCTGATCTATAAGTATAATGAAAGCCTAAACTGAGATTTTACACTTTCAAATGGTGCCCTTATGTATGTGTATAATGTAACCAGAGTTGAGCAGAATACTTTAAAAAAATAGTGATGATTGAATAATGTATACACTGTCCTAAATGTGTTCAGGAACATATTCCATTACAATACATAAAAAGTAACATATTCACAATTCATTTACAATACATTTAGAATATATATTCACAGGGCACATGGGAAAAACTCACACTTAACACTTCACACTTAAATCCTCACTATTACTGGTTGTCATGTAATTCTTCTGTTAGTATGTTTTATTAAAATTAAGTTGCAAACTTCTCAATGTTATTTTGGTTCTCACTGCCCGCTTCAGTCCACTGCTCCAAAAATCCCACTGCTGTTTCATGAATAAAGCAAACGATTTGCCACATCCTAATAAGAAATTTTGCAAATTTCACTATAAAGTGGCTAACCATGAGATATTCTGGTAATGTATGTATGTACATGTATTTAACTTGCCACAACACGCAGCCAGTACAACACCAATGCTAAGCTTATCACTCATGAACATGTTCAGGGAGAACACTTCAGTTCCATCATCCCTCAAAGGAGTGACACTGAATGTCATTAGAGTGATTTATCGGTCTACTCAGGCTTTAGCAGGAACTTCAGTATTTATAAAGAAGCTTTTTAGCATTTTCAAAAACCATCATTTTAAAATGAATGTAAATGATCTCTGAAGACTATCCAAACCATAAAATGTTTATAATCTGAGACAGAAAATATTCTCTATGAAACATGGTTGTTTTAGCTACTCATACTGGACCAGAGGATGGTCAGTCCATTTAGGCAGGCTGGACAGCTTCTCCTCAGTGCTGGGCTGGATGGGCCAGCCCCAGGCTTTGAAGAAGGAGACCAGATTCCTCCCTACCACCTTGGAGAAGGTTTCAGCGTACAGGTTCATCTTGCCACTGTTGTCTTTTGGTATGTTATTCATGTCACGGTAAGCAGCAAAGACTTTCTTGAAGGCGTCCCAGCCAAACTTTTCTTGCAGCTTTAAAAGACAAACCAAGGATTAAACTTACAGGGGATGACTAAGAAGTGCTGATAGAATGGAATAAATATTAGACACCAAAAGCTTTTTTACTTGGTTTGAAATAACATAGATGTTTTATGAGCTGTGGTCCTTGTACAACGTTAGAAATACCTCTCAGTAAAAGTATTATTATTGACTGACTGCCTTATGTAAACCAAAAAAATTAAAGTGAGATCACTAAAATTAGTCTACAATGAAAGGAAGCATGTAGTTAACTAACGAACAAGAATACAATCTGGGAATCATTAACCATGATGGAATTCTTGCTAAATGTTGGTGGGAACAGAGACGTATTATGGCACAAGGTGAGTTACACCTTCCAACACCTACAGAAGGCCAAGCATTAAGTATTGGCAGCGATGCGCTGGCCCAACATAAGACGTGTCTCAAAGAAGCTGAGGTAGAACAGACCTTACTATCACTGGTACACTGTTAGAAATAAAGGTACTGTGCAGGTACATTTTTCATTCATCAAGGCACAAACAATGTAAATGTTCCCTCAAAGGTACAACAGTGGTTTTGAGGTCTAACTGTGCACTTTAAATAAGTTTTTCCAGGTGAAAAGTACATATTAGTACCTTTTCAAAACCTAATGTTTTAAAACAGAACAATAATATGAAAAGCCTCGAGATGAGACGGGGTGTGTGGAGTCAGTACAACGTAGAAAATATCATTTCAATGGATTATGGTACAATTATGTTCCCTGAGTAAAGGTACTGAGATGTACCCTTGAGGGTTACTGCCCCAGTGACAGTTTACCACCTTTTTTTCTGAGTGTATACAAAGCCTCCTCTTCAGTGCTCACTCATGCACATTAGAGACAACCTAAGTGGGCTGTATCAACATGTTACATCTTCCTAACAGAAGCTGTGAGACGCATTCAAATCTTACATTTAAAAACATTCATTTAAAAGAATACTTTGGCAAAAATGACATTTACAAGATCTTCCACTTACCACAAATGCAGTTGATTAGACAAGACATGTTTGGTGTTTAAATGTTGCTTCGTTAATTTAGAACTGCAGCTGCTAGGCTAATGGTGCTAACAAACACTGTGAGTCAGATGTCACCAAAACTCTTACCACAAATACATGCCAAAATCCTTATGTATTTGCAGCAAATTACATTGCTCAGCTACGTAAACTTGTTTAAAAAACAATTTGGTAGAATGACCTGGACAGGCCTTATTTACACATTTAAACTAAATTTGGATCTACATTATTATCTGCATAATGTCTTGCTTTCTGGTAATACAGGCCTTCAAACTCTGGGAAGATGTAGTGGAGGGATATGCTGTAAAACATCACTACACAGGTATGTACACTGTAAAAATAATACTTTCTGGACCTGAATTTTCCTCATCTGATGGCAAAATACTGTGTGTCAGAATGACTATTTGAACTAGTGACACTGTTAAATGTTTAGTTTTCCTCATGTTTGCCCCAGGGGCCCCCATGTGGCTTGGGCCCCTTGGCATACAGGGGCCCAAGCCACATAAAACCCATTGGATAATCGGGCCTGCCCACAACTATGCTAATTTGTGCAAGACTAGTAGGAAGACCAAAGGAGCATGCATGATTTCGGCCTGTGGGGTTTGTAATAAGTTGTTACAAGATCACATCAGACTTTCTTCCAGGTCATTTTGGGCCATTTCTTTTGATTCATCCATCATGAAATTAACATACTATGTAAAGGACAACAGGCATTTTCAAATTACATGAAAAACTGAAAAACGATAAAAATGGAGATACAAGGTTTTGTTCCGACAGCAGAGATATAACAAAAATGCATATTCTAACTGAGGAAAAAGTTAGGACACCCTACCCCCTAATAGCTAGTGTTACCCCCTTTGGCTGAAATAACTGCAGTGAGACGCTTCTTGTAGATGGCCGGTCTCTGACATCAGTCTGAGGAAAGTTTGCCCCACTCCTCAACGCAGAATTCTTTCAGCTGTGAGATGTTTCAGGGGTTTCTTGCCTGTACAGCCTGTTTCAAGTCACCCCACAGCATCTCCATGAGATTAAGATCTGGGCTTTGACTGAGCCATTCCAGGACTCTCCATTTCTTAGTTTTCAGCCAGTCCTTGGTGGATTTACTGGTATGTTTTGGGTCACTGTCATGTTGCAGGGTCCAGTTCTGCATCAGCTTTAATTGTTTTACAGATGGTCTCACATGTTCCTCAAGCACCCTCTGATACACGATAGAATTCATGGTGGATTCTATCATGGTGAGCTGGCCAGGTCCTGCTGCAGCAAAGCATCCTCAAACCATGACACTATCACCTCCATGTTTCACAGTTGGTATGAGGTTCTTTTCCTTGAATGCTGTATTTGGTTTACGCCAAACATGCCTTCTGTTAAGGTGTCCAAATAATACTGTTTTAGGCTCATCTATCCAAAGAACATTATTACAGAAGTCCTGGTCTTTGTCTACATTCTTTCTGGCAAACTTCAGTCTGGCCTTCATGTTTCTCTTAGAGAGCAAAGGTTTCCTTCTTGCACACCTCCCATGAAAGTTAAACTTGTGCAGTCTCCTCCTGATTGTAGAGGCATGCACTTTCACATCAACAGTAGCAAGAGCCTGCTGTAGGTCCCGTGATGACATTTTAGGTTTTGTTTGAGACTTCTTTTAGCATCTTGCGGTCTGCTCTCGGGGTGAACTTGCTTGGACAGCTAGACCTGGGCATGTTGGCAGTTGTTTTGAATGTCCTCCACTTGTAGACTATTTTCCGGACAGTGGAATGGCTGATTTCAAATTCTTTTGAGATCTTTTTAAATCTATTACTAGACTCATAAGCTGCTATCTTCTTTCTGATGGCCTCAGGCAGCTCTTTCGATCTCACCATGGTGTTCACTCTTACTGCAGCAGTTAGGAGCACACCAAACTAAATGTTTAAGGGTTAAATAAGTTATATTACTTGAATCTCTCAGTATTGTTAAAATTGATAGTTTATTTCCACATGTCCAAATATGTTAAAAAACACACAGGCTTTCATAGGATGTATATATATATGTGTGTGTGCGTGTGTGTGTGTGTGTGTGTATATATATATATATATATATATACATACATATATTATGGCAAGCCAAACAGGAAATATTTAATGAACATTGATATATATGGAATGAACATTGATATATATTGAATGTAAATTTATATATATTGAATAAACCTTGATGTACATGGATCGAACATTGAGATGAAAAAATGAATAATATAATTCATAAAATGTTTTGTTTAGACAGAGAGGGACTTTTGAGGTTGTGTGTGTTGTAGCCTTGCACACCCCCCCTCCCCCCAAAAAAGACTGTTTACATTGTTATTTAATGTTGTTCCTCAGTTACAGTGTGTGTATGTGTTTACTGTGTTATTTTGTGTCTAGCTCAGAGTTAGGGAGAATGTGTTTGTGTTTGGTGACCATCAGAAGAAAGAGTGGGGCTAGGAGTGACTCAATTTTCAGTTGCTTTTCAAGTGGCACTGTTTTCCCTTGCTCTCAATAAAAGAGCATTTTTCAAACAGAAATTATGGCCTCATCTGACTCTTCTTCTGCACCATGTCAAATTATGTATATATTGAAACTCCACCCATCTGTGTCTTCACATCATATATCAGCCACTCTCAGGTCACTCTGTCCACGGGGTCACTGTGGATAGATACTGTTCACTTTATCAGAATTCCCTTCCTTTAAGCTTGTTAATGCCCATTTATTGAAGTACAGTTTTTCTTGGCCATCCTCAACCCTTCAACAGCGACTTTCATTATATATATATCAATGTTCAATCCATATATATATCAAAGTTCATTTATATATATATCAATGTTCATTAAATATTTCCTGTTTGGCTTGCCATAATATTATATATATATATATATATATATATATATATATATATATATATATACTTAATTCAGACTTGTTTTCAAGTCTAGTACTCAAATCCTACATCACTGACCTGCAAGTAAGTCTCCAGTGCTGTCCAGATGTTCCAGTTCTCCAGACGCCTGCCTTCTGTGATGTATTTCTTTATTCGGCTCAGTCGTTTATCCGCTGCCATGGCCCCATGAGCATTTGCCCTGTTCACACCCAGCACCACCTCATGTACGTACACAGGCCACAGGTTACAGGTACACTCGACAGTATGTGGTGGGAACTCCCACTTTGAGCATTGCTGATTATGGCCCAGTTCGTGAAGATGTCCCCAAAGATCACTTTTACCGGCAACATATGGATTCACCAAGTCTGTGGCACTCTGAGTCTGCATCATAATGGGGTAACCTGAATGCATGAAGCCTGTGGAAACAAGGTCATCATATGTAAGTAATATGATGAGCTCATGATGATGATAATTAAACCACCTAGTGGCAGTCGCAATGTTTCTCTTATTCAAGTTCAAACCACTACATGATACAGACCAGCCGAGATCTGAACATCAGCAACGAAGCGTTCCTTGCGGGAAAACTTTGCAGGCTTAGCGGCCAAATCAGCTACGCCCCTCATTATGGAATCCCAGAGAGCGGCCACTTTGTCTGGATGGTCCAATTGCCGTATCTGCTCTGATGGCAAGGTGATGATGAGGTTCTCAAACTCCAGCTCTGCCCAAGGTGCTGGTGCTTTACGGATCTTAGCTACCCAGTCAGATACGCTGGTCTCTCCTGAGAGAATTAACAGCGTTTAATTTTACAGTGTACTGCAGTAGGTCACGTTTGGCTTACTAAGAAGGAATAACCAGTAAATGAATTTACCAGACTTGTAGTACGGCGCTTTTATGGCTGTCTGTATGACAACCTCCATCTTATGTGCTGTGCTCCTAGGGGGTGCGATCAGGTATATGAGCCCTCCCCACAGATTCCAAACTTGCAGATTCTCTTTTTCCAAAGGGTAACGAACAAAGACCACTGGAGCTCGTTTCAGTTTATCTGCCTTGTTTAAGTCATCTGTTTGACAGCCAATCTGCACCTGAAAATGTGGTAATTAAGTATATACATCAAAATACCCACATTATGAGTTTGAACGAGTTTGGTTACTTTAGGTTTTGTGACATATTTCTCTACGAACCAGACATACGGCTACCAGGTTAGTTTGGTGTGAAATGCAGGGGGTCCTGGGAGGTCTGGGATCCCCTACTTTACCTCTTGATCCCCCTGATCTCAAAATTCAGGGGGATCCCTGAGAATAAACTTATTATGACATTATGCTGCCTGTTACGGAAAAATACACATGCCAATTAGCCTTGTTTACCCACAATCAGTGAGCTTCTGTCTTTAATATTCTTAACTAAGTAGAGAAACAGCGCTGGTCTGCCTCAGGGTGGTGCTGTAGCAAATTAGTTTACTCAGTTGGGCCTTCATAGCCTAGCAACTATATGCCTGTGATATTTGGCAGATCATATCTGTAAATCTTGCCCAATTTCCAAAGAGATCGGTGGGAGGAGTGAATTATTACGCATTTCTCAAACTGAAGACAAAAGAGAAGATGTGTAGGATTTCTATGAATGTATGGAAGAGCACATTACCAAACTAAAGAGCATTTCCAGAGGAAGAATTGCTAAACCAAACATTTCGCTTCCTCTGAAGCTAGCTGCACTGCTATGGCAGTGAGTTAGCAGCCAGACAACGCTACACTCTTAAAAAAGGAGGGTTCAAAGGTTTTTTAAATTAAGACAATATTTCTCACTCAAAAAGAACCATTTGCATGCTTAAAGCATTATTTAAATTGTGAAATAGTTCTTCAGATTGATGGAGAATGTGTTGTATTTGGTTCTATATAGAACCTTTTTGAAAAGGGTTCTACATACCACCAAAAATTGTTCTGCTATTGTTATGATATCACGCTTGTAACAATAGAAGCCATTTCACGATGCAAAGAGCCCTTTAAGCATCAAAATGGTTCTTTGAGTGTTCTTGATTCTATATAGAACCATTGCCCCCCCAACACCTGACCCCTCCACCCCCGAATACCAGAGGATATTTCACATATTGCATGCAAAGAATCTGGCAATTTAATGCAGACAAAAGTGGCGTAATGGCACCTTACAAAACTATTCATTGTTCATTGCTCATTATTCACATGACATTCACTCACAGACGGTTAACAGGGTGATGATTCTCTCCACAAGGGGGAGCTATTAGCACCAGCAGGATCTCTTTAATACACATATATTTCCAGGTACAAACTGTATGTATAAGAATTAAACAGCCAAAGACAGACTAAAATATTTCAGGTAAAAATTCGGTTTGTTGAACTAACTGTTGGTTGATTGATGAACAGCTTGGTGGATAGCTAACAGACTAACAGGCTACTCTAGTAATATTCAGAATTATGCTTTAGTTTTGAGTAATTATGGAGCTTTTCCTGTAAAACTGCATCATGAAGAGTAACATACAGAGCATTTGTTTTTTTAGAATTTTATTCAAATTACCAATGTAATTAAAGCTTTAAATACACACACACACACACACATCATCTAAACCGCTTATCCTTCTGGGTCACGGTGGGGTGCTGGAGCCTATCCCAGCTGACATTGGGCAGAAGGCAGGATACACCCTGGACAGGTCGCCAGTCCATCACAGGGTAAGCCTGAAATAACCATTCAAAATTCTGGGTTGTCTGGTTGACAGAAATTTTTCAGACCACGTCAGATGTCTTTACGTATTGACATCACAGGCACAGAATCAAATAGAAGGTCTGGCTCATATGGCTCATATGGTTACCTGAGCAACATTGGTCGGGTGTTGGCACAGTGCCGATCTGTACAGTGCTGAAAGTTAGTAAAACGAAGGAGAGAAATATCTCTGAATATGGAGATGTTGGAACAGCCAGCCCAGTTGTCTCCCACGGCACCACCCGTGGTCAAAGCAAAGAAACGTAGAGCTGAAGAGAACCATTGTTCTAACAATCTGTCCTTCCCATCCAGTGGTCCTGCTTAGCATACACTTAGCATACATCATTTTTAGGCTTTTGCATAGAAACTCTGTTTTAAATGGTTTTTCTAATTTTTCCATTCCACCTTAAAATGGGCCTCAGTACCTCAATGGCTGGAGACGCAAAAATGTGACTACTACACCATTTGAGGCAGAACAGGAAACTGACTTCAGATTTGTGTGATTTAGGATCTAAGAATATCCTACATATAGTTTTATCTAGAGCTCTACCTATAAATATGTGCTAAGGTAGGACATTTCAACAAGGTAGCACAATTTGTCAGAACACAGGCAAGCTAAAAGGGAGAGCGACAGACATCAGCGACAGACACCGATCAACATTAGCTTGGTTTTGCAGACATGGCAACAGCTCTGTCACCTGAAGGGACTCAGGAGTGATGCTGAATTGGCTTTTTTATTGCTGGAAAGGTAAGTTATGTTGGTTGTTTGCTAGCTAGCTACCGAAAATAGCTAGCCAGACTATTACTGTTATGGAATTTAGTGTAATGTAAAGCAATGCGCCCTTGTAACTATGAAGTTGTTTCAGTTATATAGCTAACATGTGGCTTTTTGGCTTCAGAGTTTGGGAAACTTGTAATTGTGAAGTAGTTTTAGCTGTATAACTAAGGTTAGCTGGCTAATTCACTAATATTAGCCATTTACTTTCCTAACAGTGTTGTTTTTTTGCTTCAGAGTTCGTCCTCTATTGTTTGATAAACCAGGCTAGCCATTACTGTCAGATAATTTCTGGTGCTACCGTCTGTCTCCTTTGCTAAATGCAACCACATAAAATATACTTTGCTAATATTGCCTAAATAGATATCTGACTGAGTGGAGGCTTACATAACTAATGGACACATGTGCTTCCCAGCTCTCATATGAACAGTAATGTTAGTTAGCTATCAGTTATCTGTGGTGAAGCAGACACAAGTGCAGCACAACCCACATTACAAAATGTTTTCCACACATTTCATGCAGTTGCATATTTCGACCAGAGAGGTCGCCAATTCCTCAAATTGTGCAAAAGTTCTAAAGTGTGGCTTTAATTTATCCACCACTGTGGACAATCAGAATTAGTGTAAAGTCAGGGCTTTAATTGTAAATTAAGACTTTGATAGCAGATTTGTTAATCCATGTTTAAAGTGGTGCAGCACAACTCGATTTAAAATAAATTTAAATGATTAGCTCTGAACTCTGTTTAATTTAATCCTTGTTTGTGCAGCCCACGCTGTATCTCACATTTCTAATTTCAAATGGACAAAATACAGTTAAGTGATACCTGCCAACCCTTGCCTACGATTGTCCTGGGCACTGTAATTTTAGTCTTCATTCCAGGAGAAAGATAGAGGCCTGTGCTTATCCATTCTTTATCATCTACAACGAGAAAGCAAGATGATCGTCTCATTAAGTAAACACTTATTTTAGATATTAAACATTTGATAGTTTAACCAGTGCTCATGTCATTTTTTGCCTTAAAAGCCAAAACTCAACACTGACCCAAAAGCTAACCCTGGAGTGTCAGACTCCAGTTCTGCATGGCCACATGTGTTCATCTTCATTTAACATACCTGATTCAGTTCATGTGTTAATTTCCAAAACTTTGATGAGTTGTTTTTTGTACATAAGAGGAGGAAAAACACAAATCTTTGTGGGAACCTGAGTTCAGTAATCCTGTGACCTTACAGACCCCACAAAAATATCTTAGTTAGACACAGGAAATTTAAATTTAATGTGCAGCTGTGTGTTAAACCCCTGAAGTTACTGGTTTAGAAGAATCTGTGTGAAACTGAGTCTAATCTGCTGCTAAGCTAATGAAAGAGAAAAAGAAATAGCCCCATTATGCACAACAGTTGTGTTCTAAGCAATTTTTTGAAGCTGTCCAATAGACAGCGAAACCAAACACTTAAACCAATACTCATACTTGTATGTAGCCTGCTGTAGCTTGTTATACATGTATTTTTAATGATTAAAGTAATGCTACTTTATTCTTACTGATCAAACTACCAGTACAAAAGCTTTTTTCATCCCGGAATTAATCAGAAGAAAGAGTAGCAATGAGATAAGTTCATCTAAGCTAAACTTTAAGTTTCTTCAAAATAAATAAATAAATAAATAAATAAATAAGATAGATTCAATTATTTTCTAATACTTAGTTGTGTCCCTTTGGCTTAATAACAGCACTCAGGTAAGGATTAAACCATTCTCTCCTGTCCATTCTACCCAACTGTTCCACAAACAGCGTCTATATTTCAGCCAGAGTTTGTGTTTGCATGATAGCATTTTACCTGCTGTTTCAAATTAAGCATTGGGATTGAAATCTGGTGATTTTGCTGGTCAGTCAAACTGTCCCAGTGTGCCATCATGTCCTTCTGTAATGTGGGAGTGTCAGAGAGTGTGTTCTGATCAGACATGAAGCACAAAGTAAGTGGAAGAGTGGGGTAAAATAGACAGGACCTCAAGAGGATCTCAAGAACTGGTAGAACCCTCACCTGAATGGATTGGCCCCATCATTAAAGCAATTACATGCTTAACCAAGTATTAGAGAACAAATTATGCAACTCATTTTTTGTCGAGGGAGCTTATCTTTTCATTTTTTCCCTTTCATTAACCATGTGATGTGTATATAGAGGGAAATCTATAGGGAAAACTGTGATAACTTAATTAGCTATTATTCTTTACCTGCTGTGCTAGCACTGATCCAGACTCTTGCATCTGACACAGATGGCAGATTAGGTATGTCTGCGATGAGGTATGACAGAAGTTCACTGGTGTCTTTAGAGAGCCTGAACAACTCAGTCCCCACCTGGAGTAGCAGGTGATCCTTTGCACTTTCTACAGGACGTGTAGGAGACACCTGTGGAAACCCTGCCTTTATCATGTCTGTGAGGAGTACAACTACTGATTTGTACATGTCACAGTTGTATGCCTGCATACGGAGATAACTGACACAGTCATTGCCAAGCTTCTTCAGAAACTGCTGTTTATAATCTTCCAGCTGCTTGCCCTGAAGCACATGTTGAGCAAAATGCTGCAGCAAATCCTGGAAATCATACATCTGTGTAGAGCTAATGCCATGTTGCTTCACCTGAGGAGCCTTGTACACACCAGCAGTCAGAGTTTTGTCCAAGAGACAGAGTCCCATTTTATCAAGGATGCGATTACCAGGGAAATCTATCTTCACATTACGGCCAGGGTTGGAATGGGCCCATGACCAAGCTTGTCCACCTATCAGAAGACCACCACCACCAGTAACAAACTCGTGGATCTCTTTAGACTGAGCATCACTGTATGAGGTGCAGACAAAGACACTTAGGTCTTCCTTAAACCCAGTCAACTGACACTGTAGTCCTGACTTATTCAGCAGGCTGTAGACCTCCTTAAGTTCAGGTACAACTCCAATAACCCCATTAGGTTTTTTATCAAGCCAGTAGACAGCATTGATCATGAATGTGGACAGGGACTCACAGCCTAGGTAGGCTTCATGGCTGGCCACAATTACACGTCCCTTTCCATAGTATGCCCCAGCAAGAAATGCCTTTTCATCTGTGGTGAATCCAATAGGGAATGCTAAAGGACCATGCACCAATACCTCAGATGGTACAGCCTTGCCTTGGATGTCTAATTCAGAAACTCCTTGTAAAAGGAATTCTAGAGCATAGTTGAAAAGCCGTGGGGCCTTGTACAGCCCAGCTTTCACGGTTGAACCAATGAGATACAATCCCATCTTACCCAGGATGCGATTTCCAGGGAAATCTATCTTCACATTACAGCCAGGGTTGGAATGGGCCCACGACCAAGCTTGTCCACCAATCAGGAGCCCACCACCACCAGCAACAAATTCCTGGATCTCTCTACACTGAGCATCATTGTATGATGTACAGACAAAGACACTCAGGTCTTTCCTAAAGCCAGTCAACTGACACTGTAGCCCTGACTTGTTCAGCAAGTAGTAGGCCTCTTTAAGTTCCGGTAACACTCCGATAAGCCCATTACGCCCTTTATCAAGCCACTGAACAGCATTGATCATGAAAGTGGACAGTGATTCATGGCTTAGGTACGTTTTGTGGCTGGCCACAATAACTTGTCCCTGTCCAAAATATGTTCCCGCTAGGAATGCCTTTCTATCTGGAGTGAGTCCGATAGGGAATGCTAAAGGACCATGCACCAAAACCTCAGATGGTACAACCTTGCCTTGGATGTCAAACTCAGATATGCCTTGTAAAAGGAATTCTATGTCATCTTGGAAAACATGTGGAGCCTTGTACAACTCAGCCTCTACAGTTTTATCTAAGAGGCACAACCCCATTTTTCCAAGAATACGATTTCCAGGGCATTCAGTCATCACATTGAGGCCAGGATTTTGATAAGCCCACGACCAAGCCTGTCCACCTATCAAGAGACCACCACCACCAGCAACAAATTCCTGGATCTCATTACACTGAGCATCGTTGTAGGAGGTGCAGACAAAGACACTCAGGTCTTCCTTAAACCCAGTCAACTGACACTGTAGCCCTGACTTGCTCAGAAGCCCATATGTGTCTTTAAGTTCAGGTAAGACACCGATAACTCCTTTACGTCCTTTATCAAGCCATTGCACAGCATTGATCATGAAAGTGGACAATGACTCACTACCTAGGTAGGCTTCATGGCCAGCAACAATTACTCTGCCCTGGCTATAGCACGCTCCAGCAAGGAATGTCTTTCCATCTGGGGTGAGTCCAATAGGAAATGCTGACGATCCATGCTCGAATATTTCAGATGGTAGAACCTTGCCTTGGATGTCAAATTCAGTCACTCCTTGTAAAAGGAATTCCAGATGATCTTTGAAATTTTTGCCTTTCCTGAGGAAAAAGAACAACACATATACTGGTTATAAGATAAACACAAATGTGTCTCAAATGAAACCTGGGCTGATCCTTTTCATATTGAAACTATGTAGCATAATGAAATAAACAAATTTCATTAGGTTTTATTTAAAAAGGTCCAGAAAGAGAAGTGAGTTGAGAGAGGCAATTGAGAGTCATGCAGCATTACATTTGGATTAGCCTGCAGCTAGATCTAGTCAAACTAGAATGCTCTTTATTGAAGTCATTCCTCTTCCCCAGCTGTCTGTTACCTTTACTATACTGTCTGTAACGGGTTTTGCAATTTTTAATATTATTATTGCTAAAACCTTATGTGAGGGTGTGAGGTAACCTGGATTTATTCAAAGTCTACCGACCAGGGCAAGAGAGAGAAACGCTCGCACCAAGGATGCTTCAGAAAAGGGAATTTATTGGCTAAATATCAAACTACTTTTGGACTTCATTCAATGATAAACAATAGAAAATAAAACCAGAAAACAAAACAAAACAAAGTGATAGTAATGAAAGACAAAATAGCTCGAGTAAGTTAGAGTGATTCACGGCTAAATGGTATGAGGCAGTGTGGTTTGGGAAGTCGCTTAGGAGAGTCTCTAGAGAATTAAGTATGGACAAGAATAACTATATGGCTGGATGTACCTATAAAAGTTATCTTATTAAATAAATTGGCGTCAGGGCCCTGACTGCAAATTGATGGAACCAGCTTACATTGGAGTCAGGGGCTGACTTCAGGCGGGGTCGTCTCAGGACAGACTCGATCGAAGGCTGGAGCTCACGCGGTGGTTCCTCTCCTCGCTGGCCGTGGATGCTGCATCTCCGTGCGGGCACATGCCTTTCTGTCAGTGATTGGGCGGAGGCGTCTCGTGGCCGTCTGACGGTGGAGCTTGGGCAGCCTTTCGATGGTCGATCTGTTCACAGATCAGTGCATGGCTCTGGGTGTGATGCTGGGTCTCCGTGGCGTCAGAACCGCTCCGACTCCGCTGGCGAGGTTCAGGTTGCAATCAGGGTTCTGAGGCTGGTGATACTAATTTAACTAACTACCTCTCTTTAGCAGAATCGAAAATTATGGATATATTCTCCCTGGCCAGACAAGAAATATCCACCTTCCTTTTCTGAGGGTGGTTTAAACTTAAGGTGTGTAGACAAACAGGCAAGTTACAAAACAAACAAAGGTTTCAGATCTGAAAATTTAGCATTCTAATACTTCTGACCTGTCTTTCTGACCAAGGCCGGCACAAACTTAGAAACTTAGCTATCCATTTGTTGCAAACGCAGGAATCTGAACTGAACTCAAATTTGCGGTGCACTCTGGTTTTGCTCGGCTGTAGGCCCTACCCTTTGGAGGTGGAGCCAGAGTGCTGATAGGTTCTCCTCACCTAAGGTTACTAGCTACTCATTGTTTCCAACTCTGATTGGTTGTGCATAATTTTAGGAATGCCTTCCCCAGAATCACTGCCTCCTTTGTTTCAGCTAGTTTAAACAAAGAAAAAGAAACATTCCTATATCATCAAATTGGTTAAACTTTCAAAATCAAGAAATGAACAACTAGGATATTCAGACATGTTTCTAAGAGAGAGTTTAACCCTTGTTACCTGATACACAACACATGTCAAAGAACACAGGTACTATTTGCCTATCATGTCTGAACATGACCCAATGCATGAAAAATAAAATCGACAATAAAAGGAAAGGAACAAAAGAAGAAAAGAAAAGAAAACCACATTCAGGATACATATTGGTCAATGGTCTAAACTCATAGCAATTAAATGGTTGTGTCTGACTGTTATCAAAGTTATACTCTACGTATTTCTAGCACTTAATAGTAGAAAAAGATACAGGTAATATTTAGGTACTACCCAACAACAAGATTAATACAACAAGTAGTATTGCGTACAGATTGTATAAATGTTGATAATCAAGCAGACAAGCAAGAAGTTTCTTGGGTTCCTTATAAGCACAAGTCCTTACGGTGGTGATGTGGTAATTTGCGGTTTCACCCCTTGGGGGTGCTGTTGGTCCATGCTTGAGATCCCTAGGGAATTTAGGAAGTTACAACTTTGCCGTCCAAAGTCGTAAGATTTCCACTTTTGGTATGTCTAGTTTAGTTAAAAAGAGTTCTAACGAATGGTTGCAGCTTGGAGTGGACGTATACCTTAGAAATGTACTTTCTATGCTCTTTCTATGAGTGGCGCAACCGTCTAAGCGTTGGCCCTATCATCAGGAGATCACGAGTTCGATCCCTGGTGATGCTACAGCCATCCGTAGCCGGGAGTCCGAGAGAGCACAACTGGCCTCGCTCTCTCTGGGTGGGTAGGATGGCCCCCCTTCTCCCCCCCATCACTCAGCGCGATGCTAGTCAGCGCAGGCGTCTGTTAGCTGACGTAACAGATCTGGTGGTTGGCGCGTTCGGCTGTCCGGTGACGTTGCGTGAGCGGCAGCTCGAAAAGAAGCGGTGGTTGGCTTCACAGATCTCGGAGGAAGCCTGTGTTAGCCTTCACCCTCCTAGCGTTGATAGCATCGTGTGATTGGGGGAGTCCTAACTAGCAGGTGGAATTGGAGACGACTAAATTCGGGAGAAAATCGGGTAAAAATTAAAAAAAAAAAGAAATGTACTTTCTGTTACTTAAAGATAAAGTTGTCCACAGGACTTTCAGCTGTAAATCTGACTGAGTCTGGGGTTGGGGGGTGTTAAGCCGACAGATTTACACCTCAATTCCAGATTTGCTGGAGCCAAAAGGCCCTTAACTTTGGGTTGTTGATACGTTAGAAACACTAGCAAGTTTCAGCCAGTGTTCGCTACATGTCTCTATACTGTCTCTCAATATTCTAGTAAACACATAATTTGGAACAAACTTAATGTTCCACACAAGCTTAAACTTAAATGGCACATTTCCACAAAAATGTAATGCACTTTTACTTGCACTACTACTATTTAACTGCTGAATTGAATAAATAAAAAGAAAACCTCAAATAAAATGTGGTATGTGCAAAAGTTTGGGCAACTTTTCAGTCCAGTGTTATTTTTTTGTAATGCCTCTGAGCTTATTTGACTGATTAAGCCTTAATCAGGTGAAGACAGTTCTATAGTGTAGAAAACCTCCCACTCAACAGACATGGGCTCATCTAAGTGGCTGGCTGAAGATCTGAAACTAAAGATGACTGACTCTTACAAAGCAATAAAGAGTATGAAAGATCTAAAGTTGATGCATAATTAACTAATTTATGTAGCAAGTTGAAACACCAAATGTCCTGCTTTTAATTTTCATTGTCTGAAAAGTCATTAGGAGATGGAAGTTAAAGAAAATAGTTGACATGAAGACAAAATCTGGAAGACTGAAAGAATTCTTTGAACAAAATGCACATAAACTGGTCAAGTTTGCAAAACAAAATCCCCACAGGTAGGTGGCCTTAACTGTGATCTCATCACAAAAGTCACGGTCCAAAGTATGCAACACAGCAATCAGCAGCATTTGGAATCAAGTGCTGTGAACTGAACAAAAATCTAACTCTGGCTCTGATCTTCAAAGGTATGTTTGTGCAGCATTTCAAAAAGAAGACTTGGCCAACTGATAAGCATGGGGGTGGGTCCGTTATGCTTTGGAGTTGTGTGGCAGACAGTGACACAGGAAATGTTGTGGGGATAGAGGGACTGAAGGATTCTAAATTAATGAACAAATCCTGGAAGCTGATGTCTCACAGTCAGCAAAGAAGCTGAAGCTGAAAAGAAGTTGGATATTACAAGTAGACAATGATCCAAAACACACATCAAAATCAACATTGAACTACCCTGATAAATGAAACATTTAGGTTTTGAAATGGCCATGACTATCCCCAAACATGACCCGCAAGCCAGACAACATGAATATTGAATATTTGTGAATGGGAAGCGTTCTGCAAGGCAAAAAGTGAAAATAATTCCAATAGTAGAAAGACTGTCCTCTGGCTACAAGAAACAATTGCAGGTTGTAATTTTGGCCAAAAGGCATCTTTTGAAGTGCTGACCAAAAGTGTGCCCAAACTACCATGCATAATATTTAAAATTTTATTTATTTAACACATCAATAGTACTGTGCATTAAAAATTCCAGAAACTTGCCATATTAAAGTCTGTTCCATGCATATGTGGTGGTACAAAATTACTTAAAGAATGGGTTACATTCACTTCCATTGCAATGTTTTTTCCTTCTCCTGTAAAGTTACCAGTTTAGAGGTACCATTTTTAAGGTTTTTTCTGACAGTGACATATTCATTGTAGTGTGTGGTTTGATACAAGACCAGTTATGAAAACAGATATTAAAAGTTATCGTTAATGTTTACTATGCTGAAACTGTTTAAACTAATCATACTGATCAGCAAATCAACACACTTCACTGGCTAATCTGTCTTCATTAACAAACTAAGGCAACACCACTGATTTTTATTTTTCCTTTCAGCTCCACTACTGTTATCAATTTCGTTAGCTGACTGGCTGAGCTAGTTAGTCTCTAATCTGATGCCCTCAATTACATGCATGGTTTGAAAAGCTGAAAGAAGGCTATCCCTTCACAATTTCACTGTGCTGTGTCTATCAGCCGCAGTCAGGAGACAGACAGACGCCAGTCATCCTGTTGTAACACGTGCAGAATGTTTCTTGCTGTTGTCATGTTGAGACAAGCATTGACGTCCCTGAAAACATAGCATTTAAAGGCAGCATATGTTACCCCAAAATGTGTATATACTTCTTTCGATGTTAATGGTGCTTTCACTGTTATGCAAGTTACCCAGTAATGCACCCCCATACCATGACACACCCTGGCCCTTGGCCCAGAGAACACGATGTCCGTTATTTCCATAAATAAACTGCATAATACATGTTTCCACTGTGCATCAGTCCATTTCAGATGAGCTTGAGTCCAGAGAAGGCACGGCATTTCTGGACGTTGTTGATATATCTTCTTTGCTGTGCATAGCACATTCTTAACTTGCGTTTGTGGATGCAGCGACGAACAGTGTTTATTGACAACGGTTTGTCAAAGTATTCCCGAGCTCATGTGGTGATGCCCATCACAGAGGCATGCTGGGTTTTAATGCAGTGCTGCCTGAGGGATTTTTTTTCCTTTTCTTTTTTTTTATTGCTTTTTTGGCAGACACCAGGCTTTGAATCTGTGTGAAATATTGAATTACGGAAGTAAAGTTAAGTTACTACCTAACCATGGTGGCGAATATTAATGGCTAACCAAATTTAGAAATTTGGACAATCATCCAAACACTGTTGGCATTTGCTGAAATACAGTAACTTGATGTGGCTATAATAGGTGACAGATCATCAAGCAATATGAGCGATTGTTGAATAATGCCTGTCTCACACTACAGGATTAATGGGCTGTTTTTAAGTTTCATTCCTTCTCCACTTTCTGTATGAGCTTCTTTGGCTTGCTTGCCTTGTAAACATTGCATTTCTTTCAGGAAATGCCTATGTAGTTTTACGCAACACAGTTTGGGTGCAGATGTACTGATACACAGCTGTATGTCTGGAGCTGAGTAGTTCTTTTTCCACAAAATAGCTTCTCAATCAGGTCATACTTTACTCTTGCAGTTTGCTGAGGTTACCAATATCAAATCAAATTGTGAAATATAGAGCTGGACTGCATTAAACTACTTTTGATTTCTGAAAAAAATGTAACTCAATCAAGTAAACATTGAAACCCTAGAGACAAGTAGACATTACACACATTAGACTTTAAATCTGACTTTAAGTAGATGTAAATATGGATAACCACACTCTCCACATGCACAATATAAGGCAATGTAATATAATATAATGTAACATAAGTTTTATAAGTAGGAACAATTTCAGTAGCTACTTACATGACTGGATATGTTGACAGTTTCCTGCTGCAGTAAGTATGAGAGAATTCTAACCCTAACCCTACTGAAAGTGTCCTGTGTAGCAAATCCCACCCTCTATTTTGTGAAAGGGCTGGGACGCCCCACTCACATAATATACGCATAAGGAACAATGGCTATGCAGCAGTGGAAGCAACCTGTACCTGAGATTTTGCTGTTAACTAACAGCACTGCTACTTTTATAACAGTGTAAAACCTAAAAAAAGAGAAAATAGTGTTTCTTTTGAGACACTACAGATGGTGACTTATGTGATATGATAAGCTCAGTTTAAACTCTATGGTAGACCACTTTTATAATGAAAAACAGTTTAAACATACATTCTTTTTTTCACTATACTAATATCTGTTCACTCAAGTGAATGAAGTCTGAGTTTTCAGTGCAAACAAAGAATCATGTTAGGTTAAATGCTGCAGTGCTGTAACTGTACATTCAGTCAAAAAATCTAACATAGTTCTCGTGTGTTATGAGTTCTGAGTGTTTGTACATCTATTCAGCCATGGAAACAAATCAGATATGTAATGAATTTACATATTTAATGTTTGTGGTGTTAACTTGCTACATAAATTTGTAGTAAGTTAATTAGATTACTGCCATTGTTTTTTTCTCCTGTTGTTCAGCTAAATCAAGTAATGCAAAAGAATTTTAACACATGGGTACCTAGCCTAGTTTGCACTGCCACATAAGACCTTGTGTGCTCAACACCTTTCAGACAGTTTGTTGTTTGTCCTTCCTTGGAGGTTCAGGCAAGTAAAACGAGCATTCCCCAACAGTTAGCTAAGAGAACCCATCCATATGGATCACTACACTTTAAAAACACTCACCACACTCGACTACCTAATCATTTTTCCAGGCTCACTCTAGGAAGCTACCACTACAAACCACCTACACAACAAAAACAACTTAAAAAGGAGGCCAAACCTCAAAAGGGTCCCTTAACCCTAGCCTCGAAAATGTTAATTTCATTGATCCCTGGTGAGAAACTATGTTTTTTTGTATTTACATCTGAAATATCTTTGTTAACACAGGAAAAAATGTTGGCAATAAAGATTTGCACACATTTTTCTAAAATTGTTGTCTGTAGAGGCAACATGCCGGGACAACAGCACAGAGAGCTCCAATCATCTATAAAGCAGGCCAATCAGATTAGCTGTGCGGCGGGACAAAACCAGATCCCTTATCATTTTAAGTTGAGTTGACCTCATAGTGTAACAGAATAGAAGATATAGGATGTACTGTTCGATATAAGCTAAAAGAAAAAAACACAAATGAATCCCCCCTTTGTTGTTTTTCAGAGGCGAGGAGTGTTCAGTGGGCCAGAGGAAGACTCACTGAGCCAGACTTGGCAGACGGAATACTCAGTTTAATTCCTCAGTTCTCAGAGAAAATAGAAGCCTTTACAGATCAGCGATGTTGGGTGCATTACTCCTCAGTTTCTGAGGATCTGTTATCCTGCCTTGCAATTTTTAATACTCTTAACACACCTGATCCAACTAATCAGCTCATTAATAGCCCATTATTAAGTTAAAGTGAGTGTGTTAAAGCAGGAAAAGCACTACAGTGTACAGGTCAGTGGGCGTCCCTGACCAGGACTGAGAAAGACTGCTTTAGTAAATTGATTTGACTAAATAAGTAATTCAGATATTGGTTTTGTTAACATTTCTGTATCAGATTAAACCAAATGTTTATTATTGTACTGTATCATATTGTACAATAGCATTTTTAAAAATGAGGTTTCAGAATGGGCAATCGATTAGTATACTTACCCGACAAAAAAGCTAAATATTAGAATAAATTTACACATTTTTGTGCTCAAACAGGCACTACGACCTGTCACTAAGAGGTTGCTACACAAATCTGTCCAACACTGATCTGGATGAGGGGGTCAGAGAGGTGGTCAGTGGAAATGATGAACTTGGCATAGAGCTTGTTAGAGCACGGCTTGGAAGTGAAGTCATCATAGTACAGAGGAACAGCATTCGTCAGAGTTTAATCTGAACCAATGGATCAGCAACCAGAGCCCAGTCACACAGAATGCACGGAAAATCTTATCAAGATGCAGAGCCAAACTTGTAGCATCTTGATGGCAATCACAAGTGAATCAGGTATAAAAGTGAAGCTCATTTTAGGTGTCTTACAATTTGATACATTTTTGCAGGGTGACACATTCAACTGTTTCTCAATACAGTAAACTATACTAGCATTAAATACTACAGTTTATATAATTTATACTAGTATGTTAACTGAGCAATGTCATTATGAACAGGGTGCAATAGCATTTGAGAGCTTTGTGGAAATTATTCAGCAAAGTGAGTATCCTCCAGAGGGCACTGCAGTCAAGGCAGAGAGAACGATGCAGTTTGCTTGTTCCATGGGACAGACAGAGGGAGTGCTATGAAAGGAAGTACCCACAAAAAGTTGTGGTCAGATATTTGGAGAGGTGTTACAAACACATACCACACTTTATTTTTACCCTTTTAGAGAGTGAAGGCACAATTAACAGGAATAATAGAATGCACCTGTGGGCACTACATTATGCTTATTTGACTGGGATTAATTGACACCCGTAGCTGGGTGGTTACTAACTATAAAAACATTTACTATTCACAAGGAACTATATTCCTGGGTGTAACAACAGCTGCATAAGCAGGATCTTAAGGGTGCCAGTGCAAAAACAATTAATGTGCCCCCCACTACACAAAAATTGCTTTCATTACTAAAAAGTGACAATGTAATTTGCCTGTTTATTCAGAATCAGAATAGCGTCAAGCTTTATTGGCCAGGTATGCTTACACATACAAAGAATTTGGTTTTGGTTACAGGAGCTCACAGTGATCAGTATCAGACAGACGTTTACATGTAGTGAATAAAATAAATATAAAATAAAATAGAATACAATACAATAAAATAAAATAAAATACAAAAAAATAAAATAAAAAATGCATTCCTACCATCACTCACTCATACACACACACATACACAGTCATAGCTGTAACCTTTACATTGTGCAAAGTATGGGTCTAAAGTTAAAGTGATGAGTGCAGCAGCAGTTAAAGGGTGTATAGTAGCAAAGAAAGGGATCAGTGAGGTGACAGATAAGTGGGGTAATATGGCAGGTAAGTAAGATGCTAGAAGTTGGTATTGTTAGGTTGAAATGGAGTTGATGCTGTCAAGGCCACTCCACCCACTAGAATCTAATGTGTTTGGTTTGCTATATAACATTGGAACAAATACAGTTAAGCACAAACACAGTAAAATAATGTGTTGTTTGGCAGTGAAGTTATTTATTATGCAGGTTTAGATGAATACTGTTACAAGAACACTGGTTTCCTGGCTTCTCTCTGCACTCCAGCCATCGCATGGATTTGTTCAATTCCATCAGCAGCACCTGATTTAATTTAAATTCATTCGACGTGCACCACTCATATTATCTGATGTTTAAATGGATGATAGATGTATATGTGACTTCTCATCATGATGGAGTACTTATTTAAAAATAGTGGAATTGTTAAATGCTGCTTTTGTAGATTAAGAATAAGGAAATGTTGAATATGACAGATGGTATTTTATACTTGCATTACATATCAACATTTTGAAAAAGAAAATAAAATCATATCTTGTTTGTCACTGCTAGTAGAATGACTCTTATACTAAACGCTCAGCTCTCCATGCGTTTTATCCATAATAGAAATGTGAGTTTATATGTTCTAATTTTACATTAAACTTTCAGTCTAGCGCCTGATCTACCAGCGGCTAATGTGGAGAGAAGCTCAGATTAAGAGTGAAAAAACCAAATGACTACAATTTGTATAGAAAATCACACCCATTGTTACGACATCACAGTTATCTATAAATGTGATCTCTACAGTGGAGAAACTAGAACTGCCTGTGTCTGCTGTTTTATACATTACAGTAAATGTGCTTGAAACAGTCTCTCACTCTTTCACTCTTAAATTCCTTTTGTATTTTGACAATATTCTCTCATACAGGGGCGACATTTGAGTCTCATATCAGCAAATAAACATCATCTCATTTGTGAGTAGCCAACAGTCTGTTTCCATCTATTGTCAGACTCTGTATCATGTTTAATCTTTTTATCTGAGTCAAAGTACAAACAGCAGACTTAGTGCAGTGGTTCTCACACTGGGGGTCTCAGGTTTTTGAAAAAAAAAGAATATAGGTCTATATTTTTGACAATGACCAGCACGACACAGAGCAAACACAACTACATTGTGACAATCAGTGAATAATTAGTAAATGACTTTTATTTGTTTACAGAGAAAATAGAATAAAAATAGATAGTAGCTTTTTTCCTGCGAGAAATATAGAAAATAACCACACAGATGATTAAAATGTTATATAGATAATCTAGAAGGAAAAGTAATGTCACTAAACATGACCCCACTGTTCAAACTTCAGCTCAGATCACTGAAACACTACAGCTGACGTGAAAAACACTGAGTTTAGCTCTTTAGATCTGTGAACCAGATTTAAAAGAATACAGAAATGTATGAAAGTGGAATATTTAAAAATACAGTATATTTTGGTTTTAGTATTAGTAAAAAGTACAAACAAGTATTTTTAGTTAAAAAAAATGAAAAAGAAACAATTTTCTTCAGAAACACTTTAAAACTAAATTATATAAAAGTACAGAGACTTCAAAGATAATAATGTCACAGTGAAAACTGAATACACTTTTAATATTGATATGTAAGTAAATAAGTGAGACCTAATTGTTAAAATGACAGTAGAAACGTGTTCCCTTTACAGCATAAACAGGTTTAGTCTGATATGATTTGCACTGTGTGTAGTTCTGTGTTCATATGGAATCTCTGATCAGACACATACAGAGGCTGACTGATCTGTGCTGTCTGTCTGTCTGAGTGCTAACTTTGAGCTGCTCGTCTAAACCTGTTCATTTTCCATTAACGTTTGTCAAAAGTCTCCTGTTACTGTGAAAAAGCTCTTCTGGGAAACAGCCGGTCAGAAATACGTGTTTAGATACTGTCATTGGGAATAAGAGCTGCTGATGGATGAATAAGAATAAAAGTTTAGCGTGCTAAGCTAACCACATCCGATAACATGATTGACAGTAGCATAGTCACATGAGTCCTCCTCCTTCTTGAAGGTTCCTGCTGTAACAGCGTCATTAGAACTGGCTGCAGTCTTGCTGAAGTTCAGTGTTGCGTAAGTTGGACCTTCAGCTGACTTTCCAGACGACTGCTGAGTGTCACCTGCTGAAGAATCAGAGAGAATTGTGGGTAGTTGAGCTGTGGAGCAGATGTTCTGATTAGGAGAGATTGATGGTGTTTGAGTGGCATAAAGAGGATGTGAAGAATCACAGGGGCTTGTGGGTAACTGGACATTGTCATAGACAGTTTGAGGAGGATCTGAGGGGTTTGTGGGTAGTTGGGCAGTAGAGTAGGAAGTGCAGGAGTCAGAAAGACGTCTGCTGTCTTTAATCTTCTCATAATCAGAGACAGTGAGGGGAACCTGAGAGCAGAGAGAAAATAAATGTAAAAATCTGACGTTATCGTGGTTCACCGCTGGATATATTACAGTGGTGCCTTTTTCTGTCTACATATATGGCGCATGTGTGAGTTTAGACAATGTTTTAGCAATAATCAGTTCAGTAATGTTTGCTTTTCACAGGTTAATACAGGACAATAGTGACCTGCTTTTAAATTTGAAGTCATGACTCACCGTGTGGCTGTGTGAGGAACCTTGAGCAGATTGGCTTGGGGACCAAGCTGGATCTGAGGAGAAAAGAAAACTTGACATTAAATCACTCAGAACTTGAGAAATCATTGCTTTATTCTTAATATTGAGCAAAAACTGTCGGAGTGATTATTTTAAAGTGGAATTAATCTGAGAATGTGTTCAACGTCTTAATTTCTAGCCACTTGCATGTCCATTTCTAGCCAGCAGGGGGCAGCATCTGTACACTGTTAGTCCACCAAGTCTAGTGCATTTCATTTCTGACTAATTAATCTACAGCACACACACATGCTGCACTCACTTTGTGTCCTGTGTCTCTTCTGGAGAGTGAATATGAAGAATAAGAGTCCAATCAGAAGCAGCAGCACCATCACACACACAGCAGAGATCAGAGAGGAAGCTGGAAATGCTGGAGGTGGAGAAACAGGATCATCTAGAGCAAAAAATAATATATCCTGACACTTCAGGACATTTAAATGATACATGATATGCATCACAATATTTAGTTTTTCTGGAGATTTAATAAGTTGGAACAGACAAAACAGAACATGTAGTGACTACAATGATTTTTATTCAATGTTTTCCAAACTGCACTGCACTGAATCCAGTTAAACAGGCCTAATTATGCTCACTTTGTAATGAAACGTAGTTACTCAGTGTTCTCAATGTACTGGCAATAACCAAGATATGATCAGCAAAGCATACTGTGACACACTTTATGATTATACTGATACAATATTGTCATAACATCCACTTGTAGGTTCATCATTAGTGAATCAGCCACAAACAACAATCTGATCATTCAGT
Organism: Colossoma macropomum; assembly: GCF_904425465.1. Taxonomy (NCBI): domain Eukaryota; kingdom Metazoa; phylum Chordata; class Actinopteri; order Characiformes; family Serrasalmidae; genus Colossoma; species Colossoma macropomum. The sequence continues at coordinate 6,583,747 of NW_023494786.1, read as the reverse complement.
GTGTCTGATCAGACTGATCATATCTGAGTAGCTGTATTTTGTGTGATGTAAATGTAATCAGTCATATCTGCTGTAAATGATTACTGTAATGATATAATGAGCTGGTCAGTCATCTAAACAGTACAGACCAGCCTTGGTCAGACTGCAGACTCCCTGTAATTCACTGACAGGATCTTAAATTAGTGCTGTTCACATGCTGCCTCTAGACTGTCAGAACACACAGGAGAAAATGTCTGATATTAAACAGGTTCATTTAACATGGTATCTACTCACCAGTAACTGTCAGACTGATCTGTGTGATACAAACTCTGTATCCATCATCAGATTTCCAGTCTGATTCAATTCCACACCAGTATTCACCAGAGTCTTCCTCAGTCAGACTGTTGATGGTCACAGTGAAGATCTGCTGTTCTGGGTCATCAAACACTGAGAAGTTTCCTTTATTTATCCATTTTCTACTCTGCCTAACAAATATTTTAGAAATACAGAGAGCCTTGTTCTCTCTCTTACAGAAAAACTTGGACTCAGTCCTGTTGGATTGTGGGTATTTGCAGCTGATGTTCACACCTCCTCCTGCATGACCAATCACACTGATGCTCTTCTCAGACGACAGATCTGTTAATCAGAATCATTCAGGTTAAATTCAGTCTTAAACAGGTACATAAACTAACACTGATTATTCCATTTAACTGGTTACTATATTATCATGATTACATGTTTGTTGGGGTTAATTTATCAGAAACAGCAGCAGCTCAATGTTCTGATCCAGTAACATCTAAAATAATCTCCTTCATAAACACTGAAGAAAAGCTGCTCTTCTCTTTTCACTGAGAATCTGTTCAGAGATTCTGTTTTTCTTTAATCAAAACGCCACTGATTTGTTCTGACTTTACAGAAATATGTGAGTCTGAGTTTGTTCAAGATTTCATATCTTGATTTTGACTCCTCCTCCTGCATGGTCTGTCACTTTTGTAGAGGCCACACCCCCTGGCTAAAAGTATGGTGAGATCACTCTATGAAAGGGAGGAGAAAAAAAATGCTGTTCAAGGAAATCCTTTAAATTAAAAAAATTGTTTCTTGTTTAATTTTGGACAAGAAGAGTTTCACTGAGTGACGATTCAGCATTAAATTATATAAAAACTGTAGATAAAATGTTTGTGTGTTAGCAGGACTGTAGAGAGGAGATGTGTAGAAGAGATGGTTGATCTGGACAGAGAGGAAATGTGCAGAGGAATTTAATGATGGTGTTATTGGAGACACATCTCTGCTTTCATTTTTCCTGTTACAGTGTTTTCACTCCTCTTTTCTCTTGTTTTTGAATGTTATTTATATCAGTCAATGTTGCTGAATCACTGTACATTTTGTTGATGTGCAAATCCTTACATTAAATAAAGAAGAAGCAACTGCACATTAATGAGGAAGTCCTCATTCATACTTTCAGGAAATAAGCTAAATATGTCTACTGCTCTGTAGTAGAGACATGAATATAGATACACAAAGCTCTGAAGACTGAGAGAATTAGAGAAACATCCATCTAGATCTGCTACACTGTAAATTAAATTATTTGACTTACGTAAAAAAATCATACAAACATTCCCTCGAAAAAATGGAGTAAAGTTCTTCAACAGGTTTCAGCATAAATGACTGTATTTTAAGTTCATTTCTAATTTTCAGTGTTCCAAACTTTTTTGCAAGTAAGGTCAACTCAAACAGCCCAATCATTCTAAAGAGTTTCAGTTGAGCTGACAGTCTCTACTATTTAATGTTCTGCTAACTCTTGAATGAGTTACATTAACTTTAATCAGTCTAGTTAGATTAAACTCTCATCACCCCAATTCATGTCAATAAAACTGTTCAAACTCATTAACTTAATCTCAACACAAACACCATCATAGTGAGAAGAAAACATGTAAAATGCATCAAAACTTAATATTTTAGCATGAGAATGTACTATGACACAAAAATGAGATTTTCAAAAGACTCTTCAGTCTATAGAACTGATTCAGTCTATCTGAACTAGATTTACATCAAAAACTAAGGATTATACAAGGAGTAGTAAGTGTTACTAGACTTGCATTAGAAACTAACGTATAAAGACCTTTGTAATACTTTTCTGAAGAATCTGTACATTAAAAATTAAGTGTTGAATGTAAATGGGGGGATATGGAGTTCTCTCATTAATAATTTAAGGAGGCTTAATTGTAACACAAGTTAAATCTAACCCCACTATGTGGAGGCTGTACTTTAGCCTGGCTAGCTTTCACTGTGAGTTGTTTACATGCTTCAAAACAGTATTATAGACACCAAAATTATACAGTGAATTCTGTAACTTATATATATTGTGAAAAAAAAGTTACTGTTATGCTACAGAAATGGTCTTCAGGGTGAATCCTGAGAAATATCAGTCTGATTGATGTCAATTTGCAGAAGACACTGCTATGGAAACAGATGATGACTAAAAGCACCTTCTATTTGTACAACATGGACATTTTAACTACAGAAAACATTTGTATATTCACCCTCAGTGTAGCTGATGATAATGATGCTGGGGGTTTTGGGGAATAAACAGGTGCAGTGATGGGAGATACTCACCTGTCTGTACATTCAGATCCACTGATGTGCTGCTGTCTTTATCAGCTCCACACTGATACCTTCCAGAATCCTCTACAGTGAGCTCTGTGATCAACACCCGTAACACTGCAGCAGTGCTGTTATCAAACAGTGAGAATCTTCCTCCATTTCCCCACTTATCTTTAACTTCTGTCTTGATCAGTTCAGTACAGTTTGAACCTGAACTTCTACAGAAATACAGTGAGTTTGGTTCTGATTCTTTCTGATATTTACACTTGAAGAGAACTCCTCCTCCTGAATATCCTGTCACTTCCCGAGAGGCTCCATCACCTACTAAAAGAGGACAAACGTCCATCAAAGCCTTCATTTGATGCTGCTGATGCTGATGATTATGTAGAAATGCATTTTTACCTGACATCAGGCAGAAGATGAAGATGAGGAGGATCTTCATTCTGAGTTCAGACTCATCCACACCAACTCTACTTCACTTCAGACGGACAGCAGAGCTCCTGAAACTTCCAGCTCGTCTCTGTCTGCGTCTGACTCTGAGCCTCTGCTGTGTCTGCAACTGCGTCTCAAAGAGATAATGAAATAATTCTCACTTCCTCTTTTAAGCCTAGAGAAAGCTACAAAACTCAGCATGATGCCGTGTGAAATTGTGGTGAAATTTTCTACTACAAATGCCTAAAATAAATTCATGACACTACAGTGGTCAGAATTTAAACTATCCTACCTGTATCTTTATGTACTGACCGACCTATAAACCCGCTCTACTGTAGAACACCCGCGATTTTTAAAGTCAGCGCGAGCTAAGACCAGTTAACTGACACTCAACGGTTTTTTGAGCTACCGCTAATGGAACCACTCTTCTACCTTTTCCACAAATTAATTTTTTGTATGTAGTTACTTTTTAATTTGTACACAGTAGTTGTTTTGTAACATACTGCTTTCAACATAATTAATATGCATGAAAACATCTGTTCACATTTAAAGAGTAAGTAACGTTTTCCAGCTACATACATGATGCTAACATTATGACTTGGCCATGATTTTTAATGATATTTTGGTATATTATAGTTATTGGTGTTTGATTTTCCTGGTAATACTGAATACAAATAAGATATAAAATCTAGCTCACACTCTGCTGCAGCAAGGTTAACGAACTATGTTAAATAACGTTAACTAGCTGGCTGCGTTACGATGTACGTAGAATTAGCCACGCTAGCTAGCTAACATCACTGTTAGCTTAAGAACAGGCCTTCTTAGTTAGCCAATAATTGGCTAACAAAAACGTCTTTATTCACCTTAAAAACAGCACAAACTACAAACACAACACTAGCTCACTAATAACGTTTCAACTAGGAAAACAGCCTCATTTTAGCTTTTGGTTAAAGCCAGCTAATCAGGCTACATTAAAAACCCACACAAAATACGAACGATACACTGATGAACGTTCATTGAAGCAGGTTTTTCATGTTGTAGTCAAATCTGGCATCAATTATTCCTTAAATTAATCTTTAAGTATCAAACGTCAAAATACTCACACGAAAGCTTTTTCTCCAATTCTCATCGACCGTAACTGAACCGAGCCACAGCGCGTCCCACTGGTTTTGGATCTCCTCTCTAGTCTCGCCTCTCTACTCAACCTATTTGACTGATTGATGATGCAGCCAGTTAAATTACAACATGCGCGTTATCTCAAATACCAAGAGACCACAGAGGTGAACCCTGGTGTCTATATTCACTACGGTCCAACAGTTTGAACTTAATGTTTAAAAAATCACAGGCAGAAAAATGTATGATATTCTAATATGTTAGTCCTGTGCAACATTAATCAAACTCACAGGAAGCTGCTGCGCTGTATATAAAAATGTGTCCAGAATAATTGAGTTGTGTAACGTGATTAATATCAAGAATACCACGTTTTCCCCCAAACATTATATTCAAATCTCAAAGAAAGAAAACCTGACAAAAATGACTGTAAGCAGAATTACAGTTCATGATGTATCATTTAAACAACTCTTGTTAATCCCAAAATATTCCAAACACTGAATAAGACTTTCTCTAAAACGCATTTTATAAATAAGATATAGATCAAAATGATAAATTATTGTATATAAAATAAAAAATATTAATTTGAGAGGCGAGTCCAAAAGTTTTAATTTTAATCTTTAGAACACAAAGATACTTTCTTTAAAAAAGTTTACTTAATTACTTAATGGATACGGTTCATTAGAAACATTTGAGATTAATGTTACACTCTTTAAAAAAAGGATGTTTCCACATGGGTTCTTTAGTAAAGGGAATGATTCTACTTAGAACCATGAGTTCTATTTAGAACCATTAAAGGTTCTTTGCATTGTGAAATGGTTCTTCAGATTGATGGAGAATGTGTTGTATATGGTTCTATAAAGCATCAAAAAGGGTTCTTCTACTGTTACAAGCTTGACATCATGATAACAGAAGAACCCTTAAAGCATGAAATGGTTCTATGTAAAACTAATGATTCTAAGTTAAACCATCCCTTTACAAAAGAACTCCTGAAGAAAGTTCTTTAAGAGTGAACACTTATCAGATGAGTATGGATTAGTTACCATTATTTAACCCTTTTTCATACAAATACTCACAGCTGTCTCCTTATATTCAGGTTCACTGGCAAGACAGGTGCCACACATGAAAAAGGTAAGCAATGAACAAACAGTAGTTCCTTTAATAACTATGACAACATACATTGAATGTGACAATGAGTTTTGTTTTATTTTTGTTATCTTTTGTCTAATTGTATAGTATGTCTGGAAGAAAACCATCATATTGGACACTTAGAGGAAAGGCAAAGACATGAGTTGATAGAGACTTAGAGTCAATTCAGGCACAGGAGGGCAGAGCATTGATTCAGAAACAGAAAACAATGCTTTACTTGAAGACAATGACAATGATGATTTGGAGTTCATGGACTGCCAGTCTACTGTGTGTGACAATGACTTCAGTTGCATTTCTAACGATTTATTGTTTGACTATGAGGACTTTTCAGAATTTAATTCTGGATCAGAGTCAGAATTGGAGTTTGATTCTTTCCCTGATGAACTAGAAAAATGGGCAATTCAGCACCACATCACACAGTGCAGTAAATGCACTGCTAGATGTCCTTGGCAAGTATCATCCAATTTTACCAAAAGATGCCAGGACGCTGTTGGGTAGAGCAAGATCAAATGATCTTGAAATTCAGGAAAAAGCTGGTGGTCAGTACTACTACTTTGGTGTGCGCCAATCTATTTCACACATTTATTGTTTATTGATGGACTACCCTTGTTACACAAAGCATGGGCTGGGGTATCACAGACCATTGAGGGGAGCTGCAAAGTTAACCTGACTCCTTCAAAGTAGAACCCATCTGCAAGCTTGGCTGTCTCCAATGCAAAGTTATCAAGAAACTCATTTGGTGAATTAGGCTTTCTTTCACCACAAAACAGGCCAATTGTTACTGGCTCATGATGTGGTAAATTGATAACAGTGCCAAGAATGGGCCACAGCTGTGCTGGTGAACTTTTGAAAAGTGGTAGCCCATCAATATTGACTTGAAGTTTCAGGTGTTTTATATTGGTCAGTAAAACCTTGTTTTACTGTAGACCATGTGAAATAGATTGGCTCACCAAAGTAGTAGTACTGACCAGCAGCCTTTTCCTGAAATAATAGATCATTTGATCTTGCTCTACCCAAAAGTGTCCTGGCATCTTTTGGTAAGATTGGATGATACTTGCCAAGGACATCTAGTAGTGCATTTACTGCACTGTGTTTGATGTGGTGCTGAATTGCCCATTTTGCTGTCCCCTGCTAACAATCTGCTATCATAGCTACACCTTTAATCGTAAAAGAGGCGCAAACATGTCAAAACTCTAAACCTGACTTTTATTGCATTCTTAGCACTTACCAACACCTTTCAGCCTGGAAGAGCAGAGCAGGAGTGGTGCAACAATCAGTCAGATATCGAAGGTATAAAGTCTGAAACATTTACAAAAGTGCACTGAAAGGAAGACTTCAGCATTTTTGAACCTTATCTGTGCAGCATCTGTAGCTAATAGTCGGTTAACCACGGGGATTAATTTCAACATTATTTCCTGTACCAAAAACAGACTAACTCGATAAACAAGGCAGATCAGAAAATGCTAATGTACAGTTAAGCCCAAAATTATTCATACCCATGCCAAATTTTGATTTATAGTGTATATTTACTTGACCAATAGGTTTCTTCTGGCTGGAAATGATATGAAAAGTGACAAAAGACTTTAAGAATTGTGCTAGAGGTACAAATAAAAAATGAACTATTTTTATGTTTAATTCTATATTTGTGTGAAAAATGCCATGTTTAAGATTATTCATACCCTCAATAATCAATGGCAAAGCCTTTACTTGCCATCACAGCAATCAAACAGTTCTTAAAATTGCTAACAAGCTTTTTGCGTGTCTCCACTGGGATTCTGGACCACTCATGTTTTGCCACAATCTCCAGGTCTTTGAGGTTGGAAGCCTTCCTTGCTATCATTTAGGTCTTCACTTCACTTCACAGATTCTTGATGGTATTCAGGTCTCTGGCTGGGCCACTGCAAAAAGTTGATATTGAAAGTCCGACGCTGCCAAGTTTTTCTGCAGACTGTCTGATGTTTTCCAGGTCGGCATTCTGGTACCAACATCTTAAGGCAGATGCATCAGCCTTGTGCAGTGTCTGCTGGTGTATCTGCCTTGAGATGTTGGTACCAGAATTGCTCAGATTCCCCGGGATGGCCTTGGTAATAATCCTTGGAGTCTTCTTAGCCTCTCACACTACCATTCCTACCAGTGGAGGGGTCACTTTTGCACTTTTACCATGCCCTTTGAGATTTTTCACAGTGTGAAACTCCTTGTACTTTTTGATTATGGTTTGCAGTGTGGCCACTGGAATTTGACAACACTTGGATATGGCTTTATAGCCTTTCCCCATCTTATAAGCAGCTACAATGAGCTACCAGAGGTCCTCACTAAGCTCTCTGGTTTTAGCTATGACTTTCATTTGACTAGTAACTGCCTAGAGAACTACTGCATCACCTGTTCTCAATTTATAGTTGATTAAGATGCTCTAGAACATGGTACAAATTACAAAGATCTGTTGGAATGGTACAGAAGCTTGCATTTTCTTAAACAATTGCACCAATTTCAAGGAGTATGAATAACTTTAGACACAGCATTTTTTGTAAAAATGTAAAAAAAACACAGAAATGGTTAAATAATTAATAGTTAAATAATTTCTCTACATTTCTAACACAATGTCTTACTGTCTTGTCACTTGTCATTTCCAGGCAGAAGAAACCTACTGCTCAAATTAAATTTTACTATAAATCCAAATTTGGCATGGGTATGAATAATTTTCAGATTAACAGTATATTTAAGTGCTTTTTTCCAAAAAGTGTTTCCTGTTCTTTTCTAGGTACAGAAAAACAGGTTGAAATCTTCTTAAATCAGATATATGCAGCACATAGACCACAAATGCTGGAATATTCCATTAAATGGCTTTTGAATAATTTCAAATTATGGAGGATATGTCAATATTTTTAAACCTTAATTAATTATGACAGTTTTAAGTATATAAAACAACACGCTGTAAGTAGTCCTTTCATAAAACTGAAGCAAAATGTACAATATGAGTACTTTATTGATTTGTTCTTGTACAGTAAATGTTTTACTGCAGTAACAGAAAAAAACACATAGTTAATATTAGGCCTTTAAAACAAAACCTAAAGAATTCTGCACCATCTGTCAGCCCATTTCACTTTTTGTCACCATTTATTTTGACCTGTTTTCTCTGATTCGTCACTAGTTCTCAGGGTATTAGGTCTCTTGGGCAGCACTGTTGCTCCCTGTTATCCAAATAAATGATGCAATTTCAGGCTTAACCATCCCATAATTAAGGCTTGCTGGTGTGAATGTGGTGAACTCCTTGGTTTGTTGAACCAAGTTTTGTAATGAAAACTTTCTGAAATGGAGTTTTGTAAGAAAGAATAATGCAGCTTTCACAGAATCGTTCTGCTTTATAACTACAGTTTGTGCTGAATGCTCACAACATGCCAAATGTTCTGTATTTTGTAAAAGATTTTCACACATGATGTCATGGTTCCCATGATCACGACCCCTTTTGCTCCATCCCACCCTGCCCTCCGCTCTGTATAGTTCAGCTGTGTGTTGTTATTATATATCATCACTGTCCAAAAAAAACATCTCCATGTGTTTCCTTTATCATTTATCTACAGCATTTGAGCACAACAGTTGTCCTTTACATTGTGTCATGATTACATTGTTTCATGATGAATGGACCAATAAAAATGCTCCAAAATTACATGGAATAAATATAGAAATCTCTTTACACTGACTAGCATTAAAAGATGAGAACTTTTTTGCCTTTTCCTGTAAAGTTACTATTTTGGAGATGTTTTCCTTTGGACTGTGATGATATATCGTCCCTGTGCTTTCACTTTCTTTTACATTTATTTTCTGTTGCAGAGCTGAGGCTGCAGCTGCGGGTGGGCAGTGGGTCACCATAGTGGTGTTTCTGAGCCTTTGGGAGCCTCTAAGTCCAACAGTAGTTGTTTTAAGCGTTTCAGGTGGGATTATTTTCCATGGGGAGGTGGGGTAATGCCAGTTTACCACAGGACTTCTGTAATGTTTATGACTGATTATCACGAGATAAGAAACCTCAGTGTAAATGACAGACATGGCAGTGGCTCCTCAATTTACGCAGCACCTTCACTTTAGAAAAGAGTAAAAAAACATTTTACAACATTTAATTTACCATTTATTTCATTTATTTTGTTTACACTAACCATTTACCTTGCTGTCTGAAGTGAAGGCAGCATGTCATTCGCATCACCATTAGCCTGGGAATTCACAGCCAACAGTCAAATCACCACATCAAATCAAATTGTTTCCTGTTATTGTTACATGTTCTGAGTTATAAACATGAGAAGGACAATAATGTGACATATCAGCTTGACTTTAGCCACAGAGAACACAAGTAAACGCTTTTTTGAGCCTCCATACTTAACAAACTTCTTTTCAACGGAATATGATAGCATTTTCACTGACATGTTGATTTACGCTGGATTAATATAACTCACATTTACACTCACTATACATTTTGCATTGATCATTGAGAGTCTGGGTCGTTCTCCATTTGGAGTGGGAATTCATGTGGATACATTTTTAAAAAACAATTCCTTTCATTTCAAAACTAAATAATCATAATATGTCCATTAACATCTCCTATTATCATATGTGCAACTAGGAGAGCTTAATTCCAAACATATTTTAATTTATTTATTATAAAATGCAAAGTTTTTTCACTGTTTTTTCCCTTAAGCAAGCATTCTTTTTGTCACAAATTATTTATTTATTTTTATGATTTACAAACATATTACCAAAGCTCTTTTCAATGTCTGCACTAAAAAATACAAAAATACAGATGGTTTTACATATTTTAACGTACCTCCACATATTCTTTATTAACAATTATAATTGTTGTACGATAAACATGGAAATTGAACTACAGAGATAAGAATCAGTGCAACGATGAATAATTTCAAGTAAGGTCATCTCAGTTTTAATCAAAAAGAACACTTTATCATAACAAATCTGTAACACCAGTGACAATTGTTTAATATTTTAGGAGACGTCCAGGTGGTTCCAAGAATTCAGAAACCAAGAATTCAGACAATAAATGATTAATGTTTTATGTTATTTAGTGGGCAGCAGAGACACAGTTTCAGAACAAAACATCATTTGTTTTAAATTGTCCGTCTCAGGACTGATGAGGATACACCTCTTGTTTTTTATGCCAAGTAAGCAGCTTTACCTGAATCTCTACTCTGCCTGTACAGCCTCTGCCTCTCTCTTGCACACTGTTTGGCCGACCTAGCCAGGCTGGCAAAATGACGAAACAGACTTAAATATTGATAAAGATCCAATTTCAGTATTTACTAGTTTTGCAAGTGTTCTGATCATTCATGACATTAACATTAGTCACTGGTGACATTCTGGTTAAAACTGAGGATTTTGTAAATTGGCTGATTCATTGGTGATCAGGTGACCTTGTGCAACTATTTAAAATCAGTAATAAAAATGATTTTTGGCATCATTTGACAACATTTTAATTATGCAGCCATTAAAGCACATAACACCAGTAGAAGATATAGAAGTTATGTGCTGACTGATAAACAAAGTTATTCATAAATTCATGAAATATAATAAGCAAGTATGGACTCGCCTTCTCATGCCTTGAGATGCTTCCTCTCTGATGAGCCTTGACCCAAGAAAGCAGTTTAATAGAGTTGAAAATACTGTGTTAAAATGTAATATAAGAGTCCTGATAACACCAGTGACCGAAATCTCTGTGACAAATGTTTTTTTCACATAAAATGCATATTTTAAAATTTAAAATCAATGAAATAAAAAGTAAACATGAATCTGTTTTATACAAATTCCAAAGTTAAACTTCTTCAAATGTTGTTTCATGTTAAAAATGGTTTCTCAAATGTTGAAAATTGGTTTTGTGTCGAGCTGTTTTACACATGCAGAGCGGCTTTGAAATAAGATTAAAAAGAAAAACCAGAGAAATCATAAGGGAAAAGTATTATTTAATCTTAGGTCAACTGTGTAAATGTACATACTGATTTTTGGAGCTGTGCCTAATATTTTAAGCATCTTTTTAAGCCCTGCAACCTTTGTGACCTGGTTTCCCCTCCAAATGGAGAATGACCCGTCTGCATTTCTGTTTTGGCGTCAAAAAAGGACAAAATGTGGTAAAAATGTGAAGGATTTTTTTTTCTCTACACAAAACAAAACTGTATTCATAAAACAATTCTCATCAAATTCAAGTCACGACAAAATAACTCCTCTTTTAATTACAAATACAAGTTTAATGAATTTATGTTTACAGTCTGTACTTTCAACAAAATTTCCCCTCTTATTTAAAGTGAGAAGTGATTAATACTGTCATGCTTTATTATAACTGCTGTAACTTATGACAACTGCAACTTCTAATGAGCACTGAAAATCACACACTGAGAAACTCTGAAAGATGTTAAACACCAAAATTTAAAACAACAAATGCAACAAAACCCAGTAAAGTGACTAAATTACACAACTTTTCCTCTCAGTTCAGTCTCACTGTATAATATTACTGCATCAGTCATTTGTTCTATTGTGACTTAACGCTGATTATTGTGACGCCACCGAAATGGAACTCAAGCCGCGATCTAAACGGTAAGAAAAGCCCGTTGAGCCTCAGTCGGTCACCGAAACCCAAAGCGATCAGCTGAGCTTTCTGTCTCTCCGGTTAGAGAAGCTTCACTCGACGATGAACAGCCTCGTATTCAGCACGAGGATCCGGTGGCGCCCCCTGCTGTTTGTGGCTGAGGCCCCGGCCACCACCGGCGGAGTTTACTATCTGCTCTCATCGACGTTTGGAGCGGACGACGGTCAACCACTCGGTCCAGACCGCGGCTGAAGGTCAGTTAACTCATTTTAAACCTTTAAAAATGAACATACACAGATATTCATACATACAGTGTTTGTAAGTGAGTAAATATGAATAATTACATGCTCACATCTGCAGCTAACTCAGCTAACGTTAGCTAAAGTCTACACCAGAGAACTTGTAGAGAGACTGCAGTTCATTCTGGACTCCTATACACGGTGACACAACCGAGACAACCAAGTATGCACTTCTGCTGATGTTCACAAACAGCTGTTTGGTATTTTTAATCATAACTGCAGCTTTAAGGTCCATGTATGTTTATTCTCCAGGGGATTTGTGTCCGGCGGCATTACATGCTCCTGACTCCAGATAATCAGTCATGAAGCAACATAACAGTTAATAGTTTTACTTATTCAGAATCTAAAAACACTAAATCAACTTCTGTCCTGTTGCACTTTTTACAGTGTACCACTCCTTCCTCCTTTCCTGAACTGAATTATGAGGTCTTATTTTAACATGTTTAGTGTTTACATTAGTTAGGATGTTTCAGTAGCCACGTTTACATGCATCTTAATAATCCGTTAATAATCCGACTAATAGTGCAATCGGAATAGAATATGTCCATGTATACACCTCAGTCGGAATAGTCTAGTCCGATTGAGGCCATTCGGAATACAATTTCTATCCGATTGAACGAGGTGGGTAATCCTGTAAATAATCCGTTAAATAGAAGAATAATAGCCACGTAGTCGCCTGTGTCCGATTACGTTTCCAATCGGACCGTGTAAGTACGTTCTGCGCATGTGCGTTCGTGTCACAGCAAAAGCAGAGAACTCATAAACCGGCTCTGGCAAAAGTTTATAACGTTCAACATGGCGGGAGCAGAAACGGGTCTGCAGAGGAGACGAAGTTTATGCTTTGAGCTTTAAAAGGCGGCGGTGGGACGGGCGTCCAGCTTATGTGTCTCAGAACACGAAGTCTTCCTCTCTGCCTTCTTTAATAAGTACATATGAGGTACGTTTTTCTGAGTCTGACATATTTTTAAAGTAATCAAAAACAAAAGCGCTGCTCACTGAAAAATCGTCTCCCTCTGACTGGATCTCACGATGTTCGCTGTCATGGTAACGTTTACTCTAAGTGGTACTCCACGCATGCGCGTCATTTTCGGTCTGATTGCTTGTAGTGAGCATGTAAAGGAAGATTTTCCATCAGATTGTTTAATAGTGCATAGAAACATCTCAGTCTTAATCTGTAATCGGAATGTATTAATTGGCAAGATTGAAAAAAAAATCGGATTGGCAAAAATCTTTGCATGTGTTTCTCAGACACAGCCTCAGTATTTAAGTCAAGGCTAAAAACCTACTTATTTAGTCAAGCCTTTGGTAATTTGGTAATTTTCCTTTGAGGGGTTTTGTTTGCCTCCTTTCACAACAATCTCTAACTCTGTCTCCCAGAAAGCGATGCTGTTCTTTCTGGAACACATCTTTACTTTGGAGGAGGCTACGTATGAAGCTCCTGAGTCTGTGGTCACAGCCGTATGCAAGATTCGTGAGGACCACACAGAGGATCTCCTGGACAGGTTTGAGGACATCTATAAATCCATTATTTCTTTAGATTTCTCACCCTTTTGTTTTTTCCTACATCTGTACCCACAAGCACTCCCTACTTTTCCAACACTGTAAAGATTTTTCAGTCAATTCAGTCTAAAAATGTACTTTATGTGTTAACAAGCTGTTTAACTAGTTTTATTCAAGTAAATACTTTGATAGAAACAAACTGAAGTAACATAACAGTTAATAATTTTACTTATTCAAATGGTGGTGGACCATTGTCAGTACAGCAGTGATAATAACATTGTAGCAGTGTATTCTGAGTGTTTCACTGCTCTGAGTCTATCAGGCACAACAGTGGTCCTGTGGTCAGAAACAAAGTCACATTATTCATAGAAAAATATGAGCTCTTAAATGTACACCTTCAAGGTTTACAAAAAAATAATTATTAATCCTAATAAATGCTTTTGTGGATTTTTTATCTATTCAAGCCATCAGAAAACAGTCATTTTGATGATTTGATAAATGGTTTGATAATCACACCTTTGGAAAATCAGTGGTGATTTGACTGGCTATCTATGATGTGTCATTCTTGGAACTATGTTAAAACACAGTTGAAGTATATTGAAAAATGAACTAACAAGCCAGTTTGACTGTTGGAACAACAATTGACCCACTTTTTTGCTGTCTATGGCATGCGCCCGTCCCCCCGTCCCGATGACAGCCACGAGGGCCGGGAGGAAATCGGGGCCTAAAGTCTGAGCTGGAAAGAGCTCCAGCAAGGACGGCGGGGAGAGAACCGCGAGTGAGTGGGGGACGGTGCGCGAATCACAAGCACCGTTGAGGGATTCGAGTGAGGGCTGGAGGAGTACGTCAGCCACCAGAGAGTGGATTACGACGATTACGGCCACGAGAGGCACGAAGGTAGGATCCTGGTCCACAGCGAGGCCTCTTCGCTATATCTTAAGATCTTAGTTATAGTATTATATCTAATTTTTTTTACTAATGAAAACACAGCATTTTGGAATTAAACTCTTTAACTGTTTCCCCAGCTGGAAATTACAGCAATTTTTCTTCACTAGTAGGTGTCAGTAATTGCGATAATTCGTGATGTGAAGCGCCCATAGAACCGCGAGTGAGTGGGGGATGGTGCGCAAATCACGAGCACCGCCAGGGATTCCAGTGACGGCTGGAGGAGTACCAGAGAGGGGATAACAACGATCATGGCCAAGAGAGGCATGAAGGTAGGATGCAAGTCCTGAACTCTGCCGCTCAGGCCCTGCCTCCTGGTCCACAGCGAGGCCTCTTTGCTATATCGTAAGTTCTTAGTTACAGTGTTAAAGCTAAGTTTTTAGTAATGAAAACACAGCATTTTGGAAATAAACTCTTTAACTGTTTCCCTAGCTGGAAATTACAGCAATTTTTCTTGGCTAGTAGGTGTCAGTAATTGCGATAATTCGTGTATGTCAAGCGGCCATAATCTTGAGGGAATACCTTCAGAGGCGGTTTATTAGGAGCCTGGCCACTTCCTATTGCCCCTGTTATATGAAAAACATGACTGCAAAACACCAGAGGGCACCCCTGAGTTAGTCCTCAATGCATTTGTGTAAATGGAACTGAATGGCTAGAAATGAAAAGTTAAATATTTTCTATTTTCTTGCCCAGAACTTTGGTTTAATTTTGGAAAGTAGAAAACTGACCCACTTTTTTACTGTCTATGGCATGCGCCCGTCCCCCCGCCTCGATGACGGCCACGAGAGCCGGGAGGAAGCCGGGGCCCGAACTCTGAGCTGGACAGAAGTCCCGCAAGGACTGCGGAGAGAGAACCGCGAGTGAGTGGGGGACGGTGCGCAAATCACGAGCACCGCCGAGGGATTCCAGTGACGGCTGGAGGAGTACGTCAGCCACCAGAGAGGGGATGACGACGATGATGGCCACGAGAGGCAAGAAGGTAGGATGCAAGTCCTGAACTCTGCCGCTCAGGCCCTGCCTCCTGGTCCACAGCGAGGCCTCTTTGCTATATCGTAAGTTCTTAGTTACAGTGTTAAAGCTAAGTTTTTTAGTAATGAAAACACAGCATTTTGGAAATAAACTCTTTAACTGTTTCCCTAGCTGGAAATTACAGCAATTTTTCTTGGCTAGTAGGTGTCAGTAATTGCGATAATTCGTGTATGTCAAGCGGCCATAATCTTGAGGGAATACCTTCAGAGGCGGTTTATTAGGAGCCTGGCCACTTCCTATTGCCCCTGTTATATGAAAAACATGACTGCAAAACACCAGAGGGCACCCCTGAGTTAGTCCTCAATGCATTTGTGTAAATGGAACTGAATGGCTAGAAATGAAAAGTTAAATATTTTCTATTTTCTTGCCCAGAACTTTGGTTTAATTTTGGAAAGTAGAAAACTGACCCACTTTTTTACTGTCTATGGCATGCGCCCGTCCCCCCGCCTCGATGACGGCCACGAGAGCCGGGAGGAAGCCGGGGCCCGAACTCTGAGCTGGACAGAAGTCCCGCAAGGACTGCGGAGAGAGAACCGCGAGTGAGTGGGGGGACGGTGCGCAAATCACGAGCACGCCGAGGGATTCCAGTGACGGCTGGAGGAGTACGTCAGCCACCAGAGAGGGGATGACGACGATGATGGCCACGAGAGGCAAGAAGGTAGGATGCAAGTCCTGAACTCTGCCGCTCAGGCCCTGCCTCCTGGTCCACAGCGAGGCCTCTTTGCTATATCGTAAGTTCTTAGTTACAGTGTTAAAGCTAAGTTTTTTAGTAATGAAAACACAGCATTTTGGAAATAAACTCTTTAACTGTTTCCCTAGCTGGAAATTACAGCAATTTTTCTTGGCTAGTAGGTGTCAGTAATTGCGATAATTCGTGTATGTCAAGCGGCCATAATCTTGAGGGAATACCTTCAGAGGCGGTTTATTAGGAGCCTGGCCACTTCCTATTGCCCCTGTTATATCAAAAACATGACTGCAAAACACCAGAGGGCACCCCTGAGTTAGTCCTCAATGCATTTGTGTAAATGGAACTGAATGGCTAGAAATGAAAAGTTAAATATTTTCTATTTTCTTGCCCAGAACTTTGGTTTAATTTTGGAAAGTAGAAAACTGACCCACTTTTTTACTGTCTATGGCATGCGCCCGTCCCCCCGCCTCGATGACGGCCACGAGAGCCGGGAGGAAGCCGGGGCCCGAACTCTGAGCTGGACAGAAGTCCCGCAAGGACTGCGGAGAGAGAACCGCGATTGAGTGGGGGGACGGTGCGCAAATCACGAGCAGCGCCGAGGGATTCCAGTGACGGCTGGAGGAGTACGTCAGCCACCAGAGAGGGGATGACGACGATGATGGCCACGAGAGGCAAGAAGGTAGGATGCAAGTCCTGAACTCTGCCGCTCAGGCCCTGCCTCCTGGTCCACAGCGAGGCCTCTTTGCTATATCGTAAGTTCTTAGTTACAGTGTTAAAGCTAAGTTTTTTAGTAATGAAAACACAGCATTTTGGAAATAAACTCTTTAACTGTTTCCCTAGCTGGAAATTACAGCAATTTTTCTTGGCTAGTAGGTGTCAGTAATTGCGATAATTCGTGTATGTCAAGCGGCCATAATCTTGAGGGAATACCTTCAGAGGCGGTTTATTAGGAGCCTGGCCACTTCCTATTGCCCCTGTTATATCAAACAACATGACTGCAAAACACCAGAGGGCACCCCTGAGTTAGTCCTCAATGCATTTGTGTAAATGGAACTGAATGGCTAGAAATGAAAAGTTAAATATTTTCTATTTTCTTGCCCAGAACTTTGGTTTAATTTTGGAAAGTAGAAAACTGACCCACTTTTTTACTGTCTATGGCATGCGCCCGTCCCCCCGCCTCGATGACGGCCACGAGAGCCGGGAGGAAGCCGGGGCCCGAACTCTGAGCTGGACAGAAGTCCCGCAAGGACTGCGGAGAGAGAACCGCGAGTGAGTGGGGGGACGGTGCGCAAATCACGAGCACCGCCGAGGGATTCCAGTGACGGCTGGAGGAGTACGTCAGCCACCAGAGAGGGGATGACGACGATGATGGCCACGAGAGGCAAGAAGGTAGGATGCAAGTCCTGAACTCTGCCGCTCAGGCCCTGCCTCCTGGTCCACAGCGAGGCCTCTTTGCTATATCGTAAGTTCTTAGTTACAGTGTTAAAGCTAAGTTTTTTAGTAATGAAAACACAGCATTTTGGAAATAAACTCTTTAACTGTTTCCCTAGCTGGAAATTACAGCAATTTTTCTTGGCTAGTAGGTGTCAGTAATTGCGATAATTCGTGTATGTCAAGCGGCCATAATCTTGAGGGAATACCTTCAGAGGCGGTTTATTAGGAGCCTGGCCACTTCCTATTTCCCCCGTTATATCAACAACATGACTGCAAAACACCAGAGAGCACCCCTGAGTTAGTCCTCAATGCATTTGTGTAAATGGAACTGAATGGCTAGAAATGAAAAGTTAAATATTTTCTATTTTCTTGCCCAGAACTTTGGTTTAATTTTGGAAAGTAGAAAACTGACCCACTTTTTTACTGTCTATGGCATGCGCCCGTCCCCCCGCCTCGATGACGGCCACGAGAGCCGGGAGGAAGCCGGGGCCCGAACTCTGAGCTGGACAGAAGTCCCGCAAGGACTGCGGAGAGAGAACCGCGAGTGAGTGGGGGGACGGTGCGCAAATCACGAGCACCGCCGAGGGATTCCAGTGACGGCTGGAGGAGTACGTCAGCCACCAGAGAGGGGATGACGACGATGATGGCCACGAGAGGCAAGAAGGTAGGATGCAAGTCCTGAACTCTGCCGCTCAGGCCCTGCCTCCTGGTCCACAGCGAGGCCTCTTTGCTATATCGTAAGTTCTTAGTTACAGTGTTAAAGCTAAGTTTTTTAGTAATGAAAACACAGCATTTTGGAAATAAACTCTTTAACTGTTTCCCTAGCTGGAAATTACAGCAATTTTTCTTGGCTAGTAGGTGTCAGTAATTGCGATAATTCGTGTATGTCAAGCGGCCATAATCTTGAGGGAATACCTTCAGAGGCGGTTTATTAGGAGCCTGGCCACTTCCTATTGCCCCTGTTATATCAAAAACATGACTGCAAAACACCAGAGGGCACCCCTGAGTTAGTCCTCAATGCATTTGTGTAAATGGAACTGAATGGCTAGAAATGAAAAGTTAAATATTTTCTATTTTCTTGCCCAGAACTTTGGTTTAATTTTGGAAAGTAGAAAACTGACCCACTTTTTTACTGTCTATGGCATGCGCCCGTCCCCCCGCCTCGATGACGGCCACGAGAGCCGGGAGGAAGCCGGGGCCCGAACTCTGAGCTGGACAGAAGTCCCGCAAGGACTGCGGAGAGAGAACCGCGAGTGAGTGGGGGGACGGTGCGCAAATCACGAGCACCGCCGAGGGATTCCAGTGACGGCTGGAGGAGTACGTCAGCCACCAGAGAGGGGATGACGACGATGATGGCCACGAGAGGCAAGAAGGTAGGATGCAAGTCCTGAACTCTGCCGCTCAGGCCCTGCCTCCTGGTCCACAGCGAGGCCTCTTTGCTATATCGTAAGTTCTTAGTTACAGTGTTAAAGCTAAGTTTTTTAGTAATGAAAACACAGCATTTTGGAAATAAACTCTTTAACTGTTTCCCTAGCTGGAAATTACAGCAATTTTTCTTGGCTAGTAGGTGTCAGTAATTGCGATAATTCGTGTATGTCAAGCGGCCATAATCTTGAGGGAATACCTTCAGAGGCGGTTTATTAGGAGCCTGGCCACTTCCTATTGCCCCTGTTATATCAAAAACATGACTGCAAAACACCAGAGGGCACCCCTGAGTTAGTCCTCAATGCATTTGTGTAAATGGAACTGAATGGCTAGAAATGAAAAGTTAAATATTTTCTATTTTCTTGCCCAGAACTTTGGTTTAATTTTGGAAAGTAGAAAACTGACCCACTTTTTTACTGTCTATGGCATGCGCCCGTCCCCCCGCCTCGATGACGGCCACGAGAGCCGGGAGGAAGCCGGGGCCCGAACTCTGAGCTGGACAGAAGTCCCGCAAGGACTGCGGAGAGAGAACCGCGAGTGAGTGGGGGGACGGTGCGCACATCACGAGCACCGCCGAGGGATTCCAGTGACGGCTGGAGGAGTACGTCAGCCACCAGAGAGGGGATGATGACGATGATGGCCACGAGAGGCAAGAAGGTAGGATGCAAGTCCTGAACTCTGCCGCTCAGGCCCTGCCTCCTGGTCCACAGCGAGGCCTCTTTGCTATATCGTAAGTTCTTAGTTACAGTGTTAAAGCTAAGTTTTTTAGTAATGAAAACACAGCATTTTGGAAATAAACTCTTTAACTGTTTCCCTAGCTGGAAATTACAGCAATTTTTCTTGGCTAGTAGGTGTCAGTAATTGCGATAATTCGTGTATGTCAAGCGGCCATAATCTTGAGGGAATACCTTCAGAGGCGGTTTATTAGGAGCCTGGCCACTTCCTATTTCCCCCGTTATATCAACAACATGACTGCAAAACACCAGAGGGCACCCCTGAGTTAGTCCTCAATGCATTTGTGTAAATGGAACTGAATGGCTAGAAATGAAAAGTTAAATATTTTCTATTTTCTTGCCCAGAACTTTCGTTTAATTTTGGAAAGTAGAAAACTGACCCACTTTTTTACTGTCTATGGCATGCGCCCGTCCCCCCGCCTCGATGACGGCCACGAGAGCCGGGAGGAAGCCGGGGCCCGAACTCTGAGCTGGACAGAAGTCCCGCAAGGACTGCGGAGAGAGAACCGCGAGTGAGTGGGGGGACGGTGCGCAAATCACGAGCACTGCCGAGGGATTCCAGTGACGGCTGGAGGAGTACGTCAGCCACCAGAGAGGGGATGATGACGATGATGGCCACGAGAGGCAAGAAGGTAGGATGCAAGTCCTGAACTCTGCCGCTCAGGCCCTGCCTCCTGGTCCACAGCGAGGCCTCTTTGCTATATCGTAAGTTCTTAGTTACAGTGTTAAAGCTAAGTTTTTTAGTAATGAAAACACAGCATTTTGTAAATAAACTCTTTAACTGTGTCCCTAGCTGGAAATTACAGCAATTTTTCTTCGCTAGTAGGTGTCAGTAATTGTGATAATTCGTGTATGTCAAGCGGCCATAATCTTGAGGGAATACCTTCAGAGGCGGTTTATTAGGAGCCTGGCCACTTCCTATTGCCCCCGTTATATCAAAAACATGACTGCAAAACACCAGAGGGCACCCCTGAGTTAGTCCTCAATGCATGGGTGTAAATGGAGCTCTCTGACTAGAAATCAAAAGTTAAAATAGTTTATATTCTCTTGCCCAGAACTTTCCTTTAATTTTTAAAAATAGAAGCATGTATTTTTCCTTATCAGGTAACACTCCTCAGTTTTTCTCATACACAGCCTCAGTCTTTAAGTCTAGGCTAAAAACCTACTTATGTATTCAAGCCTTTGGTAATTTGGTGATTGTCCTTTGAGGGGTTTTCTTTGCCCCCTTTGACAACAGTCTGTAACTCTGTCTCCCAGAAAGCGATGCTGTTCTTTCTGGAATTCATCTTTACTTTTCAGGAGGCTATGTATGAAGCTCCTGAGTCTGTGGTCACAGCTGTTTGCGAGATTCTTGAGGACCACACAGAGGATCTCCTCGACAGGTTTGAGGACATCTTTAAATCCATTATTTCTTTAGATTTCTCATTCTTTTGTTTTTTCCTCCATCTGTACCCACAGACACTCCCTGCTTTTCCTACACTTTTTTTAGTCAGTTCTATCTAAAAATGTACTTTATGTGGTAACAAGTTGTTTAACTAGTTTTATTCAAATAAATACTTTGATAGAAACAAACTGAAGTAACATAACAGTTAATAAGTTTACTTATTCAAACGGTGGTGGACCATTCTCAGTACAGCAGTGATAGCAACATTGTAGCAGTGTATTCTGAGTGTTTCACTGCTTTGAGTGTATCTGGCACAACAGTGGTCCTGTGATCAGAAACAAAGACACATTATTCATAGAAAAATATGAGCTCTTAACTGTACACCTTCAAGGTTTACAAAAAAGCTAAATGTATATAATAAATAATTATTAATCCTAATAAATGCTTTTTTGGATTTTTTATCTATTCAAGCTATCAGAAAACAGTAAATCATCTTGAAAGTAGAAGAATATATTTTTCCTTATTAAGTAACACTCCTTAGTGTTTCTCAGACACAGCCCCAGTCTTTAAGTCTAGGCTAAAAACCTACTTATTTAGTCAAGCCTTTTGTAATTTGGTGATTGTCCTTTGAGGGGTTTTGTTTTCCTCCTTTGACAACAGTCTGTAACTCTGTCTCCAAGAAAGCAATGCTGTTCTTTCTGGAACTTCATCCTGATAGATGCTTTTTTGGAGAAAAAAACAGTAAATCCTCTTGATGATTTGATAAATGTTTTGATAATCACACATTTGGAAAATCAGTGTTTTTTTGACTAGCTTTCTCTGATGTGTCATTCTTGGAACTATTACACAGTTGAATTATATTGAAAAATGAACTAACAAGCCAGTTTTGACTATTGCAACAACAATTGACCCACTTTTTTACTGTCTATGGCATGCGCCCGTTCCCCCCGCCCCGAAGATGGCCACGAGAGCTGGCAGGAAGTCAGGGCCCGAACTCTGAGTGGGAACGATGTCCCGCAAGGACGGCGGGGAGAGAACCTCGCGTGAGTGGGGGACGGTGTAGGAATCACAAGCACCACCGAGGGATTCGAGTGACGGCTGGAGGAGGACGTCAGCCGCCATAGAGTGGATGACAACGATGACGGCCACGAGAGGCACAAAGACGGGATGCAAGTCTTGAACTCCGCCGCTCAGAGCCCGCCTACTGGTCCACAGCGAGGCCTCTTCGCTATACTTTACGTTCGATCCAGGTAGACGAGCTATGGAGCGGGAGCAGTGAGGTGGAGGTGGAACAATGAGATCTCGAAATGAGCTCAAAAGCTGGAGTGAAACAAGACTGAAAAGTCTGAAGCCACTGAAAAGTGGCCAGCTTAGTTTGATTTTGGTTTTGAGTTGTTTTGTTTGGTGTGTGAAGATAAAGAAAATGGTTGCTGTGACACTGAACTCTGCCTCTTGTGTACTTCTTGAGCCCGGGGGAGCACAAGTCGTGCTACACTGTCATAATACTGCAGTCATATATTAATGTAAACACTTCACTGTGTAGTAACAAGTCAGGTGGAATTACTGGATTTACATGATGACAGTGAAAAACAAAAAAGTTTTTTTTTTCATTTTAACATTGTGATGTACTTTATTTTAAGAATAATGAGTTAAATGTTAATCAACTGTAATCCTTCTGATGTAAGCATACTTAATGAAGAAGAATAAACAGAAAATAATGATCTGAACTCACTGTGAACAAAAAAGGCAGAAAATCTAAGTAAATGGTCACATTAGTTGCGGACACCTGAACGCAGTAGTTTTACAATAACTTACAATACAACTTGCAACTTTTCCTTAAATTACAATATTTCATTGTACTTTGCAGAGTTCATGTCTATTCCTAACAGTTTATTACATGGAAATATTATTTGTTTGTTATTTACACACTATTTTTAGGGAATTTGTAAAGATTTGTAAGCTCCTCCTTTCACCATCATACAGATCATATGGTTTGCTTTCAGTCATTTCTACTCTTCTATGCTTGCAAATGAAATGTGACTATTTACTGTCATTTACTACCCTGTTTGTTCATTGTGAATCCAGATAATTGTTGCATGTTCATATTTGTTGATTAACATGTTAAAAAAAGATATTTCAAGTCTGCTTGTAACTGAAAGATTACAATTAACTTTGAATTCATTGGTCAACAAACAGTTAATTACTCATTAACAGAAGACCTTATTAACACATAAATACATTTATACCACATTTTTACACCTGCTTATGAATAAAATGGTCTATTAGGTAATTTTAAGTGTTTGCTAATAGATAAGTAATCATTAAGAAGCAGACCTTGAAATAAAGTGTAACCGGTTAGTTAATGGTAGTGATTGTATCACAAACATTTTCACAATATTGCGCTGCAAAGATTCAAGTCAAAGGTCCGATTCCCAGTTCAGGAAGGAACGCTACTGTGGTATAATAAGAGTCTTTGGGAAAGATTCCTAATTCTACATTCATGTATCATTGTCACTCAGTATAAGAGCATCTTCTAAATAGAGTTTGTGTTTCTCACGAGCTTCGTGTGATTCTATTAATATGTGTTGTCAGGCTCGTCTGTTCTGTTTGGTTACAAATTAGAAAGGTTCTCAGCGTTTGATCCAGTTCGCTCCCATAACTGCAATCTTGTGCTAAACGCCTCAGCTCTGCAACACATTCCGTTACGGTCTCAGTGGGTTTTCACGAGAGCGTGAATCAAATTTATATGGCTGTACAACTTCACTCGACTTTGGGTTAAAATGTTCCTTCATCAACGTCACCAGTTCATTGTATGTTTTAGTGCTTGGTTTAGTCGGACTAAGGATATTTCGCATTAAGCTGTATGTCTGCGGCCCCACTACACTGATGAGAACAGGCCTTTACCTCTCTCCATCATCAATACTGTCTGCTTCGAAAAACTGCTCCAAAATCTCGCAGTATTCTTCCCATGTCTGATTCTTTGAATCAAATGCCCTTAGGGTGCCAATCAGAGCCTTCAGCTGTATCATCCCCTTTTCTTTTGTACGCCGTTCTGAGTTTTTCAGTAAAGCTGAGTCTGGACTCCATCTTCAGCTTGTGTGAGGACTTTGGAAACACCGCGCACTACAATATGAATATATTCGTGAAGTTAAGTAGTTCTGTCCGTTTTACAGATGTTTGTGGAACCAGTATGTATTGGCTCCTCTTCATTTCCAGTGCACTACACTGACATATTCACGTACCCTGGTTCTGTGTATTGCGTAAAAGTCATAAGATGGTTCTAAAATACTTTTTATTCCTATGAATTTTGTCAATATCCTGTTGTTATATGAGCCATACTGTACTTGAGAGGGCAAAGGAGTGACTGTCATTTTAATAAGTAATGATTAACCTGTACTATTTTGTTAGCTTTTAATCAGTAATGAAGTCTGACTGGTTCATCTCTTTACTTCAGTGGCACAGACGTTATAAATTCATCATAATAATCAGTAATCATTACTTTCTTTATAATGAATTGAGAATTGACTCTGCATAGTGTTGTATTTTCCTCACTCTGACACACCTCAACCAGCACAACAGGAGCTTGTGAATTAGCAGTTGAGTCAAGTTTACTAGATGAGGGAAAGCACAAAAATGTCCATACTGTGGGGTCCAGAACTGGGATTGGGGACCTCTGAATGAAGGATTCTTATGATCCTAGGAGAAAGACGCTGCACTTTCCCTATCAATTATTAACCAATTTCCGAGTTCAGTGGTAACTGTAGGATAAACCATTCCCTCATGCAGCTCTGTGTATCAGCATAGGAGTTAAAACGTGTCACATTATTAACATGAAAGATGAATTAAAACTATGGCAACTGTCACAAATGAGGACTAGTGGTAAAAAGATGTCAGTGTAAGTGTTTGATTTTATCACATCAACAGACACTAAATAGGTAGAAACAGACAAGGTAACGTAATAAACTCAAGACCTGACAGACAGAGACAGGCAAATACAAGAGCTGCTTACACAGCAAGATGAAGCAGAAGGACAAGATGATGAGAGGATGGAGGTACAGTTGACTTTGATTGACACAATATTCCAGAACACTGTGTCTCAGGAGGATCTTGTGACAACAAACATTAATTAACACAGGAAATCCTGATAAATTTAGATGTTGAAGAAAGCCTTTATTACCTTATATGATTTATTCATTTGTTTCTGATTAATGCCTTATTATGGAAGAAGTACCCACAAAGTAAAAAGGCTGTGGTGAGATATTTGGAGAGGTGTTACAAACACATACCACACTTTATTTTTACCCTTTTAGAGAGTGAAGGCACAATTAACAGCAATAATAGAATGCACCTGTGGGCACTGCATTATGTTTACTTGCCTGGGATTAATAGACACTCATATTTGGTCAGCAGGTGAATCCTCCAGGTGGACAGCAGGATCACCAGGATCACTTTGGAGTAGATCTTTTGGAAAAAGTTAGTGCATTTTTGAGGGACATTTAAGAGAACACTCCAAGATAAGACAGCTAAATAAATATCTGATTGTTTTTCTCAGCAGAGCTGTTAAATGTTTTTTTAAATGACCCCCAGATTCCTCTGCAAAACTTCTGAATCCGCAAGTCATGTCTTTTTTTTAATGCAGATAACTTTACATGCACAAACAGAAATAACAGTAGG